>NC_133898.1:61277499-61953207 GCF_964199755.1 Larus michahellis
TCCCTTAATCTAAGGTTTACACGGGTGGAGTGATTATCTGCTTACAGGTGCAGGTGTATAACTTCATCTTATTGTTCCCACAGATGAGCACCATGCCAGGACTGCCCACGAGGCCGTGCTTCTATGACATTGACCTTGACTCCGTCACCGAGCAAGTGAAAGGATTGTTTTGAGAGTGACGTCCAAATTCAGGTGGGTCAACAGCCTTTGTTTTCCTGTTCCAGCTTGGAGGAGGATGTTTGCCTCTAGGAGGTATATCAAAAAGGTTGTCAGGAGTTTAACTAGGCCCTAGTTTCATTAAGGACTTCACACAATTTCATGATGTGCACTTTATCACATGGGTTTCTTGTTTGCTGAATAGTGGCCAGCACTTTGCTGATGCGCGCTGGTGGTGCACATTGATGGTGCGTTTTGGATTTCCTGGCTCTGTCAGTTTGGCATGTGGAGGAGCTGGTTCTGCAACTGTACCGCTCTTGGCTATGCAAAAAGTCAGTTGGAAGAAATCGTGTCATGTTAGTTGCCTCAAAAGAAATAGTCTAGTTCATCCTTGATACTACTCTGTCGTGTTTCTGTCATTACCTAGATGTTGGGGGAGATGTTGCTCAGCTTGTTCATGAGCTTTGCTTTGTTTTTTCATGTTTTTTTTCCTGATTGCTGTCATCTCTCAGGAATGGTAATAAGCATTTCAGGAACACAAATCCGTCCTCTTAGCCTGTCTGTTTTTCATGCTGCATTCTCTCCCTTTTCCTTGAAGGTTGCAGTTCCGCCACCACCCCCTCCCCTTCTCTAAGTACTTATATCTTCTTGGTGTCCTGTTTTCATTTTGTGTAGCACGTGTTCCTTGCTTAAAAATCCCAGGTGTTGTGAAAATACTCCATGATACTCCGTCTTAACTTTGTAACAAAGTAAGTGGAGTAAGCAAGGATGTTACCCTGACTGAAACAAACCGCCAGCGTCTGTGACAGGACTCTCTCCTCTCATCGCTTAACACTCTCTCTTCCCCCAGTGGATGGGTCTGGGAGTAAAATGGTTACTTTTACACAGAACAACAATATTTCTATGAGCTAATAGGACTGTGATGGGACCCCAGCTCAGCCACAGCTTTGAGGTGGATGTGCCCAGGCGCTTGAGCCCTGCTCTGGCAATCCCTTCCTGCTCTGGTTTGAGAGAACTGGCTTTCATTTTCTCTTTCCGTGTTTCGGCGGGTTGTTTGGAGGAGAGACACAACCCAATGAGGTTACTGCTCAGACCACGTGAACCGTTCACTTGCCCACGCTTGAATGTCACAGCATTCACATAACATCTGGTGAGAGCAGATTCTGCCATTTCGTGTGTACCCGTCAAGACAAGTAAAAAGCAGTTAACTTGAAAGTTAACCAGCACAGATAGGTAATTACTAGCTTATATGCAAACCATCACTGACTGTTCTGTTGCTGGGTAGTGTTGGCCATACCGCTTCTTGGCATACATCCCCTTTTTGTTACTGATACACATTATGTGTCTGATGGCTTCACGCATACGTATTGATTCATCATGTGTCGGTCATGTAATTGCTTCTGAATCATTTGAAATGACTGTAGAATCCTAATGTAAAATCTATATGCAGATTCACATAGCCTGCTTAATCGCTGCTTTTACTGCCTCATCTTACACAAATCCATCCAAACCATGGGTTGGTGAGTTTTGAAGAACAATGATAATTAAGCAGATTAAATACTCCATTCCAGCTGTGGAGGTCTTTCATTTGAAGTTGTGCATGAAATGAAAATGTTAAACTTGGCTTTTAGTCAGTGATGGTGTTTTCTCAGATGTAAAACGCAATGCTGACAAAGTCACAAAAACATAGTAGTCAGGTAGGAATATATCCAACTGTTAAAAAATTATTTTAATTTCATTATGGAGGTATTGGTGGCATCAGACAGATAGATGATTCGGTAAGTTTAAGCCTTTTAAAGAAAAAACAGCTTGATCATGTATATTTTTCATCAATATAGGCACGTATTAACCTGTGTTCCTACCTTTAACAATCTAAATAAATGCCTTTAGAGGACTGTAACACCCGGTGAGCACCACACAAGGTAGTCAGTGTTCATCAGCTCTAAAATTCATTCAGGTCATGTGCTAGATTTGTACATTTCTCATTTTGGATAGAGAAAAACAATATTCCTGTATAATCTTCATTCCAAACCTTCTGTAGAGAAGTTCAGCGTTATTCTTTGCTTTCACGCATTCACTGATGTGAACCCACACTCTAGTTGATACTATGTTATGAGGTATTTGTGGGTTTGTTTCTATGACAGGAGATGAAGGGATTTTTATTTTGTTTTCACTTGGTTTGACCTCTTTTCTTAGGGTTTTAGTGTACAACATAAAATTTCTAGTAGTATGATATTGTGCCAACTCATTAGTACTGATTCAAGTCTTTAAGATGTGGTAATTGAAAAATATTTAGAGATTTGTGGAAGAGCTGCAGATGTTTCATTATAAACATGCACGCAGAGCTGAGAACAGTTGTTTTGGTGTGCAGTTTACATCCTCCCCTGCAATACATAGCTTCATGAGACTTGTGAAAGAGATACAGGCAAAAGTTCCTGCTGCACGGGTAGCTGTGTGGGGCTCTTACTGAGCTGAAACATCAGATGTCATTAGCCTCTCTGATTTTTCTCCACCCCTTCACTGCGTTAATGAAGCAGGTGATGGTTCTCACAAAAGTTTGCAGAATACCAGTCATTAGAATATACTCTAAAAAGTCACACAAGCAAACAATTTGTCAAAAAAGTCAGCTCTGTGGTTTTTTTTCTGTTGACAAATAGTTGATACATGGAACACAACATAATACAGTCTCTCTGTAGGAGCAGCGTGCTCTATTAAAAAGCTGAAACATATTAATATCTGGAAATCAACCCAAAGGAATCTGCCTAGTTCTTCATCACTGGCCACAACCCTATTTAAGTTATACTGCTCAGCTCATACACTAAGAAAGCTGAAATTGTTTCCTCAGGAGCTATCTCTACATAGCACCAGTCAGAATAAGAATTACTTCCATGAAGACGAGTCTGCCATTAGGAAGAAGTGTTTTTTTTAAATTGATGAACCTGACCCACTCTGCAAAAGTAAAGTCTGTTAGGGACTCTTGTGAGCTCTGAGGATCCCTCTAATTTAATCAGCAGCAGCAGGTGCCTCCTCTTACTGTGCCAGCTTGATTTGGGTAGCTGGGGTGATGGTTTTCCTCGGGTGGTTGTGACTTCGTAAGGCCATAGCCGTCCACAGTTGCAGATGCATTCTTGCCCTCGTCTCCCCTTCAAAACTGGCAGAGCATCAGAATGATTGTAATACACAGCACGGGTATTTTGCCACCCTCAGAGCTTTTCTGAATGCGAGAGGCATCCCAGAGCTCTGACTGTGAGCATCTTCAGGGCCATAAGGAGCCTCATGAGGGGAGGACACCACAACTGATGTCCTAAAATTGCAAACTTTTTGTTAGCTGTTTTCATCTTAATTCATTCAGGTACAGATAAGAAGGTGTTTGAAGACCTTTCCTTTGCATGCACAAAATTGAGCCTATGAAACAAAAAAATGGCTTCTTTTAGTCTCATTCCACAGTACTGGGTTTCAGTCAGCAGCAATTACTACAATAATATACAATCTAAAGTCCATATCATACTGGAATATGAGTACAGATTTTTGTTTCTCACCTAGTAGGGTTACACAGATAATAAATGGGATGCGCATGTGGCATAACAACGTTTTTGTTTATTATGGTTAAGGTAAAAATATCCAGTTTCACTAAAGCACTGCTTTTAGGTTGTGATGCTTTTTTTTTTTCTCTTTGAAGAAAGCAAAGATGTCTTGTTTCAACATATAAATTCTTTATCTTTCTCATTTCAGAAGCCTGGAAATTAAGAACTGCAACTTTCCTGTTTCCTGCAAGTAGGAGACAAAAATGAATCTGAAATATTTCTGTTATGTGTCTCTGGAGGAATGTCAAGATAGAGCAAAGAGCAAAAGTTTACTCTTTCTTCAAACTAGTTTTTATGATGAAATATAGCTGTAAGGTTTTAACAAAAAAAAAAAAAGGGGGGGGGGGGGGAAAGCAAGCTAAAGTTTTTCTTGCTTTAGTGCCGGAAGCTCTCTACTGGGCCTTATACTTGTTCGTGGATAAAATGACATTGAAAAAGAGAGGAATTCTTCACCTTAGAGTTTTTGTCTTTTCTCAAAGGAGTTTACAGAAGTATTTGCCTTATCTCAGCCATCTAAAAACTTGCATTAACACGATGATACTGTGTGATTTTTTTCCTTGCTGAAAAATACGCTTTTGCTCCTGGCATTCAGGAGCTGAGACTACACACAGATTAACCGCACATTTTTGAGTTATCGCTGAGCGTTGCTCTGGACGCGTTTGGGCAACAGCCAAGCTTCAAGCAAGGAAGATATTAAGCAGAGAAAGACCAGAGCATGTATTTTGTAAAAGGTTTTTAATATATAATTTGTTTCCTTGTTGGGCAAAGATCTTTTGAAACACTTAAGCTATAGCTGTCTCGCATCCATAGGTCTCTGTTTATCCAAAGCGTGTGTTACAGGCTGTCCAGCTGGTTTTGTGTTTGTTGTGGTGAAGCCGGTTGTTCAGCGAGGGCACTGCTCCTTCTGAAGCCCTGTTTTGCTCCTGTTCGTGGCTGATGAAGCCTCCTGCTGTGCTGCTGGCTCCCGACCCAGAGTTTTTCTTGTCCTGTCCCTGGCAGTACGCAACACCCCGTAACAACAGAGGAATGTCCACCAAGTGAGGATGCGACAGGGCAGAGCTTTCTTCTGCTTCGTTTTGCAGGTTTTAACCACCATACTTGTAAAATAGGAGCGTGTTTTCCAGTAGAAGGGGGTATCCAGACAAGTTAAATCCTAAACAGTGTGCTTTAATTTACCTCAGTAACTTGCCTTGTACATTTTTTCCTAAATCTGCAGCAAAACAAGCTTTAGGTACAGGATACTGCATTTAGCTTTTCAGGCTGCTGCTCCTCAGGAAGCTCTCACTGACTGACTGTTGGTTCCTTCAATAGCAAAAAATGCAACAGAACAATAGGTTGAATCGAAACAATAGGCCATTGTGGTTTTTTAGGTAAAAAGCAGTGAAATAATGATGAGAGAGTTTATTTTCCTAGTGACGTTTTCCATCCTGTCGCTTTGCTCCGCTTACGCACATCTGTATGTTATGGGCTTCTGCAATGTAGTTTTCGTTCCCTTCTACACAGCCACATTTGGAGACTTAATTATCTCAGGAACTGTGGTGTAATTGAGGGGTTTGTTTTGGTTTTTAAAATCGTGCTTTGTTATTTATAAACTCAAAACTATAATTATGGACAGAAGAGCAAACTGGGGGCAATTAAAATAATTATCTGTGCCTTCCCTGGAGTAGCACGGAAATGTCTGTTGACTGCATTTCAGAAGTGTTCTATTCATAGCGTGGTCCCCCAGCACTGTGGGGATTGCTGTGAAGATGAACGCAAAAAATAGAGCTAGTTGATATTTCAGCCTGATTAGACGACAGAGCTCATAATGGCCTAGACTGGGGATGCTTTAATTACACTGGGCAAGACAAACACGATCAGTAGAAAGCAAGATTCAGGTGTGGCTCTCACAGCTACTGGGGAGAGAGATTTCTGATATTTTCTATTAATTTGTACCCCAAAATACAACCACGTTATTCATATACATAACTGTGTTGTAATTTGGTCCGGCTCACACTGAGCTGTCTAGCTTAGAAAAATCCAAAGACTTACAGAGGAAAATCAATGTGGTTTCCAGCCATGGTTTTCCTAGTAGCATTCTCTCAAGAAAAATAAATGAGGTTTTTCCCTCCGTCTTGCTTGGAGAAATTTGGAAAACCATAACTGTGCCTTACTTACGGTCACTGCGGTTGCGTTGGACCTGTCTCAGTGCAGCGTGGGATAATAAACGTGGCACTAGCTGTCTGCCTGTGAAGCTTCCATATGGGATATGGATGTCTGAGCAACAGGTTTTATAAGTAATTTCAAACTACGGCTTGACACCCGCAAGCTTTCTACATTGTAGTCTCCGTATTGTCTCTTCAGGCCACGTGTGCTGGGACTGTTTATCCGACTTTCCCCAAAACACCGTTCCAACTCAGTTAGTTGAGAGTTGACAAACATCCTGTAATTTTTTTTTTCTACCGTCACGTGCACAGGATTTGTTATATTGTTTTGATAGCTTCAATAATTCAAGGAAAGCTGGAATGACCCTCTCATGTTTTGTCATAGCTTTTTACCCCCCTGCCATCTGGTTAACTATCTGCAAAATCCCTTGAGCTATTACATTTTTGGTTCTTTCAGTTCATTTTCAGTCGAACATTTGATAAAAATAATCCACATTAGCATGCAGCTTCTGCCTCATAATCCAAAGGGACTGAGTTGTTGTCCATCACCTGAGCTGCAGGAACTGCCACGGTACATTCCCTTGGGCCACCCTAGCTCTGAGGCCAAACGCCTTCATCAAGAAGGGTTTAAAATGAAACCCTTTTAAGTTAAGTGTTATTGCTAGGCACGTCACTTGGTGCTACGGAGATGCTGTTGCAGGTGAGGCACTCCTGCCTTTGCGTCTGCTCTCAGCGGTTCTGTGATTGGGCAGAACGGCAGCTTTCTAAGGCGGCTTGCCGCGCTGACCCCCGCCTTTGCTAAAGCGTGTTAAGAACCACCGTTGTTTATTATCAGAACATCTGCTTTTTGTAGCGACTGAATATTTTTGTTATTGCTATTGCTCCAGTATAGAAGGCTAGTGACATTGAGATACATCAGGCTACATACAACGGGTTTCTTCGTTTGTATTTTAAACTTCAAAATCCCAGAATGCCAGTTGCCACGAACATGAAAGTGAAGCGCATGTGTGTGCTGAGATACAGTTTGCAAAAGCGGTGCCTGTCTCAAGTCTGAATTCATTAATAAAGTATATTCATTATGGAATATTTTTCTCTCTTTATCTACTGTCTTGTCTGTTTAGCGACCATTCTTTTCTCTTAAGCCACTTCACGCGCTTGGTCCCTGCCTGTTGCCATAAGGGCCCACACACAGGAGGGTTGTCCACAGCACCTTCTCCACCAGTACAGTCCTTTCAAAGCTGGTTTGTGTTTGGAGGGAAGGACACACCAGACTAACATCCTGTCCTTGTCCCAAAATATCTTGCTATTGCCTTTGGTCCTTGGTGTGGAAGGCTGGATCAGACGCAAGGGTCAGTTGGACACTTTCCACTTCTCCGTTAGCAGCTGGATTTCTGTGAAGCAGTATCAGGTACAAGAACAGACGCATGTGAGCTTCTTGAGGTGGGATTTAAATACAAGCAATGCAAAAGCTTTGGGAACTATGGGTGTTACACCAACTGGACCATAACACAGCAGAAAGCATCCCGGGAGCAGGAATAAATAAAATGGGGAAGCAGGAGAGGGGGAGAAATCAAGCGCTTCAGGCACATACTGGACGTTGCTCCTGTTTTCCAAGTAGCTAAATGAAGTCTTAACCATATGATTTGGGTTAGTACTGGGTTTTTAACATGCTTCTCGTGGCTGGATTTCTAAACAGCTTTTCAGCTTCTCTACAGCGTTTCAGTGAGGAACTTACCCCCAGGTAACAGATGTCAAGCACTAGGTTTGCGCTCCAGCAGTAGCTGGGTCTGCCCTGCTGATGGCCACCCAGCCAGCCACCACGAGCGCTGGAGGCAGGGGAGGCTCTCTCTCCTCCACTGAATTATTGGGGTGGCAACAGAGGGTAACCAGTTTCACCCCTTTTAATGTGAAGTTTTTCATAGAAATTTTTTTTTTTTTTGAGAACAATATTTCAGAGAAGTATTTTGTAGGCCAAGCTAGGACCCCCTGCTTGAGAGGGTTGAAATGGAAACGCTGAAAGCCCCTTTGAGCATTTGGCCTGAGAACACGGACTGCTGCGCTACGCATGTCACCCTGCACTGTGGGCTTAAGGCCAGTGGGTTTACATAAAGGCAGCTAAATTCAAATATTTCCACGAGTGTGGTCACAATAATAGTTCCCTGCTCCGTGCACTTGAGTGTAATATATTACATATACACAAGCATGAAAGCGTATGTATTTGGGCATGCAGTTCTTATGTAAAAATCTCCAATATTTGCTTCCCAAGTAAACTTTTTAACTTAAATCTTTGAGTACTGTCTGGGAAGAGCTAGACTGCTACATGCTAGCATGGGCTCGACCAGCCCAGACCCTGAAGAACCTTTAAGTCAACCCTGCACTGGGTGATCTCCAGGTCCCTTCCAAGGCAAACTGCTCTGCGCACCTCCCAGCTACAACGCTAGTGGAAAGAGTTAGCACTGGGCAAGCACACAGAGCTGGAATACACACACGCTATGGGGACCGTAAGAACTTTTCTTCCTTTTCTTTGCAGAGTACTAATAAAAAGAGAACGTATCAAATACAACCCATGCTGACTTTTATGCAATACGCTAAATCAAGTTTTGAGTTATGACATTTTAAAAGCGAAGTTGTTTCCCCACTGGGCAATTCCCATCATGGTATTGCAACTCAATTACCATCAACATCTGGTCAAAGTTAGATTCCTAATGCCAGAGAAGATTCTCAGCTTTTCAGGACACAGCCTGTTAGTTGTCCATGTAACATAGCACCTGCATGTTCACATTTATTCTCCAGAAAAATTTAATTATGGCTGTATTTGTACCAAACGGGTATTACATACGTGACGTGTAACTATGCCACTATATGAATTCTAGGACCTTTTATTCCAGTTTCTTTTTTGACAAAAGGCTCGAGGGGAAATCCAAGAGGGCAGAAGAAAGCCTCATGTCTGACCTGTGGCAGCAGACTGGCTCCTGCACAGCTTTGGGTGAGCCCAAGTCTCTGTAAGGAGAAAACATCCCTGTATTTGCTGGTTCCACAGCTTGGCTGTTACACATCTTCCCACCCAGCTCCAGCTCATCTGGAGCCTGTATCACCTTAGCGTCTCCATTGCAGTCTGAAAAAGCTGTATTGGCCAACCTGTCTTTTCAGGTGTTGGAGGTAAGTGAACTCCCCCGGAGGAAGGTTTTTGGGGACAGCAACAAACCCAATATCTCCTAACTCCAATCTGTTCTTTATTATATTAGCCGAAGGCAGCAGTTTAATTCACCCAGCCCTTCACATCAGTTCCATACAGTGCTTGATTTATTATTTTTTTTCCACCCCTATGTTTAGTAAGTTCAACCACTGTAACTCAGTATCAGATATTAGTGCCTGGCAAAAGCTTGTTGTTCATCCAGGATGAAACACGGATCCCATTCCAATTCTGGAACTACTGAAAGTCAGACAGACTTTAGAGCCCAGTTTATTAGTAATAACCGGGTGTGCAAGCTACTTAGTTCTTATCAGTGAGTGGAAAATGGAGAAGAATAAATAAAAGAAGAAAACTAATGAAGATGGTGAATGAAGGACCAAAGCACAGGTGTCAAATTTGCTCTTTTGGGACAGAATTGTATGAAAGCAGCAGATGTAAATCAAGATGAGTTCGAGAGGTTATTTCACTAAATCACTTGAAAAATTCCTTTAAATTGCACGCTATGTAAGATACCACCAACAGTTTTGAAGAAGGCTATGTAAAAAAAACCCAAAAAAGTGCATTTATCTGCAAATTCCTACTGAAAAGGGGGAAGATACCCTCACAGAAGCATGAAAGCTTACTTTTAATTTGGTTTTAAAGAGAGACACTAAATCAGCACAATGGTGCTAAGAAATAGCAGAAAAAAGAGATGAGCAGCCAGTGAAAGATGTCATCAATTTAAAAAAAAAAAAAAAAGAAAGAAATCTAAAATATCTTCCAAGGGAAAGTTAACACTACTGAAGAACACCCGGAGCCAATGCTTTAATTAATTCACAGCCAGCATTGCTATTTCCCATCAATTCTTCCTCACGGTGTTGGCTACCAGATCCCCGGAGAATGGGGGAAGATCGTATGTTGA
Organism: Larus michahellis; assembly: GCF_964199755.1. Classification (NCBI taxonomy): domain Eukaryota; kingdom Metazoa; phylum Chordata; class Aves; order Charadriiformes; family Laridae; genus Larus; species Larus michahellis. Next base: position 61,287,478 of record NC_133898.1, read on the forward strand.
GCTGGCGCCTGGCATCACCTATAGCAACTGCAGGGGACAGACAGGGCGGCAACAATTCCTGTGGAGGAGGCACCGGCCTCACAGTCCTGCACTTACAGAGTCCCTCCTCACACCTGCCTCCTCTGTGGTGGGTCACTGCAGCAGATAACCTCGCTTTCCGCTAAATTCGGACACCTCTATCCCGTGACTGCATTTACTCGGCAGCAAACAAACCACGCGCCAGCTTGGAAGCAGAAATGTAAGAGTTATACCTGGCACGACCGTATGATTTAAACGCGTCTGGGAGCTGTATAGACAACCTGCAATTATCAAACCGCGAATGTCACGAGCTGTTTAAAAGACAGATGGTCTGTTTTGCAAGTCCTTCAGAAAGGACCAACAGCATCGCCATCCCAACATTGTGCTGGAGGGGGGGGGGAGAGTAAAAAGAGTACACGTAGTCATGTGGAAAAAGGTTCCCTAAAGTACTGCTTCTCTGCTAGTACTCTGGTTTTGTCCCTTTAAGCTCCAACACCAGAAAAATAACAAAACAAAGCACACCAAAACCTCACTCTCTTCCACTGAGAGGATCCCATCAAATGTGTTTGTGTATCTGTGAATGGATTCTTATCCCAAGCATCTCTAATGCCCGAGTTTTTCCACTGTTTGAAGACAAGTGGTAGGAACCAACTGACAGGAGAATACACTGTTTAGTCCTGTATAAGGGAAGATGTGAACCTACAGAGCCACATGCCATGTCCAGACATTTATAGATACAAGCCTGGATGCACAAGAGCAGTTTAGGGAGGACATTTTCGGTTCATAACTCCTGTGAAATGACTACAGTACCCAGCGGCAGGGGGAATCGGATGCTGGAAGAGCCATACCTTACTCACTGCATCTGAAATGGAAACGATCCAAGTAACCATTTACTCCTGCGCATAAACGCAAATCTTAAATTTAGCAGCATTTCACCTTTTGACCTTGAATTTCACATTGCCTTAACCAGCTCGACTTGAGCCTGAACAGCTACAGAAAAGTTTACAGCCATTCCCTGCAACAAGATTAAAGAAAGCCTTGCCTGGATCTCGAAACCGATGTCTGGGGACCATTCAGACGAGATCGGCACTGGAACCAGTTTGACTGGAGCTCCCTCACCACACACGTTTTCTGACTTCTGCTGTCATGCTACAGTGCCACCGAGCCCCAGGGCTGGCCAGGGCATCATCCTCCCCACAGCATCCTACCCTACAAACAGGGCAAACCCTGCTCCCCGCCAGCCCACCACCAGCTGAAGACAGAGGATGCTTCGTATGTGGAGACACACGTGGCAGATTTAAAAAAAAAAACAAACAAACAAAAAAAAAGAACAAGAAACAAATGAAAACCAAACACAAAAAATCCCCCACAAAACTCTCCCAAAAGTTATAAACTTAAATGCTGGACTCCAAAAAAAATCAAGCACACATTTTAAATTCTGCATGCTTTGTTTAAATGCCAGTGCCCAACAGGCAAATAGATGACAACCAGAATTTATAACATCCAGGTACCAATAGGAGTTAGCACAGCAATTTTGTTTTGTTAAGCCCCGTACGAGCTCTTATCAGATTTACACTTGGGTTTTTCTTCATGTCTAAGTAGAAATCATGCCAGAAACCTGTCGTGGTTGAGGTGGCGAGTGGGGAGGGTGGGCAGGGGGAATCCCCGAGTGTCAGTAGTTTGTTCACTAACAGTCAACAAGGGCCGCCTGGCTTTGCCTCCCAATATACCAGTTGTGAATAAAGTCAAGGTTTGTGTAACCGCCGCACATATCCCTGCAAGGTACTTAATGCATTAAGGAAACACCGATGAAAAGACATTAGCAAGCTAAACATCACCTGTTTCACTACTACAAAATTAGTCGCTTTCCCTCTCCAGCTGGATATGAAGTCAACAAGTATTTTATTTTACCTATTGTTCTTTTTACCTATTTTTACCTATTGTATATTATAGTTATGTAATTAAGTGTTATTCAATTGTTAATAAGTGGAACACTCTTATACATTCCCAAAAAGACAAAAGTGTTCCAAAATGTATATAGAGGAGGCATTTTTCAGTTTTTAAGTTACTTTCAATATAGGTAAGGGTTCCAGTATTGATTCAACAGGTTAGAAGTCTGTATTTGTTCTAATAAAGTTATTTTATAATGGGTTTACATATTCACATATACCATTCGTTCAGATCTGGTGCAGATGCTGCCACTAAACACGCTGTTTACACAGAACCACTCAGGATGGAGAGGACCTCTGAAGGTCCTAAAGTCCCACCACATGCTCAAAGTCCTACTTATTGGCAAGCAAACATTCTTCAAGTAAACTTGTACTTTCACGTACAGATTTGGGGACAAATATGTCAAAGCTGGGTCGCACATTATAAGGACACTTACTAGCTGTAAATGGGAGGGCTTGCTCATTCGTGTGAAGGCATGCTGAAAAACCAAGCAAAGGCTTGCTGCAAAGATTTGAAGGCCAAAATCAACACGAGCAAATGACCCAACCGCTCCCCTGGACCACAGAAGCGCTATAGCTACTTCCCTAGTGCCTCTCAAAGGGATGACTTTAAGACCACTGACCTGGTCATTCAGTTCACTGAGTTACCACAGTCCAAGCGACATCCTGCAGGCTTTGGGAGCACTGACCTAGCCTCTTATTTCAAATCACCAGGGGGGAAAAACGAAAAGAAAAAGGTCTAAACACCTGGACAAGCCAGCTCTCACTCCACCCCCGAGCCCTCAGGTGTTTTAGGTTTCTCTAGAACAACTGAGGTCTGGCAGGTGCAGGTATTTCCTACCCCCACACAGGTCCTCACCCCTCCCCACAGCCCCTGAGGATTTGCACAGGGCTGACGAAAGGTTGATTTGCTCTTTGTAAGACTCTCAGTAAATCCCATGCAACTGATTTATCCAAGTGCTGACGCTTCAGTCCCGATCAGCGACCAGAGCCAGCAGGACACCCCAGGCACATCAGCAGCAGCAGCATCACCCCCGCTTTGTAACATGCCTGGCCACAGTTCATCCCTCTGTGACAATTCAAAGAATTGTTCAGCTCGGAGCCTGGAGCCAGCCCGGGACGGAGGCATCGGTCCCCCGTCCTCCTGCAACCCTTTCCCCCCACGGGTTAGCCAAGGACAAGGCTGGAGGCAGAGCCCACCCCACACAAGGCGGGGAGTGATTGATGGGTGCCCCGAGCTCATCTGCTCCCCGTGGGGGTAAGGAAGGCGGTGGTGCCAGCTTTTTGCACTGCCCTGGCATTGCTCCTGTCTGAAAATATACTTCTTACCATCAGATTTTTGCATCACCCTTTTTTTCTGAAATATCTCAGGTTCTCCCATTGCACAGGGCTTTCTTCTTCCTTTTTTGCCCTAGGCCTTGGACCCACCTCATTACCTTGCTTGCTCTCCTCTCCCATGAATTTCCAGCCACTCCAGGATTCAAGTCATACTTGCAACAAATCTCTTCTCTGAAATATTGCTTTCTCCTCATGGCTGTTGGTCCCCTGGTTTTCCTTCTTCCCACCACACAGCATCTCCTCAGCCAGCTGCTGCTTCCTCCCTGAGGGGAGCAGCCATTACCAGCCCGAAGCCATGGAAGGACCTTACGCTGGTGCTGGAGCAGCCTGCGGTCACCAAAGTGTCCTGTGGCCCTGCCCAGCTGACCCAGCAGCCACCAGTGTGGGGCCAGGCGGCAGAAGGAGGGGTGGTGGTGGGACTTCCAGCTGGCTTGGAAGGGGGCCAGATGTGGGTTTTGGGCTGCCAGCTGCAGAGCCGTGTGGTGACATGAGCGGGAGCTGTGGTGGGACAGAGGTTTTGAGCTCCCAGCTGTTGGTCAGGGTTAGGGTGTTGGTTACCCTGGCCACTGTGGAGGCAGTAAAGCCCTGGCATCTCTACAGCCTCCTCCTGTGAAAGCAGATGGGTGAGTTTAAACCACAGGGTGAGTTTAAACCACCACCTCCAGGTGCTTCAGCCCACGCAGACAGTCCCACCTGGAGCAGGTGGGACAGCGGCCATGGGAAGCACTCCATCAGCTGTCCCATGGCAAGGGACGCAAGGAAGCTGGTGGGAATAGCCAGTGTGGCTGGATCCTGCCTTCCAGCCCGCTGTGCCAGCCCCACCAACACCATGGTGCCACGAGCTGCAGCACCGCATGTGCCTGGACTTATCCTGAGGCCGTCGGCTGTGCCACCAGGGAAACGGCTCACGGGCGCCTGAGGAGATGGTTGGCACCTCGGGAGCTGGGATGGTGTTTAGGGAACAGGTATCAGGCCTTAGAAATCTAGCATCCGACCTCAAAATAGCATCACCTGGCATACAGGTGTTTATGAAGGTGTTCCCATCGCAGGACCCAGGCACCACCTGCGCGGTTTACAAACGCAGCGTTGTTATTTCAGTATCACTTGCAGCCTGTTCGATAAGCCAGAGGTGCCCGGTCACCAGCCCGTGACAAGGATTGCTCAGGGCTGGCAAGCTCAGGGAAGGGAGCAAGGAGCCTGGAGAGAAAACCGCAATTTACTTGCTTTTCCTCTGAAGCTGTTACCCCGCTGCCAGCTCCCTCGGCGTTCGGAAAGTATCCGTGTTTAATCCCTGGTTTTATTCACTATGCAAAGTACCTCGCCTTGAGAGTCTCATAATTTAATCTCCTTTGGATAATTACTACCGACTAGACTAATAGCTGGCAAAGGTCAAATGATTGGTTATTCAAGGCAGGATTTCCCCACGTTTACAAAAAAAACTTCTCCTCGACCTTTGACATGTCGGCTGCGGCACGGGGTTGTCGGGACTGACAATCGCTGCCAGGTGGGTGTATGTATGTGTGCACGAGCATCTCTATACGCACACACGCCCCCTTCACGTATACAAATGTGAACTGGAAATGGCCATCTTACTCCAACCAAAGACGTACGGTAGCACAGGTCACCTCCAAAATAATGTTAAGTAAAATTTATATCCCTCCATGGCTCTTTGCATACATTTGCATTTATTAAATTATTCTAAGGCTTACAAAGTAGTAAAGGGAAGGGAGCTCGTTAGCTTTATTGTTGTTCTTTCTCAAGAAAATTGATTTTATGTGACCATGATATTTTTGCGCATTTGTCCATTCCCTAATATTGAACCCACCTCGAAGCAGTTATTCAGTAAAGTGGCAGACAAGCAAATTACTACAGGTTTCATGAAAGCAGGGAGACAGCGGGAGAGGAAGGAATGAAATGGAGACAGCGGAGAGAAACAAGATCTTTTCCATGGTGAAAGTAGAAATTTATAAGGGACACACTCTTCCCAATTCCACTTCTCCCCAGGTTACACTTTCATTACATGGAATATTTTAATTATCACATATTTCTGCTTGTAATCCAGTTGTTATATTTTAGAACCAGGAATCTTACTGACTTAAATCTGTAAATCCATTGTAAAACAAGATAATATTCCTAAAATTCTAAATTGCTACAATCCCACATGTGACGGCCTTTGTTCAGCCCTGAAAATGGGTCACAACCCATGAACAGGAGATAATCCAGCTGGCCCTTATTGCATCTCACCAGTAGATAATGCTCAAAACAGGGCAAACTGACTTCATTGATCGTTTTTCAACCTGTACAGACTGAGAGACTGCAAAAATTTTGTTCAGAGGAGAGACTTAAGCTCAGAACCTCAAAGCTTCTCTGATCTGATACTTAAATCCCATCAACTTTATTTTTGAGAAAGTGGATGCAATAAGTAAAGTTCTCCATCAAATTTTAAACAACGTACAGAAAAAGTCCCAGTTTCCGGCCATTCATTGCTCACACTGACAGAAGAAATTGAGGACTTTTATCACAAGGCCTTGGAGATACACTAAGAAACCACAGTTTCAAGGACAAATAGAAAAAAATGAATCTTGGCATCATTTTTCAAGTGACTGTATTTTCCCCACACTTGGCAGGAGCCTGCCGAAGCCCAGCGCAGCGAAGTGACCCCCTCACCTCCCCAGACCCACAGCCCCTCTGCTTTCCCTGGGGCTCATTCCCACCGCATTCCCTGGCTTCTTCCTCCACCTTGGGAGCACCAGCCTCCGGGACGTGCTTTCCAAATCAGCGCTGATCGACAGTCCCAGCCTCTCGCTCCTGGTCGCTCACTTCTGCTTCGTGTCCAGGAGGAGACGTATCAGTGGCGCAACGCAGCTACAGCGGGGAAGGAGCAAAATCGAAGGGGTAACTTGCGCGCTGAAGGCGTTATAGGAGTAAAATATCAAATAAAACACCCTTTGTCCTCTCCGAGGAAACGAGATGAATAATTACATTACCTTCCTTTGCAGGTGGGAGAGGATCCACCCATGCTTGTCTGCTCCGTGGTGCCTGGGAAAGCAAGGCTGGCATTTTTGCTGGGGGGTCCCGGCCGCCTCCCACCGCCCCAGCCACGCGTCCCCCCACATTCCCCGCACACCTGAAGCAATCGGGCAGCTCCGAGGATGCAGGACCCTGCATTGCCCACGGGACCCTCGTCCTGGGGAGGGAGCGCCTGGACCCAGTAGGACAGGAAAGGGCTTCTGATTTAGAAGAGAATAACATAAACAGCACTTCAGCCTGAACGGTTTAATCACGGAAATACGTGCAATTAGAAATCTTCTGCCCATGATCAATACGTGGATACTATTAGGGCATAATGCAATAGCTGTTTAGCACTCTGGGTAAATCCTGCCCGGCATTTCAAGAGCTGAAGTGGAGAGAAACACCTTGGCTGGCTCTCGTAAAAGGCTGAGAAGTTGTGTTTTTTTAAAGAGAAGCCAGATTGGCTCTGCACCCGTGGGTGGGCAAATGTTTCCAGCTTTTAAGTGCATATTTGTGTCTCTCATTTAAACCATTCAAGATCTGTGTTACTACTACTACTTCTGCAACAAAAAAAATGCTGTGATATACAAGCCACACACAAAGAAGAGTAGGAAAAGGCAGATGAGGGCTCTGGAGAACAAGCCTTATGAGGAGCAGCTGAGGGAACTGGGGTCGTTCAGCCTGGAGAAGAGGAGGCTGAGGGGAGACCTTATAGCTCTCTACAACTGCCTGAAAGGAGGATGTAGAGAGGTGGGGGTCAGTCTCTTCTACGGAGTAACAGGCAATAGGACAAGAGGAAACAGCCCCAAGTTGCACCAGGGGAGGTTTAGATTGGATATTAGGAAAAATTTCTTCACCAAAAGGGTTATCAAACATTGGAACAGGCTGCCCAGGGAACTGGTTGAGTCACTGTCCCTGGAGGTATTTAAAAGACGGGTAGACATGGTGCTTAGAGATATAGTTTAGTGATGGTTTTCGTCAGAGTTAGGTTGATGGTTGGACTAGATGATCTGAAAGGTCCCTTCCTACCTAGGCAATCTATGACTCTGTGATTCTATCCATCACACAACTTTAAGCTTAGAAAATACTGTTTGTGTTGTTGCTTCAGGTGTACTCTGTAGCTGTACACTGAGCTAGAGCACTGCCATTAGTTTACTAGCTGTTAAAATGAGGACACACGGGAGGGAAAGTATTTCCATCTTAATTACGGTCCTGAGCTTTATTGCAGAACCATTTAGTGACTGTGAAAACCAGCTTGCCAAACACTGTTCACAGGCCTGGGGGATTGAGGAGGCAGAATAGCAAAGAATTAGGCCCGGGGGATTTGCTGGAGGAAACAAAACACATCTCTTTCTATGTGGTGAAAAAGCCCCATATTGTTACTGTCGTATTGGCTCACACGCGATATTTTCTTCTTGTCCCTGAGAGTTGCTCCCTCACACTACTCATGACCTTTGGTGCTATGTAAGGCTCAGTCTGGACGCCCACCTTTAGACTAGAAAGCTGATTAATAACACCAAGGCTGGGGCTTGACGAACACCTCATTTGCCATCTTGGCACTTGCTCCCACCGCTACAGCAAGCACACATCTTAACCCTTGCCTGCAGAAGAGCAGTGACGCCAGCAGGGCAGGAGTTTTTTCTTTAATTTAAATATAGTTATAATAGTCTGTCTGTCCCCGGGGACCACAGAGCTGCACAGGAGGAGCCAGGGACGAGGCTGGAGCTTTCATTCTTTGTCCTATGAGCAGCACATACAAAGCAATGCCAGGCGAAGACAGGGCTTATTTATGTTGCCTGTTGAAATTGCTGGGGGCAAGAGAAATTTGTAAATCACCTTCTTGTGGTTTGGTGCGTGTTTGTTGGGCAACGGTTTAAGAGATGAGAGAAAGATTAAAATAATGACACAAAATTTGCAAAATTCTTCAGCAGACGCGGGGTTTTTATTTTGTACCCAATACTATGCAGCTAGAGGACACAGGGAAAGAGCTAGTGTGTACACATTTGGTGGAATGTGTGCTGTTGATGGTGGAAGTAGAGGCATTCAGCATCAGAGAAGTTTCCACATCTGATTTTTCAGTTCAAAAAATAATCAATTAAGCAGTTCCGCCAGTTGGTTCAAAACCATTTAAAATATTTTAAACTACTTAAAATATTCTGGTGAATTAAAAAATGTGTGTGTACATCTTGACAATTTGAAATTAAGCATTTTTTTTAACACTTTAAATAAAAAAATAGTACATTTCAAAACCATACTCTCTCAGATAAAAAAACAGTCGTATTTCAACATCAAAAAATAGTGAAAGGCGGAGGTAAATTGGAATTTTGGCTGACATTTTCGGAGTGAAATTAAAATATTAAAGGGTAAATTATCTGGCTCTTCTCCCTGTTTGCCTGGTCTCTGTAAGAAAAGCTGAGTTGAATACACCCCAGATGCTATTTCAAATCTTTTACTACTGCCTCAGAATCACCTATAGCCTGATTCCAAGCCTATTGATCAGTTCTGACACCCGCCCAGCCCTACTGGGAGCAGGGAAAGAAAGGAAGGTGGGACTACAGAGCAGGTGCTTAAAGATAAAATCAAAGGCGAGGTTACCAGGAATGAGGTCTTTTGTTTGAACGCGGAGATTGTTGGCAGGGATCGACAGGGTGTCAACTCATCCTCTTTCATCCCTCTGCTTAGGTTTTGACCCAAACTCCTTTTGAGTTCTTCATCAGCGCTTTGATAAAATGTATAGACTTGATAAAAGACTTATGTCGATTTTAGCCTATTGAACCAATGCTCTGGGATAAGATAAAAAGATATTGTTGCTGAAAGATGGGAATGATCCCTTCCCAACAGATACCAGTCACCACTGGTAGGTACAAGGTCTTCATTATCAGAGGCACGTAAGAAATACTCATGCTTACATGGGCCATATTGAAAGTTCAAAGAGTTTTGATTTAGAGAATATGTGTGACTGGAACAAAAGCCTGTGGCAGAGAAGAGAAACCCTTTCAGAAATTTGTTTTTCAAGATGAAAAATGGAAATAAATAGATCTTCAAATGTTCATTTCAGAACAGGGGAAGGATTTATTTTCTTAGCTTTTTGTGATTTCCATGGGAAAATTATAGGAAATTGTTAGATTTGTATCACTTTTTGAATACTTTAAAAAACATTTTACTGCTTGACTTTAATGGACAAATAATTGAGGGAGATAGAGAAGAAACTAAATTTCACAGTGAAGCCAAGTTTTCTGTTAGGGCTTAAGCACTTTGATTTTAATTTTTTCATCAAAACCAGGGAGGGCTAAAAACTCCGGAGTGTAGCAAAACCCAATCCTTTTCCTCAGAAAGGGCGAGACGGGGGTTCCCATCAACAGCTGTGTGCAGCATGGTGTGGGGGCAAGGGCGGCTCAAGAGGGACTCAGCTTGGGACAGTGACTCCAGGTGACTCTAAATTCTGCTGCATTGCTGCCTCCACACACCCAGCAAGCCCTCAGCACGGGCAATGCGAATTGAAGGCAAAGCAGTTTTTGCTGAGCTTAGCCGGCTGGGGAAGGGTCCCGGTGCAGAACTGTTCTGCCTTCTCTACGTGCTCAAAGTTTATAAAACGAAAAATCAAGTAGGTCGTCCCTCCCTCTGCCTCTCCCTCTGTGGAGACCTTACCCCCAGGCAAATCAATACTGAAACTCCCGCTGCTCTCAGGGGAGGCAGGATTTCGCTCGGCAATGTTATATGGACTTCAATTCAACAGCATATCCTGGTGACTCCTGAAGCATCACAGTTCACTGATCAGAAGTACAGAAAATTTTGGAAAAAAAAAATTCCATGGGAGGTGTAATGGATGCAGTCCACCTATTCCGATCTTCACCTCTTCAGCCACAGAAGGGTTTTTTTCCCTTGTTGTGTCAATAGCTGCTGGCTGCAATGCTTCTGCTTTCCATCAGTAAAAAACCCACTCTTTGAATCTACAAGTTACGGCTATTTATAGTCCCTAAAAGTCCTTTACTAACAGCATGTTTCGTAAGTAGTGCCGTCATATGAGGCCTAATTTGCTGAGTTCGGTGTTTCCTTTCCTTTGTCATATTGAATTACAAGCAATTATGGCTTTAGACTAACGTAACCTGAAACAATGGTCACATAATTATTTACCCAATGAGCTGCCCTAACACTGTATGAGCTGTATCTGCCGCATGAAAGCAGAGGTTTAGATCAGTCTGAGGCTTCCTAAAACACAAGTAAGAGAAAGGTACTGTAGTGTCATGGATAAGCGAATTTAAAGGTCACCATTTTAATACGTAACTAAAAAAAACCCTAATGGGAGTATGGAAAAAGTAAGCCAGTGGGAGTACAAAATAAGTAAGCCAAACCTTTAGCTCATGTCGAGTGGTACCTCTTCATTCCTGCCTAACATTTCAAAAATCTTTCCTTAGGAGGTTCTCAAAAATACGAAAGAAAAGCCTTGAAATCTTTCTGAACAAGGGCCTCCAAAAATCTGATAATACAACTGAAATACCACTTGGTTTTCCAATCACTGAGTAGGAAAAAAGACAATTGGATGATTACTCTGGCTCATAGTAAATATCCTAAGTGAACACTCACTCAGCATTATTCTCTCTCTTTTTTCCCACACCCATTTCTTTACTACCACTAAATACTGCTCAGAGCAATGTTAGGAAGGAGGCAGCTATACGGGACCTGTGACCGCAGCATCTTTCGGAGCTGACCTAGGACCCGAGGTGGTACGTAGCCTCCACAAGATCTGAAAAGCTTGGCAGGCTGCTAACGGAGCCACTGCTTAATTTGTTATATCCTGGGGGATGGAGTTATTTTTATTTTGAAAATAGCACACATTTTAGCTTAATTTCCTCTGACAGAGTGATAGCCCATATTGTAGTGCTGGCAAGCTTCTAACGGCCTAGAAAGTTGGCTGAGTATGTGAAATTTTAGGTAACCATGCAAACCTCTTCTGAAAGCAGAGGGCTCTAAGCACTTTCTAGTTTCTCTTTATGCCAAAAGTATCATATGAGCAGCCTCTTACATTGTGTCCCCTTAAATCTGGGCCAAATTTCCAAAGCACAAAGACTCACAAATAAATGAAGACAGTTAAATGTTAGTGTTTTCAGCCTTTTTGCAAGGCTTGGTAAAGATTTAGGATTTATTACCCATTCATTCTGCCCTGCTCAGGTAACAAAGAGCACATTGCTGCAGGGGAAGGAAAAAGGAATTTAAAGGGAAGATGTCTCAGCTGACTCGCTAGACAGAAGGGAATTAGTATCACAAATGCTTGTTCCCCCTTTGCACTGATGCTAATTTGATACTTGAGCGAGTGTTGCGGACCGGAGTTCTGCAGGGCTGGAATAACTCACTTCCTCGGCAAGACGTGCCAAGCAGCCCAACGGCGAAAGGACAAACAATTCGTTTAATGGGAGTTTTCATCAGATTGCCACACTGCCTGACCTCCAAACCTGCCGAGATGCTACAGTATCATTTAAATTGGGAAAGAATGTCTCTATGTTACTGTTCATGAGGTTCACTGGGGGCCCGTTACAGGTACGCAGTGTGTGCATAGTGTGAAAAAAACCCCGACAAAGCTATAAAATAACGCAGTCTAACTTGAGGACCCATTATGGTCAATCAAATAAACCCAGTGTTTAAAGATAAAACAAAGTACATGCCCCTACGAAAAATTATTACGGTCCATAAGGAACAATTTGAGTTCCAAAATCAAATTGCTTAAGATTAACACCTTGCTGGTGCCAATAGCTGTGTGGAAGCAAGAGCAGTGGCACGCAGAAGAGATGTGCCAGAAAGTTATCACCCCTTCCAGCTCTACTTCCCCACAGCCCTCCAAACAGAAGCAATGTTTTTGCCATGTTAAATTTAACCTAAATCTTGTTCTTCCCCAGCCGCAGGAACAGGTGTTCCCCCCGCTCCCTGGGACCATGGGTGGAGGAAGGGGCAGAGCAGGCAGGGGCCAGGCAGCGCAGATGCTGGGGCTGCCCACCGGCTCCACATCTGGAAGCACGGCCTGAGCCGTCCCTCCCCACAAGCCAAATTAACGAGGATAGGGGAAGGGATGAATAGAGGTGGTGTTTTAGGGGAGGCATTTTGTCTGAGGGCAGTTGAGGGGCAGGGTGGCTGAGCTGAGCCGACAGCTCGCTCCTGCTGGAAAGGGTGGTGCTGCCTCCTCCTCCTCCTTCCCTGCTCCTCATCACACAGCGACTCTCCTTTTCTCTCGCTTCATCTCTTGCTGCAGTCTGTCTGGTGCACTTGGCATAAGTCGGTGCTACTCACTCAGCCAGAAGAGAAAAAAAGTATTTATTGCTTCTTTCCCCGGGGTTAGCTTTCTGGGGGATGGTGAGACAAATCTCACCCCCATAGTGAACTCCTGCCCTAAGATGGTTTGGAATACGTCCATTTTCATCCATTTACCTTTTAACGGCTGCCGACTGGGTGACTAGCTTCATTTTCACACAGCTACCATGGCACTGAATGAGATTTCTGTGCTGAAATCTTTCTTTATGGCTCTCCTTCTATTTATCTTTCCACTTAAATTAAATACTGCGAACTAATCCTAGGGATGCTACTGGTTTTTAACACGAAATCTGAAGTCATAAGAACAGCCAGGCTTGCAGGGCGGGTATCTTTTTGCCCAATCAGTTGCAGCATCTGGAAATTAAAGGATTCTCAGACCAGTCATTTGGCCTCTTCCTCAGCTGTATCAGCTGGAAAAAAAACCCTCGCTCCTCACTGAGGCACCTCAGCTACACACAGTCCAGGGAAAAAGCTCTCATTTGGTTTTACAGGCTGCAAAGTATCTAACATTTCCCACAGAGCGGGCTGGCGGGATCCCTTCTTATCTGGCAAGAAACAAAGGAAGGAAGGGCCTTTCTTCTGAAGACAGTTAATCAGTATTGATCGTTGGGATTATTATGTGAAGATGCACGGGCAGGGAAGGAGGGGAACAAAGCGTAGGGCAGCACTCTCACACCCTGGGCTCAAAACAGACAGAAATGGGTAAAGTTTCTCCCTCTGTTTCTCTCCAGGCCAAATGGGGTTCGCTATCAAACTGAGCGCCTGTTTCGCTGTGCCCCGACATCAGGAGGATTGGCAGGACGGGATCTGTCGGTAGGCAGCACCTCCGTCTCCTGCTGTATTTGGGCTTTAGGTGCCAACCCCAGTGAGCTTTAACGCTCCACACGTCCGCAGGACCACACTCACCCTTCAAGCAGAGAGGGCGAACCCCAAACGCTGGGAGGGCATTTAATTTCCACTGAAGCCTTCAAAATAAAGTTTTATAGCCTCCCACCTGGGAGGGCATTGTCTTTAGGCAATCCCTTAACAACACTGGCATTTCTGAAGCAGTTTAAGTCTTATCCTCTCAGAGCACCTTACAAACGGTGTTTTGTTTAACAGTACCAGAAAAAAAAACATATTCCTTTTTTGCTGTGGCAGACAGCAAGAACAAAAGGGCAAGTGCTCTGCTTATGGCTATGCAGCGAGTCCATCACCAGCTGAGAATCAATCACCGCATCTTATTTAGCTTTAGAACCAAATCTCCTGCCTCGGCACAGCAAAGCCAGGTGACCATCTCACTCCCTTCGGTGAGAGCAAAGCTGCAACCATGTCAGCTCTTTTCTTCCTTTCCAAGCCAGCAGTGCTTGCTTGCTTGCTTGCTGGATCGTGTGAAGCGACGAGCCTGTTCTACATCATCTCAGGACATGAAAAAGATGATTACGTTAGTGCTCTGTTACCTAAGGTAGGTGTGCCGTCCATACAGATCGACAGTATCCCCGTCCACTGCTGTTAGTGGTATAGATCTCTGCAATGTAGCCTCCGTAAAATACACACAATAGCCTAATAAAACACAGGCATAGGTATAAGTAGACACAAAGGACCATATTTTCAAAATGCAGGAGTCTCGACTCGTAGCAATAAAAGCCACAGGACACTGCATTTACAGGAAACTGTACATGCATAATTCATACCAGTGAATGCAAATGGATGCTTGCATATGTATATACCTGTTTGCATATGCCTTTACCAATACGCTGGAGCAATCACTTGTCTATATATGCACATGCATCTTCAGATATGAGATTAGAACATGTTCCCTGGAGTCTCCACGTATATTTCCGTTTCTTCTCCCTGCTCTCTCCGTAATGCCTTATAAGAAGTTCTCATAAATCTCCACCTTTCTGCTGCCTTCTTTCCTCCCACTGCTCTTTTTATAACCAGTCTCACAGATCTTTATTATTCTTTGTGGCACTTCTAACACCATTTTCTGCAGAGTGACCTCAGACTTTGCTATTTTTAAATAAGCGTGGATGTGATTATCACTTAACCTGCTCGTCCTGAGCCATATTCTGACCACCTTGTGCTAGTCCACCAGGACAAATCACCCCCACACTTGGTGCCTACAGCTCCTAAAGAGCCTCCCTTGGCCCAGCCTCTGTGAGTTTGACCCGCTTACGCAGGTAGGGCTCCAGCTAGAGGCACAAAGATGAGCAGGGGTGGTGTAGGGCTCTGTAGGTCCCAGTAACAGTGGCCTTGGGACTGCAGGAGTAGCAAAGTCACTTTTGTGATGCCTTCCCCCCATTCATCTCTGGCCTGAGATACAGATATGTTCTTCCATATTCTTTTTGTATATCCTTTAACATTAATTTGTGCTTGCTTTTAAATGCAAAAAGTCAAAATAAATATGCTTTTTAATCTCATTATTGAAAAGGTTTCGGTTTGGGTAATGATCCATATTTCCATAGAAATGCAGCCAACTACAAGATAGGAATCTATTTAGTATTTTCTCAGCTTGGCTTTTGCATTTAACAGGGCAATTCCAAACCTCAAATCATTGTAAACAACACAAGTGGTGGATCTGGCCGATAAGAGTGCTGCAGGCCGCCGGCAGTACCCCAGGCTGTACGAGGGAGTGGGTCTGTCAGTCACTGCTTCAGACTGTTCGCCAGGGGTGAAGGACTCAGCATAATGGCTATCATCTCTTTAATCTGCATATTGCAGACCCAGGGTAAATGTTGCCAAAGAGACTGTGGACGCAATCCTCCTTTGCCAATAGCTGAGTGAAGGAAGAAATTATCTCCTCTCCCCTGCCCCGGGATTTTGATGTGGTCCCTAACTGGAAATATCCACGCCCCGGGTTTGTGCAGCTGGGCAGAACATGGATCCGCAGTCGTACAATCATTACTTCCCTGTGCCGTCAGGTCACCTGGAAGTGCAGACTTTATTCATATCATATTTCTGCCACATTAGTCAGAGCAGCCTGTGTTTATGCTGGGTTTGGCTCTCCGTCAGCTTCTGGAGGCGATGTGCTATCCGGCACAAAGCCCGCCCGCCACCCCTTGGAGAAAGCTTTTGGAGAAAGCTGAGCCGACGGCACAGATGGGCACCACTTCAGTGCTCGGCACCATGAGATGGACGGGGTTTTGGCCCAGCACCAGGTGTCCTAAAACTAGATTGGGCACCTGCTGAAGCCGTGGCGTTGGGTCTGTGGTACCCCAGCGTGGTTTGACAGAAGCAGCCAGAGAGGTGCCCAGAGGTGGCAAACCTCAGCAAGCCTCCCATCACCTGGAAGGAGCCGGGGAGGACATGGGCTGGGTGATGTATCTCTGCTGCTTTAACTTTTTATTCCTCTCTTTGTGCATGTGAATAAAGGCAGAAAGGGCGCTGTAACAGCAGGGAGGAAGGCAGAATGATGTTCAGCCTTTAGGTGACTGCTCATCCACCAGCTTTTGGAAGTGGCTGAGCGCTCGTAGCTCCCCTTGACACAGAGCTTAAAGAAAGTTTTTAGGCAGCACGCTGCGTCCGCAGTGGTGGGTGGCAGTGATACAGGCTGAGGGAATGAAAGCCGAGGAAAACAAGGAAATCCTCTGGTCTCCAGTACAGATGCTGAGGAATGTGTACCATAAACCAAATCCAGATGGCCTGAATGATGAGCAGGCGCTGTCTTTAACCTCTTATCTTTCCAGCTTTGTGTTTCAGCATCATGCTAAGTGTCCCCTATCTTTGCAACTAGTCTAATGATTACTTTCTCCAAAGGGTTTAGGCGTGATTCAGAAGCAGAAAGGTGACTCCTCACATCAGATGGAGTTACCAGTCTGTTTCTCGCACACACACGTGCCTTAGACCCGCGGCTGCCAGCATGGCGAGCACAGGCTGACCCCCTGCATCTGCCTAGGGATGGGTGCACCCCGGAGACACTGCAGCCACCAACACGCCACCAGCCCACAGTTGTGTGCCCGCTGCCCCTGCGGATCAAAAGCTGCCTCTGACAACAGTGATCATGGCTTGAATTTAAGTTGTTTTCCTTCAGAACTATAGCTTTGTGTATTTTTTTTTAATACAAAAATATGTGACACTTTAAAACGCTATAGAAGTGTAATACTTTTATGTAGACATGTTAGACACCTCCACTACACACATTAAAAAGCAGTTCATGTCAAAGCTGAGCAGGTTGTGCAGAGAACCATTAAGTGCCACCATTTCGTGTACGGGCGGGTGGTTTAGTCAAGAGAGAGAAATTGGAAATGTCAGGAGGGATGAGTGATCTGGGCTGCTGGCACCCTGCAGAGCCCCAGCCCCAGCCGTGGCGTGGGTGGGGGGAGGAGGGGAGAATTTGCCACTCATTTATCTGTACTAATTTAGTCCCAATTACAAAGGTAAAGTGAGTAAAAATTGAGATGTTTGGATTAGGACATCACCTTGGATCTCATAGCGTAGCAGGTAGAAATGTTTCAGCGCAGCTAATATTTGTGAAACCTTCTGAAGACGTGAACAAGATGCTAAATAGGTTTATTAGCACCGCTCCCTCAGGATGCAATAACTTATCTGCTTACAGGCTTTGTCACTCATGCATGGCACCGCAGTGGCCAATCCCTGCTGTGGTAGGACAGCTGTCCTGCCAAGGGCCGAATGTCTCCCCCCCTAAAAGGGACACCCTCCATCACACTTACCCGGGCAGCACGGACCTCCTGCCGGAGGACCCTGCATCCACCCAGGCAAGTCCAGCCAGCCCCAGAAGGTGCTCCTGCCTGTGTCTGCATTGAAGGCTTCATCACTGGAAGTCCCTGAAGGCCACAAGAACTCTGGATGTGTCCCTCCTTTCCCCTGAGTGGAGGAATCCACCATGCTGCCATCCGCAGATGCTCTGTGCAGCTAGGCCATCCCCGCATGAATGTCACGGAGCTGCCAGAAATTCATGCCTCAGTGGTACATGGGGGTGATCATGTAGCCATAACCCTGCCTGGGGATGTTGCCGGCCACGGTGGCACTAGCAAAATGCACATGGAGTTAATTATGTTTTGGAGGACGATATTTTCCAGCTACTTTATTTGAAAAATGTAACGTATCTATATCCTCTCTCTCACAGTCACGCACGAGCACACATGTGCGTATGCACTCACATATACACACAAAGGCAGTCTTTCCAGAACAGGGGAGAAAATAGGCCAGGCTACATGAATAATGAAAATGATGGCATTCCCCAGGGCCATATTCTTATCCAGCCGCGATCATAGTGACTCCATTATGAGGGTATCACCTTCTGAATTCAGGAATTTCGAAACTCTTTTCTTTGTAACTGAACTACAGATTTATGTTTAAATCAAATGTTACTGCTATTTCAATCGTAAAAAAATAGAGTCGTGTCATTAGGTTGGACTTTCATCCCCGAATCAGGGGGATCCCCACGTCCTCTGCTAGGAAGATTGCTGACTCTGTGGCACTCTCCTGTTACCGTCTCCTCTTGCCATCCTGTGATCCAGGAACATGCTCTGCTGACAAGAGGAGACCGAAGAGGCCACAGGGGCAGACACGCCACATGGCCCCTTCTCTGGATGAACAAAAATTCAGCTGAAGAAATATTTTATAAAGCTTCTCCTTCTTTTTCTTATTTCCAGTGGGGAGTATTGGCTGGCGTGGCGGCAGGGTTGCTCTGAGGTCAGGACAGAGAGATCAAAGGCAGATGCTCTGGGCTGCAGCGCTCGGGTCTCCTGTGGGTCTCTGGGATGCTGCCAGGAGCTGGGCAGGCCCCCAGGAAAGCTCCTGTGGGAGAAGAGGGGTGCACCTGCCTTCCCCCCTCCTCTCAGGTGCTGTACCGAATGGACTGTCCTTTTCCATCACTTGATTGCAGTAAGAACGGAGGAGGGAAAGGGATGTCACACGGGAATTTCACGTTTTGCCTGTGGTAGAGAATTAACTTCGCTTATTTGCTCGATAAACTGTGAGACTTCATTTCTTTAATGTAGTAGGCAGCTCCTAGGAAAGCAGTTGCTGCTGCTGGGAGGGATATGGCTCCTCTGAGCTTGGCCACCTTTTGTCCTGGGCATCACCGTGGGTAATAACCGTAGTGGTTTCAAAAGCAGCGCGCAAATCGCAGCAGCAGCCACGCATAATGGCATAGAGTAATACACACAAATACATTGCACTTTGGGAATGAACCTCATCCAACCTAGAGAGATGAGACGACTCCTCGCTAAGAGATGACACTGCCAATAATGCTTTTAAGAGGGGAGTGATTATGGGACTTGTGTCTCTGCCGTGACACAGCTATGAGTGAGCTAAAATCATACGCTAAATCAATCTAAGTAGATCAATGCTAACTTGTGTGAGCACATGCACAGGACTTCTCTATACACTGACATGTTTCCAATAGGAGTGCTTTGCCAGCACAGGAATATTTTAAATCCTTGGCAGCTTCATGACCAAAGCTGCTTTGGTTCTGAATTTTTTTTAAAATCATGCGGTACTTTGGGGGCAAAACAACCACCCCCTCCCCAAGATGAAGAAACTACCCCAGTAAATATGAGTAGCTGGCAGCGTGGCTTGTCTATCAGAGATGCCTCTGCTGACACCGGGACATTGATGTGGATTCACAGCTCCTCACACCCCAGGCTGCCGCAGCTGTTGCCCTCAAAGTCTGGAGGGCAGATGTAGCTTCTACAGGACCAGACAGAGCTGCACGTGAATGCCGGGGATGAGACTGCTCCTTTATCAGTTCATAGGGATGCAACACGTGGTAAGAGGTCCGGGGGCAGTGGCAGGGCACTGCACATCCCACACCTCCTTCAGCCTTCCCTTCTTGCTTCAGTAAATCCGGATCTGGCCACTGTCCCGGCACTGTCAGAGTAGGTCAATGCCTCTGCCAGGGACAGAGCTGGCAGGCGCAGAGGAGTGTTTGATGGGTACAGCCACCATCACAAGCATCCCACAACGGCTATGCTTATGTCTGCAAGAAAGAGGTGTATTAAAAGAAGTATTTTAGCAAAAGTGAAATCAAACTTCCAAGCCTAACTAAGCAAAGTGGTTATATTGTTACAAAACCCATGTGAAATCAGATGAGAATGACTTATTTCAGCTCAGCTTAAACCAATGCCTACCTGAGTCTGGCCAAATCAAATCAGTCTGGTTCAAATGAGCAGTCACAACAATTTTGTACTAGTTTAATTAAGTGGTTTCAGGTCAAACTGGCAGCTAAATCAGTGCAAGATGTCAGGCAGGCATGCAAATATTATAATCATATACATGTGAGAAACAGATAGCTAGACAACATGGGCCGTGTGATAGGCTATATTACAAAGTATAATAATTATCAGAGCTGAAGAGAAATATTTCATTGCAAATGGTATTTTAATTTTTAAAAAATCACGTAGCTCTGAAGAGGAGCTTGTATGATAAAAACCTTGCTTATTTTTTCTCCAGTAACATTTGTTAGTCTAATGAAAACATACTTTCTCCCTACCTAAGGCTGGTTCTCCCAACCAACCTTAAGAATTGGTTACATTCTTAAGGCTATCACAGCAATAACATAAAACCTACTACACAGCACACAAGAGTGTACCAATGTGCATGGAATAATAGTATAAGATAAGAGTCAATATTTATCTGGACAAGCTAACACAACTAAACTGATCCGTTATTTACGATTTGGAAAGACAGGGCTGAAAGGTATCTACAGAAACATATGATATTTCTCCTCGTATGTCTCAAACCATTGCCTGAAACTAGCTATAGAAAGACGCCTGTCCCCTTCTCCCCCTGTAGCTGCCCCTCCATTTCTCATCAGCTTTGGCACCTGATGGCCTCTTTCCCACCCCCCTCCAGAACAAGGAAAGTTTTTCGAGAAGGTCCAAACATCCTGAAGAAGGAGGGAAGCCCATAGGATCTTCTCAGAGGAAAAAAAGTCTTCCACCATTTAATTCGGAAAGGTCATCCTGAACTTTTTGCTTTCGGAACGTAATTTAAAAGTGGTGAAATCCTGCTGTTAAAAACTGTCATTAAGTGCTGGTGATCTGAATTACCCTAACAGACAAGACAATTTATCCTTTCTCCTGGTGTACCAGATTTGTATTCCCTGCAAGATACAGACATTAAAAAAGAGTCTTTTTTTTTTTTTCTCTCAGGTCTCTAGTACTGTTTCAGATAAACTCTGTTCATCTCTTTTGAAAAGAATTAATATCTTTTCTTAGTTAACTGCAGATAATTACATCGAAGATCGTGTAAAAGGTAACTCTCTCAGACCAAGAGGTAAAGCTTAACGTTTCCAGCTTCGGAAGACAGTCACACTTTGCCTGGAATGCCAGATTTATCTCATGTAATTCAGATTTCAGATATCTTCAAACATCTCCCCTGCTTTGGTTAAGCTATTGACACTCATAATGCTTTTCTGCATTTCTGGATTGCCGCAGAACATTCCTGAGTGGAGAAGGTGCCGGACTAAAAAGCCTGTTTTTAAAAACACTTTATACTATTGGACTATTAAAAGTAAATGAATCCAACAGTTTAATTGCTATTTCATAATACTCTGTGTTTACTTTTTGTATTTTGCCTAGATTATGTAAACAGACATCAGGTTAATTTTTATTTGTAGATGAACTTTTTTCAGTCACTGCCAATTCTGGCTGCCTTGCCCCAACACAGTATTTCATTGTGAGCATTTGCAAACACAACAAAGGTTGTTATAACTTAAACAAACAGAATTAAATACAATTTAAAAAAAAAAAAAAAAAAGGAATGAAATGTATTTCCACATTTTTTTTTCAAAAGCTTATATTGACACTAAATTTTATGTGGCACTTCCTTACCATGTTTGATTACACAAACAAGACAGTAAGATTAGTAAGAAAGCCTCCCGGAAACTAACGGTCACTCAAGAAAACCTACGCAGAGCAATATTTATTCTGTGCATTCAGAGTTTAATTTTTCACTTTGCCTTCTGTAACAATTGGATCAGAGCTTATGAAAGGTTTTTTTCTCTGAAAAACGGGTGGCATTATAAAATCAGAGCTCTTCCAGACACCAAACAGATCCTCGCATTGAAGACTAACTGCATCTGTAGTAACCCCCCATTATCTCATGTCTCTACTGTCTCCAGAGATCTCATCCCACACCACTGGAAATACTTTAAAAAAAAGGAGAAACAGATTATGTTTATAATGACCAGGGCGAATAAATATCAAGAGCCCGACAATTTAAGAGGACTGAGATTGCTTTTGCAGAGACCCTACTGAACAATGCCTTTTACTCACATTACATATTTGTAGGAGAGCATTATCATTTGCTGAAGTTCTTCTTGGCTGCATATTTTTATCTAATGGAATGCTCCAAAGTATTTCCTCCCTGGATAGATACCACGGGACATTACACTGGGATACAATGCCGTAACTAAGGATGCCCCATGAAAAACAGGGTACTTAGCCATTTACTCTTTCTCCATTTTACTTGCATCTTGCATCAGGTTTCAATAACCAATAACTAAATTATTCATCTGCTTCATGTGCTCAAGTGCAGAGGAGTGGATTCTCCTATTGAGTCTAGACATGCTGGAAAACTGGTGCAAACTGAGTAAACATTTGCTGAATCCACCCTGCTTTCCAGCTCGTATAACCCAGTGGCTGAAGAATGAAGGGATATAAAAATAAACCTTTACATTAACCCATCCATTAGCTTCTCTCACCTGAGCAACTCCTCTAGCTATGCTGCAGCTAAGTCAGAAGAGCAGGGACATGCCTAATAATAAGGTTTTTGGAATATTTTCTTGCAAACAGAAAATATTGTGGTATTAAAAAAAATAAAATCAAAGAAGCTTTATTGTTTCGAAAAATTTCCTCCGAAACACATTTGTTTCTGGCCAAGGACAGAAAAATGTCTCCGATATGGGATACCTGTAAAACTTGCAAGGGAGGCATTGCAGAACAACGTTTGGAGCCAGGACGTGATGGCATTGAAAATAAAACCAGCAAAGAGAAAATAATTTTTACTTCACAATTCGACGTGACCTTGTGTACTGCGTTAGCAACACGGTGTTCTCTCAGTTTGGATAAGAAAAGCACGTGTGATTCACAAAGAAACATTTTGAGCATAGCTGTGCTCATTAGTCTCTGTATTTATGGGTCTGTCAACCCTTCCACTGTAAACACGGGTGCTGAGGATTGGATCTCTGCTGCGAAACGCTCCTGCAGAACAAAACGTCACCAACAAGCACCACAGGCAGGACTTGAGGGCGGTGCTCCTCCTCCCTTTCCGAAAACTGTTTAAATCAGTTCAGCTTTTTTTAAGGCTATGCAAAGTACAACAGAAAGGGCAAAAATAGCAAATTCAGGTACTCAAAAACATCTCCATGATCTTGAGTTGTTATGATCAATTTAAGATATATTTAACAATGGGTTTCTTCATGACACGGTCCAGCATCTTTTGTAAAAAGCATCTGAAATGGTTTTATTGAGGCTGAGGCTCAGACTGGTCTTCGTGCATGAGAAAGGATTCCGTGAAGCTTAAGTGCAGGGTGCTTTTTGGAAGACTGGGATTAAGTGTAACGGTATCTCTGGAATATCCCAGTTAAGACCAGTTGCTGTTATTTATCTGGTGAGAAATGTGAGTTAGAGTCCCCTTCCACAACCATTTTCCCTGGCAGCAAACCCAGTGAAACCACCCGGAGCTGCCCTGTCCTGGACACCGCTCCCCTCCCGTGCTCCGGTCCACCACCCCAGCAGCGCTATTAGCCACTGGCCAGGGAAACTGCGTATGTTTTCCTAATGCAGGTGGTCTCAGGGATGCTCTGCACGTCACAGCCCCACCAGCTGAGGGGGAGCAGCCAGCCATGATGTGGGGGGCAGGCAGAAGAGGTTGGGGACGGGGGAGAGTGGATGTTGCACAGCAGAGCGGTGCTGCAGAGAAGCTTCAAAGCACAGCCCGAGTGCGGCGAAGAACCTTTCTTCTCCCTTTCTCTAGAGCTCTCCGCAGGCTCCAGGGCAGACCCCTGGCCTCCAGGGGCCAGAAGTGGACAGGGTGCTGCGCAGGCACCAGGCTTCACCGTGGGGCGGGGAGGGATTATTTTAGGAAGCTGAAATATTTCCATCACTGGAGGTCTTTGAGAACAGGACAGATGAGCAGCAGTCAAGAATAGCTCAGCTACAGCTGATCCTCCCTTGGGCCAGAGAGGCAAAATTCATGATTTTTTTTCCACTTCTATTCTTCCGTGGTTTAAGCAGGGCCATGGTTCAACCGGGGGCCGTAGATCACATCCTCATTAACTAACACTGTACATATAGTTAACCATCATATGCATCTCTCAGTCAGTGACTTGCATTTACTCTTTCATGATGTGTTCTGTATCTACAAAGTTATCAGCTAACTAAACTTCTCTTACATCATAAAAATATCAGTTCTTGTAAAAGCTAGGGGCACTGCTTCCCCCCATAAAAATTCCCCGAGCTAAAAACCAAACAAAAAGCCATAGCTGAGTGCAGAAGCTCCCAAGCCCCACGAGGACAATGTAAAGTGCCACTGATGCTATATTTAGTCTTGTGTTGGAGAATGGAAGCCCAAGAGAGGGGAACCCTTTCCCCAGCACCACCCTACTTGCAGGGAATTTCTGCCTCTGCACCACCATTCCTTCCTGGAAAAAATATCCTTAGGGCTGATGGATGGGAAGCCCACGGCAGCTATGTAAAGGCAATCAACAATCAACAATTTCTGGCCCTCAGAGGGGAAGAGATCTCCTGCCTGTGCCTTTTGGAGAACCTGCAGAAATATGGCTCTGGGCAGCCTTACATTGCCCTTTGGACCGATGCACACACCCCATTTGTTTGAAAGGGATCAGATAATGATGTGAAAAGCCCCTTGGGACAGAGGAGCAATCTGACTATCTGTTCGATACTGCAGAGTGGATGCCTAGACAGAAAAAAAAATTTCTAATCAGCTAGCTTACACCCCTTTCTCACATTACTTTTGGGGTATGGCAGGTAGTCACATTATCACGTGCTTTGGGGTAAACGGCTGATGGATTTGAAATTAAAGTAATGTGCAAAGTAGTTTAATGAGAATTAGTGCTCACTGAAATAGACATTAAAATGATAGACGTAACACTAGATGGAAGGTGGTTAAAACCCTAGAAGACATTATCACTTTTCCCATTGCCAGGTTTATTTCCTGACACCACAAAAACACAATCTGGGGTAGTTTCCAAATATATTTATTGTTTCTGGAAATCAGATTTAAAATACACAGTAAGAGAGAGAAAAAGTAAGAGCAACACTTTATTCCTCAAAAAATCTGTCAGCCACTGCATAACAGAGCTTAGCAGAAAACGACCTGTGAAACAGAAAGCAATTCCATAAGCGTTCATCAAGACATCTTTTCCCCTGTATAATAACCTGGTATTGAACAGTATCAGTGTCACACCGCTGAGCTAAATGGACTTTAGTCTGATCCAGCAGGACAGTGCCTCTGCTCTCATCCCTTCTGACCTCTGAATCACACGCTGACAGAGAGGTTGGCCTTAACCTATAATTTTTGTCACGCAGGTTGATCCCTGCCTGTAGGGCAGGCGGCCGCAGAGAGGCTCACACAAGTCAACGGCAGGGCTCAGCCCGTGCAGCCCGGTGTGGGGTCCCAGCTTGTCACTGGAAAGATGCGCGAAAAGAAAAAAACCCACGCAAAGCATAAATTATCATCTCTGCCTTCCTGCTGTGCCTAGCACTTCAGACTTGAAAAGAGTAACGTGCTGTTAAAAAGCAGCCCTTCTCAAAAACTGACTAACTTACTTCGATATAGGTTGGATAACTTTAGCACTGAGAAGGGACCCCTGATGAACAAAGGAGGCACCAAGTTCCCGGCCTCCAGCCAAGAAGAACAACCTGGATGGGTGCGGTGCCGGTGGAAAGGAGACCTTCCCAGGCCCCTGGAGTGGCGAGTGCCTCGGCAGCCAGGCAGCAATACCCACCCGGGGAACAGGCACGGGGAGGCACGCTGCCCCACCGGTGGGCTTGCACCTATTTGGGAAGAGCTGGTGCTGAGAAACACCTGCCAGGCACAGACCACGTCTCTAACGTAAGCTGAGAGACCTCTGGGAACGCTCCTGTCCCACAACCCACTTTTCCGGGAGCAGATTTAGGTCTGTACTGACTACTTTTGAGAGTAAACTTTGGTAAAGTCCACTTGAGTTCTGTTATCACCTAGTGGCCGTGTTAACTGCCCGTACTCTTAATGCAGTGCAAACGCAGGTTGCCAGATACAATGGCCAAAGGGATCTACTGAGATTCTCCATTACACCACTTAAATCCGAGGACAGGTCTGAAAATCAGGACAATTATACAAAACAACTAGTTTTAAGCTTTGCCAGAGGGTTCATATTGTGCTGGAAGGATTTTTTTTATGTCACCATCACAGGATGAGTCTCAAACCTGTACTGACAAATGCAGCGGTGATTTACAACTTCTAATTCAAAGAAAAATAAGCTATGGGGTAGCATCCATGCTCGTACGAAGCCTTGCTTTCCTCAGAGGGCTGCTGCCATGCCTGGAGCATGCAGCACTTCTCTGCAGAAGAGCTATTGCTCTGAGACACCCCTGGTCCCCAAGTCACCCTCCTCTGCAGCATCAGATGGAAGTTATTTATGAACCATTCGAACGCCAAAGGCCCCATCAGGCTCCCAGTCTGGGCTTTTGCCAGCACCCTCTCCCCCAGGGAGGCAGAGAAACATGGACGATGCTCCTCTCTACAGCCTGACAGACACGCGTGTGCTTTTGAGTCTGAGTGTTTTGAGGGGCCTCAACTCCTTCTAGAATAAACCCTGCACACTCCAATATGTCTTGTTGGTCCCTGGAAGGACATCTTAAATTTGTTAACTGCATTTTTGGAAGGCCTATCACCTTTAACAAGCTGAGTATCTTCAACCCGTCTAGTCTTGTAGCCGCAGCCAGGCCAGCCTAAAGAAGGACTGACTTCTGTCAGCGCTATCTCCATCCCCTCCCCACCGCCACAGGTGGGCACGCGCCGAGCGAGGGGTCAGCCCACCGACCTGATGAAGGGCTACAGGCACACAGGCACGGCGGCAACCCCTGACTGCAGTCTGAAAGGGCTTGTTGATACGACATCAGCATCAGCACAGGTTAAACCTCTTGCGATTGTGTTGCATTCGTTTTTCAAACCAAACACTGTATTTTTGATAAAGCCTGCTTCCTTTCCCCTCATTCCTCTATCCTCAATGCTACCTCTGGGCTCCCACTGATTTTCTTTGCCTCCCTTCTACCTGCCCTTTGCTTCCTCTGTCTTTGGAGTCCTTGACCGTCATCCCTGTGTCTCTGCTGACTTCTGATGCTCCTGACTTCTTTGCCTCTCTTTCCTCACTTTCTCTTTAGCTTCCCCTCCTTAATTTCCCCTTCCTTCCCTCTTTGTGAGGTGCACAAAGATTGATTTCCAGCTGAGCGAGGCATCCCACACAGGGAAGGTAAACCAGGGAAACATTTCTTCAGAATTATCCTGAGTAGCTGCTCTCACTGCTGTAGAGAGCTGCTCTGCTCTCACTAGGGCAGAGAAAAAAGGGGTGCAAGCTCAGTCGATGACACGTAAAATGACATATGAGATATACATACAGGAAGGCAAGTGGCCAAATGGAAAACTCTGGTTAACGTTGACCTTCCGCGCTTTGTGGTCAGTAGGAGCCTGACTAGTACAGGCTCCTTCCTTTTCTGGTACTGTACATCTTCCCCAAGCATCTCCCTCGGCAAATCCTCGAGCCGGTCTGCTCTAACGCATAGACTTTTTATCAAATTGTCTGCCTTTTCCTTTCACATTGCATTTCCTCAGTGCTGTGTTATTTAGATCTGTACTGGGAAAAAAACCTCTCGCTGTTCTGCATTCTGGCATCCAATTACTAATTCTGGTGGAGCTAGACATTTTTGTAAACACGCCTGGACTATGGATGCTGTGCTTTGTTTGGGCTCCTTTATGACCTCTGGCATGCCACTTATCCTATGGGCCTCGGTCTCATCTCATCAGGATTTTCAGACTTTCCTTTCTAACTTTTTATTTGAGGCAACCGGAGTTTTAAAAGACAAGGGGGGAATACAGTATTATTATTTTTATCCTTCGCCTGCCCCTCTGTTTTTCCTGCTGCCTGGCTTCCATGCAGCTGTTGAACATTTAAGAAAAACACGTCTCCCACTGAGCAAGTTCCCTACAAATGCGAATTGAGCTTCAGGCAAGAGGAAATGTGAGTCCTGAGGTCACTCCTGAAATCAAGCCCTCGACTGGCTGTGCATAATTCTGCTGTTGTGTTTTAAGGGTGATTTAGGGGAAAAAAAAATTATACATTTCCCACAAACAGCATAAAAAGAAACGAATGCTGTTGATCATGAGGTGATCATATGATCTTTCACATCTAGGTCTGTTTTTCCGGTATTTTCAGTCGTGTTTTTGGAGTCCGCTGCTCAGATCCAAACAGAGAGGGGGAGGATGTGGCTTACGGAGAGAAGATGACCCGCTGGTGCCCGTCGGAGCTAATACTGGGAGGCCCCTGTGCGCTCCACGCTGCTGCTTGGGGAAGACCGAACTTTTCTTTCTACTTCAAGACAGTGGAGCTACACCCCCCTGCTCAGCGGGGAGCAGTATTCCTGTCAGATATGAAAGCAGCTTCTAATCTGCTCTGACCTTGGTGAGAAATTCAAGTCCAAATGTAGTAACGTAGAAGCTGACAGGTCAGCCTGAAGAATTTGAAGTGGGGGAGGCTTCCTTGCCTTCTTTCTTTCTGTCTTTCTCTCCTGCTTTCACTTGAAATCTTATCGAGGATCACTTCAAGTGCAGTGGCAGCCTGGCCGGACGCAGGAATGACACCAGCTGTGTCATTGTCCCTGCTGTTACAACGGAGGCGCAGAGAGCATTTACTGGACTGACCGACTACCTGCTGCTATTGTTATAAATTCTCAAAGGTGGAGACCCGTTGAGAAAAGCATTTTACCTTTCCGTGTGTCAAAACTGCAAAAGTTGATCTAAATTTTACATCTGCGCGTGATGCTTTACAGAAAGACTCCTGTCTCCTCCCCGGAGGCTCTGCGTCCTTCTGTTTCCCGAGACTAACACACAGACCCACGTGAAAGGTGTAGATCTCACCACCGCCGAAGGTTTGCGCCTGTCAGGTGCGTTCGTGCCCTCTTCTACAATGACTAAGACAAAACCCGGACTACAGAAATGATCTACGCTCGTTCCACTTCTCGCTTCCTTCCTGCATCAGTAATCTTTTTTATGCGCCTTGACAACAAAGGGGCTAAAAATGCTTTGAGCTCGAGTCCTGGTTCGGGAATTATTTAGAAGCCTAAAAGATGATGGTTATCTTTCCGGCTGTCTTTCTTCTGGTTATTTTTCTGGAAGTGAGCTTATTTTTGATCACGCTGACAGAAGGTTAAAAGCTTCTGGTTAAAAGTTTGGGTGCTGCTTTGTACTTTGCCAGTCAAGAGACCAGCCTAAAATTTCTATTGATTGCTTATGACAAAAATTATAAATTATGAATGGCTAAGGCCTATTTATTGTTTGTATTACTGCAGAAACAGGCACATCGAGCCACAGACAGACCCCTCTGTATTCAGGCACAACAAAAGCGCTTTCCTTGCATCGGAGAATTTACAATCTCATTACAAAGCAACGGAAACAGCAGATCTCGCGGCTTCCCCCAATTCAGCGACCGCGTGCATCAGTCCAGGAAAGGGAGGAGGCATCGCCCGCCCGGGACCACCCGATGGCTCTGCGTCCCCGGGCGCGGGGGCTCAACAGCGAAACCCGGCTGCTGACGGGGAGACGGGACCCCTCTGTGCCCAGACCCCCCCTGCCAGCCTGGGGCTGACAGAAACCGCGCAGGCAGGGGGTCAGGGGTGACTCTCAGAGATGAAGCCCGATGTGCCTGCAATAGATACGGACGGGCCAATGGAGGGATACAGGGAAATCAGGAAATAACGTTGCTGAGTAATCAGTAATCACCAGTCAGCCACGTCGCTACCGAACTGCTGTCCCGTTTTCTGTAGATGACATGTCAAAGGCATGATTTAATGAAGGTTTTGAAGGACGTTGCCTCCAGGCGTCAGGAGCAGGCTAAGGCAGAGCATAGAGGCCCCTGTTTAAAAATCTCAAAAGCAAATGAAGGAGGTGGGTATCCATGACCACCATCAATACCGAAAGACAGGTTATAAATATGGTGGGGTTAGGCGGGGAAGGCAAAGACGAGTAAATCTTGCGTGATGGAGAGCCAGAGGAATGCTGCAAAGAGACAGGTCAAGGTAATGAGCTAGGGAAATTATCCTTGCAGCATCATTCTGGGCAGGCATGAGCAGAGCAGGGCGGTGCTTCCTCAGGCCAGAGGAAGAACGTGACAGTGCTAAGACATGATCCTGGTCATCTCTGTGTTTCCTTTTAAATTTGTTTTCCTGCCCTGTTTGTTGGTATTGTGATACAGAAAACATTTTGCAGAGACAGCTGAGGCAAGACGGGACCTTGTGGAGGAGGGGGGTCCCTCAGCAGCAGAGGCTGGAAGTGTATCACTGCTGGCAACAGAGGGGAAGTGTTTTCTTCACCTACCCATGTGCACTTACAGGGCAGGTGCTGGCAATAGGCGAGGAGGAGCAAGAACTCATTTGAACGAAGCCCTGAGCAACCTCATCCTAGGTTAAGCTCCCCCTGTTCTGAGCAAGAGTTTGGACTAGATGACCTCCGGAGGTCCCCTCCAACCTAAATTATTCTCCAAGCCCACTCTAGATTCAAATTTAATTTTCAGAGTGGTGTTTTAGCACCTGCTGCCTCTGAACCCTGCCATTATTGATAACATCAGCAGTGGCCCAGGATTTCTAAAGGGTCTGTGCTCTCAGTCCCAAGCCATGGGGATTTCCTCCTGAAGACAAAACAGCCTCCCTCACCTGCTGCTGGGACAATGGGGTAATGCCATCACAGGGACCTCCTGTGCCTCTTTATCTCTCTCCTCTGGGCATTCCTTCCTTGATGAGGAATTTCCTCAGAGCACTGCCTGAAAGGCTTTCTGGGTGAGATGCATTTATCTGTGCAGCAGATAAAACGCTGCAGTGGAGGTCACATTCCTCCACCTTTGCCACGGTCACTAAGGTTGCTGGTAAACTGGTGTTCGCACTGGCGATCTACTGTCCTTGCACCTGCACACCATGACATTTTTTCTCCTATTACACTGCATGACTACCAAACTAATAACATGAAACTAAACTACAGCCTGGGTATAGCTTTCTCCTCCTTAGCGGGAAAGCGGGCCACCTGGCACTATAGGGGAATGATGAAACGGAGTCCTTTGAGCGTCTTCCTTCTCTGAAAAGAAAAGTCATATAACATACTTCTTTGTTTTTTCCTCATAAAGCCAAATTTTTATTTTTTTCCCACTGAAGAAAAAAAAATTCAGCCACTGTCTCTTTTAAGCTTGTTTAAGCACCAAAACATCACGTCCTGGAAAACTCCAATGTTTTGATATGGACAGATGAGAGCCTGTCGAGGGCTGAGACAGCATCATTTGGGCAGCGACCAGGCCATGCTGTGCATCATTTCAGCCAAACTCCCAACGGGATGGACCTTTGCATCCCTTGCCTATGTCCCCAGTGAAGAACTGCCCATGGGCAGGTGATGACAGGTGGGCTACTGAAGCTTAATGTATTTGTCCAACACCTCCTGGGAAGTGCAGGGTAAATGGGGAACTGGTGAGGAGAGAAACTATATTCCAGGCTGGGTCTGCCTCTCCTGAAACGGCTCCGGGATGTCCAACAGTGGTCTCTGGGTCCTGCAGTAATGTGCAGCTACGCACTGGATGACACACTTATTATTCATATGTATGGCCTCTACCTAAATAATCATCAAATTCAAGACTGAAAGTCAATTTCTGCTACTAATACTGTGTTTTAAATTGCACAGATGTGTGTCATTATCCATGAATAGGTCTTTTCGGATCCAGATCACCTCTATGATGTGAACAACTCAGATGTAGAGGTTCTGTTCGTTTTGTTCATTGGTGTGATTTTTCTGGGGTATGTTAGCTCCTCAGAAGTAAAGACAGGGTTTTCTCCCAGATAAATTTGCAAAATTTATTCCTTTCTCACTGTTTCTTCCTATGGCCTTATCAGTGCTGCTTGCAAGCAAACTATTTTTACATGGCTATTTTTGTCATTTTCTTCCTTTTACACTCTTTGGTATTTTGCTAGGCTGATACATATTGGCTCCTTAGGCATAAGCATTTATTTCTAACAGCATCCTGGGATTTCCTATCACAACTGGACAAAAAAGGGGGGAAAAAAGCTGGAGACAGCCAGTAAATACAGCTGAGGTGAAGTCAGAGCACTACATTCTCTATCCAGATCTAAGGTATGTTCTCGAGAGCTTCCCATTTCAAGAACACTTATATGATATGTTTCCACTTAGCTTTTATGCCAAAAATATCCCAGTGCGGCTCCGCCGCTGATAAAAGCAGCAGGAGTGTTCGTGTAAACAGGGCTCCAGGCGGCTGCCAGTGCTCCCAGTCGCTGTCCTGCACAACCCTGTGAAGAGTCGGCCCGGGTCAGAGTCAGATTCGGGGAGCCCGTGGCAGGCAGGCTGGGCAGGCAGCCCTGTTCCCCACCGCAGGTGCTGGGGACCAGCCCTCCCATCCCCAGCTCACCGCCGACTCCCCATCCCACCCCGCTGCTCCTCAGGCACAGCAGCAGAGCGCGTGGTCACTTGCCGGGACCAACGGAGTTGAGGCCGCAAGGAGCAGATGGGGAAAATCATGAATGAGGCAGAAGACGGCAGGAAAACAGTTCACCATCACTGGCAGACGCACGTGGTTCATCTCTCCTTTACAAATGCATCAGCACCGGTTACGTCAATTCTAAGTAGCAATTTTTAAAAGTAAGTAAATTAAACCTTGACCACAGACTCTGCATTTTAAATCTCATTATGAAACTTATCCAGATCTCAAAGATGTCTAAAGCAATGACAATTGCTATAATATCGTCCTGCCATTCGGAAGGTCCATGCTTGGACCTCTTAGTGGAAGTTTCCTCAAAGATGTCTTACTGGAAATATGTCTAGATAACATGCCAGTAGAGCTTGAATTATTATCTTTTTGGCTTCCTTGGTTTCATCCTAAAAGGTGTGTATGCATACTTCTGTCAATAGCTTGACTATTCTTGCCTCTGTGCCAACACTTGGTGACTTAGGGAGAGGATCATCTGAAGCATACGTGACTCCACTTCACTGGAAAGGCTGTCAAGAGAAACAGACTTTGTGCTTGAAAAACACTTCGATATAGCAAGAGGCAGTTGCAGCGTTCAGGGCAAAGGTCTGGACAATAACCGCTGTACACACAGGCAGAAGATAGAGAAACACAGGCCGACACATGCCAGAGTCAGACCTGTCATTCATCGCGATTCCTCCTGTACAGAGAGGGCACAGAGCATCATGAAAGGCTAAAAGGGAACCGAGAGTGGAGATGTTGGATATCTCTGTTAAAGTCCCTAGGCTATATTTACGCCAGGAAAAAAAAACAAAAGCAAATAAAGAAACAAATGCAAAAGGAAAGGAGACGGAAGCTGTGCCCGTACAAGGGATTAAAGAGGGCTGGGACACTGGCCCACGGCTGCCTGCACCACAAGTTTGCAGAGACGTGATGGTTCGGAGTGGGGAGAAGTCAGCTGTGTACACACAAGCTGTGCTGCACTGCTCGACCTTACAACCAGAAAGCAGTCCCCAGCACATCTTATTTCACCGAATAGATGTAGCTGGAGAGCTCCAACGGAAAGGAAGAAATCTGCATTCAGAAAGTGACCAGTGGACAGGCACGCACTGAGGGGGTCTCCCTCAAGGCTTACCCCCAGTGTCTGCAGCAGCTCTGCTCCCAGGCCACTGGGCATGGAGCAGGAGGTGCTCTGCTGAGCAAAAAGAGCAACTTTAGATAGGAGGAAGGAGGCTGTGTTCTAGCTGTTTGCAAAAAAAGCATTTTGTGGTCAATGAGCAGTGAAAAGAGAAATGACATGGCACAGACCTGGAATTCCATCGCATTTCCCTTCTTGAGAAACTCCCTTGGCAGATCCCTGATATCCCCTCCCACTGCATTTGCCATTCCTGGCTGTTCTCTGTGCCACTGAGCCCCACAACTGGCCCTCCCCTCGCCAAAACCCAGGAGACCCTCTGTGTCCGCGCCCAGGGTCCATGGCTGAAGGGGAACTAACCCAAGATGTCCCTGCAGCAGCTGGGCAGGCCCCAGTGCTCAGCAGCACCTGGAAGGGAGCAGCCGAAGGCAGGGAGAAAGGCAGATTTGATGGGGAATGGAGGTGGTGCTGGCTCTTCGTCCACCAGCGACATGGGCACCGAAGGATGACAGTCAGGGAAGGCTGGGAAAGGGCTTCTTGCTCCCCTGTTGTGGGTGATCTAGGAGCATTAGGTGGCTATGGGGAAGTTCTACAGAGACTCAAGTTAGACATGACCAAAAGCTTAGACCTGTGGCTCTTCTCCTAGGAGCTGCCAGGCACCTCACGTGCTCCGTGTCTCTGTCCTCAAAGGCTGCCTGGAGGTGAGAGCGTATTATGTATTGTTCCTGCAGTGAGGACCGGAGTGCTCTGCCCTTCAGCGTGCAGGTCCCCGGCAGCTCAGCCCTGGCAAAGCCGAGGGTTAACCACCACTTTCAGTGGGGTTTGTTTCCACCTCCCTGAACGAGATCACCACACAA
Source organism: Larus michahellis (assembly GCF_964199755.1). NCBI lineage: Eukaryota > Metazoa > Chordata > Aves > Charadriiformes > Laridae > Larus > Larus michahellis. The sequence goes on from NC_133898.1 coordinate 61,321,768, forward strand.
CTGATTTTCACTCCCTTCTTGCTTTTGCTGCTCTCCTGTAAAACAAATCCCAGAGACAAGGAACAAATAACGAAAGATTAAGAAAACTGTTGGGCAGGTAAGTGGCTTTAGGACAATGTGCTCCTGCTGTGACACACACCCACATCTATATAAGAAAAAAGGCTGATCTGAAAATGAGTAAGACTAAGCAGAAAGGGGGAGATGTTGATTCCATCTGCATGATCCACAACAGCAATTTTGTTCTGCTGAATGCCAGTGACTCTGGTAGGTTCTCATATTAGCTAAGAGGAGCTGCTGCAGGGGCTTTTTCAGCCATTGACTTGATCTCTCTCAATTTTTTTAGGGAAGAAAATTGACCTGTGTGTGGAAATCAGGCAATTTGTAGAATAGATTTTTAAAAGAATGCTTTTATTCTGAATGAACTGGTGTTTGGGCGGGTGGGGGACTAGTTGAAATGTTCTAAAGGAAATTGTATATGGTTCCATAGTACGTACTATGAACTCTTCAGATCATACCTGATTTTAACAATAAACTCCACGGAGGATGGATAGACTTACGTGTTTAGAAAAAAATATTTTATACTTACGGCGAAGAACAGTGAATGGATCTGTTCGCCACCCATTTGTCACATTGTGGTTGATTTATTTTAATGTATGTGCCATTTCCCTGCTGATACTTTTGGAAAGTACTGGGTAAGAGCACACCTGCGTACACCTTGGTCTTGCTTTTGTGTCATTGGAAAAGCAGCTTTGTGTGCTCCAGGCGAGGAGGGAAACTACCACGTTCTTTGCTTTCCTTGCTTATGCCATGTAACCTGGCATGAATTAATGGAAGGGAACCTGTCCTGCATGACAAAGGAGAAGAAAGGCTTTGGGTTTTTTCCTCCAAAGTTGCCCAAGACATAGGACCCTACTCTTCTGAAACAGCTGAAATCTGGACGTCCCTCTCGCAGACAGGCCCAGCGTGGCCGAGGTCTGCAAGCCCACAGCACTGAAAGCTTGGGGCCCCGGCAGCGAGCCCCCGGGGCCGGGAGCCGGCTGAAGCCCCGCGGGGGGTGCAGGGCAGCGCGGCCGGGCGGGGGGGCACAGCCCCGGGACCGGAGCCCCCCCGGGGGTGCTGGCGGGCGGCGGCTCGTCCCGGCCCCGGTGAGGGCGGGGAAGGGGCAGAAGCGCTGAGTCAGCTCGGCGGAGCCGCCGCGGAGGGACGGGGACCGGGCGGAGCCCCCAGCCCGGCGGTGCCCGGGAGGGGAGCGGCCCCCGGCCGGCGGGGCGGCGGCGGCGGAGCGGCGGGCAGGGCGCTGCCCCCCTTGGCCGCTCCTTATCAGCCCGGTTTGATGCTGCAAGGCGTGTCCGGGGCTCTGCTCATGTGATGGAGCAAGAGACAGACGGGCGGGGGGACCAGGGGAGGAGGTGATTTTCCTCGCTGGCGCTCTCTCTCTCTCTTTTTTTTCCTTTTCCTTTTTTTCTTTTTTTTTTTTTTTTTTCCTCCCCTCTCCCCTCCTCTCGCTCCCTAAAGGAGTTTGCGGACAGCCGGGCTCCTTCATTCCCGGCTGCGCCGCCGCCGCCGCCCTCCCCTCCGCCAGCCCCCGCCCGGGCAGCGCCATGGGCGCCGGCAGCTCCACCGAGCCGCCCGCCCCGCAGGACGGGGACGGCACCGCCGCTGAGCCCCCCCGCACCCCCCCGGAGACGCTACCGGCAGAAGAAGCCGAGACCGCCAAGGTAAAGCGGGGAGAGGAGGAGGAGGGGGGGGAACACGCGGGGAGCACCCACGCCCCGGGGAAACTTTGGCGGGCACCTGCCGCCAACCGTGGGCAACCTCCGGGGCGGGCGGGCAACGGGGACTGCGACACGGCCAGCGCCGCAGTCATAAAACTCGCGGCGGGGCGGGGGGCGCGGGCTGTTGTCCGCGACCGCCGCCGCCGCTTTTGTGCGTGGCCGTGGGGAGCTGGGGGGGGAGAAGGACCGCACCCACCCGCGGCGGGGTCTGCGCCAAGGAACCTCCTGACTGCGGTCCTGCGGTACCCGGGGCTCCCGCCGCTCTCCTCCGCAGCCTTCCCCCGCCTCCGCCATGCTCTTCCCCACCCGGGGATGCAGGTGGGAGGCGCGGCCGGCGGTTTTGCGGGTGGGGAAATGGGGTGGGGGGCGGTGGCCGCGGCGTGGGCTGGTAGCCATGGCTTTCGTGCTCCCTTGGTGTCGTACCGCATTGGGGGGGGGGGGGAAGGGGGAGTGACTGGCCAACTCTCAGCCAGTAGGGAGTAGAGGAGCTGTAGGTATGTGTTATTTTTAATAAAGACGTTGAAGAATTGAAAGAAATTCTTTTAAAACGTGTCTGGTGTTTAAAAATAGATTATGAATGAAGCCATTTATCCCTCTGGAATAGGCGCGTTTAGGGGATTCTGGGACTGAAAGGGAGGTTATGTGCATCTGCGTGTTGACATAGCGTCGCTTTGGGGTTAGGCGTTAGTTTGTTGGGAGAGAAATAATACCACGTTATACCGAGATCCCCTTCTTCAGGCTCTTCAGAGACTGGGTCCTCGGAGCAGGGCCACTCAGAAGTTTCTGTAGCTGGTGCGTGGGTGTGTTGGAGCTTGAGAACTGGTTATGACTTTGTTTCTTTGACCTTGTGGTTCAGATTTAACTTTCAAGTTGAATTTCCCATAGTTCCCGGCTGCCACTAGACCTCCTTGAGCATGTTTTGACGGATTTGAAAACCGCATTGAGAATGAGCTTTAAATTAAATGAGATTTATTTTATTTTCTTTTTAACCAAATAAGCGTTAGAAATTGGTGTTGGTTAACAAAATATTTAGCAGTTGTGTTGGGCAATTTTAGACTTCAGATGCTGAAATTTAGACAGGAGTGAGTTTATAGAGGGCAAGCATTTGGCTACTGTGATTGTTTAGAAATCAAGATAATGTGACTTAGAGGAAGGGACATAACATTCATAGCCGTATTTATCCAGTTATGGGAACTAAGACCCAAAAAAAAGAGAATACCATTGATGCTGTTCTCAAATACAGATTATTATTGTTACTAATACTGTGATTTATGTCTTCCACTCTTTAGGAAAATGTTTTCAAAGAGGTTTTATCTTGTTATTTAAGTAGAACTGTTTAAAGATGGGGAAGTTCTTTTAGCATTTCACTGCTGTAAGAAGATGTATTACTACTGTTCTTCTAAAACAGCTATTTTTGCCTCTATTGTATTGAATAAAAAGAAAAGTTTTAATGAAGTTTAGTCATACTTTTTTTTGTTTCTCATTTAGTCTGCTCTTACTAGAGCAAGGTAGTTTTGTGCAGATTTGTGACACAATTTTTCATCATTACTCCTTTCAGCCCTTTGAATTTGAAAATTACCAGATCCTGCAATGCCCCTGGAGAAATCTGTCAAAGAGCTAATTTGTTTGCAGAAGATACAATGGGGACGTTTTGAAGGATGGTCTTCTTTCTTGTGCTTTCCAAATTAAAACGCTTATCACGAGCCCCTCTTTTAGAAGAAAAACTTTGAAAACTGACTTTAATGGAATACAACTTGAGTGAGCCTTGGCAAGTCAATCAAAAGTAAATTGTCTGGGCAACTAGTCTAATGTAGGTTATGAAATCTCACAGCAGTTGTGCTTTTTTGTCAGTTGAAATACTTTGAAATACTTAATCAAGTTTCTTTCATGACATAGTTGTATCATATTTTTGTGCAAGATGAAAACCTCTTTGCCTTTTCTTCTAGAAAGGGCCAGATTTATCGTCTTTAAGTTGTTTTGTTATTCACACGTGACTCTTTGGCCAGATACCAGCTTTTGAGGTGTCCTAGTTGCAGGAAGGGGGAGTGTACGGTTGGTTCCGTGTTTTTCACTTGGGCAGCCCAGGAGGTGTGAGAGACCCTGTAAAACACTTGGTCTACAGCGTGAGGGATATTTAGGAGCCTTTGGGTGTTGGTTAACCTTGGGCTTAAGGGGTTGGGACCTCAGCTGTTCACCCCGTCCTTTCACACAGTTGAATTACGCGTAAAGCAGCTCCAGAGTTTCCAGCCCAGCATGTTACTGGGTCTTGAAACTGGTGATTACTTTTTTTTTTACTGTAGCAGACCAGGTTTAAACTGGCAGTGGAGGACTGCTCCTTATCTTGCATAGGCACCCCGCTGCAGGAAGCTCCCTCCGCAGGGGAGCATGACAGATCCTGGAGGTACTAATCCATTCACATGCCTGAACTGAATTCATCAGATTTGTGAATCAACACCCAAATCCTGTTGAAAACAAGGGGCAGGGTGTGGTCCCACAGGAGGCTGATCTGGTGGAGTTATCTCCTTGCTGTTTGAGCAGCAATACTCTTTTTTCCCCCTCCTTTTCTTCCTCCCCTGTCCCTCTTCCCTGTCTTACCCTGGATGATGCAGTCTCATTTTGCACCGTGTCTGGTCCTCACCCCTCCTTGCCTTTCTGTAAGCAGGTTAAACTCGGTAACCCTTCGGGAAACAACGGATGGGTCTTTTGCTGGGCCAGTTCCCTGATGTGGTAGTGAATTCATTTGTCTCCTGTGACACCCAGCTGAGACCCAGAGCCCAGGACAAGACAAGCATCTGCAGCAGGGCAGGAGGGGAAATGAAAAAAACTTTTCATGACAATGAGCTAGTAGACCCTGTCTGCTTGTGAAACCTCCCTGTCAGACTGCCCTGAGCAGCACAGAAAACTGAAGCGTGGCCTGAGAAAGATTTAACAGATTTCAAAAATAATAGTGCTAGAAGTAGGAACGAGATTGTTAGTCTCAAAGAGGAGAGCAGGCAAACCTCAGGTGTCCCAGACTGACAGATGCTTTGAGGTGTCTGGTGGGATGGGCGCTGTGCTTCTGCTTCCTCCCCAGGGCACCTGCAGCTTCCCCTCTGCTGCTTCTGGCGCTGGGTGAGCTCCTTCCAGGAGCTACCCCTCTAGAAAGCTCTTCAGCTTCTTTGGCAAGGTCATTCTCTGCTGATTTAGCAAAGTGTGTTGGCTCTGGGACTCAGACAGAAGAAGAGGCAGATATGTGGGAGCAGGCAGGGCCTTGTGACCAGGATTGGGCAGGGAGCTGGGTGACTCCTCTGGTGGTGGCAGCACATGGCTGGGTTGGTTTGGGCATCTCCATCTTGTGAGCTCCCTCTCTGTTTGTGGCGGTGACGTGCCTCTCGCCCGACTTCCCATTTGGATGCTGAGCATGGGAGGGAGACTGGGAAGAGATGCCAGTGCGCTACCCTCCGAGGTCCCATGGGACATAAAGCAGCTATGAGCCACGTGGGCGATGCAAGGAGAGCTGCGTCATCCTACCAGCATCTCGGCTAAAGCAATTGCGAACAACCCCCTGTTTTCATTTTATTTAGATGCTCGAGGTACCAGTTTTAAATACAGGTTTCTCTTTGCGGCCCTGCTGAGGGAGCAGAGCTGGGTTGGAGCAGCTACCTGAAATGGTGTAGGGAATAACTTTTAAAGCGAGAATCTGGGAAAAATACTGGCATGCTAATAAGCTATTCTTGCAGCAAAATCTAGGTTTGGCAGAGATAATCTTTTGCAGCAATTGATGGCGTTAAAATGTCATGTGGTGAGTTCCTGGCTTGCTCGTATACAAGGGCCCCTGCTCCAGAGCAGCAAATCATTCAAATGGTGTTTTCGGGATAGTTCCCATTTCTGAGTAGTAACTTGATTACGCTACCTGCGTTGTAATGAGAGCAAGTGTCTGCTAGACAGTAAATATTTGGAACTGTCTCTTCTAAAGAGGTTACCAGCTGAGATGTCAGAGTGTCTTATTGTCTGAGCGCCTGACAAATAACAGCTGGGACAGACTTACATCTGCTGTTTAAACAACTGCGTTCTGGTGAGGGAGCTGAGTCAGCCTGAAAATACGACATTAGCGATGGTACAACTAAGCTTAATCGAGTACCAGAGGAAAGTCCCTAGGCTGTGTCTCTAAAAGCCCCGGTTTGAGGCATGTGGTCTGAATGAGGAGGCTGCAGGGTTCTCCTGGTTCAACAGGGTCTGATTCTCTTTAAGTACTTCTCTTCCGACTGGGAAGGAAGGAAGAGCCTGATGTAGTTTGGTGGTAAGGCTTGGAGGTCTGCCGGTGCCTGTGGGGTGGCTGGGGAGAAAGCGTAAAAACGCTTGATTGAAAAAATGCACAGTGGAAATTGGTGTCATGGATCCACCGAAAGAAAGCGTGAAATAACCCCCTCATCATACAGGAGATAAGAGGGAGGTGGCAGAGGGAGTGTCCTGGCGCTTTGAAAGCTGAGGCAATTAGCCTATGTTTGATGTGATAGAGGTCAAAGAGATGCAAAGAGGAGTGTCGGGTCTTTGAAAGTCCTTCTGGTTGGAAATGCAAGCCCTGGTTGTAGTTACTCAAAGAAGAGTGACTTGCTTTGTGCTCCGTCCTTGTTCTAACTGATCCCTAGCGTCTGGATGCCTTGTACCTATGGGGGTGCTCAGGTTTGGTGGTGTCCCAGGACTGCTGTGCAGGGAGCTGATGGATGCGAGACCTGGGAAGGAGCTCAGGTCAGATCAGGCTTAAGGTGTGGACCAGAATGACAGGTTGGGAGTAATGCTTCCTTCGCAGGTTGCAAAAAGAGATCATGGAGATGATTTGGGAGTAAAACCTGCCAGATTTGTCTTAGCTATATGGATTTTGAGGGCAGCCATCCATAAGGAGATGCCACAATGAAGTCAGGCTGAGTTAGAACAGAAGAGGATGGATCCAAGGAAATGAAAGGTAAGGAGAAGGCTCTTGACTTTGTCTGCAGGAGATGTTACCCACAAATAAGGTACTGAAATTAAATATGCTGTTATGTTCCGTACAGAGTAAGGGCCTTATGTTTTTTCCACCTGGAATTTGCAATGTCCCACGAACTTCTAATGCCTTAGCTAATGCAAAACAAGACAAACTGCTGTGAACAAAGAGTTGGAATGACCTAAATTATATTTTTTTTCCAAATGTTGGTGTTTGAAGATCTTTTTAATGAAGCAGCATGTGTTAAGAGCAGACCCCCTGAGCGGACCAACAGTGCTGCAAGCTTTCCCAAGGTTTCAAAATCAAACTTCAGGAAAAATATTAGAGACTATTATGTTAGTTTGCTCAGTTGTCCAGACAGCTGGATCTGGCTATTTTAGTAATCTAAAGTAGAATCAGTGTCGCAGGATTAACAGAATGAGGCAAAATTAACTCTAGTGTGTTTGGCCCTGGTGTGAGGAATCCCTGGAATGATTCGGGCCTGGTACAAGGAATGTTGGGAATGGTGGTGATTGCTGGTGGGGGAAGAAGCTGGGTGATGGTAGCCCCTCCAGAATAGCACGTGAATGAAGCGTGCGCTAACATATAGTGAGAGATCAGGGACCTTCTGTTCATCCGTATCTCATGTAATTCTCTGTGTTAAGTTTACTTTATACATTTTTAATTTTGTATGCATTTAGTCCAGCAGTTGGACCTAGCGCTGTAATGCAAAATAGAGCAGAAGCTACTGTTGGTTGGAGTGATGTGGGCAACAAGCCCTGTGCATTTTAGTCTCATTAGATGTGTGACCGCCTTTTGCTTCTGCCTTTCTGGTGGATATGAGGGAAATCTTTAAAAAAATATGTGCATCTTTAAAAAAATATGTGCATGATGTGTAGTAGAGGCATGGCAGGAGCCAAAGTCTTGCTTCACTGGTGGCCCTTTGTTTTCGGAATGAAGATGCTGAAGGATCAGTGAACTGGATAACCCGTTCTCTTCAGTTTTTCCTGCATTTATGAGACAACAAATTTATAAATTAATTAAAAATCGAAGGACAGTGATGAATGTGTGCCGCAGAAACCTGAAAAATGTTGATAAACATGCCAACTCTAATGCCTCATTACCTGTAGATAAATATACAGAGCTGAATAAAGACATTCCTAATATTGTTAATTTTGTCTTTAAGGTTTTCACCTGTCTCTCTAAACTTTGACTTTATATTTGTCTAAGCTTTGCAACTATTCTCAATGGAATTGAGAACACAGTTCACTAAATTAGACGTAATTGGACTAAACTGCAATTTAGATCCCTTCAGAGAAATGAAGCAGTTAATGTGAGTGAAAATTGAAATTAGTTTCTTTTGAGGACTAATGCAAAGGGACAGACTGCACTGACCCTCATAAAAAGCCTGAGCAACTTTTCTAAGAACACAAAACTTTTTTTACTACTGATGCTGTTGCATCTCCCTTCACATTAGGAGCCCCCCAAAGATGCATATTTTCTTCTCCTTTGTGTGCATTTTGATTTGCAAAAAATACTATTGTTTTATTAGTTTTGATTATTCAGTTATTTAAAGTAGAACACTTGATTTGAAAATCTAAATGTGTCTTCCTGTGGTCAAGAATCACGTCAAACTCTTTCCCAAGAGGCTGAGGTAAAGAGGTGCCTATTCCCTGTCAGGGTAGGGTTATGCTGCAGGTCTGGTCAAATTTGAAAATACTGAGGTTTTTCATGTATTTCCATTTTTACTCAGTTGTGACTGATATGTCCTGCTTTCAAAACTGCATTTATTTACAGAGTGAACAGGGATTATAATTACACCAGCTCATAGTAAAACTGTTTATAGTTTTACATGTAGTAATGTTTTTACATGTCATTCTGTTCTCCATACTGGAAGGTGTCATAGCGTTTCACAGATCCAAAGGGTTATCTGCTAGATCCAGTGACTTCTGAATTTTGGTCACAAATCTTTGGGGTGATGTTTAGTCACTGCTTTCCTGAATGCATCACGACTGTAGGATAAATTCGGAGCTGGGGGAATATTAAGTGTTACCGTAGTTAATATTTTATCATAACGCTCCGGGCTCAGTTTAAAAAGGAGACAAGTTGTACTGCATTGGGGTACCTAATCCCTTTGTACCCTGGTTCCTTGCAGAGTCCGCAGGTCCATATTGCCACTTAGGCAAATGGTGGACTTCATGTGTCTATACGTGTATGTCTATACATCTGACTCTAGCTTTAAAATGGTTTGCTGACTGAGGGGGAGTTGTAAAGAAAGGCACAGAAATTTTTTAATCAAGTGAGGAGTGCTAAGTTATTCAATGCTGTTGCCTTTCCTGTGACTCCGAAGAATTGTTGGTGCTAATTCTAAGGGTGTCATCTTGAAATAGTCATCCATGGATTTATCTTCAGATAGCCAAGTGCTCTTAAGAGTCAGTAAATTTAAGGTGGTAGTTGTGTTTGCAGGTCTAGCAGTCTTCTTACAAGAATGAATGAGTAAAATTTATTATTTAAAAAAAAATAATAATTGTCCTTTAATAAACTTTGTATCCAAGAGTCTCAGAGCCCTTTAAGAATTAGGTTGTTATTTCCTGCGTCCATTTGTCTTTATTCTTTAATTGGTTATTACCATTCAGTTAACGCTGTGTGCAACTGCAGAAGAGCTTCCCAGAGCTTACGCGCCTTTGTTCGGTGGTGTGGCGTTTTTATTCCTCCTGAGTTCCTGTGTTTTAGATTTATGAGAAGGATGATGTGAGAAGCAGGAATGTAATCTGAGTGTTGAGCCATTCCGTATTTCTTCTATTTAATATCTGGTCTCAGCATGTGAAAACTCTGAAGCCAAATTATTCCATCTGTGGTATTGGCAGTAGAGCAGAATGGGGTCCTTTTTCGTGAGGTGGATTATGTGGCTGTGAAAGGCAGCTTTGAGGAGCGCAGCAACGCCAGGTGGAAACAATTTGGCTTAATTAAGGGCTTCTGAACTGAAAATTGGGAACCTGAATGCACACTGCGTTGCCTGTGAAAGCTGGGGTACGGCGCTTCCCTCGGATCCCGCCCGGTGTGTGAAAAGGGGGGTGAATGATAAGAGGAAAGCCATTTGCCTGGCACTTTGTATGTTGATTTGAAATTCCGTTGCAGCAGGCTAATTGCTAATAAAAATAAACACATGGATCTCCCCATTCAAAAGCTTGTTTTAGTAGGTTTTGGAAGAGAATTGTCAGGAATGTGGCATCTTTCTGATCCCAGTTTGGTGCTTTAAGCATTTGGATGTTACATTACACTGAAAGATGGGATGTATCCGTGGTTCCTTCACTTAATTAACAGGGCTTCAATGGCAGTATTTTGGGAGTACAGCTGAGTAATAAGACAATGATATGTAATTAAGGTTTGCTGTTCTACCAGAGGAACTGCAAACCTACGCTTCAGGAATAGAGATTTAAGACATGGTTAATTAGTTGAAATGGTTTCTCTTGGAAGGTAATACAATTGGTTGGAAAGCTAGTTAATTAAACAAATAATTAAAGGGTATGGAAGTAGTTTTTAATGACCACGACACATTTCATACTTGCAGAAGCATGCTTCTTAAATAAAAAATATCTCCTTTGTTTTATGGCAAGCCTATGCAAATTCTGAATCTAATTAAAATGTATCAAATGTGGAAGCTGAAAAAGATTTTTTTTTTTACACATATTAGGAAATCTAGAAAAAATACTTCAAATATTATAGTGCAGAGTCCCAAAGAATTGCAAAGCTTTTGCTCTCCCTGTAAGAATAATCTCTCCCTAATAACTGAAACACAAAAATTCCAGGTTTAATCCCAGTTTCACAGAATTTCCTCATGGGATTTATATATATATATAATTCTGCTTCCTGTCCTGAACAGTTCAGTTTCTTTATAGATGTATAGTTTATGATGGTAAGATAAGCACATCAGCAGAGGAGCGATACCAAAGGCTGTAATGTAGACAGGATTTATCCATATATCAGAGCAATAGTGCCAGATGTTTTGAAGAATGAAAAATATCTTTCCATCAGCTAGATTCACATTATCCTGAAGTTTTCCTTCATGCTAGAAGGAATGCTAGAAACCAATTTCTACAAAAGGTTATAGGCCGCTGTCTGTAAGCCTTGTTTCTTTTGTTTCTTCCACGTATTTCATGTGGATGAACAGTAAAATAAATAGTCCCAGGTTATGTCTTGTTTTTTCACTCACAAAGTACTTTGATTTACTAAAGTTAACAATTTTGGAATGGTGTAATACAACAAAGAAGTATTTATTTCCCCAAATGCTTGCATGTATAGATGCAAAATGAGAATGAAAGGACAATATTCTGTGGGGAAAAAACCCTGACCTAATACTGAAGTTATTTTTGTTTTTCCTCCCCTCCTTCCTTTCTCCTTCCCTACTATCTTTCATCCAATGCAGGTTTTAGATGCAAGTTTACCAGTCCCTGATATTAATGAAGACAATTTGGAGTGTGATGCCCCACCGCAGGAGCCGCAGCAGCCAGGAGCTGTTACGGCACCTCAGGAGCTGGACGGGCAGCAGCCAGAGGTGGCTTCACCCCCCCAAGAATCACCCGGAGAGCAAGCAGAGGCTGCTGGAACAAATGGTAAGTAAAAACCTGTGTTCAGTGGACAGGTCATAGAGGCCCGGATGCTAAATGGAGTGAGGAGTTGAAATGGGGTTCAACTAGCCGTCTCCTAGTGAAGAGGTAGTTACTCAAATGAGTTACTCTTGGTTGCTCAAGTGCTTTTTCTAGGGCGTTGTTCTGTTGGGATGAGTTTTCTTCATGGCAGAGATAACAAATGGGTTGTGGATTGAAGCTGTTGGGGGGTGGGAGGAGGCAGGGAATGCTACCCACTCCCCCATAGGGATGGTCCTCTTCCCTCCGTGCACCCTGCGGTGCCTCCGCTTCCTGCTGCCAGTCTCAACCATTCTCCTCAAGGAACAGCTCAATTTCCACCTCTTGTGTTAGTTTCTGCTGCATAGGCCTGTCCCTCCCTTCGTTGGTCAGAAATCCTTTTATCCTTTTATGTTTATTCATAAATTTATCTTTAAAAATTTCACTCTAAAACGGATGGGAATGGAGAGATGATACTCTGTAAACAAAGTCAGGAAGGAGGAGAAAATACCTGATGATTTGAAGTAGTGTCAGATTTCATGTTGGCGTTCAGCTTCTGGATCAAGTAATAGAGAAAGCCTTTAAAAAGGCATGGATTTAATGTTAATAATTAAAGTAGTTTTTGTTGAATAATTGTGGGTTGTTGTTTCAGTTGTACAGAAATTGTGTTCCTAGGATGCGTGATGAAGAAGAGCTGAGAAGCTCCCTTTGAATGCAGATAGTTACATGTGACCAAATGCATGATGTGTTGTGGACATGGGTAGCGTTAGGCATTTGTATGTGAATAGATTGTCTGAAAAGTCTTTGCTTTCCTTTGATGTCATCTCATGTGGTTGCGTGATGTTGGTGATTGAATCAGATTTATTTTAGTGTTGTCAGTGGAACTAAGCCTAGATGGTAGCATAACTTATATGAAATGGAAACAATGCTATGGGTTTGCTCTCAAAGTAAAAAATGCCTTTATGGAGGCGATGCAACATGTATTTTCTGGTAACAGTAGCTGAAAATGACACCATCCATAGAGACAAATAAAACCTGCCTGGTCAATCATTGAAAAGATAGTTCTTCAAGTAAAGACTATATTCAGATATTCATAACTGTTTATATCCACCCCTCTGGACCTCACAGAGTCTGGTCCATGTGTCTTTAGGCAGATAAATAAAGGTGGAGAAGAGTTCTCTTTTAAATGCTCCATGCAGAGAAATCACTCCACATAGAGGAGTAAATCATTTTAGCTCTACACTTCATGTTCCCTACTCATTCTTTATTTCATCTGGTTTGCAAAATCTATAAAATCAGGAATAAGGTATCATGACACTGAGCACTGAGGCAACATAGGTAGTTGCTTTCAGTGATGTTTGATTGAAGGTTTTTTGAGTTGGTTGATTTGTTGTCATCATTATTTGAATCTTACATTTGGGAGACCATTTGAGAAACGATCCAGACACATCAAAGTAGTCACTACTGGATTAAATTAACCGGGAAGTGTGTTGGTGCTGGCAATCGGAGCCACGGACAAAGGCTGTGAATGGCTGTCCCAGGTATTTGTGTATCAGAACTTTGGAAGTATCCAACATAATCCATGGTAATACTGTTACTATAGTAGGAGGTCACCTGTATCAGATGTGTCAGATACTGATCCTTTACATTTTATCCCATTGCATCCCTTTTTACTAGCAGTAAGAGCTGCTGGAGTATAATATTACTATAGCACAAGTATCCAGAGTAGTAACTTTCTGAAACCTCCGACAGCAGAATTTGAGACAATTTATAAAGTAATTAGGTTGTAGAGAATTCCAATCCAAAAACCCCAAACAAACAAAACAACAACAACAAAAAAACCCCAACCCCTAAGTGACTTTTAATAAGGAAAGGAGCAAATGTTTCAGTATGGAGAAACAAAAGTATTTCATATGTTTTATGTTTATGAGGGGTAAGCTACTTGGGGCTCTTGACTGGCATCTGTAGTTTGGTCTGGATGCTTTGTGGCAAACTGCATGAAGGCGGCGTTACAAAGTGGGAACTGGAGCGGTCTGTTTAGGAGCGGCTGTTTCTTGCTGCAGAGCCGGCGTCCCCTCTCGCCGGGGGCGGGGGGAGAAACGATAAATACTTGAAGTGAAAGTCCCAAGACGAATGCTTTGAGGCATAACGATTTCAACCGCCAGCAGTGCAGCCATGGGAGGAGCAGAGCTGAGCCGCCGGCGCTGCCCGCACCCCGCCGGGCGGGACCGGGAGCGGGGCGGGACCGGTCCGGGAGCCGCCCCCGGGGCGGGAGCGCGGGAGCGCGGCGGTGGGAAGGCGGGAGCGGGGCGACTGGCTTTCTGCTGGCTGTCCCCTGGCTGTCCCCTCGGGCATCCCCCGCCGCGCAGACCGTGAGAAGGAAGTTTCTGATGATCAGTGTAACGTGAGAGATGCTGGGGACCGTCACCATGGCGGGTAAGGCCGGGCAGTGCCGCACTGCCGACGTGCGGGCGCGCTCATTTGTGTTCATTTTTCTCTCTGTTGATTAGTGCCTGGGGTGCGTGTGCGTGCGTGTGTGTGTGTGACATCTGGGGACTTTTCTGCTGCAGCAGTTCTGTGACTCGCTGTGGTCTGCATGCCGGAGCGCTCCTCGGGCGACTCGGTGATCTGAAAGGTCCCTTCCAACCTAGACAATTCGATAATTCTGTGGAAATATTGTTTTATTTACTCCAGGTTTCCTGGCGGTGCCTTCGGGGTTAAAAGGTCCGGCTTGAATATTTTTAAGGTTGCCGAAACTTTAAAATTTCTTGCCACCTCAGTCGGACAGCTGATGCAGTACTTGGAATACAAGGTTTTTATAAGTGTGAAGCTGCTAACTAGGTTTGTTTTCTTCAGCAGTGGCGGAATGTGACATAGCGTCTGAAATTGAGGAACAGAAGGAAAAGATAGTGACCGTGTTGATGATGCTATTTTATATTAATCAAGCAATAATGCGGTAAATTTCTTAAGAGCTAAATTTGGTGAAATTGAAGGAAGTGTAGAAGTTAGCATCGATTATAAGTTTTTAAAATATTTGCATGAGAGAAACGAAGCTGTTACTCTATAGCTGTTTTAATTTTAATGAAGCAAAATCCAGAGGAGATGAACACACACCCTGGCAGGGGTGTGTATGCATGCATGTGCTGTGGGATCCCAGCCTGTGATACCAAAAACCCGATGTTGTGTGTATTGAACTCTGTACATCTTATTTAAGAAAGCAGTGCATGAGCCGCTGAAGTGTGAGAGCTCACACCATAAACTAGTGGGGCTTTCTGAAAAGGTAACAGTATTTGGATGAGCAAAGAATTAAAGGGAAAAAACAGTATCTTGCACTGCTAGTTTTGCACAAACTTACGTCTTTCTCTGCGAAACAAAGTGGCGTTATGAAATTTAAATAAATAAACCCCACTTTTTTCCTAAAGATAACTAATTTGCATCAGAATTTCTTTCAGATTGATGATGTATGTCTTTAGCAATCTAGGAAATCTTTTTTTATTTCGTTGTATTAATAATTATTTACTTGCTTAGATCTTATTTGCTAGAGCTAGTGAATGAATTCAACAAATAGTGGGGGTTTATTCACGCAAAATACTTTAGCGTTACAATAGGTATTGACAACAAAGCCTGTAGAAGTCTGTCTGCGTTTGGAGCAGACCCTGGGGAGGACTGTACGTGATTTGAATCAGTTAGTAGGGGAGGAGATATCCTACCGCTGTTTACAATAGGGTTTTCATTAAACTCGATGTTTAATGAGCTTATCACATGCTGAGTCTTTTTCCTCAAGGGTTCTCTATTTTTTTATTTCCTTTTATTGTTAGTAATTAAAGGTTAAACTGTTTTTCAAAAGCAATCTCTTTATAGGGTTGCACAGTTTGATCGTTTGAGGTTTTCCTTATTTAATAATTCTTATGGAAACCTGGATTTTCACTGCAGCACCACCGGTTCTGTAGTACATTTTGCAATAACTGCATCTAGCTGGTAGTACAGGTCACCATTTCTTTGAAGGGACTTCTCCTTATGCAGGAGTATCTTAAGCTATCCTGGGTCTAATTCGTGCAGATGCAGCTACATCTCCGTTGTGGCGAGTTTGTCTGGGATGCTTATGTTACTCTTTATGTAGTCGTTTTGATAAAGAAAATTTTCAATCTGTTTGTCATTGTGCATTTTCATTAATCATTTGGTGTTCTCAAAATGTCCCAATACTTACTGACCTATATTGCTTATCCTGTCCTTGTTCCTAGCGAAACAGATTTTGTTTTTGATCCCCCCCCCCCGCCAAATACCCAAGTGCTAGTGTGGCATCTGTCTTATGCTTGGTGAATACATTTTGTTTTAAAAAGCGGAACCAAATCACTGAACGTGAGACATGGACAGCTTGGGTAACCATGAAATTTCATAAATATTTGTGGCATACCGGTTTGGTTCCCAAGCAGAACAGCTGGACTGGTTTGAGAGCAGTTTATTATTATGAGTTCATTTAATGAAGACTCTTTAACTATAGTAACTGTATATCCAAGCCATGACTAATGACTCTTCTGGTTTAAAAACAAACAAAACAACTTTAGAAGAACTTTACTATTTTTTGATTTTTAGTGCTGTTTCTTGAAACATTGAAATGAAAGAAGAAATATCTCAAAATGTTGAATGAATGAAGCGCATAACTTCCCTTGCTGGAATTTGAGAAGTTAGTCTCTAGGTTGGGGCAGACAAGTCCAGCTAAAGCAAAAACTTCTAAAAATAAAAGGTTTGTGAGGAATGTTATAGCATCACAGCGGAAATGATTGTGCTTTCTTTTAAGTTACTTTCATAGGAGGTTATGTATGATGTCCTTTTCTGGGGAACGTTGCTTAAGGAATTCTGAGCCATGAAAAATTGCAGCTATTTTGCAATGTTTTCCTCTTTTTTTTTTTTTTTCTATTTTTAAAAATGGACACAAAAGTATGTGAAATTTTTAAACTTAACTCTTCAGTTGCCACTTGTACTAGAGAACTTAATGGTATTTGTTTTTAACGCTTTGAAAAAAGAACACGATTTGAAAACCTATGAATTGCGTGTATGCATTGTGAAATTTAGTATGCACTAATGTCTGTAAATCCTTCCTCATTAATTATTCTGAAAGAAACCCCTCCCTGCAATTAACACGACAAATCAGTCCTTGGAAATAATTGAGTGAATAGAAGGGGGAAGGAAGTAGTGTTTTCAATGAAAGAAGTATTTGGTACATTGAAGTGGAAACAAATATTGTGAATGGGAGGGAAACGAAGGAAGAATTTGCAAAATATATTGTCAAGAAGCAGCAGTGCCACAGACTTGAAATCTTGTAGTTAAAAAAAAATAAAAAAAAATTTAGAAGTGTAACACCTGGACGTATTTCGGCTTAATTTTGTTACTGCAAAGTGAGTGGGGTGTTTGTTTGATTTATTAAAACCAACCTTCTGAAATTTAAGGTAAAAAGAGTCAGGATTTGTGGTATAACGTCCAATTCTTACACTCCAGCAATTAAAAAAAAAAAAAAGGCAAAAAAAGGCTTTTAGGTTTTCACTGCAAAATAGTCAATTTCATTAATAATTCCAAATACATACTTCATTCTAGATAAATCTGTTCAGTGTAGTTTTTTTCATAGATGTTGTTATTTCAGACTGCGTTTTAGTTTTTAATTATCGCTTCTCCATTTTTATCAGTTTTTACCCTTTCTTGACTTTGCCATTAAACATTTCTGCTAATAATTAGAAGAATTGTGCAATTAAGGGAAAACTACATTTAACAAATAGAAGCTTGGTATACCCTGGACACTCAGTTCAAATTAATCTTTTTTTTTTAATCACCTTCTCCTGTTTCAGTGTCATGTGAGCTTTAGAGCAGTAGGTGGTTTTTTTAACAATTTGTATTTGTGGCAAATCTTGATACAACAGAGGCAACTGAAAAATACGCCTTCAGCCTTATGGCTTCGGTGTTAGTTTATGCTCATGCAAACCTACTGAGAGTATTGTGTATGTGACTGAAAGCACGATTTGGCCCCAAATACTTAAATATTGAATAAATGAAAACAGGCCAAAGTCCTCTGGAGCCTCTCGGTGGCCAGTAGAGTTTGCGAGGCGGGCGCTGGCTGTGTGTGACATCCATCTGAGAGATTGAGAATGTAGGGAATTCATGGAAAAAATCCAGCACCGTGCTGCAAATCCTTAGGGGGAAAAGTCAACCAGCTCCAGATGTTGACATGGTTGACTGCGAGCACATGAAGTGCTGTGGGTTTAACTCTTGCAGTCAGAGTGCTTTTTTTCTTTTTTCTTTTTTCTTTTTTTTTTTTTTTTTTTTTTAACCCTCTGGCAACTACCAGGGGAGAAACACATTTTCACTTCTGGAGACAGATGAGACGATGGGAGCAGTTAAGTTGCACTAGCAACAGTGTCTATCAGCCTACTAAAAGAGAAGTGTTATTTATTCATGTCATTTTTAATGGGATGGATCAGGAATTCAGTCATTCTGAAAATATTAATTTTCCAACTTCTGATAAAACAGAAATAAATTCTTACCATGGACTAAGCTAGCTATGAAATTGTGAACTCAAGCACTTCTGATTCCCTAAGATCATCAATCTCATAAGTTTGTTTCAGAATAAAACAGAACACTGGCAGTTGTTAAAACACAAGAAGCACCTTGATTCAATTAAATGTTTGAAAGCTTAACTGGTATGTAAGCAGTTAAAATAGCATTTCAGCTTTAGGTCTTAGCCACAGTGGATTTAAATAGCAAAGTGGATCAATTTTATGATATCACCTTTGATTTGTATCGCTGCCTCTGGATATATTTTTATTGTATTGTTTTCCTTGATTAGCCCATAGATGGTGAAACCCTTCTCAGAACAGACCTAAACAAATTGTATTGATAGCAGTGTTTTACTAGATTTTATTTTTTTTTCTGGGAGGTATTTTGATGAGGCTCTCCTGTGTTTTAAAGATGCTTTCAAATTGTATGAATTAATTCAGAAAGTGCTGGTTTTCTTGCCAAAACACCAGTGGTAGTGACACGCTACAGTACTCTGAACGACACTACCTTGTGTAAATAACTTCCAAAGCTTTCAAAGTGGAGTTACTCATGGTTTGCTTTGCATTCAAAAGTGTGCTAACAGTGTTTGGGCACCAAGAATGTCATTAATAAAAATGTCATTAAAGAATCCGACTGCTAAATATAAAGTTCAGCGTGTAAAGTTGACTTCTCGGGTCTTCTGTTTCTTTTGAGCCCCACTGGATATAAAAATGCTGGCAGCATGCAGGCAAATTTCTGAATGGCATCTCTCTCCTCAAATCATAGAATCTTCACGGTTTCAAAGGACCTTTGAGATCATCGAGTCCAACCATACACACATAAGGAACCCCCCCCTACAATCTCTGCCACTAGAGCATGCCCTGAAATGCCACATCTAGACATTTCTTAAATACCTCTAGGGATGGTGACTCAACCACCTCCCTGGGCAGGCTGTTCCAGTGCCTGACCACTCTTTCAGTAAAGTAGTTCTTCCTAATATCTAATCTAAACCTCCCCTGCCGCAACTTCAGACCCTTTCCTCTGGTCCTGTCATTGTTCACTTGGGAGAAGAGGCCAACACCCACCTCTCTACAACCTCCTTTCAGGTAGCTGTAGAGGGCAGTGAGGTCTCCCCTCAGCCTCCTCTTCTCCAAGCTAAACATGCCCAGCTCCCTCAGCCTCTCCTCATATGACCTGGTCTCCAGACCCCTCACCAGCCTGGTAGCTCTCCTCTGGACACGCTCCAGCACTTCAATGTCCCTCTTGTACAGAGGGGCCCAGAAATGCTGAGGAAGGGCATCAGAAATTCAGTTTAAAAGAGTCTTCCAGTGATTTAAATGGGAAAGAAGCAGACAAAGTAGAGACTGGGAGCGAGAGCTGCAGGTCACTTAACACAGAGCTTGGATGTCAGCTGTTACCTTGGGGATGAAATACCTTCTGGACAGGTTAAATGGTTTTTGTAGTGGAACTGAAGGGGTAGTGCCTGGACTTAGTCTACAAGAATACACACTGTGTGCTATGAGGGAGTGATGGAAATGTGACATGTGTTAGCATAGTTGCAGCTTTTCAGACTGGTATTAAAAGTACGCGTTCAGTTAGTCAATATTTTTGTTAATTTCTCCTTTTGCTATTTATTCAACAAAGTATTGCAAGGTAGCATGTTGCTGGACTCGCAAGGAAGACTGTCATCCTGATGTAACAGTTTTGAAAGCTTATCACTGTGCCTCAAAACTCTGTGTTCTCTACTTTTATGATAGCGTTTGCTATCTTAATACATACCCATAGCTGCAGATTTTGTAGTAGTTATTCAGCTCTTCTCACCTGCAAAGCATTTTACAGATAGCGAGTCTTTGTCTTAGGGTGTTACGAACACATCAATTTATAACTAGAATAAGTGAATATCCTTTGAATGCTTATCATGAATATGAAGACATGCCTTTTATACACTAGTCCTGCATCTTATCTTTCATTTTGGAAATAGAATACCTCACTCATTCATGTTCTGTGTATCATTCCCCTCTTACAGTAATCCTGTTCACTTGTAAATCCCTGAAACTCCTCTTAAACACTGAATTTGTATTCTAGGAATTAAAAAAAAAAAAAAAAAGAAATGCTGCCTCAACTGCAACTTTTTGTATTTTTTTGAAATCTCAGGATTTTTTAAAATGGTAAGCATGCATTCTCAGGGCCTGTTTGCAAGAGGAAAGGGGAACCCCTTGAAAACTGTGTCTGTGTCTAGCTGCCCACCAGTTGCCTGCAATGAGTCACAAGTGTCTTTTGGAGCTCTCCTCTGCTCCTGCTGCCTTCCTCCTTCTGGTCTTTGCCACTTAGACCCAGCATTCCTCACTGGCTCTCAGTGAGGAGATTTTTTTGCTCTACCTTTGTCTGAATTGTGTCAGATGGAGATAGAGATTTCCGTATGTCTAAAGGTAAGCACATTAGCATTAATGCAGGACTGAGGAAGAACAGAAGAGAGACTATAGACCTTGTTTCCACCAGAGATGCTAATAGGCCTGGCTTGTAAACAAATTATTTAACATTATTTCACATTATTTAACATGTTTAATTTCATAGCTGGTCAGCCAGAAAAATACTTGTAGACAAAGGGAAGAAATATCACCTTCTTCACCCAGGAAAAAGAGAAGAGTTCATATACCTCTATCTATCTAGAGTATATTAAAGACTACAGACTATATTAAAGTACCTGTTACTAAATAATAAAATGTGTGATATGTACCCTAATGTTTGAAGAAATGTCTCTGAGTTTTTGAATTCCCGTTAAGCTATGATAAGCTTTCTGCTAAATTACATAGTTTTGCAGAAATGACAATGAATTTCTTTCTGGACTTAAGAATAAATGAACGTATATACAAAAGTGGTTCCTGGCCTTATCCTTGTATTGTCTCAGCACACAACTACATAAAGTTTGATTCGTAAGAGTCCAAAAATATTAAAAAAATAAGCACATCAGTTTTTCTTTGGTAACCATCTTAAAATGAAAAGAGAGTTCAAAAGTGTTCTTGCTGCTTCTAGCTGTGCTTACAGCCTTACTTCCCTTCACTGACTGAAGTGTTCTTGCAGTAAGTTATTCTTGCTCCTGGAGCATTCTGGTGCTTGCAAAAGCTATACAACCAATGGAGTAATAATCCTGGCTTTTTCAGAAAAACGTCCATTTCTTCTTACTGCGCTCCCTCACAAATTACTTGGTTTGAACATCTTGGTTTTAAAATGTTCAGGGAGTTGGGGTGTTACCAGAGGTCAGACTTTTAAGTGAATTAGGAATTAACAATTAAAGGAAGTAATTTTAAACTGTTAGATAAAGGGAAAAATAAAGAGCTTTGCTTATGTCAACTGAGAAACAACAACCGTTAGGCTGCTGATAGTGAATATAAACATAATTTGCCCTCTACATAGCTATTAGAAGCCAGTATACTTGTAGATTTAGTTTTGCATATTATTTAGTTGTGTTTCAGCCTTACCTAGACTGCATTGTCTCTGTGCTTATGAAGATGCTGTTCTTCTCAAAGGGGACGTAGGCAAGGAGAATCGACGAAGCATCTAGGCTGGAAGGGACCTCTGGAGATCAGGTGGTCCTGCCCCAGCGCAAAGCAGGGCCAACTGCAGAGTTAGATCTGAATTAAAAGATGGATCAAATAAAAACTAAATCACTTTGGGAAATTCAGTGACGCATGTACTTTTGAAAGCTGTGTCCTGCATGCCTTTGGGCATCTAAGTAGCACATGTACAACTTAAGAAAAGAGGCATGCCTTCTCCCAGGATGTTGCTGTTTAACATTGATTTTTCTTTTTTTTTTGTGGTTGTCTTAGCATTCCAACAAGTTTGGTTAGAGAGAACAGCACGCTCACTCATGCCCTTGCACGTTCACCTGTTGTAGAAAATTAGGGGTCAAGAACAATGTTAAACTGGAAATCCTGGCAGTATCCAGGCCCAAGAATCTTTTGGTGTCTTAAATGTGCCATAGATTATATGATTCGTGATCTTTAAAACAAATCTGTTGTAATGTAACTGGTTTGGGGATTACAGGTTTTCAGAAAAATAGGAAATTTCCCATGGGTTTTATCACATCTTCCTATTCTTCTGGGACAGAGCTGTAAAATGAGCTTTTCTTTTCTTGTCATCATTTTAGCTCAACACTTTTCAATTTTTTTTTTTTTTCTTTTCCCTCATGGGTCTCTCTGCATGGGCTTTCATTTTCTATTCACTGAGCTTTGCTTCAGGAATAATTACATATATTGTTATGTATATTCTTTGAGTAATGATAGGATAGAATTAATTTTTTTTTCTCACGTTAAGTTTGCCTTAAAGTAAAAAACAAACAAACAAAAAAACCACACCACCCCCCAAAAAAAAATACAACAAAAATCCTTCAAAAGAAGGAAAGACAACGCAAGAATATAAACTCAAAAAGCGCATTTACAAATAAACTTTGGAAAGAGCCGTGATATGAGAAAGGAAAGGAATTAAGGAATTATAGTAATCCTAGAACAAAAGTTAGTCCTTAAAAAAACCAACAACCTAATACTAGCATATAGAAGAGGCACACAGATAATAGAACCTGTCTGTTTAGGAAAGTTTTATTAAAAATGCAAAAGATTATATATATTTATATAAAGATATAACATTAAATTGAGAAGGGAACTAACTCATTTTCTTCTCTTTTTTTCTTTTTTTTTTCTTAAAACAGTTGGACAGACAGAACATTCCAATGTAACTTTGAAGGAAGACACTGAAACTATGGCGACAAGTCCATCTGACTCAAGCACCAAGGACGGTGTAGACACTGAGAAAGAGGATGCTCATACAGCTAAACAATTGCAGTCTTTGGAAGAAGACGCAGAAGACCACGCATCTGAGCCACAGTCTTATGATCTGGGTTTTAAAAAGGTTTTTAAATTTGTTGGATTCAGATTCACAGTAAAGAAGGAAAAGACGGGAAAATCGGAACCAGTTCAACTGCTTACTGTAAAAAAAGAAACACAGGTCCCTGAAGGAGCTGATGATCAAAAAGAAGTCAGCTCAGAAGAAATAGCGATGCCTGAGGATGCAGTCTCTGCAGAAGACAACACCAAAGACACATTGAAAAATGAAAAAACAGAAGACGAATCTCCTAAAACACCAGAAGCAAATGAGATCTGTTCTCAGTCAACTGCCTTAGCCACTGAAACTGCATCACCATTAAGAAAATTTTTTACTCAGGGATGGACTGGATTTAGAAAAAAGAAGAGTTTTAGGAAGCCTAAAGAAGATGAACTACAGTCTTCTACAAAAGAAGAGGAGCAAGAAAAAGAGGGGGCAACATTAACAAGTGAAACCAATGAAAAGGAGGAGAAATCTGAGTTTGAGAAGCAAGATGAAGAAAAGAGTGTGACAGCAGTAACTATTGAAGTGCATGAGAAGGAGCAAACTGAAGGTGAAAAGCAGGAGTCAAAAAAGACTGTAGCATCCATAGGAGTCGAAGCATGTGAGAAGGAAGAGCTACTCAAGCATGATGAGCAGGGACAAAAAGAGGATGTAGCAGCATCAGTTGTCAAAGAAAGTGTGAAGGAGAAAAAAGCGGAAGGTGATGATCAAGAAAGGAAACTGGTAGAAGTCTCAGAAGATCTTGGTGAAAAGGAAGAAAAAAATGAAGAAGGAGAGAAAGAAAGTGAGGTGACAGAGAAACCACTAAAAACAAGGTCCGTTGTACCCGTTATCACTGACAGTGTGAATGGAGAATTGAAAACATCCTCAGAAGTCCTACCTGTGGGAGAAAAAATGGAGTCAACTGGAGTCAAGTGTGAAATGGAGGACAGAACTGAAATATCCTCTGAAGAGAAACTTGAAGCAGGATCTTTGGTAGTTGAAATTTCTAGTGAACAGCTTAAAAAATCTGAAGGAAGAGAAGGAGATAAACCTGCTCCACTGGGGAATGAAACAATTGATGAAAAAACAGAGGAAGCAGACTTGAAAATTTCACCCACATCCGAAGACATGACTGGAAAGTTAGACACACAAGGAGAACCTGAAGATAGAACCACAGAGAAGAAAGAAAGCAAAGAACATGAGACAAAACTGACTTTGGATGCTCCTGGATTGAAGTCCTTTTCTACTTCTGAACGTTCAGTTGACACAGAGGATGATCAGCAGTCAATCAAACCCACCGATGATGGTCTACAGGGAAAAACTGGCATAGCTATGACTGATACTATCAAACCAGATGAAATAACCGCAGAAATAACTCCTGAAGAGGCAGCAGAAAAGAGGTCTCCAGAAGGTATCACAAATGAAGCTGAACTGCTGTCTTCTCAAGAAAAAACTAAACTACAAGGCAGCCCTTTAAAGAAACTGTTTACAGGTACTGGATTAAAAAAACTGTCTGGAAAGAAGCATAAAGGCAAAAGAGAAGAACCTAAGTTAGGGGAACAGGGTGAACCAATTCAGCACTTATCAGATTCCCCAGATAGCCCGGAGGAACAAAAGGGGGAGAGCTCTGCTTCTTCTCCTGAGGAGATGAATGAAATTCCTTCTTTGGAAAAATCTGTAGATGGAATGCAGGTCACTGAAAATGAAGATGCTGCAATTTCAGATGTGGAGAGAAAAAGAGAAAGTGTTACACCCTGGGCTTCATTTAAGAAGATGGTGACTCCAAAGAAACGTGTCAGAAGACCTTCTGAAAGTGATAAAGAAGAAGAAATTGATAAGACAAAGAGTTCTGCAGTGTCTGCAACTGAAAACACTGTTGATGAAAATCAGGGGGAATTAAAAGAAAATGGAATGGACCAAAAACCAGAGAAAGCCACAGAAGAGCCCAAAAGAAAGGTTGACACCTCTGTGTCCTGGGAAGCTTTTATATGTGTAGGCTCTTCAAAGAAAAGAGCCAGGAAATCATCATCATCTGATGAAGAAACAGAACATAAGCTTGGTCAAGAAAGCCAAAAAGTAGAAGAATCTGGACAGAGCAAAGAAACAGCAACAGATGGAATCCTTACTAGTTCTCAGGAGAGTGATCAAGGACAAGGGAATTCTTCGCCAGAACAAGCTGGAAGCCCATCTGAAGGTGAAGGTATATCAACATGGGAATCATTTAAAAGGCTAGTCACTCCAAGAAGGAGATCCAAAACCAGAATGGAAGAGAGAACTGAAGACTCTGTTGTGGGATCTAGCCTGGAGCATTCAACATCAGATGGTGAGCCTGGAAAAGATGAATCATGGGTTCCATTTAGAAAACTGATGCCTGGGCGTAGGAAGAAGAAGTCGGATGGGAAACCAGAACCAACTCATCTTAAACAAGCAAGAGAAGACATGGCAGAAACAAATGAAGAAGATTCAGATATTCCAGCTGTTGTTCCTTTATCTGAATACGAAGCAGCAGAGCAGGAGAAAATTGAAGCCCAACAAGTGAGAAATGCTGAAGTGATGAGAGAACAAACCTCAGAGGAAAAGAGAGCAGAAAAATTAGAGGAGACCTTAAGAGTTGAGCAAGGACATGAAGGGCTGGTACATGCAGTTACTGTTACCGTTGTGGAAGGGGAAAGGGCAGTTACCAGTATTGAAGAAAGGTCACCATCTTGGATATCTGCTGCTCTGACAGAGTGCATTGAGCAGGCAAAAGAAGAGGAAGAGAAAGAAACTGAGAAAACATTTGAATCAGATGTTATTGTGGAAGAAGCAGTGGTAGCTGCTAAGACAGTGCCAGAGACAAGAAAGGATATAAGTGATGACACCACAGCAAGCGAGCTAGAGCTAACCTCAGAAGCGGTGACAGCTCTGGAGGAGACAGCAGAAGCTTCCTGCGCTGAAGAAACAATGGAAGTGTCCCTAGCTGAGGAGACAACTGAGATGGTTTCTGCTGTTTCACAGTTATTAGAAACCCCAGATACTACAGAGGAAGTTACACCTGTACAAGAAGTAGAGGCCACTGAACAAAATTTGAAAGAATTAGACAAACAGACACAAAAAGTTCTTCACGAAGTTGCTGAAAGAGTGAAGTCAACAGATGTAGTCCAGCTGGTTAGTGAAAGAACCACAACAGCAACTGTAATTACAACAGTGCAAGAAATTGAGTCAGAAGTGAAAGATGATGCTAAAGATGGGAAAGTTGTAGGTCAGGAAACTGTTTTGCCTGAACAGTCCTTGAAAAAAGAAGAACACAAGGATGATGACCTCCAGGCCCTGGGAAGTGCAGGGAACGTTCAGAGCCAAACCGGAGTTGAGGAGAGTGTTCCACAGGAAGATTCAGAGAGAAGTGAAATATCTGCTGCAACAGAAGAAAGCGCAGAAGGATGTGAAAATGTAGATGTATTGAGAGATGAAAGCCAGTGGCAGGCACGTGAAGAACCAGTTGTAGAAGACCACGAAGAAATGTCTGAAGTTCAGAGGACAGTAGAGGAACTTTCATCACAAGACAGAGACTTTCACATTATCAAAGCAGTCACTCCCAAAGAAGAGCTGTTTGCAAAGCAGGAGCCTTCAGAACAAGAGAAACTGCCCGTAGCAGATATGACAGTAGATGAGACAACAGATGAATGTATTCCAGAAGTGCAGGCTGCAGTAAGTATTACGTATAACACAAAGGTTCATCTGTCAAATGAAAAATTCAGCAAGTATTAGATACTATACCTAATTTAGAACCAGGTTGTGGTCAAGAACCTTCTTTGTGCAGCCTGAGGCAACTGAAGTTTGTTTCCAATGAGATAGACACACAGATGTCCAGAAGCAGCAGCCGCTGAGGCTTGCATGCAGTGAGGTGGATGCAATTCCTGCAGAAATGGGGTGGGAGATGGTGTGTGGATCAGAAAGTGTTGAAACAACTGCTATTACGGCTCCTGCACAGTGTAATGTGACTGAAGCTATTACATGAAAACATGTGATACATATGTGATCCATATGGTACCAATACATAGCAGATGGTATCTTCAGTCGTAGGCAGAGGTACAATTATAGCTGAGGTACTTCTACAAAGTGGGGTAATGAAATGACACCATTATCTCCAGCTTTAAATATGCAGGCATTATTGTGGCTGTTGCATTCCTACCTTCTTCCCTACATCCCCACCATCTTCCTGGCTTAGTCTTTGTTTCAAGTGCTGTTTGTTGTCCCTTGCTTTAGGCTGCCCTTTGTTTCGTGAGCTGTGTGTCCTGAGAAACTGAACACGAGCTGGGATCTTGGTAACCCACTAATCTCAGTGTCATCACCTCATACTCTTCCCATAACCCTCCTTCTCCTGGTTGTTTCTTCTGGTGCGTCTTCACCCAGAACACTCCTGGTCACTCCCTGTTCGTACCCTTTTCCCCATGTCTGTTGTAATTCCCCACAGGTGCAGGACAAGACAGAGGATGAAACCTCTACCTTGGGGCTTACGGCTGAAGAGCCTGTGCAGCTTGAAGAAGAGGACAAAACCCTCACTGTGGGACCAGAGTGCACAGAAACAGCTGTCACTGTCGTCCCTCTTAAACCTGAAAGACAAGATGAAATTCCTGACTTCAATTCACAAGAGCAAGCTTGTACTGAAGGAGTTCCTAGCCAGGCATCTGCCCAGAGAGAGGAAGAGGAAGATGATGCTGTGCTCCTTGGAGTAAAAAGTACAGAAGTCACTGTTACTGAAGTTCCTCTGCAGAATGAGGTAAAAGCCTCTGCCCTTCCTTCAGAAACAATTGGCTCAGAAGCAGCTGCAGATGCTGAGCAGAGTGTGAGGGATGGAGCTGGCAGGCAGATTTCAGAAACAGATTCTGTGCCTGTCCTAGAGCCACTATGCAGAGAAAAAACAACTGAAACCCCCTCCCAGAGTGATGAAACCAAAGGTGGCAAAATGGAAGATGCTACGCTTGAAACTGAAACACACTTAGAAGGTGATAACACTGTCACTGAGGCTCCCACACAGATTGAAGTAGACAGCATATCTAATTTAGCATCAGCATGTCCAGGTATCATTGAAAATGGAAGCATTGTCCTCACTGACATAAGTCCTAAGAAATGTGAAACACTAAGCAGTTTAGCTGAAGAAGAGGCTGTGGGAAAAGAACAAGAACTTGTAGAAACCTCCACCTGTCAAGACTTTCAGAAAGAAGATAACAAAAATGAGCAGTCGATGGAAAGAGCCAAAGAAGTATTTGAATCTGGAAAATGGGAAGCCGTGAGAGGTGATGAATGTTCAGCTGCTGTCCAGCAAGAGGTTTTAACTGTTCGAGAGGAAGGCTCTGACTCAGGCTTCCCACAAGCTGAACGCTTGGAGGCTCTGAAAGTGCCTGTGCCCATAGCAGCTGCAGCAGTTGAAGAGCATGTCGTGGCAGAAAGTGTAACACCTGCAGACATGACAGCCGAAACTATACAGCCCTTGGCAACCACACAAGAGCAAATGGCTTCTGAAGAGGTCCCAGTTACTACTGTTGACTATTCAGGCTGTGGGACTGCAGAGCTTGGTAGTGCAGAAGCACCTGAGCCTCAAGTAAGTCCTGCATCCATGAATGGAATATCAGAGGAGGAAGAGAGGCCCCAGAGTACAGGGCAACCCAAACAAAATGGTATTCCTCTAAGTGACAGTCTGTCTCACACCCACATGGAATTTGAGAAGGATGTTGTTCAGTCTGTAACTATAGAGTCCCAGAGTACAAAAATTGTATTGAATGCCATCCAGACAGCTGTTCACAAACTTGCAGAAACAGAAGAGTCAGAGCAGTGCGTTAAGGCCATAGGGGAAAGCCCATCAGATACAAATATACCTGAACTTCTAAAAAGTACACAGGTGGATCATCAACTTCCAGTAAAAGAGGAAGAGATATGGAGTAAGGAACAAGAGCTCCAGCAATCGGGAATAGTGAAAACTGCTACCTTAACAGAGTCTGCAGAAATGCATGCAACTGTAGAAAAAACAAAAGACACGTTGTTAACTTCTGAGATGCTGAAAGATGGACAAAGTCAGAATTCTTTAACAATCATGACTAGCCCTGAAGATGTTTCAAGGGAAAGTGTGAGACTTCAGAAATCCACACTAGAACTAAGTACTTCAGAAGACTCAACCAAAGACCCCCTAGACATACACCCACCAAAACTAAAGGAAAAAGAGGTTGGTCGGATTATGGAAATCCCAGACCAACATACAGATCAGCAAACATGCAGAGAAAGTGAGGAAGAACAACATCACCTGCCAGTGGAAGATGGGAAAACACAGACACGGGAGGAGGATAGTTGCCAAGAAGGAATATCTTGTGATAGTCCACAAAGTCAGAACTCAGTGGCTCCTGAGGCCTTGAATGTAAGTAAGATTTTTAGCCAGCAATTTCTTTTCTTTTTCCAAAATATTTTTGAGGGCCTGTAAAACTCCTGTGTCTCTATTTTATTTTATTTTTTTTTATTCTGGTGGAAGGCAGCTGCTCCCCAGTTTAACCAACAAGCCATAGATTTTGTTTGTTTGTTTGATTGTTTTCTTGTCACTTTACTGCCTCTCTTTCTGGCTATTCAACACCTTGTTTCTTTTCTGTACAGCTAACCTCACTATAATGGCCTTTGACTTGGCCTGTAACTAATGGAGATATTTCTGGGAGGTAGAAAAAGTGGTTTCCAGTTTTCCTAGATACGCATTTGTATGGCACGTGTTTAATGTATGGGATTTAATGCACAAACACGCTTCCTCTCTAACAAAGCTCTTTTTAAAATCCTAAAGGAAGTGAGTGTTGCCTTCCATGGTAAACCTGGAGTGCCTCATGTACCAAAGCTCTTTGCACTTCAGTGAAATCTCAGTCAGAAAGGATAAGTACAGTCTTTCCCTAGGATATTCACTGCACTTGCTTAACTGAGTCCTGAGACCTTTATCTCTATCTTTGAGGACTGCTTGGGAAAATTAAGATATTCTTGAGAGAGTAAGTTGTCATTAATAAAGGTTTTTTACTGTTGTCTTTCTTTCAGATGTGCTAAGCATCCACGTGGCATTTGGAGAGATACCGGTCTTGGAGAACAACTGACAATCCTGCAACAGAACCAGGAGCTTTATTCACTACCCTTTATTCATGGATGCTAGCATCTGCTCTTTTGAAGACCTCACCTTTTTTGTCACTTCTATTAAAAAAACAATGCCTTTAATGTTGGCTATATCCAACATGTGTTCCATTTGAAGGTCATTTGCCTCTGCCCAAAATACACCATTTAGACTGGAGAGGCACAACTGAGTGAATGGACGGACCACTAAAATTTGCACCACAGCTGTTACTGTCCCCTCACTTAATATGTGTCCTGTCTGTCCCATCTCCTTGAATCCCTTCAGTCATGCCTGAATCCCTCTACCTTCTTTCTGCAGTCTCCCTTATCCCCCACATCTTCCGTAGCTGCCTTGATTTGACCTACGAGTGGCTGTAGCTGCTGCTCTACTTGCATTTGAAGGGGAAGAGGAGGGCTGACTGATGAGAATGCATGAGACTTCTGGTCAAGTAGCAGATGTGTCTTTATCAAACAGCAGGAACTGGATCACGCACAAATTCTTGAGCGAGCTGCTCAAGATTGCTGCCTTTCAGTCCCATTCAGGTATCTCTGTCCATCCTTCAGTTGTATTTGTGCAGGCCTGATTTAGTCAGAAATTACTTCTACAGTGTAGCTTGAAAGGAGATTGAGAATACCCTTCTTCTGTTGTTACAGACTTCAGGTCTCAGGACTGGACTGTAATGTGTTGAATATTTATATGTATGTCTTAAACCCAGTTCCGATTTTAATGTAGAGCTATGATACTTCTGTATTATTAGGCGTACCCTTAAATGAATTTTTTAGAGTAGTCTGGAGAGGAAATTGATACCATTGGAGCGGAAATTGATAACATGTAGTTTCCTATTTATTGTTCCAGGTTTTTCCCCTTGTAAAATCTCTCAAAAACTTGGCCGTCTTGCTTTGAATATTTATATGTATATCCTAAACCCAGTTCTGATTTTAATGTAGAACTATGATATATCTAAAGACAAAAGGAGAGCCCTAACCTGTGTCAGATCCACCACCGCTTCTACTTGCAGTCCTCCCTGGTTTCTGAGAACCCTCCTGACTTACCACTTCCCTGCCATCTTGCTCATGCAGCGACCCCAGTGGTACCACAACCCTTGAATCACACTCCTCTCACTCCAGAGTCTGCTTATTGCTGGTCACTGCCCCATCCACCACCAAGCCTCTATCTACACCTATGCCATCCAGCATCCTTCCTGCATACAGGCTTCTTCTTTTCCCAGCTCCTGACGAACCTCTTTCCCACCACAGCATTTCCTGAAATCCTCCCCACTCCTATCAATTCCCTGTCTTCACTGGGGGGAGTAGAAAGCGGGTGTAAGGGCTTGGTGATGAATTCTGCCTTGAATTGCAAAAAGCTGATGAGACCTTTAGGGTGCTGAGATCTTCAAAACCTTCACATAAGGTGGATTGGACTGATGACAGCTGTAGGCCAGTATGAGCATGGTGATTTAACAACGGAAAGAAGTCCCAAGACTGACTCCTGGGATGTTTGTCCCCAGCAGGAGTTGGTCCTCTCTTTTGTTGTTTACATTAAAATCAAACACGGAGTACAAGTCCGTACTTTCAGCTCTGATTTCTAAAGTGAAGGTTACAGATCGCACTTTGTGAACCCGATGCCCATCAAGTTGAACAGTAGCTCACTATCCTACCTGTATAGTAATTTATTTTAAAATCAACTTTTAGTGTACAAATGCTCTTGTTATGGCAAGTGCTTACCTCTCCTCGAGGCTGCACGTACAGCAAGCAATTAACTGATTGCACTGGTGTGATTGCACCATCTGGTGCTGCCCTGCGTGGAAGCATCAAAAGATTTTTCCTTACCTCAGAGCAAATTATATAAATATTTAAAGCCGAACAATGTGGTTTCAAACAATCCAGTCTGTCCATCGTTAGCGACAGCTTTCCCCCTTGGCTTTGGGCAATTCCAGCAACCTTGGTTGGTTTCCACAGGTTTAAGTTGGCTTGCAAGTTAATCATGCTCTTAATAACACCTCACAAGTGCAAACTTGGCTGAATTTGTACAAATTGTATACCTATGTACGTTAAGCCATATTGCAATAACTGCAGCAGGTAAAACAAAATAACAATAGCATGACCTGTGTAATCCTGATTCTTATGTTTGTAGCTCCAAAGCTGTTAATAATATGTAAAGTTAATGTCTGAACCTCATTTAAATAAAGCTAGCTTTACCACAATGTAAATTGTCTGTTGGTAGTAATTGGACAGGCAAGTGCTTTAACTTGCCTGTTTTCTCCATTAATCCAGGGCCTAGGTAAGCAATGCAACAAACTTAACTATAAAACAAATACAAAAGCTTCTTCTTATAACTGACAGCTAAAAAAATACTGCACCTGAAACCACGCTAATGGTGCAAGGAGCATGCCTCCACGTAAAGATACTACTTTGTTCCAGCGTATTGCTTTGGCCTCTGAAACTCTCATTTGAGACTGTGACTTCTGGCTTGTGCTTAAAAGCTTGAAGCTTTCTCTAATCCAATGTATTGGGTTACCAAATTTGATTTTGTGTTTTTAAGGTAGATTTTCATTAATTAAATAAAATACAACTACAAATTTGTTCTATCTTGTGTATGTGGTGTTTTTTTCAGCTTGCTTAGTATAAATTATTTTCCGATGGTTGCTTCATCTTCATAGAGTTAGATTTGCTCCTGACAATTCATTTGTTGTTGAGTGACGTTCAGCTTTTGATGTGCATTAAAAGAACTTATTACAGAATTAAACTACAATTTGGTTTTAAGTTTCTGTAAAATATGCATACTTCAGAAGAAGTAGTAAGAATAAGATACTTCAAAAGACTGTGAAGAAAAAAACCTCCATTAAATTCAAAATAGATAACAGTATTCAGTGAGCCAGAATGAAAAATCAGTAAACCATATGCCTTGCCGGTGTAACTGAAGTATAAAAAAAACAACAAAGCAATAACACAACTGAAGTATAAAAAAAACAACAAAGCAACAACACAAACGTCCACAAAAAAATTGGCATAGAGTAGTAGATTAACGACCTTAGGCCCATAACTAGTATCTTCTAGGCTCCCCCACTTCTGCTTAGCTGGGGTATACTCCTCATGGCGCCAGACATCTGGAGGTGCTTGTGATTTATATTCACAGACCTTGGACTTCAGACATGAAATTTTTTAAGCCATCTGTGGCTAAAGTTGTTTAGCAGCATTTGTATCTCGAAAGACTTCCATAGATTCACACCTGAACTCATTTTGTAAAGCTACACGTTTACCTTCCCATCTCAGCTAAGATGCTAAATCCAGCATCTGCAAATGCATACCTGCACTGGTCACAGCAAAGGCGGGCATGTCCAAACACTACAGGGTGCCTGTCCCTTGTCTTGCTTACATATTGTGTCAGGGAGCTCATACTGCAGGCGACTGATCTCACTGCCAAGCGCTGGCATTTGGAGGTATAGGTCAAACCAGCATCTCCCACCAGACTTTGTGCTCAAGGCACACAACCTCTGCCAGTCCTTTTGCAAGGTTTATGCATTTATACCATCCTGTTACTGCTTAACATGAAGTCCCTAAACAGGCATCAAATTAGGGACTAGAGACCAAGTCTCTTGCATCCCACAGAGGTTTGTGTGCTGTTTTCTCTTTTGTAAGGCTGTTTTATTGGCAATAGCTCAAGTATCCTGCCTATTAGCTCAAGCTATGGAAGCGGATCTGGCTTTCCCATTCAGATCCAGAGCATATGGGAGGCAGCTGTACTCACTGAGGAACCTGCACGACTTGGATACAGCGAGTGCCTGGGGATAGGCAGGCGGCTTGCCAAAAGCACAGACGATTCCTGAGATGGTCTTGTCTGGATTTGGGACACTGCATGTTTGTCATTCACACTGCCACATGGGAGGGGAGCAGGCCTGAGGCGGCTGATGGCCCTGCAAGGAAGGATATGATTTGAAATGAGGAGCAATGTGGAACAGAAGGCCAATGGGATTGGCAGCACAGGGTTTGGAGTCCTGATTTTAGGGAGATGGATGAGGTGTGGTAAAAGAGGGTGACTCTTAGCTCTGTGAACATTGGCCACCACAATATTAATATCTAATTTAGGGCTGATGTAATTTCTAGTTGGACACTACATTCTGTCTTTAGAAAAGTAAGAGTGAAAGATAAGGGTGTAGTAAAGGCCTGTGAACTTTTAAGCTAATTTCTATGACATTTGCAGCAGGCAGTCCCAGGGTAAGCATGATGTAGTCAGCAGTGCCTGTCATGTCCCATAGAAACGGCTATATGAAGCAGAAAAACCTGACACACAACCACCTGTACTAACACTCCTCCCTTTCACCTTTCCAATGGTAGCCATGAGGCTCCCAAATTAAAAAAAGAGAGGTGATGCTTAGACAATATTTGAGAGTAGCTACCTGAGTGGTGCACGCCCAGGGCTTCAGGGTGCCCAGACCCAAGGCAATCCAGGGTCCCAGGCTGCCTCCCCTCTATACAGCACTGGGGGCAAGTGTGACTTTTGCACACTTGTGCATCCGGCCCCAGCCACCAGTGCTAGGATCACCGTTTCTGCCTGCCGGCACCCTCTGGCAAGGCAGCAAGGGAGGAGGACAAACACGGGAGAAGGCTGACGTCGGGATTTGAATTTCACTTGCTTTTGTAGTTGAAGAGGTGGCCAAAGAAAGTAAAGTTCTCAAGTCTGGCTCACTAAAGCAAAGGAGGCTGGATGGTTTCTTACAGCTCTGAGGGAAGGCTGTGCTTGGGGAAGACGGGGCAAGAGGGAAATGTCAGCCAAACCATTTGAGATGCTGAATGGAAGGGTAGCCTTTCCACAGGCCCTGGTGGCAATGTGGGTGTTTATTCAGAGGAAGCTTTTCTTAGCCCAAATACATTTGTTTTACCTTTATCTCCCAGATGGTGTTTTCACTATTTCATTAGAGTAATTAAGAATTACAAAGACAAATATGACCTGCCCATTATTCTGGAGCTGACACGAATTCTAAACTAGAGTATTTGCTGAACAATCTTGAAAATAGCATTATTGTCTTTGGCATAAGTCTCCCTGCTGGGGAAATGCTTTTATTGGATTTTTGCATAATCTGTCTTGATCCTGCAATTGGATTCAAGCTCATACATCCTCTCTCTTCCCCACAGTAGAGCCAGTTAATGCCTTGCAGATGCAAGGGAGGAATAAGTGCATCAGTATGAGAGGCGTGGTAAAGGCTGGGCATGTTGCTTACAGTTCTTCATACAAAAATATATTTAATTAAAAAAAAACAAAAAAAACCAAAAAAAAACCAGACAAAGCCTTTAAGCCAGTATTGATATCAATTGGTAGAAGTAGGCTCATATTTACTGTGGCAGCATATTGACTATGTTGAAGTTACTATTTTGTTTTCTTTCACGCATAAACAGTAGTTGCTCATGGAAAGAACAGATACAATACTTCTTTCTGTAATCATTTCTTGATGCGTCTCGAGGGTCTGGGCATTCCTGTTATTTAGTAGTTATTTATTTTTCCAACGAAAGTGACATCACATTTGGTTTTCACTTTCCTATTAAGAGCTTGGGTCATTGGGGAGCATCAAACCTTACAATCTAAGCAGCAAAGACGATTTTGCTGAAGACATCAAAACCTCCTATTTTTAGTTGTGGCTAATGTACAGGAGCACAGTGATGATGTGCAATGGCAAACTGACCTGTTATATTTCTAAAACATACTGTAGAAACAAGGAACTCTGGCACATCACTGAAAAATGATGTAACGCCTCTTGAATTTTGAGTTGTAAGCTATGTAAGGTATTGATTAATCGTCCCCATTAAGTGGCAAGGTACAACTAGCAGGAAAGTGGCAGTGAGTGGTACTGACAACATGCAGGGAAGCAGAAGAGCACAGCTGAAGGACTACAGGAGCAGAGACAAACATGCACTAAGTGATCTACGATTACTGTTACTGGAAACAAAACTGTATATTATGACAAACTTGGTAGTAAAAGAAAACCAGAGAGGCTCCACAATCTGTTGCAAAACCAGAAAAAGATTGAAATGGGTTGAAAAAAAGTGAGTGCTTTTATTGAACATTAATTTGTGGCCTGTTTGCAGCAACACAAGGAAGTAAAACAGCTCCTCCAGAGCAGCTGGGGGAAGCAGGATGGCATGCAAAGCATTAGAGCTTCCTGGGGGCTGCGGATCCTGCTCTGCATCAGATGAGTGAGAAATGGAAGGGAAAAGATGGGATCTTATTTCTTTATTCTCTACCTTTTGTACAGCCAGGACATAAACTACACTGGCTGTGGAGCTTACATTTTATGTACTGAACTTTTATACTCTCTGTCCTCAAGCCAACTGCATTTTAACCCAATATGCTTTTCCAGAACTCAAGCCTGCTGTGACCATAGGCTGCTCCTCCAGGCAGAAATGTTCTGAACCACTCATTGCTATGTACAAACCCCCCCATCATTAAAAAAAACCACACCCACCTCCCCAACACAAAAAAAACCCAGAATAACAAAACAAACAACAGAAGTGAAGTGAGTTCCCTCTGTTCTCAGTAGAGAGAAAACTAAATTTTTAACAAATAAAGTCCGTCAATAAATACTTAACAGCAGATGGAGGCTTTATGGCCACAGTGACATCTCTGTGATGAAGTCCTTTTTAAAGGATATGTTTATACATACATATGAACATTTGAAGTAAGAATATCTCCACTTTAAAGATAAGTTCATATCTTTAAAGTAACACTTAGCAATGAACGAAAGATGCTGTGAAGCTAGTGCTTTGCCTTTCTGCAGGAGGAGAGCAGGTAAGAGTTTTTAAAATCTACTAAAAACAAGAAATATGAAAGTATCTGGACAACTAATTATCTACGAAGTGCAAGGTTCCATGTAGTTCAGTTTTCCCCCTCATTACCTATTTTCTTAAGTGATAAGACAGGGAGACACCAAAACCATCTAACTGGCTCCTACTCTAGATACGACACAGACCAAAGTTTAGAAGGTTATGTTTGAATTTTAAATGAGCTAGACTGAAATATTAATGATTCTTCAGCTCAGAAGAGCTTAAAATACACTGTCAAATGAACAGTGCTGAGGTTAGCCTGTTTTAATGTTCCAGCAAAAAATCTACAGTTCTTTTTGATTCTGTTGTGAACTCAAAATGTAACCAAACCATGGGAACACAGTGTCCCAAAAGGGAGAAGATACTCTGTTTTTTCAGCAGAGAAAACTAAACAGAGGGAGTAGTAGTGCTGATGCTTGGAGAATTAATGTTTCTCATGCACCTCGGAAGGCGGCGCTCAGGGTTGGAGGAGCAGATGGACATTCGTGTACTCTGTGTTTGTGTGTGTGCACATACATGTACACTCCCACTGGTAGGACATGCTCAGGCTCTGTCTTCTCTCTAGACCTGGGGACAGGGAACTGCAGCAGCCACATTGAAGCCCAAACAGTCACTTCCCCTTGGCCTTGCACTTCCCTGGCATAGCTGAAACACAGCGTGCACAGAAGTGCCGGTGTTTCCGCCCCACTGAAGTTTCTCTGACACCTGCTTGTCAACTCATGGCTC
The DNA here is from genome assembly GCF_964199755.1 of Larus michahellis. Classification (NCBI taxonomy): domain Eukaryota; kingdom Metazoa; phylum Chordata; class Aves; order Charadriiformes; family Laridae; genus Larus; species Larus michahellis. Next base: position 61,359,144 of record NC_133898.1, read on the forward strand.
TCTCCTGGCAGCACTACTGACAGAGTGTGGGGGACACAAAACACTCCCTCAAAGCTCATTTCCCATTCCTGTCCTGTTCTCCTCACTCAGGGCCAGGGGGATCTGTTGCGCCTGGGCATCCTAGGTGCCGCTCGCTGAGGACGCTGTTCTTTGCTTCTCTCCAACATCTTCTTCTGCCTCCAGCATCTCTTCCTGCAGAAACTGGCGCCTCAGTCCCAGAGACAGGCTTCCCTTTCTCCACAGAGGCAAAAATTTCAAGAACAGCGATGCATCCTGGAGTTTAGGAAACTGGCTGTGTCTCACCCTTCAGAATATCTATTTCCATATATATTCCTATCTATCTATCTATCTATCTATCTATCTATCTATCTATCTATCACTACCTCAAAGTGCTTACAGTGTGAAAGACAGATACCCATCCAAAGTCCTCCCACAGGTCTTCCCATAGCACAGAGTTTCCTCACCACGATGCTGAAAACAAGGGCACAGGTCAGTGGCAGTGAAAGTGGTGTCTCCTGCCTTCTGGATGGTTGAGTGACATCAAGGAACCATCCTGGTCCTGGTCAGCCAGGTGCGACAGTATAAGAAAATTTTTTTTCTCATCAGTGAAGATGGGAAATGTCCACCCTTGTGTACCTGACACTGCAAGCCTTGGGACTCGGTGCTTTTGCGTGCTCTGTGTCCCACTGTGCAAAGGGCTCTCTGGGACAAGCCCGCTGCAAGGCAGGGCTGCGAGAGTCCTTTCTGCCCCCGCTGGCTTCCCAGTGCAGCCCCTCGGTACAGGAATGCCGCTCGGGAAATGCCCTTTGGGGTGTGCAGTGCCTGCCCCTGTGAAGGGCTGCCGGCCAGCGAGCCAGGACGCCTGGGTGGTTGCACTGGTGAGACTGCACCATCTAGTGCTGTCTTCTGAACACTCACCGCTTGCCTTTCAGCCAAAAGGAGGCCTAACCGGTTTCTCACAAGTCGACAGGGGTTGCACCTCAAATGTGTGTGGAACCATTCTTCCTGTTTCATAACACCCCAAAAGCTGGAGAAATTGATGTGGCAAAGGCAGCAGCTGCTTCTAGCCGCTCTCTTCCCTGGTAGGGGAGCTTCCATCCAGCCTGGAGAGCCATTAAAGAGAAAAATGCATGACAGTGCTAACTTATGTCAGTGATGTACGTGTACAAAATGCACATGTGAAATACTAAGCTGCTTCAGTGGTCTCTGAAGGGAAAAATGCAGATTCAGTTCTAGATTGCCAGCTGTATTCAGTGCCAGTCTGGATCAAGTCAGGAAAGGATAAGGCAAGGGCAAAAACAGGGCCCAGAACCCACAGCGGCTGCTCACTCGGCTCCTGCTCAGGCGCTGCCCTAAGGCACAGCTCCTGCGAAGGCCCGATGTGTGCAGGGAGCATCCCCTTTCTGCTGCAGGAAGAGCGGCAGGTGCGCTGGGTACTGAGGCCAGAAAGAGATTAGGGCTGCTGCCTCTGCAGCCTTGCAGAAGGAACGGTTTGGTAGTTTCTGATAAGCCTGGAAGTCTTCAGAACTAACTGCAACAAGCCACAGGAAAGGTGTAGACCAAATGTCTGAGCTGGAAGGCAGGAATCTGTCAGCTTATCCCAAAAAGCTTTCAGAAGCAGATCCACCTGCAGCCGGGCTGCTGAGGCTCTCCTGCTTCCTGGGGGATAGAGGGGATACCTGCAGCACAATGGAAAGGGAGCAGAGAGACCATTGGAATCATTAGCCTTAGCCAGGGTTAAGTGGTGATACGTTCCGTACCCCCAGCATATGTTAGCAGTATATACCACAAATGATAAAAAACAGAGGAGAACCTCAGCTAAAGGTAATGGAAAAGATCTAGCTTGCCTCTATGCAAAAAGAAGAAAGCAAAATGGGGAAATAGTGGAGCACCTGCCATCAACACTGAGCATAAGTGGTTATGGAAAATGTGATTAAGTAAAGAGCAATCTCCGAGTCAGTTGAATACACTAACAATACCTGTTTTACAGCAATTGGCTGTGTTTTCCTCATTGACTCTTCATGAGAGTCCTCTAGGATCTACATTCAAGGATGGTGGTGACACAGTACAACTTAAGAAAGTAATGACTAAGGCAGAGGATTTTAGGGATGTGAGCTCTCGGATACGCACATCTATCTGCACTGACCCTAGACATGAATATGCAGGAAACAAAGGCTGGGGCTTGATCCTTTGCCATTCCAAGCAGTTGCTACTCACACTGCTGAGGATTCAAGTACCGAGGTGAAGGTGGCAGTTCATGACCACTGCTTTATGACATTCCCCATCAACACAGGAGCCCAAATTGCCAAGGACAGCCCTCACTTAGCAAACAATTAGTTTAAATTGTAGGCATCCATAGACAACTAGCTACCCACTGGCCAGGGCTAAATTAATGCTGCCTAATGGACCAACAGTCCACCCAACCTTACTCTTAGGTCCTCACGATAGGTGCCTTCTAGGTACAGATTTACTGAAGGGTCAGTCGTGGGTAGACCCACAGGGAAAACAGTAAACAAGGACAACCACCCCCTTTACCACACAGTTTGCCTCATAGTGATGCACCCTTGTTAGCCTGTTACAAACAGGTGCCACCTTAGCTCATAGCAAGCTAGTTGGCACTCCACTTTGCAAGGTCACTCCTGGTGCCATCCATCCCCTTACTGAATTGACAAAACAGGCAAAAGAACAGGGAATCGTTTGCAAGTCTCATCCCCCTACAAGTCTTCTGTATGGCCTCAAAAGAAGCCTAATGGCAAGTGACAACTAACAGCAGATTATGGAGGCCTAACTGCTGCTGCCGAGCTGCTCACTGCAGCTGTTCCCAGTATCACTGATGTAGTCAATCCTCTTAACGATGGATGGCAACTATCGATGTGAAAGATATGTTTTTTTATTATCCCAGCACCGGAGCAGATAGGATGAGGTTTGCTTTCATCTGGCAGGGATTCCAGTATACCTCTACTTGCCTATCGCAAGGCTTAAACCATAGTCCCACCATACGTGTAACTCCCACTACACTAGCTAAAGAGCTGGAAATGTTAAACTTTCCACAAGAGGTCACTGTAGGGCAGCGCATCAGTGATGGCTTAAGAAGTGGCCGCTTCGCAGAACCTGTAAACGGGCTACAGACGCTTGCTACAGTGTACGTACAGTCAACTGGGGTACAGATACCAGAAGAACAGAAACAAGGACCAGTCACGAATCCATCTTTTGGGGAGTCAGATGGATAGGTGGGAGGAAAACAGCTCCTGATGAGGTGCTACAAGAAATCCAGTGGTTACCCCTGCCCCAGAATAAGAAAGGAGTTATGTGCTGTGATAGGGACTTTAGGACCTGGGAGGGCACATATTCCAGGATTTAGGATAACAGTCTGACCACTCCATAATTTACTAAAGAAATCTGTGAACGTACCCCACAACATAACGAGGTCCCCAGAGCTGGCAAACAAAAACCATAGATGTCTATCAGTCACTGGGACTCATCCACCCTACGTGGCCCCTCTCACTGCACGTCCAGTTGGGAGAGAAGAGATGTTGGGGCTTAGAGCAACAGGGGCTGCCTGGATCCACATAACACCCCATCACTTTGGGCTCCAAATCACAGCAGAATTTTGTGTAGGGATGCAGTCATAAATAACAATAAGAGTACTATTAAACAATTATGAAAAGAAAACCAAATTTAAATAGGAAACCACAGATTATATCTTTGCAGGAAGAGCGTGAAGCTGGGCAGTGAGGTCATCGTGAGGGCAAATACACTTCCCCTCTAGTTAAGGTTTTGGAAACGTGAAAGAGCATGAGGGTTTCTTTCCATGGTACACATGGAGTGCCTCACTCCCAAAGCTTTTTGCACTTCACTGAAATCTGAATCAGAAAAGATGATAGGTATAGTCTCTCTCTAGACTATTTACTGCCCTTGCTTAACTGAAACCTTTGTTATCTAAAACTCTGAGAACTGCTTGGGAAAATAAGATGGTCTTGAGAGAGTAAGTTGTCATTAATAAAACTTTTTTAACTGTCTTCTTTCTGTCAGATGTGCTAAACATTCATGTGCCACTGGGAGAGGTGCCAGTCTTAGAGAACAACTGGCGAGGCTGTGGCAGAGCCAGGAACTTTATCCATGAGGATTAATTCAGGGATGCTAACACTTGCTTTTTGAAGACTTCACCTTTTTTGTCATGGTAATTAAAAAGCCTTTAATGCTGAGTATAGCTACACATATGCTCCATGCAAAGGCCTGTACAACTGACCCAAGATCCCAGCAGATATCTCAATCCACTCACCTCACGGGGGGCAGCAAGGATTCCCCAGCCTCCTTCTCCCCTTTCCTATGAGGAGACAGAGACAGAAACAGGGGCATCTCCTGCACATGCTCTTAGCTGAAAGGGAAAACTGAATCTGAAATTAGGGAAGACAGAGAAAGAAGGGGAGAAAAACGCATTCTGCTTAGTGCTGCAATGCTTGAAATACTCGTTTGGTGTCATTCCAAATGAAGAGGCAGTGTCCTGTGCTGGAACTCTCCACCGGTTGTTATACAGACTTTTTGCAGCCTCCCCCTTCCTTCAGCAGCTCCTTTGCAGCCCCAGTCCAGTGAGAGGCTCCTGCTTTTTTTCTCCCCCAATCCAACCTTAATCCTAAACCTACACCCTGGTCGCAAGTTGAGCCTTGTCCAAAAGCCCCAGCCCAGGCACAAGGTGAAAAATTCTTTGGGAGGACAGACTGTGGCCCCTTGGTCACATTTATCTGACTTGTTCTGGGTTGTGGCTTTTCTGCATCAAAACTGCAGTCTAAGAGAGTGCTGGGGTTGTGGCCTTCTTGACAGGTACAGTGTGGCTGGCTGCAGCATAAGGCTGGGGCACAAACACCCCTGCCAGGTGGAGAGGCAGTGCCATTCCTGGACTGTCTCTCCAGCAGGTGCTTAACTTGCTCTGGATATTCCCCGGAGTCTCTCTTGTGTTTCTGAGTAGCTGGAGCAACTCGCCTGTGTAATCTTAATACATTTCTTACTGCAGGATGATAACAAGATATGTACGCTGTTGGTCCCATCAAACATTGAAGAAGGATTTTGCCACTCACCTGTTTTTTTAAAGATAAACCGAGGAACTGCCCTCTTCTATAGTGCTTGCAAGCTAGCACTTCTGCAAAACCACCTGCTTCAGTTAAGAGCAATTCAATGCTATCCAGAAGACAGCTTAAAGCCTGGAGTGCTCCTCTCTTACAAACGACCACTTATGCTCAGTGGCAGAGACATCAGTGCTAAGTGCCAGTGGCATTGTATCCCTATTTCTTGGTCCTGAGAGCCACAGTTAATCGCATTCCTCGGCACCAATAAATGTGCTCATTTCCCACATAAGAGTCACCACCACTGAGGTGTGGTACTGCAAGTGAGTACTGCTACCAGCAGCTACATGCCAGAGCAAATAAATCCTCCTGGCAGCAGCAGCTGCTCTTGTTTCTTCTTACCATGCAAATCCTCATCTCCTGTAAGCACCCTGAGGGAGACCATCAGCAGGGCATGGGCAGACAGGAAAGCCATCACCTCACACTCCGTCGCAGGAGTATCAGATGCAGGAAAATGTTTTATACAACATTGCAACACTAGGTGACTTTCTTATGGGTCTACCAAGGACTTGTGCTGAGACACAGGTCTTGAGAACTTTTAATTTCTATAGGACAACTTCTTTTTGGAGCAGAAAGCAACTCCTTTGAGAGCAAGAGGATCTGTCTTCCAATTTCTGAAGGGGAAAAAAGCATCAATACAATCGTCATTTCCAAATTCCTAGTATGCTTTTCTCTTCAAGATGCAGATACAAATCCCACGCTAAGAGATTTCTGACCCTTGAGCTAATGAGAACTGAAGTTGGTGCTCCCATTCTCTGTGACAAGTATACTGCATTTGGTAGCACCTTCTCTTGCCGGGCTGGCAGGGGCAAGGGGAAAGCACCAGCCCTAAGAGAAGCACTATAATGAGAGCACTGCTACCCCTCAGCTGGCAGAGCAGGAGCCATGTGTCCTCAATTCCGCCTGTGAAAGACATTGAAGGGCAGAAGCCTCTGCTTCCACTCTTGCTCTAAAATGAGGGCATGCTCCGGCTGCACAGTGAAAATTGTTGTCACTGCGAGCTGCCCAAGTGACATATCTGCCTTGCAGAGCTATTGCAGATGTCAAAATCCTCTGTATGTGTAAAATACATCAGTGTTACTTTTGTGCCTTGCACGTTAACACTCTCTTAAGAGGAAACAGTTAACAGAATGTAAAAGAACCCAAAACAAAACAAAAAACCAAACCCCACCCCAAAACAGGAAAGGTGGTGTCCTGCAAGGCACGGTCACAACTTTATGGTTTAGGTGGCTGCTTCCTGAGTAACTGCTTGGTTGTCTCTTGTTCTCTCCTCGTTTTGTTTGAGCTGCTATTGCCCCCACACATCAGCATGGCACGGCTCCACACGCAGATGAGATCCCGTTCTGGATTTCAACCGATTCCTTTGGCTGAGTTTTGCTTTTGTTTCGCTTGCAGCAAATGGAGCTCAGAAAAGACGGGTCACATCACAGCCCTTCGCTCTGAGACACACTTTTACCCGTGGGGACTCCGCAGGGCAGCTACACTCCGGCCTCAAAAATCACTCTGGCCTGTGGGAAAGACGATATGGTACCCCACTCCGCCCAGTTACTAAACCAAGCGGGAGGACGCAATTTCATTTCTGTTACCCAGGCCGGTAGCGGGTTTCAGGTGGAGCACCGCCCACGAAGCTCCTCAGACACCCAGCACCGGGGGGCGGACAACACGTCCCCACTCTCACACAAGCTGTGACACTGGCAGAAGGGGGAAAACAGCCTGAGGGGGGCGGGGGTAACGGCCGCCACCAACGGCACCAACGGCGCGGCGCTCCCACCCCGCGCATGCGCGGCGCGGCCGCAGGGCCGGCTGCTGCGCCGCGGGCGGCCGCTACAGCTCCCTGACGGGGCCGCCCCCGCCGATCCCTGCGGCCCCACGCCCCGCCCGAGGTACCGAGCGCCGCCGGACGCCGCCGAGCCGTGAGTGCCAGCCTCCGGCGGTCCGCGCCATCCCGCCCCGCGGCCTGCGCGCCCGAGCCCGCCCCGCCTGGCCCTCAGCTCCCCTGCGGCGGTCCTGGCTGCCCGGCCCGGGTGGGGCGCGTCGCTGTTATCATAGAGTCACAGAACGGGTTGGGTTGGAAGAGACCTTTAAAGGTCATCTTGTCCCACCCCCCTGCAAGGAACAGGGACATCTTCAGCTACATCAGGTTGCTCAGGGCCCCGTCCAACCTGACCTTGAATGTTTCCAGGGATGGGGCATCTACCACCTCTCTGGGCAACCTGTTCCAGTGTTTCACCACCCTCACTGTAAAGAATTTCTTCCTTGTATCTAGTCTGAATCTACCGTCTTTCAGTTTAAAGCCTTGTCCTATTGCAACAGGCCCTGCTAAAAAATTTGTCCCCATCTTTCCTGTAGGCCCCCTTTAGGTACTGGTAGGCCACTATAAGGTTTCCCTGGAGCCTTCTTTTCTCCAGACTGAACAACCCCAACTCTCTCAGCCTGTCCTCATAGGAGAGGTGCTCCAGCCCTCTGATCATCCTTGTGGCCTCCTCTGGACCTGCTCCAACAGGTCCATGTCCTTCTTATGTTGGGGACTCCAGAGCTGGATGCCGTACTCCAGGTGGGGTCTCATGAGAGCAGAGTAGAGGGGGAGAATCACCTCCCTCGACCTGCTGGCCACACTTCTTTTGTGACTTGCCATTACTTTGGGTAGAACCTGCAGGCTCTGGCCTCTCGTGCTGAAAGTCAGCGTGCAGGTTGCTGCTCTCTCACCACAACTATCAATGCTTGATGTTGTAGGGAAAAGGAACGTGTTCCTTACACAAGCCTTCTATGACAGGAGAGTGGTGCACAGTGACGCACTTTTCAAGTCATACCTGTGGTATGTTTTTTTTAAATGTGGATTGTACTATATCTTTATTGAAAAATAATAAGTAGGGCAGGAGAACTTTGAGCTTTAATAAACTCAGCGAACAAGGGTAAAGTTTCTCCAAAGGTTCTTTTTTATTTCTTGTACACAAATCAGGACTTATCCTGGATCTCTTTCCTTTATCAATATTGCCAAAGATGTCTCATGTGTTCCTCAAAATGAGATTTAAAAAAAATATTCTGTGTAAGAATGCAGTCATATGAAAGAATAAGATTACTATTGAACAATTATGACTCAGTATTCTGTGTATAAGTCTGTGTGTGGAGGCTTGTTTGCCATCAGTTGGAGCGGTGGTGGTTTGGTGATGGGGCATCACCTTCCTTTCCTCATCAGCACATACAAATCATATGCTTTGAGAGACTATTTCCCCTCACATCCTCCAAGTGCTGCTGTTGGGGTGGAAGGACCTGACCCAGCGTGTGTGTGTAGCCCTACTTGTTCTCCAGGCTTTACCCTTCTGTAGGGCAGTCAGGAAATACCTGCTTCTACTGGGGTGGGAAGCTCACGCTGGCGGTTTAACACCAGCACAGAGGCTGTGACCAGAGTTAATGTTCAGGGCTTCCCAAAAGCATGCACTTGTACCCATCCAGGGCTGCACTTGCAGGGACTGACTAACTATGCCACCCAATTTGGAGTCAATTCCTTCTGAGGGAAAATGGTCTTGGTCAGTCCTGAATGGCAAATGCAATGGCATAATATATATATATAAAATATAAATTAAAATTTAATAATGTTTAAAATTACATATTTTCTTATCAGTGAAGATGGGAAATGTCCACCCTTGTGTACCTGACACTGCAAGCCTTGGGACTCGGTGCTTTTGCGTGCTCTGTGTCCCACTGTGCAAAGGGCTCTCTGGGACAAGCCCGCTGCAAGGCAGGGCTGCGAGAGTCCTTTCTGCCCCCGCTGGCTTCCCAGTGCAGCCCCTCGGTACAGGAATGCCGCTCGGGAAATGCCCTTTGGGGTGTGCAGTGCCTGCCCCTGTGAAGGGCTGCCGGCCAGCGAGCCAGGACGCCTGGGTGGTTGCACTGGTGAGACTGCACCATCTAGTGCTGTCTTCTGAACACTCACCGCTTGCCTTTCAGCCAAAAGGAGGCCTAACCGGTTTCTCACAAGTCGACAGGGGTTGCACCTCAAATGTGTGTGGAACCATTCTTCCTGTTTCGTAACACCCCAAAAGTTGGAGAAATTGATGTGGCAAAGGCAGCAGCTTCTTCTAGCCGCTCTCTTCCAATGATCTGGATGATCATATTATCAATGATCTGGATGAGGGGATTGAGTGCACCCTCAGTAAGTTTGCAGATGACACCAAACTAGGTGGGAGTGTTGATCTGCTTGAGGGTAGGAAGGCTCTACAGAGGGACCTGGACAGGCTGGATCAATGGGCCAAGGCCAACTGTATGAGGTTTAATAAGGCCAAGTGCCGGGTCCTGCATTTCGGTCACAACAACCCCAAGCAGCGCTACAGGCTTGGGGAAGAGTGGCTGGAAAGCTGCCCAACAGAAAAGGACCTGGGTGTGCTGGTGGACGGCCAGCTTAACATGATCCAGCAGTGTGCCCAGGTGACCAAGGCGGCCAACAGCATTCTGGCTTGTATCAGGATTAGCATGGCCAGCAGGAGCAGGGAAGCGATCGTGCCTCTGTACTCGGCACTGGTGAGGCCTCACCTTGAGTACTGAGTTCAGTTCTGGGCCCCGCTGTACAAGAGGGACACTGAAGTGCTGGAGCATGTCCAGAGGAGAGCTACCAGGCTGGTGAGGGGTCTGGAGACCAGGTCATATGAGGAGAGGCTGAGGGAGCTGGGCATGTTTAGCTTGGAGAAGAGGAGGCTGAGGGGAGACCTCATTGCCCTCTACAGCTACCTGAAAGGAGGCTGTAGAAAGGTGGGTGTTGGCCCCTTCTCCCAGGTGAACAATGACAGGACCAGAGGAAATGGTCTGAAGTTGCGGCAGGGGAGGTTTAGATTAGATATTAGGAGGAATTACTTTACTGAAAGGGTGGTCAGGCACTGGAACAGCCTGCCCAGGGAGGTGGTTGAGTCACCATCCCTAGAGGTATTTAAGAAACATGTAGATTTGGCTCTTCAGGGCATGCTCTAGTAGCAGAGATTGTAGGGAGGTTTCCTTGTGTGTGTATGGTTGGACTAGATGATCTCAAAGGTCCTTTGAAACCATGAAGATTCTATGATTCCCTGGTAGGGGAGCTTCCATCCAGCCTGGAGAGCCATTAAAGAGAAAAATGCATGACAGTGCTAACTTATGTCAGTGATATACGTGCACAAAATGCACATGTGAAATACTAAGCTGCTTCAGTGGTCTCTGAAGGGAAAAATGCAGATTCAGTTCTAGATTGCCAGCTGTATTCAGTGCCAGTCTGGATCAAGTCAGGAAAGGATAAGGCAAGGGCAAAAACAGGGCCCAGACCCACAGCGGCTGCTCACTCGGCTCCTGCTCAGGCGCTGCCCTAAGGCACAGCTCCTGCGAAGGCCCGATGTGTGCAGGGAGCATCCCCTTTCTGCTGCAGGAAGAGCGGCAGGTGCGCTGGGTACTGAGGCCAGAAAGAGATTAGGGCTGCTGCCTCTGCAGCCTTGCAGAAGGAACGGTTTGGTAGTTTCTGATAAGCCTGGAAGTCTTCAGAACTAACTGCAACAAGCCACAGGAAAGGTGTAGACCAAATGTCCGAGCTGGAAGGCAGGAATCTGTCAGCTTATCCCAAAAAGCTTTCAGAAGTGGATCCACCTGCAGCGTGATGGAGTAAGAAGGATGAGCACCCTCACCCTTAGCCAGGCAACTGTTTTGCTCGTAAGTGTGTATTTAGTGACTTTGTGAGTTAATGAGCATGTGAATTGTTGAAGCAGTAAATTAGAGAATTGAGAATTTAGTTTGTCAAAAGAGGATTGAGCCCTTGTTTAATTTTTACCTAGTGAGCTCATGAAATAAAGCTTGATTCACAGAGTACCTTGCTCAGTGAATTTGAGAGACCTAAATGAACCATGACAATCCACAAAATAATTAATTGCTGAAACTGTAATTATATAATGCAGTAATAAAATGGAAAAAAGCTTTAACCATGTGGTTGAGAAATGAAGGAACAGGATTGAAGGAAACATGGATTTATTAGGAAGCTCCCTTAGAAATTGTTGGGGCTGCTTCGAAAGCAGGCCTGATGCAGTCATCAGGCTGGAGCCAGGCTGTGGATGTGTGCTGAGGCATGCTGGGGTACCTCCTCCGCACTCAACAGAGCAGTACAGTAAGTGTGCATTTCTGTTAACTTGCATTTTGTGGCTCTGCTTCTCTTCTCTGAGTAGATTTCCTAAGGTTGCAAGACAGCTTCGGTTTTGGCCAAAGCAACGTAGCATGGACTGAATACGAGGAAGTCCTGCAGGCATCTCCTTTGGCGCAAGGGCTAAAATAGTGGCACTGCAAGGGTGGCAACAGTTACTGACAGCTGCTCAAAGACCCTGCTGAGCTCTGCACCTCAACACGTGTGATCTGTTCAAAAGCATGGATGCATAGACAGCACGGCAGCAAGGCTGTACTGGAGAGAATGCGTGTTTCGTGGTTTTGGCTGAATGTCATTAAAATATGTCCTTTTTAATTGCAGGCTTGATAGAAGCCCATATATAAGGACAGTCAGCTTCTTTTCTAGAGATGATCATGGATCATCTGGCAAATACACATTAACGAGGTGTGCTGCAAAAGACATCGCTTGTTTCTGTGTTTTGCTCTGGCTTTGGTATGAGTGGGATGTCATTATCCAGTGAAAACAACAGGCATTTTTACGAACAAAAACAAATGAACAAAACAAGAGCTGTAGAAGTGGAAACATACTGCCTCAGGTAGGACAACAGCTGGGCTTTTTTAACAGACAGCCTTTATCACCACTGGTAGCGTATCACCTAGATTTCATTAGGAAGGTATGCTACTGTAATTAACAGTGTAATATTTGCAGTGTTGAAGTTGGAATGTTGAATGGAATTTGTTTTCTTTCAGTCACCTAAATATTCCTCATCATTCATAACTATGAAGTATGTTGCCACACGGAAACATTTGTCAACTTTTAGGAAGGATGGCAGACCTCCAAAATGAACTCTCCCTTAGTTCTGTCTACATTTTAAGATTAAACATGTGGAAATACAATCAAGGAAAAATACTTTAACTTGGTTAAGAATTAATCAATTTGGTCTTCAATTCCTTGATAATTGCTTGATAGTTATCTTCAATTGCCGAAGATAACTAAAGAACCGTGTTATTCTCCAAAAAGGCATAGTACTGAAAAAAGGTAATCCTGCAGTTAAACAGATCGGGGAAAAAACATTGCAAGGGATTATAATGCAACCAGGCACCACAGAACCTGCTTCCCTTTAATGTAAAAAGTTTTTGTAATGTCAAAGAAGTTATTTAAAGCAAAATAAAATAAATCTACTTTTTTTTTTTTTTCCTTGTAACTGGTCGCCTTTTGTGACTGAAGCTATCATTTTATGGGATTTGGAGCTGAAGAGCCAGAAAGCAGATTTTCTAAACATCAAGAAAGCACCTTAAGGCCCTGTAGCATAAACAGGAGTACAGTTTAAACTACTGAATGCTTGTAACACTAATACTTCTAATAAACTCTCTTTTAGCAGAATGATTATCAGATCAGTGAAGGAGAAGATATTCCATACAAAGTCGACAGAAAATGTTGATTGATTGCAGAGGACTGCAAACTTTGTTTTCAGAAGTCAATCATCTGTTACTTCTATTGAGCAGATAGATTTGTAGAAGCTTGGTACTTCTGAAGTCAAGGCAGAGGTGTTTTGTCAGGTGACATGCCTGGGAAATTAACTTTGAAGTTACTCCTTTGGAAGGATAATGGGGCTGAAGATCCATCCCACAGCCTTGAATGATGGCAGATTTTCACCAATTATTCAGTAGTCCCTGCAAAACTGTCTTCTTTCATTTGGTAGAAAAATCACAACTTCAGCAGGTGGGCAAACTCAATGAGTAATGAGCAACTTCGTCACAAATTTGAGTCAGAGATAAAGCCTGAAGTTATCTCCAACTGTAATAATAATTCAGATGGGATTTAACAAAGAAGCTTGAACAAAACTACAGTTGTGCTGTAATTACCCAAATTCCTGATGCAGCTGTTAATAACCAGAATATACTGTTTCTAATTCATTGCAGAGGAACAAACCGGCTCAAGCAGCGAGAGACAATGGCTTAAACATCGCTATGGAGCATCAGACAATAAAGGGTATTTAAAATAAACCATTATGATAGCTGAACACATATAAAAATAATCTCTTTATTGTGATTTTTTTTTCTTTACCTGACAGTGTTATTTCTTAAGTATAAATATTATCAGGTGAAAGTATCTCTGCTGAGCCTGCAATTTCACATTTCTTGCAGTATCAGTGCTGGCATAACAAACTTCTTCTGCAACTGCTTGTTCCCTGCCCTACAGTGCCCCTTCTTTCTGGGCAGTACACCGGCTTGTGAGGCCACACTGCCCACCAGAGGAGGGACCTGCCCAACTGGGAGTCACGGCTTCCCACCCTCTTTGCCCTGGATGTTGCCAGCAGCGACACTAGCTTCAGTAAGCCTCCTCTCTGCTCATTTCTGCCCTTGCACAATCCCATGAGTTGTCTGAAGGCCCCTGCGGAGCTAAAATTGGGAACAGATTTGACAGAAAAATAGCATTTTTAAGACTGGTTGTTTTTCAGTGGAATCAGTTCACTTGAGCCCATTCAACATGTAACTGAGCAAACAACATGTTCTCCAAACAGTAGGGAAGAAGAGGCGAGAGCAGGAATAAGGTAAGGACCTGGGGCTGATAAATGTCCCACAAAAAAAGGGTGGGGCCATATGTACCCTTCTGATACAACCAGCCACCTGGGGAGTTGAGCTAAACTGTTGTACTCTACACTGGCACAGAGCTGGAGCTCTGAAGGAAAAAAAATAAAAATAAAAAGAGCATCTGACTAAGCAGTAACTAATAGCTGAGGCGGCAGCACCTTTAGCAGCTGTAGTCATTTTGGAAATGAACTTGTGACTATCCCCTAAACCACAGCTACCTCAAAAGCCAATCTTACACTGAATGAGGAAAGATTTATTTTGTTGTCCTACTCTGAAAGCATTTCAGATTAAGTGAGATGAAATAAAAAGCACATATTATATTGGTAGATGAAGATCATAAAAAAATTTTAAAATGGGCAACACTAAAATAATTCTGTAAGATGTTGGGTTTTTTTACCTCAAAACACTTTTATACTTTGAAGTAAAATAAATTGATTTTAAATCTATTACTCTAATACAAGAGAGATAATAAACTCAACACCACTGACAATAAACTTTACAATAATTGTCACGTTATAATAAATGGGAAAAAAAATTAGTATGTAGTGACTTTTTGTGCTAAATGCACTGTTTTAAGCTTTAGTAAGCTATTTGTTCATCTGTACGAGGGAGGTTTTAGTCCAATACACAGAATACATCGCTTGGCTTTTAAACCAACTAAGAGCTCTTTTAGGAAGATCGAAAGCCAACAACCTTTCATCTTCAACTCAATAAATCATATCCCATTTAATTCAGTTTTTATTCAATGAAATGATGTATAAAAACTTACAAATCTGAGAACTTAACTATACACAAAAAGATGATATTCAGTTTAAACGTATACACAGAGAAGAGCTGTGGTTTGTGACTTGCCCTCTCCCGCCCCTCCCCCCAAAACACACACTGTCTCCATTTATGACGGGGCACTTGTTCTGTCCGCTTTGTTGGCCCAGTAATTGCTCGGTGGGCTTCATTGTTGCTGTCAGTTTGGGTTTTTAGGCTACCAGCAAAAAATCTGGGCATCCATATAAAATAATAAGAATCAGGAACTTGATTTTTAACACAAAGATGCAGTGCTACCATCAGCAGTAACTAAAACTACAGAATTCACCCTTTTGGTTTTTGCAGACTTTGTCTTGGCTTTGAAAATAACGGGACTCTCACAGAGCAGAATTTGCCAGCCAGCACTACAGATTCACTTTAAAACAACCATGATCCCCTGTTGCTAGAATGTCTCTGCATCACTTGCCACTAGACCAAGTGAAATCATGGACATTCCTTGCCTGAGTAAGGCAATAAAGTTTTTCTCTCTCCTTTCATCCAGAATGACTCAAACCTATAGGTAACCCCACATGCACATGCTGCACTGATGATGGTACAGTGCTCACCAGTATGTCACTTCTCTAGTTTCCTTTGTAGCTTGGGTGACAACACTTACCTATTAGCTTCTCTTCAACAGGCCAATAAAAATGCACACAGCTCAGGACGTTATAAATTTGATTAAAAATAACCTGTGCAATGACTAATTTTTTTAAACAATTGAAAGACTTTCTGGCCTGAATCTTGAGAGTAGACAGCCAGTCACTTAAAAAGGATGTGTGCATTTATTTACCTGTACCAAATACACACACAAACACTTTATATATATATATATAAAATCTTTATACATATACAGTATTTTATATATATATATAAAGATTGCCATCACATTATTATTACAGCTACTTAAGTCAAAAGTTGACTAAGTAACTACTTTGCTTGACTCAATGCTATCTGAAACAGATACCCAAAGGCATACTTGAAGGAAAACGTAAGGCTAAAAGAAACCCAACATCCTCAGCTCTTTTTAACCCAATGAACAGAGAGTTTTGCATTCATTGAGAAAAGTTGAGGGTTTTGAGTTATAACCTTAATCAACTTGCATGTGGACTTCTAAGAAGCATGGTGTTTTAATTTGCCAGATCTTCTCAAAATGCCTTTTACCAGGGAAACTAATATATATATATATTCTTTGCTTACCAAACCGATACTCTGTTTCTCATTACACTCATCATTGTATCTAAATACACTTTTAAGCAATCTAAATTTTGTTTAAAATCTATTAAATTTGGATTAACTAATACTATCAATATAGTTAGCTGGATTATTTTTTCACACGTTCCTTTGTATTAAAATCAATTATGTTGTGGTTTGATGCAAGACCTTTTTGTTTGTTTTGGTGGGAGAGGCAAAGTCCAATTTCCTAACATGCCAGTACAGTTCTGGTTGCTGAAGACAAAGGGTGGGAAGGAGGCTGGTGGAAAAGATGGCAGGGGTAAGTGAGGTAAGAGGTGAGGGGAGGAAAAAATTGATTTAATAAAAAATGAGTAAAGAAACTTTAAAAAATTGATATAGGTTTCACATTCAGTCTAACAACACTGCTTCCTGCTCCTTTTTGATGGAGGCTAACACTGCATTATCAGTCTCTGTGGCTTCTGTGTCCCCACCACCTAGCAGAATGGAGCGATCTTCTTCTAGTGTAAAGACAGAGTTTTGATTTTGGCACGAATGTTTGACTACTTCATTGGGAGTTGAAAAAGTTTTGTCGCACAAGTTACATTTGTAGGGCTTGTTGGTCTGTACTAGCATGTTGTCCATTTGACTGCCTTCCTCAAAAGTACAGAGTTCCAGAGTCTGTTTGTCCACCATCGTGTACGTGTCCATGCTCTGGTTTAGGCACACGTGTCTGGCAGCCTGGTTAGCCCTACAAAAGCTTTTGTCACAAGTGCTGCACTTGAAGGGCTTGCCGGTGTGTATGTACATGTGCTCCCTCCAGTGGCTTTTCTGAATAAATTTGCGACCACAGATGGAACATTCGTATTTCCGTCTTTTTACTTCCCTCTCTTGATCTGCCTGCTCCAAGTTGTCTATGTCTGCGATATCGGAGGGGGGCGGTGTCTCTGACTGCTGCTGCCCATCAATTATTGGGGAGTCTGAGATCTGCTGCAGCTCGCTGTCACTAATCATCCCTGCTTCAGGCACTTCCACGGCATCTTTATCAGCTGTGTTGTTACAGAGAGACAAAGAAATATTACTTTCTCCCTGCTGGCTAGACGTGAAGGGAACTCCCGTGTGGATCTGCAGGTGCTCACGCAAACTGCTTCGCAAATTGAACCGGCGACCGCAGAGGTGGCAGGCATAGTACTTTGGGAAGCTGCCATTCCTTTTCATAATGCTTGGCTTGACATGTGCTATTGTGAGTGAGGCAGGCTGTTCATCTGAAGAAGATGCTTCCATGTTGGCCTCTTCTCCTGCAGGTGAATTATTACCAGCAGCAGACACCAATTCTGGAGACAAAGAAGATGGCAATGGGTCAGAAGTGGACATATTTGTCCGGGTCACTTGTGGCAGAGTCGTAGCTAACTGCGAGAGCTG
Organism: Larus michahellis; assembly: GCF_964199755.1. Lineage (NCBI taxonomy): Eukaryota > Metazoa > Chordata > Aves > Charadriiformes > Laridae > Larus > Larus michahellis. The sequence continues at coordinate 61,376,357 of NC_133898.1, forward strand.
TGAGCCTTCGGAAACCTGCTCTTGGTTCATCCGTGATGTCTGTGGCCTTGGTTCTCGCCCGAGTTTGTCAGTCGCTGACGTAACCTTAGTGGGATGTCTTATCTGGTGATCTGCAATCTGAATGCCATATAATGAAGATGCTAATGGAAAAACTTGATCCGGGTGAGAAAAAGTTCCCTGACTTGCAAGGCTGGCCTCTTGAATTAGTGGATATGCATGCAGAAACTTTATTCCTTGTTCTAGTCGAACTGGGTCAATGAGTTGCGGTGCCATCTTCCCAGTGTACATCAAATGCAAGAGATAACTGAAGATATCTGGCTGTATGTCAGTCGCTTTCAAACGGACACATTCACTGAAAAGTGAAACAAAATGATCAATAAGAGATAAGGAAAATGTTATTCAAACACAGATAAAAATTAGAGGCATCTACTTAAATTCAAAAGACAGAATCTGCAATAAATATAGAGAAATACTTTAACGTAAAAGAGCTAATTTTGTTGCCTACTTGAAAGATGACATTTTTTTCCTCAGGGAAGTAACTGGCTTGAAAGACAAAGCTGTCCCATTGCAATCTACACCTTTCTAAACTGCTGTTATGTTATAGATCTGTTGTCACACAATAATATATTTTATAAATTGCAAAGATATTTCCCCCCTTTTTTTGGTTGGATTCAAACCCGTCCGTAGCTAAATTAAAATGTGCTAGCACTGAACTCTACATTCACAATCCATTAAACTTTTCCTTGGTACTCAGCCCTGAAAACACATAAAATTCACCCGGCAACGTGCTTGTTTGGCTTCTATGACTTACTGCTGTTTACAGCTATAGTTCTGCAAATGTGTGGTATCACCTTGCCCCAACTGCATCACGACCCAGCAACCATGCAGGACAGGGTGTGAATCCCCTGAGGGACCTGATGCAACAGCTGCAGCCTGGGCACATCTAACCCATGGAGGATGGGCTCCTTACGAAGCAGAGTGCTAGCTTCTTCCCTTGAATAGGGAGGAAGAAGGCGTACCACTGGTGTTAGCCTTAGTCAGCCTAACAGTCCCTTGGTTACAGTGCTCAACAAAGGGAAACCCTGTGGCTCTGATGCCCTCTGCAGCCTAACAGACTGAAGCCAACACCATCCTCCAGCTGAGACCATGCCCTGCACATCAGCCTTAGGATACTTTGGACCGAAACACACATCACTCCTCTGGCTGAAGCTGGATCTCTGTGCAGAAAGAGAGGCAAGGTTCACATAAGAAAGAAAATCAGGAACATCTTGGTTAGGCTAGTTAGCTAACAGGAGATGATCTGGGATTCTCATTGTTTTTCAGAGTTACTTCTAGCTCTTACATTAAACAAACATTAAATAAAAGACAGAATCCAGAAACAGATGTGACTGCGGACTGCAGTATGAATGCTCTAAGCACAGTAGGCTACCAAGCCGAGGAGGAAATTATAGCCAATTCTTCCATTTCTTGAGGTGTACCCTTCTTGAACTCTCTCTCTGACTGCTTTTCAATTCAGATATATTACTCAAAAGTAAACTTTGCAGTGCTGTCTTCCAGGAATGACTGCGCACTCTTGTCGGAGCATCAAGACTGATACATCTGCCTGCAGTCCTGTCTCAGAAGTGTAAATGCACTTCTGTCCTTGATGTTTACTTTTGGCTAAGAACTCTTAGCCAAAGAGTTAAGAGTTTCACTCACTTAACATAAACTTTTTGAGATAGTTCAAGTAATTATGAAAAAGAAAAGACCAAAAAAAATCTCTTTAAAACAGTCTTACACTTTTGTTATCGTTTTAATGCCCTCCATGTAAGACTGCCTGCAAAAAAAAACCAACCCCAAACCCCACAAGTTCCCTTATTTTCCAGCACTATATAGTATTTTATTACTTAGCTGACTTTGGTGAACTGTAAAAAAAAGTGAAACATATTAACCTCTTTTTATAAGTGCATTTCTCAAAATTTCCTAGCAAATACTTATTAGGTTGTATATAATGTTACGGAAATGTCAAGAATAACACCAAGACAGAATAGAGGATAGTAAGTGGGGGAAGGAAAGTGCAAGAGCAAAGACAGTGACTTGTGCTAAATTATACCATTAGTGTTAATGAATCACAGTTCAACTTTAACATGTTTTAAACTGAGATTCTAGTTTGCAGATAAGACTGGATTCCATATTCCATATGTCACAGCAACAGGCAAAAAGAACATTTTCATGTTTCAAAATGTTACTAGACCCCCTTACCTTAGCTAACTGAACAACATTTAAACAGTGAACCTTTTTATAGTTACCTGGTTTGATGAACAAATAACATCTTGAAGTAGTTGGAGAAAGAAGCAAGGACTGACTTGTGTGCCTTGAAGTAGACATCACCAATGGCAACTGTGCAGTCACACAGGAAACCAAACTCTCTCTGAGCATTTAGTTGCTGCAGCAGAATAAGTCCATGGTTGGCCAAATCCATTTTTTTACACTCTGAAAAGCAAACGACTTCCATGTAAAACTTGACAGTAGATGCACGATGCAACAGTAACTGTCTTTTAATAGATAGTTTTCTCTAATATCCTCACGTCATGCTTTAGTAACACCTCTTAATCCCAAGCTACTGTATAAATGATATCTTATGCACAGGCAAGGATCTCTGTTCCATGACGGGCAATGCAATACACAAAGGTGCAAGTGATTTGCTGAGTCTTAAAGAGCAAAGCAGTGCCAGGGCTAAAGAGTTCGGAAAAGGCATGGCAGGGGGACTTGCATACAGAAACATAAACAGCTAAAGGACAGGAAGAAATATTAATAAGTAATAAACACATCTATTTGTAATTCAAAGAATGATGTATTTTGGCTACCACTTGTCTGTTCAAATGGGAAAAATAAATCTCCCTTCTGGTATCAGTCACCCTTACCTAAATGGGTGGGAGAGACAAGAGCAGAACCCAATAAAAGACAAGTTAGATAACTTTTATGTAAAAGAGAGAGATACTGAAAATTCAGGTTAAAAGTATATGTCCATCCAGCTGGATCCAAACCCAACAATAAATAATTAAGCATTTCTGATGGTTATGCCCTCTCTTGGGAAATACCAGATACATATCTGAGTCTTCCCAGGCTGAATCAGTGAATTCATTCCAGCTACTGGGAAGCCCTTTGGACTATCAGAACAGGAGGAGCCAATCTTTTCACACAACAACTATTTGTTTATTTATTGAGATCAGCTACAACAGCATTCTGTAAGGAGCCTGTGTGCCGGAGTGCCTTGCGCTCGCCTAGCAAATCAAGAAACCTGACGGGGGAAAGGTGCGGTTCCGTTCATCAGCACAAGGTAGGTGAAACAAGGCCACCAAGCTGAGCCCCCCTAAACCAGAGCTTCCGCAGCCCCCCCCCGCCCCCCCCGCGCTTCCTTGTGCCAGCTGCTGGAGGCTGCCCTCAAAGAGCTACCTAAGAACTATACATTTTTTCTCAAGGATTCGAGGGCAGCCTTGGAAGCAAAAATTGATAACTTGGGGGGGAAAAAACAGCCAGGGAAACACATTAGGGCAGTTGCATACGGTTGGGTGGATGAATATACAGCTAGTAAGATCAACAAGTGGATATAAATTTAACCAAAACAAATAGAGCTTTGGGCAGAAAAAGTGAAAGTATGAAGTAATGTAGGTCTGTACATAGCCAGGTATAACAGCAAAAGAAGTCAACAAGATACCTAGGCACCTTGTGCCCGGAACAGTGCAGATGCTCTATGAGCAGAAAAGAAAGAGAAAGTGAAACCAGAAGCGGATCAAAAGTGGCAGATTTATGAAGAGCCTTGGTTCCCCCCCCCTCCCAAATTTAGTAGGAAGTTATCAAAATTTTAGGTAAGGTACAAACAGCTTGTTTCTTCTACACAGTAAGAGTGTGGCTTTTCAGGAAAGAGAATAAAAGCATATTCCGCATATACCAATATGTTTAGTCATTGGAGAAACAAGTATTTCTACTTGCTGGAGAGTGAAGAATGCCCTCATATTTAAACCAAGAACCAGGCTGACCAAACGCGTTCCTTTACATTCACATGATTTAAGGTACAGTAGATTGTTTTCCTACAGTTAGTAAGAGAAAAAGACACAGGTTCCAACTCTCTTCAGGTCCATCCTCTCCTCCCTAAATTACTGTTTGAATAATTATGTTCGTAGAAACAATATGCTAAAATCCTCTCCCTCTCTCCAAGAGAGGGAGCACTCGCTGTCAGCAGTAACAAAAATCATGTTTATCATTATTTAATCCTGCAAGATGCTCCATGCAGGTAGACTCTGTGATGTTACGGAAAACACACTTTTTTTTTTTTTTGGTAGCTTTAATTTAGATTATTCTACATGCTACATTTTTTAATTCATTGGTGCTGAGTCTCGCTTGTACATGGACAGCAAAGCTTGTCAGGCAGAGCAAACCTTTGATGTGAGGGAACTCCACGCCAGAAAGGCATTCTTTCTAGTTATTATCATCCCAAGTTTGTTTATAGTTTAGCTTATAGTTTCACCCTTACCCAAACAACAGCGGAGGTGGCAGCTGAAGCTGTTACCCTGCCTCAGAGACCTGAATTAATCTCTTCCCAAAATGATCCGGTGTTTCAACACATGCGCAACACTGAAGTTTTTGTGTGTGTTTGAAAGATGGTTAAATGCTATGAACTGGAAGCACTGGATGAATTACACTCTAAGGAAATTATATGGCAGAGGAAGAGAGCAAGGGAAGCACTTTGCCTCCCTCTTTCACATAGAAGGGTACGTTACAGGCATGCCTATGTTCCGGAATTTTACCCTTAGCTGAACAAAACGATGACCAGCACCAGCACGGGCGTATTTTAGTGCTGTGTAAAACACTCCTTGCGCCCCCAAGCCCGACGGGGACGGCCCTTCCCTCGCGGGGATGACCGGCCGGCCCGGCTCAGCCGCATCGCAACTCTCTGAATTACCTAATTTTGCTCGACGGCGGGGGAAAACACCACGCGAGGCCGAGCCCGAGCCCGTTGGGAAGGCGCGCGTTTGCCTCGGCGACCCCGGCGGGGAGGCCGGTGGGCGCCAGCCAGGGGTGAGGTACCGCGAAAGGGCCGGTACCGCACCCCGGCGGCGAAGACGCGGCCCGAGGAGAAAATCGCCGGCAGGGCTGAGGGAGGGGAAGCGCGCAGAGACCGGCACCGCCCGGGCGGGGGACGCCGGCCGCGCTGACGGAAACCAGCTACCGGGCCCGGCCCAGCGCTCCCCGCTCCGCCCTCGTACCCCTCGGCGGACGCCGAACCTCCCGCCCCGCCGCCCGGCAGGCCCCGGAGCCCCGGCGGCGGTCGGAGAACCCGCGCTGGGGCCCGGCCCGGCTTCGGCCCCAGACCCGCCCGCCACAACGGGACCGCGCGCGCGCGCCGGCAGCGGCAGGCGGGAATGGGGGGGCGCGCGCCGCCCAGGCGCTCCCGCCGCCTGCCGGCGCCGTAGCGCGCGGCGGGAGGGGGGGGGCGTGGCTTGCCGCCCCCCCCCCCCGCGGAGTCACGCTCGGCCTCTGTGGCACACAGGTGACGGCGCCCTCCCATTGGCCGCCGGGGCGGAAGGCCGGGTGGCCGCGCGCCGCTCTCACTGGCTGCGCCCCGCCCCTCCTCCCCTCCTCCCCCCCCGCCTCCGCCCTCCCACCCCCATTCCCCCACCCTCCCCCCTCCCCCCCGCGCACGCCACGCGCGCACGGACGGACGGAGACGGCGCGAGACGCAGCGCGAGCGGAGCCGCCAGGGCGCGCGAGACGGGAACCGCCGCCGCCGCCGCCGGGGCCGCCCAGCCTCTGCGAGGAGAGAGAGACAGGCGGGGCCGCCCCTCCCGCGCCGCGCGGCGCCCTCCCCCCTCCCTCCCTCCCCCGCCCCGCCCCGCCCCGCGCCCTGCCGGATACCGCCGGACGGGAGGGGGGGGCCGCCCCGCCGCGGGCGGGAGGGCGCGCGGGCCCCAACCGGCCGAGCCCGGAGGCACCAGCACCCTTCCCCCCCGCCTCCTCCCCCTTCCCCGCACCCTCGGCGCGGCCCACCTACCCCCGGCGCGGCCCTCTTCCTCCCCCCCCCCGGGCTGTGTCCCGGATGGAGCCGCCCGGTCCGGCCCGGCGCGGCGGGGGTTTGTCAGGAGGCCAGGCAGCCCCGGCGGCGCCAGGCGCGGCCCCTCCGCGCCCCCCTCAACCCGCCCGGGCGCCCCTCACACACAATGAGGAGGTAGGGCCCAGCAGGCCCCGCCGCGCCGCGCCCCCCCGCCCGCCCGCCGCCGCCTCAGCCCGGGCCCGCGGCCGGTGCGGCGGGGCCGGGCGCACGTGCGGGCGGCGGCGGGGATCCCCCCGCGGGTGGCGGCGCGGCGCGGCCGGTGCTCACCTGGGGGGCGCGGGCCGCCGAGGCGCCTGGTGCCGCGCGGGCCGCCGCCGTCTCCGCGCCCAGCAGCAGCAGCAGCGGTAACAACGGAGTCAGCGCGGCGGCGGCGGCGGCGGCTTTTCCTGTCCGGTTACGTTAGGGTCACATGACCGAGAGCGGAGCACAGAGGCTGCAGCGAGGAGCCCCCGCCGGGGGGGAGGGGAGGCGGCGAGCGCTGTGGCGGCGGCGGCAGCAGCAGCAGGAGCCACCCAGCCCCCGCCCGCCCCTCCCTCCCCCGCCCGCCCGGCGGGACCGGCCCCGCCGCCGCCTCCCGGGCACCCCCCCGGGCCCGACAGCAGCCGCCCCCGGCCGAGCGGGGCGCGGGCGCTGCGGCGGGCGCGCTGCCCCTTTAAAACTCCCGGGGGGGCGGCCCTCTCCCTTCCCCCCTCACCCCCCCCAGCACCGCGCCGCTCGCCGCCGGGCGGGGGCGGACCCTCCGCCGCCAGCGCCCCCTCCGCCGCCCGGGCTGCGGGATAACGGGCCGGGCCGGGCCAGGCGGCTGCCGGCTCCTCAGCGGGGCCCGGCTTGGGGCCGTGGCGGGTGCGGGGACGGGACGGGACGGGGCGGGGCGGCGCTGCGCTTCGCTCGCCGCTGCCGCCTTCCCGGCGCCCTCGCCGCGGCGGCAGAGGCTGCCCGCCGCCGGGGGCGCCCGGCCTCGGCGCCGGGGGATACCGGGTGGCTGCTGCCGGGCGGTGCTTGGCGGCCAGGCGAGGTTCGGGCGGCGTGTGGGGGGACGTCCCTCGTGTGTGTCCGTCCCGTTCCGCCTCCCCCCCAGCTCTCCCGGGGAGAAGTGGCGGGCGCAGGTGCGTCCCTCCGCTTCCCGCCGAGCCAGCGGGGATGGGGGAGATGGAGACGAACCGGCGGCCGTAGGAGGGGAGCGGAGGGGAGGGGTAGCGGGACGCGGTGTTCCCGGGGCGCTCGGGCACGAACTTTGTGAGCGGGTGTCCCCGTCCCCCGGGCTTCTCTCCAGGTGTCATTTATAGCGCGGTCTTCGCTCGGGGCTGCGAGGCCCGGCCGGAGCTGTCAGGCGGGAGGTTACGGGTTCACTTGTCAAAAAGAGTCACTCAGGGCAGAAAAGTGGAAAGCTTGGCTTGGCTCGTTGGCAGTTCAGGTGGGCAAGTTGTTTGAACTGGATGTTTTTAACTCGTCTGTTTAAGGAGGGGATACATAGCAGTCTTCTCTAAAAATCCAATCTGCAGTTTTGGGCAACGGCAGATTTGGGTTGCAGTGGAGCACCGAGGGAACGTGGCTGCAGTCAGGCCTCGTTTTTTCCAAATCTAAAGCATGCTATCGGATTCATGGGTGCTGATAAAACTGCACAAATATATGCGCTAACGGACACTGTGATACATGAAAAAAAAATTGTTGGTCTTGCAAAAGTTATCGACTTAGAGTTGTTAGTGTGGAGCAGGGAGGCAAGAGTCTGGGAGTCTTTGGCAAGAGGCCGGGAAGTCCCTGAAGAAATGGAAGGGTGAGCCCTGCATGGGGCTTGAGCGCGATTTCTCTGAGTCAGAGGGTCGGTCTGGGCACGGCCCGCATCTGCAGCGTGTTGTAAGGTGACATCTGCTCACTGGAGCAGTGGCGCGGGCAAAACCATTTTCGGAGAGAAACTTTGTTGTTGTTGAAAGCCCTGTAGGAAGATACTTGGTCAGCAATAGTTAAATAGGGTTCCTTTGCACCCCCTGCCCCAGGGGCCTGCTCCTGCTGTCCTTAAGTATGCTTTCTGTTGTTCCTTAGGAACAGCATATGCTACAATGTCAATTATTTGAATTAGGTCCAGATTATTATTACCTTTTTTAAGGTACTTATCTAAGCAACTTGTGGGGGACTAGCTGTAGCTGGGACGATGCACAGTCATTAAATAAGGTGTGCTATGGAAAAAAGGCCCAGATTCTTTTAATTTAGTGTCTTGACAGCAAGTGTGCTGAGAGAGGGAGGAGGAGTCTTGTATCTTGTCTGGTTTGTAGATCAACAGATGATTGCAGTCATCCCAGGCTATTGTTATTTTTACAGGATCTAAATTGATCAAGGAGTAGACCAGTTTTATGTGAGTCTGACTCGGCCATCTCCCGCCGAAGTTAATGGAAGTCTATCTTGATAGACATAGCTTGAGTCCTTTTGCATTGTATAGCTCATGAATATTAATTTATTTATCCAAGTTAAGCTGCACTTGAAAACTAACTAGTTAAGTCCTAAAAAAAAAAAAACCAGCCTTAAAGCCCAGCAAATTATTTTTAATTTCAATGGAGCTGAAAGTCTGTTTGCCGCTGTTGCCGTATTTTGAATAAAGCAGCTGAACAGAAATGCATCTTCAGGACCTGCCTCGAGTACCTGTGATGTGCTGAACTACAAGGGACGCGTTTCTAACAGCTCTCTGAGTTCCGCTATGTGAGCGCATGGCAAAAGTTTATAGCCTGTATTTAACCAGTCGACTTGGCAAATTTTTTTCTTGTACGTTTCACTTGCATTTCAGCTCTGCAAACTAAATACAAAGTAAAGACAGGTAGATGGACATTTGAACTTAAGTCACTTTAGTGGTGGAAGATTGGTCTCATTCTCGTGGAAGATGGTGAAAGTGATATAATTTGTAATTAAATTGAGCAGACTATTTAGGAAAACCAGTGTGTTTCTGGCAGATATCTGGCAGGGTTTGTGGCCTGTTTTTTCTCCTCTGTGTTGCACTTGAGTACTTCTGTGTTGGCATTCGTGTGGGATTCTCCTCTGTGCTGTCTCTGAAACCAGAAAAAATTAACTTAGTTATTTTTTTTTTTATTAATAGCTCATAATTCAGCTTTAAAGCACCTTGGTTTGGACCGCAATACTTTAATCCACCAATAATGCAATTCTTAATTTAAAAGTATCCTGTCTGATTCAAGGTCCATTGAAATCTGTAGGAAGATTTCTGTGTTGAGTTTTATGCTGCCGAACTTCACACCTTCGATGCTGACTTACACCTGAGACATGTCGTCCGTGTCACAGGGAGCGATAAGCAGTTCATCTGTTGCATTCTGGACACCTGACTTAAGATGTGAATCTAAAATTTTACTTCCATCTCATCTTTTGAGGTATTTTTTTTTTTTTAACGTAGTTACAATCCATGCAGCTGAAATTGTAATTAAAATTTATCCTTGTCTCATTAAATGGTATTATTGTGCTTTTAGTGTTTGTATGCTGGGTTCCCCCCGCCCCTCCACTTTCTTGAGGTGCTTGTTTAGGACTCTTTTCCTATTTTTATGACTTCTTGAAAGGATTGTTCAGACTGATTCAGATATTGCCACGCACCTGAGAGCATTCTTAGTTGTATTGCTGCTGTTGCTGATAGGATCAGTCCCTAGGTTTTTGGTTTTGCTTTGGTCTGCACGTACCCAGATTAAAGGCAGAGTTTTGTCTGGTAAGATCATATTTTGCATTGTAAATGAGCATACTGCTGATGATTTAAGTGTTAATAGGATAATGAAGGTGTCTGCTAATCTGAGTAAAAAATCACTCGAGCAGTGGGAGGAACTTGATCCAGACAGACCCAAGTCCTGTTAGCATGTCTTTTTGGTAGAGTTCAATTGAAATCTGGAATGGAGTAGTAGATTTTTACTGTTATAGTCAAAACCTTAACAGCTCTAGTGATGTTAATCAGGCTCAAACTGCTTAGGTTCTCAGTGAGTGTTCAAACTTGACAGCATTTTTGAAAAATCAGGGAGCAGAGTCCCTGCTCTGAGGAGCACTTTGCTCACTGCTCTCTGCAGCACTGCTGACCCGCTCCTGCAGGACCATTGCTGGCTCTGCCAAAGCTGTGGGGAGCTGGGACCGTCTGTCCTAGGCAATGGGCAGGAACCCTTCCCTGAAGGCGTGGGGCACCGCTTCCACGCTGGTACAAGTGTAGTAAAACGTGAGTTTGTGTCAATGCTGTACATCTGTTTTATTAGTGCAGTTGCCATTTCTAGCACTTCCACTTCTGATGCATGTTGGCGAGAAGGCTCGGTGGGAAGCGCCACAGCTGCAGTAGCTTCTCGCTAGATGAGTAAATATTGTATCTCTGATAGTCTCCAGCCTTTTCATACAAGGCTATATCCTCCCTCCCTGTTAGAATTTTTCACACGCTCTGTCCAAATCTCACTCATCTTTCACACAGATTCGAAGCACAAAGCAGGCAAAAGTGATCCCCAGGAAACCCCTTGACGTGCGTACAGGCACAGCAGCAGTTGTGGAACAGCTCTGCTTTTTCTTGCCTTGGTTTCCTTGGCATGGGGAGGCTGTTGGGGTACAGTTGTGACAGGTGAGCGGTCAGCCCCCAGGCAGATCTGAGCTTTCACGTTGTTGTCAGTAGGTCTGGCTGTCCTAGAGGTGAAGGAGAACTATGGTGTGTAGCCACTTTTTGTGTGCGCTGTATAAGGTAAAAAAGTGAAGAAATAAATCTTTGTCATTCTGGAGGCTAGCAGCTGTTTTTCTAGTATCAATATGTTAACAAGGAATTGTTTCTACACCTGGTGAACAAAGCTTTATCAACAGCTAGTGAGTAGCTGCAATTTAGACCAGGGGAAAAGTAATAATAATAATAGTAAAAAAAAATAAATCATTTGCTTGTACAATGTGTGTCATCTAAGGAAATGTTTTAACTCTATGTATAGAATTTTTCTTGCTAGGAGTCTCATCTGCATCAGGAATTGTTGGTGTGACTGAACTGACGCAGTTTCTGCAGCGTAGATTAGCCCTCGACTTTCTGGCTTTGCCTTAGTCCCACATTAGCCTGTTACGTGGGCCCTGCCCGCTTGTAACTGGGAAAGTTCAAACGTGACTATGCATTCTTGGCTGGAGTGACATTTTTAGTTGGAGCATGACTGTAAAGTTATAGTAATATATGTGCTTGCGTGTTTTTTTTTTCCTTGGAAGAAAGGATTCAAACTGCAACTGTAGTGAGTGCATTTTTAAAGCCTGTGCAGCTGAGGTATTCTGAGGAGAAAGATGCTCTAAGGGAAATAGCATTGATACTTTGTTCACGTTACTATGTAATATCATCTAAATGGTGGCTTTAAGCTCATGAGATACTTAATATAATGGTTTTGAACAAATAACAATTCGACAGCATTGACTCAAGCTTAGTTAGGAAAGTTAAAAAGTATATAGGGGGCGATAGTAATTAGCAGTTACCATCATTTAGTAGTCATATTTCACCAGTTTGGAAAATGTACTTATTGAGTGGCTGGAGCTTGAAGATGGACATCAACAGGGCAAAGCACTAACAGAGAGAAACGGTGATACTAGCCGTAGCTGTGATGCCTTCAACAACTCAAAGTAGAGGGAAAGAAAAAAATGCTTCTCTTTGTTTCAAGTTTGTTTAACAAAGTTTGTTTAAAGAATCAGAAATGGGGGTGGTTGTCACGCTATGCGTGCGAGGAGAGAGGATTTTTTTTGTTCTTTTTCCCCAGTGCGACTAGGTCTGTCTAAGTCTTACTCCGACAAAAAAGTTGGAGGACCCCAAATAGTTGGAATTGCTTAGTTTTCTGAGATTCAGGCAGCTGGGGTTTATGTGTAGTACTGAGTTACACAGGGGATGTCAAGAAATATGTCACTGGCAGGCACTTTGGGGATGGGAAGAAACAGGCTACCTCCTACAGCGTATAGCTACGGCAAAATAATTTTCTAAGGTTAACAAAGATCTTTGCTTTCCTGCTGACTGTAAAGAATTGCAGTCTCTTAAAAATCCTTTTCTCAGCTGGGGCTATATACATTTCAGGACACTCTTCCCCCCTCCTAGATAGTTAAGACAGATAGTTAAGCTTTTTTCCCCCCAAGACAACATGTGTTTTGGGCAGTGGTTATGGTTTTTAAACCCCATGCATATCACTTGCTGTATCTGAGTACCTCAGACTCTGCATTTCTTTTTGGTAGTTGTCACGCTAGTATCATAAACCAGTTTGTAGACAAGGATAATGAGACTCTTGGCAGATGTTAAATTCTGTCCGGTGAAGGAAGGTGGTACGTCACAGATCAGGAGCTACCAGCCTGTAGGCTTTCCTTGCACATTATCTTGATGGTCTAGGAAAGTGCCTGAGAAAAGTAAACTGGCAAACTCAGTAAACCAGTGCCTCTTGCAATTTCAAAATTGGCCTACACATGAAGGATCCATAGAGTGGAAAAGGTTCACCACAACCATCATCACTACGGAGGACATACAGCTGTGTCTTGTCGTAATGTCTGGTACAGTCCTGTACAAGGCAACTTTGTTACTTAGCTATGGGCAAATAACTCATTTAGTGGGCACAAAGTATCTGTCTTGTTTTCCCCTTTGGAAACTTTGAGCTGAAGTTTGTTTGGTTCTTAGGGCTCCGGTAGGATGGGGAAGGAGAGAGACTCTTTCTTACATGTTTTAGTGTTCTTGTATTTTTGTTTCAGGCAGGTGCTTAAAGTCGGCGAGAACATCATTCTTCTCATCCAAGCTGGTATGTGCTGGCTGGACTGAATATACCTTTTTTTTTTTTTTTTTCAGAGAGAATATATGAGTTTTTCACAGGGAGATGTCACGTACATGCAGTTGCTCATCCCACCAGCTGGGCTGATGTGCTGAGCCGTGCGATTGAGAACAGGGACCGACTCTGCAGCCACTGTAGCTGTTACCCCACAAAAATAGTAGTGGAAGTCAGGAGTGCCTACTCCCAGCATTCTTTGCTGTTTTACAAATAGCTAGTCTTAGAACAACTTTGTAGCAGATCTGCCAAAGAAAATCATCTGTAAATTGTCCTTTACCTCATCTGATGGAAAAAAGCACAGATAGAAGCAGTCTGCGCAGCTGGGATCCTTATAAAGGATGGTCTAACAAGGTTCCACATGAACAGAATTTTGCCTTAACAAACAGTCTTAATTTTGTTAAAAAGGTTAAAATTTTAGAGTTCTAGGTATACTAGGAGTCTTCGGTTTTCTTTGTATAGTCTGTATTAATTGCTATTGCATCTTTGTTTTTTTTTCCCCTAGGTGACCCTTACTGGTTAGAACAGACCCATTTTGGTGAGAGCTCAAACTGTGCAAACTGTGTAGTGAAGGTGGTTCTTTTCAGTTACGCGATGAAGGCGTGTGGTGGACGAGGCAGACAAAAGACAAGGTTCTCGCAGCTCAGGCAGTTTTGGGCTGCTTCTGGAACTGGAGTCTCGTCTTGTCTCTGCCATAGAACTTCTTCCCGGTGAGGCCATGCATATACTTGCACAGGGTCCCCACAAGATTTCCTAAGTTTCCCTGAGTTTCCTAAGTGCTGTCTGGTCACAGGAGCGCTCTGCTCTCTGAGTATATTGTGCTGTGAAAGCTCAAGTTAGGTTCTTGATGCGCTCAACTTCTCAGCTTGGTCTTGGTTCTCTATGTGTAATATCGTGAGAATATTCTCACTTTGCAAGAAGTTTTACGGTTAGTTGTTAGAGCAAAAACCCCTCAAACTGTGACACAGCTGCCACTGGGTACATTGTGAAAAAGATGGATACAAAATCTTAATGTACAGTTGAGGCTTAACTGCAGCTGCAAAACTGTGAACAGCCACTCAACACAGTAAATGGGGTTGGGGGCTTGGTGGGAAGAGAGACTGCGATTTTATGGCTACGATTTAATGTGCTGATATAAACCGATTTAAGGTTTCAGAAGTAACCGTGCTTCTCTTGTTCTGAGGTGTTTGACTTGGTAACTCTTAAATACAGTCCCAAGACACAACATCTGAGGTAATCAAGCCTAGACACTTTATGCTTTTAAAGAGCATCTAAGGTCCTCAAATGACTTCGTTAAAGCCACTTTTCCTGATAGATGCAGTTGGCCTGCAAATCTATGTTCTAGCAATTTAGCTGAAATACTGAAAAACATTCAATGTGAGATGAATGGGAACTTATGTTCTTGAGCGTAAGTATTATACTCAAATGGGGGGGAAAAAAAGCCTATTTGTCTAAGGGGTGAAAAATGTTTGCTAGAAAAATTACAATTAAAATATAACCTAATTCTCTGTTACTGGAATGAAATGGTGCTTGGCAAGTTTTTCTACTGCATAAAGGATCTAATGTCCTGTTTCTATAATAACGCTGTATAAACCAGGAGATGAGTGATGAGGAGCTGCTCCGCAGTGTAGTACTCCAAGACTTTTCCACCAAGCTGTTCAGTTGACTGAGTCACTTCCCTGAGTGGGGGTGATGGTTCAGACCTCAGCAGGTCAGAGCTGTAGCAGCCACATTGTTCCAGAACCAAGGCCTCCGGGTATGACCTGTTCCGAGGAGACAGCCTACTCTGAAGAGGAGCTGCTGCTTCTCAAGAGGCTCCCGTGGCACTGGTAACGTAACTTACGGCAAAAGGATGCTTTTCCTAGCTCCTTCCCTGTGAATGTGTTTGATGTATTCAAGAGGAGTCTACTATCACATCCAGAAATACTGCTTTCAGGTGCAGAGACAATAGTAAGCTACTGCAAACATAATCGCACTTCTAGCCTGAATTTAGTCATGGCTCATTTGTGATGCTTCAGGAGGTTTTAACAAAATTCTTCGATTATGTTCCTGAAGCAATATACTAGACTAACCTGATTTTGCAAAAGGTGATAAAATAGCAATTGTGTAGTAGCTCCTGAAAACACGTTTAGAAAGAGAAGCTGCTGGGGAAAAAATTCCCTTACCCTCTCCTAAGAGTGGTGGAGATAGCAATCTACACTCCTCTAGCCTAGGAGTAGACTGAAAACAAACAAAAACCTTTTACCCTAGAGGATAATTAAGATATCTTACCCTATGCTAATTCACTCCTTGTAACTTGTACTGGTAAGAATCAGGTAATAGGATAAGACAGACAGTCTAGTAATAGAGAAATTTTGTGAACCTTACTTTAGTTTCTCATTCTGCTATAGCTTCCTCTGACAGATAAAGTTCAGCTAGTTCCCCTTTCATATAAATATCTTCTAAATAAATGTGTTCCCATACAAGTATGTAAATACCTTTTTGTGATGGGGTAGAACATAATATTAAATATATCTGCCAGGTATATTAAAATCCTGCCAGGTAACTTAAGGAGAAGAAATAGCAGTGCAGTTTCCAAGCTTGGGACAAGCGTCATGGCTATCCAACAAGGAGCTGGGGAAAATGAGGGAAAACATCATCAGTCAGAAATGCACAAAGTAGCAGAGTACTCAGCATCTTTTTAACTGTCAAGGGGACAAGGTAGTAGGGTCCTTCACTGAATTTATACAGTCAGCACAGAAGGGGTCCATCCTTCCGTCCTTGCTTATGAAGGAGACAAAGCTAAATCTCTCCCTGGATCAGTTCTGCATGCATCCAGGACTACTTCCCCTACAAATACGTTATTAATATCTCAGCTTTATACTAGCACAGCCATAGATAAAGAATTCTTTAGCATCACCAATACAACAGTTGGGAATAATGTTCACGGACCGATTTTTTTTTTTTAATTTTATTTAAGTAGAATATGTACATAATTACCAAGAGACACAATTAGACTATTTTCCAGAAGCATATGATAGACAGGAATTTTCTGGGCCATACGGTCTTTATGGTTTTGTCTGTTTTCTTTTTCCTCAGTTTCTTCTGTCATCAGAAAACTACCCTTGCAAGTTCAAACAGAACCTGTGGAATAGTAAACACATTGATACGAATTTTTATTTGATTTAATAATCCTTAAAACAGCTTACACTGTAAATGAGATAATCCGAAAAATTAACTATAGCTGTAATTCAGAAGTTACTTTGAAAAGAACTGAAGACCAAGCCTCTTGTACAGTACATTTACATTAATAATCTTGATTCTGAAATTATGAAGTATATAAATTTCACTTGTTATTACACTTTCAGTGTGATAGTGGAAAAAAACCCCACCAACCTCTATGGTGATGAGTATTACTATCATCCACTCGAGGCGCAGAGCGTGCTTTTCATTCAGGTGATTTCTCATTAGGTCTGTCAGCTCCATGCAGTGCTGAAGTTTCTCATTCATTACCTGCAAGAGATTCCAAATACACGGGAAATCTGGATTCCGTAAGTGGAATGAGATCACTAATGCAATCCACAGAAGGGCTCACTGAACAGAACTAGAAAGGTGTTACCCCTTTGCTATGAAAGAATAGAACATAAAGTCCTGTAAGGCAACATGCACAAGCAACAGCAGTCTCAATATAAAGGAGTCTGTTATTTCAATAACAGGAGTTTAGATGTGCATCTGCAGGTATTAAACTGCTTCTGGGTGATATCTACTCATGAAAACAGCCATAAGCATAAGACACAGCTTATCTGAACACCTGAAACGTAACTAAGGTTGCTATACCAGAAGAGGTAGTTTTTGTGCTTCTTACTCTGATTCAGCAGTAAGCATTATGTTGCCCTTCAATGAACTGACCTGAATGACCATGTCAGTAAGAAGACTGCTCCGCATCTCATTTTTTTTAACTTGTTTTCTTGCACACATTTCAGAACAAGAATTAAATCTCCTCTTCTTATAACTATTTAAAGCCTAATTTAGTGGCTTGGGAAATAGGCAATCCATTCATGTGAGGCAGGGTTGGTAACCTAAGCTGGGTAAAAGATGCAAGTGCGTTATGAACACGTGGAAAAGGGGATAGTGTACAGGATCCTATTGTTCTTTATTCAGTTTCTACAGTTAAAACAGACATTCATGGAGCAGTCTGTAACCCTGCTGAGCCAAAGACAGCTGATCTGAGTGTGGAAAATTTTCGTAAGAATAAGACGCCTACCTTAACTCTGCGATTAATGTTGAGAAACTGGCAAGTCTTGTCATAAAGCTCTTCCAGTTTTTCTCTATCCCAGTAGAAGTCCGGTGTTATTAGCAGGTCTGAACTCAGATTTATACGGTGTCTAAAAAGAATGGGTACTACAGTAGTTCAAAGTTCCTTTTGGTGATTATAGGACCAAATATTTACATAGCAGTTAAAAGAAAAAAGAAATTTTTCCTGTAAAAAGTATAATATGAAAAGAATCTAATTTCATAATAAAAATACAATTGTAGCAATTGTTTAAAATTGGTCCCATCTCCTGAAACTTTTCTGAGAACACTGTACTGTATAAGTTTTGAGCATAAATGACTTTTGCCTTACGGCAGAACTGCCTCCTGAACTTGTCACCTTCCTTAACTTTTGATAACTGCAGTGAAGTCCTTGACTATTCTAGTAGCTTGCTGAAGCTGAAGTAGTACCTGAATTAAAAGTTACTGGGGAGCTCCTTAACAGCTTGTTTATCTCCCAGTACCACATGCTGGCTACATGGACATAAGCGCAGGCTACTGTCTCAACATTATAAAGCCAAGAGCTGAAGTCTCCCACCCTTAACCTACTCCTCACATACATCTTTGGGCAATTAGAACATTGTTCATCACTGCACAGTTCTCCAAGTAGGGATATAAAATCCAATGTTTAAAATAGGAATTGTTTTTTTAATTTACCTCTTTCCTTCCTCAGTTTTTTTTGTAAAAGAGCACGTAATGCTCTGTATTCCCAACGGTCAAGTTTCACTTGAGAGGGGAACCCCCCCCCCCAATTAAATTCTTACAGTGTAGCAGTGGTTTCTGAGTAAGTCAAGGGAAGAATGGAACTCGCAGAAAAGTCTTACTAACTCTAGACTGTAGTTAACAGTTCCACCTACCCCTGTGCTTCCTCCTGGTATCCTTTGCATACTCTAGTATCTACTATAATTAGTCGTTATGAGACATATGTTGCTGGACCCAGGGAGGGAAAAGGGTGTGGAATTTGACCATTTGCAATATGCTGCTTAATGCCTGTCTGTAGTTGAGCTGCCACAGTGTGAGTGGTGAGACAGTGGATCCTCTGACTAACATAACAGCACACACAGTCTCCAGCCAAAGGAAGGCTGATGGAATTCCCCCCCACCCTGCTCCGCTATGTTTAGTGCATATTCTGGTCTTTGTATCATGCACAACTTAAAAATGAAGTTCTGTGTAATACAATGTTTTGGGTGTAACCAAAAAAGTTACCTTAATGCAAAGAGTTCTCCAATTTTCTGCATTACATCTGCATGGGACAGTTTCACCTTCCTTCGTGACTTCAGTATCTGCAAAGTAACAAGTTTTTCACTGCTTCATCAAGTAGCATGTACCAGAAGTTAAGTAATCTGGAGTTTTACAGTGTGAAATACATATGAGTTAAAATCTGAATGCATAACGTACTTATAAACATTTGAGTTTTGTTTGCTTAGTGCCTTGTTTATCTAGCTTTGTCAGAGTATCACCATGCAACTGTTCAGCTACGTTTTTCAATGAATCACTGAGTCGTCTAAGTATTTAGACAAAATCCTGGAGCATTTCTATGAATGATTTCCTGAACAAGAGATCATTTGGTTTTTCTTCCAACTATTGTTAAGTCATGACAGTGTTCTTTTACCTAGCCACAACTTAGCCTTTTTATAGACTTTTTCTTTACAACAATGCATTACCATTTATTTCCTTCATGAAAAAACAATAAAAACTATGTTTTCTCTTTTGAACCCTACGCATCTCATTTTTATATGCGACCTCATATGGGCTTTGTACTTTAATTAAGTCTCATGAAAAACTGTGGTTTAAGTAATTCACTCAACGTCTTCATTATATTCAAGTTAAAGCATGCTACTTTCAGCCCAAGCTGCCACACACTGCGTTTGGCCCGGTTTTTAAATGCTGCTTGTCCTGTTATGCATACACATTCAACAGTGGCAGGTGACAGCGGCGCAACACGGGAAACATTATTCCAATGGAGAACCCCACTCCCAACCCTTTAAACACTGATGATTTCTTGTCCCACCACTTTGCAGGTGTTCTGAGTGTCTCTACATTGATGGCTTTACCACCAAATGTGTTAAGCATTCAGTTGCTTTTTCCATATCCTCAGCTGTGTCTAGGCTGATCCTTTGCAAAGCAGAGGAGAAAAGGAAGGGAGAGGTACAAACAAGACCTCACCTCAGGAATTGACTGGATAGATTCCACGAAGTTATCCAATAACGATTCCCAAATAGCCAGCTTTACTGCAACACAGAGTCAACAAAGCAGAACACTGTGAGAGGTAAATATGCTTTCAAATAATCATAACTTTAAATCTGCCAACACGCTGCTTCAAGACACATACAAACATTATTTGCAGCAAGTTACCATTAGTATTCTACAATCAATGTTCATACATCTACGGACAAATCTGGGTTGGGCACTGACACAGCTCTACATGCAGAACCACCCCGAGTTCAGCTCTCTTCTCCCAGGGATCAGTTCAGATCCTGCAGAGTTTTTGCTTCAGCTCAGAGGTAGTGTGTTTAAGTGCTCTACTGTATGTACGAAGCCTTTGCAAACTACACTCCAAGAAGGCTGGAGAAAATGAGCTGTGTGGAGTCAGGCTGACTTCATGTGGTGCCACTCAAGCGTCTCCACTGCATTTCTAGTGTCCTGCAAAATTCTTGTTCTTCATTTGTCCAGTACTTGATGCAGGATGCTCAAACCACAGCGAGTTAGCTGTGTAGAACCACCCCCGTACTTGTTGAAGCTAACGTCAAACTTACACAACCTTCTTATTTTGTTTTTATGTGACTGTACTGTTCACTGAAGATATAACTTCTCTTCTATGGACACTGTTCAGCACAGGCAATGGCTGCACGAATTCTACTATGCCTCAGCTTGAGTCTGGGAAGATGTTTCTACAGGAAGAACAGGCTTTTGTTCTTTAGTCCGCAGATTCCCAGACAAGAATGATTTAGCAACAGATCAAAAACCAACCCCGTTCACTCAAAAAAGTTAATTAGGGAAGATTTTATTGTCAAAATTAACTCTTTCGTGTTATTTTTTTAATATTTTTTATATTATATATTTTATATTTTTATATAAATTAACTGATAGCATCATCTAGTCAGGACACTGATTCTAAATCCAATGCCAAGCATTTTTCACAGTCATCTTTTGAATAGAGAGGCCTAATCCAAGTCACTGACTTAAATGACATTTAATTTAGCCCTTGAAAAAAAGCCAATAGGCATTTCAGCTATCACCAATTATTTGACAGAGGTTGGCTTCTGCTGTGTCATAAATGTGACTTGGACTGTACTTGCATCCTTTATTTTTATTGAACATTATTGAACTGTTTTCCTTTATGATGTGCATGTCTCACACTAATATAAATTGGTACCAATTATCTCCTGAGAATAAATCGCTTGCTCCATTATATGTGGCAGTACTCTTCCATGCAGTGGCTCTATGAATATGAAAACTATAGAGAACAAAATATTTTTTTTTATCAATAGCTCTTCTTTCAACAGTTAAGAACCATTTAGTTATGCTGTACTCCTTGATCAAATGGTGCATCACTTCAGGCGTTCTGTTTCTTGATGTCCCTTCTGTTTAAAGGTGTGCTTCCCCAAATACTACAGGAATCCTGTAATTTACCCTAAAAGCAGTAGGGCTAGACAGACCAAATTTCCTTTAAAGGTCTTTTCGAGGACGGTCTTACTGCTGCTCGCTTCTACTCCCACTTCCTACCTCATTCAAGGTCTGAAGCAGCGGAGAGGTGTATTTCCTCACACAGCAGCACCACTGCTGAGCCTGACTTCTTCCCACTGCCTCCTGCTGTTCTCCTGCCATGGCTAATAAGCTTGGAAAACACTATCTGTGACTCCAGTCCACACCTTTGATACCAGTACACCTCACCACCTGGGAATCACTGCTCTACATTACTTCTTTAGCTGGCACCTGACTTTTTCTGTTAGAGGAAATGATGTCAGGATGAATTACCTCAGATTACTGACAGGTTTCTAATACTGGACTCTACACTTGTTGCTGCCCTAAAATAGTTCTCAAGGGTGGGGAACAGGATGCTCGGTAGAATGTGTACCTTTTGCAAACTGTCTCTTACAGTGCATTGTTCATCTTTAAGACGATTTACATTGAATGGGGTAATTACAATTTACAGAAAATGAAGTAAAAGCTTCGAAAACAAATCCTCCCACTGAAGCACAATCAATCTTTACACAGTTTGCCTTTATCACTGTACAGCTCCCACTTATAATGACATTTCACAAAGTCTGTAGCACAGACTGACAATTACAAAAAATATTAACTTACCAGAAAGACAAAGGGCATTTGAAAAAGCAAATTTCTGCAGAACGACTTCATCACTGTCCAGCTCAGAATTTAACAAGATTTCTCCTTTATGAAGCTTTGACTGGCCTCTGTAAAACAGGATTGAAGCATTTTCACTGACTAAGCCACCAGCGAAGGAACATTTGAAGAACAATCAACGATGCAAGAAAGGCTGGCTGTTTATTTATAGAAAGCATGCCATATCTATATGGATATAATCCCCATCCTTCCATTTTACTTACACTCAGCCTGACAATAACTAAAACAATTGACTGAAAATTAGTTTCTCAGTTTAAGACTAGTATTATGACCAAGTTTTCTAGGTTTAAATGAAACTGCAGCAAGCCTATGGTGGTAACTACAGCATTACTTATATACACACAGATAATTCAGAGTGCAGGAGAGAGGCCAGCATCCTGCTTACTCTTCCTCCTGTATTATGTTTCTGTTTTCCTTTTCTTCTGCCACTTTTATCAACATCACTCCCTCCCTGCTAAGATGTTACTTTCCCTGAAACCTCTGTTGCATAGGGGGCCAGGAACAAGGAAAAGGGGGCATGAGAGTCATTCAACTTATCATGTCAATCTCGCTCTGCAACTTGCATAAATACAACGGAATATGTGAGGAAGCATAAGTTACACAACTGGACAGTACATGCAGTTTTCAAATGGCCAGGAAAAAACAAAAGCCTGTCCTCTCATCAGATTACCTTAAATTAGCTCAACCTCATTAGCTCAGCTCCTAGTGTGATAGTGTCCTGTCTACGAGTTGGTTTTCGGTGCTGTTGGAAAATTACAGATAATTTTTGTAACTGTTCACATTGAGAAATATTTATGTAGAGATTATTTGCTCCCCATGATGAAAAAACATTATTTAACAAGGCAAGACAACTTGACAAGTTTCTCATTCCACAGTATTCAAGTTGTAACTTTCCTAGGAAGTATGTGCAGAATTACATCTTTGTATATGAATCTAGATGGCACTAAGGAAAGCTTATGCAGAAAATCCTCTTTAAAATCAGATTTGTCTCAATGCATATTTACTTTTTTCTATGAGGTACATAGTTTCTGTTTGGGATTGCTGAAGAACATGTTCAGCTGTGTGGGCACGGAGCTTCGTAATTCACAAAATCTAGTGCATAACCAAGTCACAAAGGCCATTACTTGCAAGTTTAGCAGCTCAGCAAAATTTGTCAATTTAGATTTACTCTTTTCTCCTTTCCTCATTGTACTCATTTGAGAAAGAGTAAGGAAAAGTGTATTTTTACTAGCTGCTTTTGCTTGAATTTATTTTAGATGTCTATCAGCTTTTATATCAAGGGTGCCTGAAGATACTTACTCTCCTATTCTATAGTTCATCTCTTCATTCTCCCAATGGACTAGTGCAACTTCGTATGGCTGAATTTCATGCTGCTCCAGCACTCGCATTATATTCTTCATCTAAGAAAAAGACAATTGCACACACAGGAACAGTTACCATGGAGTATACTATCACTCCACAAAGATTTCACATATAATAGGTTGATAAATACAACTTTCATGCTGAAGTTATTTAAATAACAACGAATAGGTGTGCCAAGTACAGATGTGATTAACAACAGTTTACTTCTGAAGCTATCTGTCGCTGTGTGGAAGAATTTGTAGCTATGAACAACTGCAAGGAATCTGAAGGCTAAAATGTCATTTAATGTCTGCATATATGAAACAGGGTAAAGATTAACCACAGCAGCAGTAAAGACAACGCAGACGTATTCAGTATTATAACAACGAGCTGTACAAGATTTTTGGGGATGTCTGAGTGTGGAAATGAATCTTTAGGATAAGTACATCAGGTGACTGTTTCTGCCAAAATTACTGGTTTGCTGCTAAAATCAATAGTTTCGTTTCAGCTAGCAGAGGTTGGGTTATATTACAGAAATCCTTTACCACTACAGAAATCTGTAAAAATGGTTTCAGCTGCCACATTCAACCCTGTAAACAGTTAAACATGCAATTTTACTTGCAGAAGGGATCTCATTGTCATTTTATACTCAAGCACACTAAAACATGATGCAGGAAGAAAGAGCCCTTTTCTCTCACAAAACTTTCTCCTCTGATACCTGATTTAGGATCCCTCATCCTTGTTCCTTTCCATGTGCTACAAGGCTCCCCTCATAAAAATCATTCTGCAATTAGAACAAATTCTGAAGTAAAAAAAGCACTCACCTACAGGGTTTTGAAAGGCATTTAGCTACACAGCAGCCAATAAAAAAAATCCAAACACACCACAATACACTTTTGATGCCTAAATTCTTTAGAGATGATGAATCTTCTACTACGTCATACTTAAAACACACTCTTCAAAATAATAGATAATAGTTAATCTTTCAGTGCAAAACTGTATGCTAGTAAATTGTTCATGAAGCATATTCTACAGGTTACACACTCAAAAAAAAATCTGTTGGATCACCTGCAAGAGGGATTTTCTTTGCAGTGCTGGCTTTCTTCATTACTTTCAAGAATTTTGGGTGATACTATTTTTGTAGGACACAATAACATTTTTCACTAAAAAAACCCAACCCTACAGCTGCAACTCTTGTTTCATAATCCTGAATTTAATATTAGCATGACTAGTACCTGCCATATATTCCAAATCTTGTGGTATACGAAGGATATGAAAAATTATTTTCACTTTTTAAGCAAGGCAGTGTCAGCTGTTAGGTCAGTCAGCCCGGCCAACCAGCTATGCTGTGTCCAGGGGCAGTTCAGCAATGCAAACCCCACTAAAACAATGCCAGAGTTAATAGCCAATCCATAATGTAGCATGCCAGACTTCAAAAGCGTGTTCACTTGGATCCAAGTCCTCCAGCTGGCTTTGTGAAGTCATTACTAATACAGTAATAATTATGCTGTTAATAGACTAACAGTCCCTTCCAGAACTACAACCAGCTTAGGCTTCCCAGGGCCAGTACAGTGCAAGATTTAACAAAGCTTTACAGACCGTAACCGATTCTGTGAAATTCATGCGTCTTGTAAGATGCATACTTCCAAAGCTCTTCCATTGCTCTGGATAATGAGAAATTGTACTTGAGTCATAGCTTTTTTATCTATTCAGAGGAATACAAAGGCTTCCACTGACTGATGTGAGTTTCATCAAGGCCCAGCCTAATTTTATAGAAGGCACTACCTGTGACACGGTACATTTCGTAAGATATGTTCTGGATTCACTAAATGCAAATTCTTGCTATTACAGGCAATCACGTCACACAATTTCCCTTTTAAAAAAAAAAAAAAAAAAAAAAGAGATGACACTCCACCTCAAAGCTAGCTTTGCTTTTTGCCCTTGCTATTTTTGGTGGGGAAGCTGTTGCACAACCTTCCTACGCAGCTATTTGAAAAGGGTATTTTACATTTTAAATTCCTACTCATGATCAGTCTGTAGTTATTACTTCTTCTGTTAAGTGTCCGTTAGTATAAAATAGTTTTTCTTCTCCTAATAGTCATTCAGGAGTACTTTTAAAAATCATTCACAGTGATTCTCTACGTTCTGTTTTACTGAATTACTTTCAATTTCTGTTCTACAGACCAGTTTGAGTTTGTTTGCTTTTTTTTTTGTTCGGTTGGTTTTTTTGTTTCATTTCATTAAAACAGGTGCATAAAAACACATCCTCTATTTAAGCAAGTTGTTTGGAAGTTAAAATTTTGACTCTGATTTCAGTAAGCAGAAAGAGGCAGTTTTCCTCTCCTTTTATAAATAAAGCTAGCAAGGGACCAACTAAAGTAACTAGTGCTGACAAGAAAAACGTGGTATCAAATTTTCAAAGGTACTTAAGCATGTACAACAAATGAGATTTTTCAGAGTACTCCAGTGGGCAGAGGTGCCCAAATCGTAAAAATCAAGATGAGTTAGTCGGCTAGTCTTTGGCAATACCTGTGAATCAGTAGCGTAGTTACAGCCATAGCATCCTAAGTGTGCTACAGGCAAGGTTTGAAGGGAGAACTAGTATCTTTTTGTAGGCCAGCTGATATACTGAAACCCCCCAAAACAGACAGGAAATCAGGAACATTTCAGGTCTGAAACAGAAAAAGCGAACTTGAATCCAGAAATTGTTCACGTCTGGAAACGATTGCTCTGTATTTTCATTTACTTTAATGAAAATCCTCCTGTGAACTTCTGTGCATCTCAGTATCATCTATTTAATACACCATTTAATTTCACATAATCTACCTGTACACAGATAAGCTCAATACTTTTTCTCTTTGCATCTAGAATCCAGTTTTATTTAACCATTTAAGCAATACGTTAAAAAAATTAAAATAACTATAAATATATTCATAAAAATAAATATGCCTGTGGCATACCCTTCTTGGGCAGCAAAAAGCACCAAATTATCATAAGGGATATGTCATTTCAGTATCAACATATACTAACAATGAAAACTTTCAAAAAACCATTCACAGGTTGATTTTTCTGATCTACTTCTTCAGGACACAGAGCTGCCAAGAATTTTCTGTTTGTCAATCTCACTAGATTAATGCTTCAGAAAATGTTATCCACTTGGTACGTTACACACGTATTTGCTAATTTTGGGCAACAAGTCAAGTTTCAAAGGTGATATATCAGCAAGCCACACACTTGGGGGCAGCAGCAGGCGAGCACCTGCACTCATTAAGGGACGAATCAGTCCTTTTCCTTCATGGAGAGATCCAAGCTCCCAAAGCCCAAGTAGGCTGAGCTTTGTGGGACTGACAAAACATCCACTTATAACATTTTAACAAACAGTTTTACTTTACTTACACTTTTCTCTTCCACATTCCAAAACACAACAGCCCCTTCCCTGTGAATTCAAGGAAAAACTGAGGTGTAATCATACCATTTTAGATGTTTTTCAATGCAATACTCACTGTATGGTGGCAATTTTTGTCACTGTGACTCAAGAAATTTAATACTATCTTCACAAAAACTATGTAATAGTTGCTTTTTAATCATAGCTTAATGAAAAAAAAACACAAGAAGTTATTTTTTAACCATTTAAATAATTCTGATTTTTTTTCTAAAATCATTCTGATTGGACAGTTATTCCTTGAGTTTCATGAGGTAATACGATGCAATGATCTAACAAGTTGCAACACTTCTTTCACACCATTGTTATTATTTTATTAATAACATTATTTTATTAATGTTTTGGGCATGATTTATAGCTCACCTGAAGAAAAAAATCATGCCAGGATCATCTTCTTTTGCAGATTTCTCAGTACCAATCACCAAAACATTTGCAGCATCTAGTTTGAAACAATTGAAAAAATCAAACAATTAGTCAAACTTCTAAACATGACGGCTATAAGCATATAATTCCAGGTTAACAGTTACATGCAAACATGTCAGTCAGTCCCTTATTTTATTTGCCTGATGGAAATGCTTGCCAGGAAACAACTACAATATCAAACTACACCGCTTCTCTGAAGTGTCACACTCCATAGACGGACTGAGCCACTATGCTGAACTTCACTGGTATCTTTAGTTAGTGAAATATAACAGCTTTGAAGAACAAAAGACTTAAGGGAAAACCGATGCAGGGCACAGTAAATAACCAGCAACAGAATGCAGAAGTGGACACGCAATGCGAGTGAACTATGGAAGCTGCCCACAGAGAAATTACCATTGAAATCTACCTGCCCAGAAGATCTTTCTCTTTTCTGTATAGTAAGGGACTCTTCTGCACTCAAATTGTGCTGACTTTGTTTTGACAGTCAGAAACTTGAAAAAGCATATCCCCAAGACAGGAGTGGGTACATCTGCACTCTCCTTTGGATCAGAAGCGTGCTTTCGAAACAAATCTTCCAGACACCCTCATTTACCACACTTCTGATGTGCATTGGAAAACAGTGTCAGAGTACACAAACTGGATTTTTTTTTTTTGCATTAAATTAAACTGAAAGAGGAGCTCCAAAAACGCACCTACGGTACTCCAACTGCTAACGGGCATTTGTACAAAGGACCAAACTTGAGCTAGTGTAGGAGAATGCCCCAAAACTTACAAAATGTAGACACCGGGTTCTCAAAACAGAGTTTGTTTTTTTTTCCTTACAGGTCCGCCCCACTGTACTACTAACGTAGACAAAGTTTTAAGTTCTGATGTGGTTTTGACCAAAAAAAGATTACTTTCCAGCATGACTAATTTTGTTGCAGAACTAGTGGAAATTGGATGAGCAAAAACCCCTACCTCTATTATAAAGTGAGACTCTGCAAAAAGGAATTTGCAGGGCCTAACACCTAAGCCTTAAAAAGTTCAACCCCTTTGCAGAAAGATCACAAGTCAAGTGACAAGGCATCAAATTCAGCCTGTGAACGAATTCCACTCTCTGCTTTCCTGCTCATGCCATAGAGGCCAGGTACACCAAGGCAGCAGAAAGAGATGACTAAGTATCAGATAAACTTTTGCTAATACCTGAATTGAGACCACACAGCTGGTCTGTATGAACTCTTTTAAGACTTTTCTTTCACTTGCTATTCCAGTTCAGAAACACATGCTTTGATGAATCACTAGAGCAAGTTTTGGGTGTGAAGTTTGAGTTCACCATGGAAGAAACATTTGTCTGCATTTTCCATTTGCTTTTTCAAATATCACCCTTCTCTTTATTCATCCACTCCAGCCAAAACATACGCAACTGAAAAGAATTTGCTCCATTGTAAGTAGAACTACAGGATCTGCCTCTAAAATGTTTTTAAAGAGATCAAAAACAAGAATAATGCTTAGGAAGAACACTACAAACCAACAAATCCACAGAGTAACTGCTGATTTAGATTTCTACGTGCTAGTATTTTTCGATTTTCCAAGATTCCATGTTTGAGTTCGTAACCAACCACTGCTACATGCACAAGCCAACCACCACAACACATCTGCTGGCACAATCCAACATCCTTTC
The DNA here is from genome assembly GCF_964199755.1 of Larus michahellis. Lineage (NCBI taxonomy): Eukaryota > Metazoa > Chordata > Aves > Charadriiformes > Laridae > Larus > Larus michahellis. The sequence continues at coordinate 61,404,730 of NC_133898.1, forward strand.
ATCACTGCTTCCTCCAAACTTTTGATAAACAGAGTATCTATTGTGAGGAGTCAAAAACACACCATAAAGAAATGAAAGAACTGACAAAACCCACGCTCCCAGGGTAAAATACCAGCAACATCTGCCTTATGGTAATTCAGTCATGCTGGAGACTGTACAAAGTTTCTATCCCAAAGTTGTGAAACCAGTGTTGGTTTTAATACAAAGAAACAACAAAGGAACATGAAGCTTATACTCTACAGGACCGTGTCTATCCACGTTCATCTTTCTGAGCAAGATGATCATTAGTAAATCTTGTGTTTGAGAGAGACCCACTGGAGCATTACTGCATTTGGATTATGAAGTTTTTGCGAGGCAACCAGATATTTGATAACCTCCACTGAAATGCCCATAAACACTATCTGTCATTGTCTTAGCTTCATATAATCTGTTCATTCAAAGGGGAAAGAAAAAAAAAAAAAAAAAAAAAAAAAAAGGCATTCTTTGCCAACGTATGAAAATCACAGCTGTTCTAGGGCATAAGGTTCCCTAAGCTATAAAAAGCTCCATTTGTTTTTCTCTCGTAGTATACTTCAGCTATTTCCAAGCCACACTTTCCCAGGTCATCAGAGACACTTTGTATGGAAACCAGGACCAATTATTTTGCTGAAGCCTAGTTAAGTGTAGCATTCAAGAATTGCTAAGATATATTTTGCCCAATTAAAAAAAAAAAGTATAAACTGCACTCTCTTTACTAGAACTAAGCATTTATGTATATATCTTTTTAATTTCACTTAGTCAGCAAGATTCTCTCTTACATGCCTCCTCTCTGACCCTCAGTGATTTACATTAATAGAAATGTGTGTATGGAAAGAAGATGCAACACAAATAACAAACCTGTTTGGACAGCTGAAGCACTACGGTGCTTCACATTACTGAAAGATTAATTAAAATAAAGAAAAGTTTCAGAATTTTTTCAGTTAGTGAACTTCTATTGGGATTATTTGTATCAGAAAATTTCCAAATTTATTTTTTCCTGCATGTATCTAATTTTTCAATACTTCTAGTGTTATTGTAATTGTGGGGAAATTTATCATAGGGTAACAGTAAGTGCTGGTTATACTGCTATTCTGAAAGGTTTAGTTGTGGTTTTTTTAGGCAAATGGAATTTTTTAGCAAAGCAATATTTTTATAGGCAGTATTATATATTCCAGAGTATTACCAGAATAAGAATACACGAAGTTATAAGAATTATGTACCTCACCCATATTTCATTTCCCAAGGTATAACATTGCTTTTAATATGTTTCAAAAATCTACCTCTAGGCAAACTTGTTATTTCAACATATCCATGTGAAGTCAGGTCATGACACAGATTACCAAGATGATATTCATCTGCTGTTGCAAAGGCTGTGCACTGCATCAGATTCTGTGCCAAAGGAATAAAGATTTCAGTTAGGGCAAGGCTGAAGCAAGATGTTCATAAGACAATCGTTTGCCTCAAATTTATCATGAGTGTGACATTTTTCATTTATTCACTCTATCCTACAATATCATTGCTGTGCTGCCAACCTGGTGTACAAATACTATCGAGATTACTTGCTCCCTGTTAAGTGGGAAAGCAAATCACAGACTGAGATGAAATCAGGGGACATGAGTAAGTCACACCAAAAAACTTTGTGATAGAGCAACAAAGTGAACCCTTCTTCCCTGAATGCCGATCAAATGCTTTAACAGTAGAGCTACACTTGCTACTGCTCTCCCACCCTACAGTTTATGACATACTTGGTTGACCATTGAAATCAAAAGCAAGACACCCCTAATAGCAGCTTTAACATTCATATTTTAAAGATAAATGGAGTTCAACAATCCCAGCCTGCTTGTCAAGCAGAAGTTCCAACACTAAACATCATGTTTTTCCAAGCAGAAAGCTCACTGCCCAGGTAAGCTCCAGGGTGTGAGCCAGCACAGCACCGCAGCACAGAAAGTCTCAGATCTTCTGGGACAGTTGTAGGTGCTGCAGATCTAGTGTCCCCCCTTGAGCTGAATCTTGCACTGACAACATAGTCCTGACTGACACCACAGTCAAACAGTCTACAACAGTCAGAATTTGTCTCAATATCCCACAATCATACATAACTAAAATGCCATATTGAAACAAATGACTGGAAAAGTGATACTGAGTTGCAATGAAACTGACTCATGCATGGCAAAGAAATCAAAAACTCATCTGTGTAAAGATTTTCTTCATTAAACAAACAAGTCACAATAAACTGATCTACAAATTCTACTACTCATTTTAAGTGGATTTCTTTGTTCTGATACCATGTATGTCCCACGATAATGTTTTTCAGTACAATGTAGTGGAAGATATCCAAAAAGTGATGTGTCTCATTATGGATCAGTCACTTCCCAGCTTTTTGTAACTAATACAAATGGGGATGTAACTAACAACAAACGAACAAAAGAACTGTGCTCATCTGCAAGCATTTATACCCACAATACATTTCAACTTAAAATCCAAATTATATTCTTGCAACACTCATACACCATCAAACAGCAAGGCTTAAAAAGGTGTTCTACTCCTTGGGGGGCTCGTTACCAGCCACCAGAATCACGGCCACACATTTAAACCTTCTTTTTTTATGTTAAAATTCTGTTATCACTTCCAAAGCTATGCTTACACATCATCTTAAATCAGTGATCACTAACAGAAAGTAAACTTTAAAAGTAATTACAATATTGTAGACAACTACAAGCAATTTTGTAGGCATATTTCCACGACTGTGCTATGAGGCTGAGTTTAACAGTGGAAGAGAACTGTGTTTTCAGTTCCCTTGCTGCAGTACCTTTGAAAAGTTGCATTATCGCAATTTGATCTGTATAAATCCATTCTCAATCTCTAAACTGCAAATGCAAATTATGTACCTCAGGTTCTTCCAGAAAGCTCTGGTTATTAGAAGTACTCATGCTCTGCCATGAAACTCTTCTGTCAAGAGCTAAGGGGAGCAAACTTATCTTCTAGCTAGTATATAATCTGAAATTATCTTGCTCTATGCTTCCCATAGTTTATTACATGTGCCCTTGTTCATTTCAAGGTAGATACACCACAGGACAGATTTTCTGTCTTACTGCTGCAATTTTAGTTTCAACATGAACACTTTACATTTAGTTAGAACCAGAAGTTTGCTGCTTAGACTACATGCCTGAAACAGCATTTTGAATGCACACTAGTTTGTCCACAGGCTCTCTTGATGTCTAAACTCCCATGATAGCTGGTGAAGATATAGCCAACACGTCTGTACTCTAATGAGTGAGTCAGCTAATCCTAAAATAGATGTGTTAACTGGCCGGTCAAGATTAACGGCATGCTTTCTGCTACGTCATTTTCACTTGCAAACTTGAAAATAACAGACGACAAGATCTGTACTGATGCTAGAAAGAAACTCCAGATACTCAACACCTGGCTGAGGCTTCACTGAGATTCTATTCAGAGCACCACAACAGCTACCCTTAGGAGTAGCCATCCTAACTATCTTAACAACTCATTTTCCCTATCATCACACCCCCAACAACTGCACAGGCTCATGGAACCACAATTCTGCTTAGCCCACCCCTTCCACTTTAAGCATACAAAAATTTTTAAGAAAGGAAACCTGTGAGATGAACTCAAATCCCCACATCACCACAGGAATCAGTCTTTACCTTAAGCATAGTAAATACTATATACATCTTTACTTGATTTTCAAGCTTTTTCTAGACTACATGGCTAGAAATGCTATACATTAAAAATTAGCTCAGAGGCTTTTCATGCCATCAGACTTCACAAGATCAACTAAACTGAGTAGTGATGCTATTCACTGATGAACTAATTACAGCTGTTAACTGCTTTCAAGTAACTCCTCCATCTATCCTGAAAAACTGGTCTTACGACCCTTTTTATCACTGCTGGTGCTCAGCACTCTGCCTGTAAACAACATATGAAGACCAGCGCTGGGGAGGAGTGGGAAGGACCTCATTCACTGACTTTTCTGCAAAGAAAAGTGTCAACTGTCAGGCCCTTCCAGACAGAAACTACCAGAGATCGGAGGAGCCTGCCCCTAGGTTAACTGCCCTGGCAACAGGGCCTGCATTACTGGAGGGCTCTTCGGCTGCCTCCACACATGCACAGGAAAGTAGCACCAGCTTTTTCGTAACACCAGGATTTACAGAAAACCAACAGCACGCTGAAAAACCTCAAGGACTCATCTTGCAGAAATCAGCCACATCTTTAAGTTATTTCTCCATACCACATATCTATAAGGAAGTACACAAATAAGTAAAAAAAAATGCTTATTCCAAAATACTGCCGGCCTGCAGTAAAGGTGACAGCCTCTCCATACCCCTGTAGATGGGGCTGTGTATCTGACAAAACCACATGGGGTTTATTCCAAAATAGCAAATGTTTTTGTTAGGTCTGAGTTTATGTGATTTCTGGCACAGCATTTTGCCATGTGGAAGCTTGCTCGGAAAGTAAATTATTTCAGTATATCAGGCAATATTTTCTCCATTTCTTCACAATGAAAGAAAGTAAAAATAGCAGTGCATATTACTTGCATACATATATATGAAAATGTCAAACAAATAAACTGTTTGCTGCTATTTAAAAGCCTCGACAATCTAAAAAAAAAAAGTCACTCCAATTCACTCAACAACAAAAAGAAGCAACCTCTGAAAGTAACGTCACAGCATGAATAACAAGCTTGAAACATTACATGGTTTTTCAGAACTAATATTCTTCACTTTGTTTTTTCAAAGCAACAGGAAAATTCAAGTGGGAACTAAATTGTCTATAACGGAGTCTTTATGTTACATTAAAGCATACTCCTGCCCATCACACAAAATATGAAACAAGCTTAAATTACGAGAAGGCAAGCATGTTTCTGTGCTCACATTCAGTAAATCATGTAACAAGACACATTTTGCAATGTGGAAGCTATTTCTGAAAGCACAATACTTGTTTCAGTCTCATCTAGAGTACTATTTTATTAACAATACCCTGGAAGTCAGTTGTAGCTTGAGGAGAACAGTAACACTTCTGACACCAGGATTTTCCTCGGAGATCTTATATTCAAGTATGCTTAAGATCTGCCTTGGATAGTATCAAGGCTTGCACAGAACTATCTTAAGGAGAAACAGCCACAAGTATGCAGTGTTCCACTTAATCATTTCTCATTTTATTCAAAACAGTTTGCTGCTGCAGTTACTCTGTAGGCCGAGGAGCCTGGAGATCTACACATGGAATAATCTTCCTCAAGTAACACCGGCTACATCTGCACCTCCATTTCCCATCTGAAACTTAACCTGAATATAATCTTAATACGGTTTGCTTCCATCTTGATTTCTGTTTGAGTGAAGCCTTAAAACTGCGTAGAACTGGACAAGCAAGGATACCTAGGGAAAATTATTGTGAAAGCTAGACTTTGTTTCTCAATATTAATGTGATTTGAGAGCACTGGTTAAAATTATTTTTAATTGATTTCATCTTTCCGCTTTGATAACCACTTATCTTCCCTCCACTTTTGTTTCCACATCGCTAGTAAATTTCCATTTTATCTTCAAAATACCAGCCACACCAGTTTCTATCAAGCTTGTTTCTGTTTACAGAGTTCCAATCTCTCTGTGGCCACACTAGGGTTAATAATGAAATCCTCCTCACCAAACAAACATGTTAATTTCATTAAAATGTTAATCTAAACACAAACCTGAATCTAAATTAAATTGATGAAGTTCCCTTAATGTTATGCAGACTGTAAATTTTATACTTTACCTCCATGTCCGACAGTAGTGGCTGGTTAGTTCTGGATGGCTGCTTGGTCCTTGGTGCTTTTGGTGGCCTCTTAACTGGCTGGTTACTGTGTTTTGGAATAATTTTACCAGCTGATACAACCGAGTAAAATCTTGATGATACGTTCCAAAGCTTTTTAATATGCTCTGTATTGAGATTGTAGTTTTCCGTCACCGCCACACCAAAACGTTTCCAGGGTGGAAAAAAAACCTCCCCACTCTGATAATAAACATTTTTTCCCAAAGCCGATACATTTCCTTGGAATAACTGCCAATTCTTGACTTGCACACATTGACTTGTCAAACAAGGGGAAGCAGTCTTCAGAGCATACAAATTCCAAGATTTTGCTGTTCGTTGAGCTCTTCTGTCAACTTCATTATTCAGCTGTAATAGTGGACATCCATTTTTATTAAAGCTTTGGCATGTTGTTGTTAAAGCATGGAAAGATCTAGTCCGAAGGCGCAGAAGTTTCAGTCTCATTGCTTCCCTCAGAACTGTATTTAAAACAAACAAACAAATTCATCCATCAATGCTTTGGAAAGAAATAATATTATTTTCCCCTTATCTAAAAGGTGACCCATACTCCTTTTGCATGTGTTAGTACTCCTAAGCACATAAACACTGTTAGGATTAAACGGCTTTTTTTTTCAACACTATAGAAATACACTTAATTAAGATCAAAACACATTATTGAGCTGTGTGCTTGCAACACATGGTGGAAAAGTGAAATTGGTTGCTATGTCAATATGTAAGCAGGCATCTTTTCCCTCCGTTGCTCATTCTGTGTAGCAGTCTGCACTCTCAGTAACCCCACCGACAAAATTACTCAGGAGCAAGCATGCACCTTAAAGAAGACATCAGACTCTGAGAATCATTATTTTATACATAATAAAAACAACAATTAGATTATTACGTGCTTGTATGGGAATGTCACCTACAGAATATCCACACTGATCGGCATCAGCTCAAACTGCTGTACCACAAACAGCCAAGCATGGATCCAGCTCCGTTCATCTGTCATGAACGAAGTGAGAACCAAGTCAATCAGATTACCGTCTTGATCCTGTTAGTACATACCAGTGTGCAACAGGGACCACAAGGCCTGCTTGCAGATCTACTTGTGCCGATGGAAACATGACACAGTTCTTATTCTGTTATTTCAGACTAAGAGCAAGCTTATTATATTTATGCTACATTGTATGAGTTAATCCAATAAACTGCAGAAGTATTCACAGACTGAATACCTCAGTGGGTGTCTTTCACTTGCTGAAAAATCAGTGTCAAGTCCCCGCCCCCATCTGCTTTTATTAATGAAGACCATTTCCCTCATGACACAAAATCCATCTTCAGCAAATTAACCAAAAAAAAAAAAGTAATTCAGTTGTACAGATTGAAAGAACTGCCAATTTCAGAGTATTTTTCAAAAACTGTGTAAAGAAGGATCCTCGATACCACCCCACACATTTAACATAACAATCCAAATCAGCATTTTCTTGTGAAAACAAATCATTGTGGAATGACTGGAAAAAGCCTTTCATCCTGACGAAGATACCTAGATGCTAGCACAATACATGCATAACTTGAAAAAAAACCCAAACGAAACCTCACCCTGATATAACTTAATGGAAAGGGAGCACACTAATTCTGGTGAAAGAGGCATACAACTCCAGGGGGAAAAAAAAAAAAAAAGACATAAAACACCTTTAGAGTACCACAGAATAAGTAACTGATATTGGGTATAATTTTATATGCTCTTCACTTGTAGCTTTTTACCCAATTTGCAAACCTGTTATTTGCATACTTATCAGAATAAATCAATTATTATTTTCATTTTAAACTTGTACTGGATTTAAAAAGCAGCCCAGAAGAGTCTGCCCAGAACAAGGCACATTTGCCTTCTTAAAGGCTTGTCACCTCTGCATAATCAAGAGGGCTGAAAAACTCAGTAACTGCAACCCAAGGTGGCTGACAGCCAGGGCAAGGGCAGAAGTCTCTGGAAGCGTGGGCTGACAAGAGGAAGGAGACTCACAAATGCCAGGCAGATCCATACTTTCTTAGCCAACAAAAGCTCGTGTCGAATCACAGTGATCCCAGATGTGATTTTTCAACTGTACAAGCTTAGGGCAAGTTACAAGGAAGCAGTGACCGTATGGACTTCCACCCAGGAGCCTCGACGCTAGATGCCTGGCAGCAAAGGCACCTAGCCGGCGAGGGCGGAACTGAGCAATATTCTAAATAAACGGGATAAAGCGCTACCACCACAACAGCAGGCGCCATCTCCGGGCGGCAGGAACACATCCGCCCTTTATTCTCCAGCGCCTCCTTAACACAAGACACACTTTATTCACACCCGTTCTTCCAGCTACGGCCAGCCCAAGCTTACCGCGGCAGAGCGAGCGAAATGGGCGAATAAGCCGGGCCCACTCAGCCAGCGGCCAGGTCAGGCCTGCCCGGGCCCTCGGAGGCCTCAGCCTCCGCAGGCGGGGAGCACCTCCTCCGGTATGTGCGGGGCAAGTGGTGCAGCCCCGCTCCCATTGGCTGCCTGCCGTGACGGGCAGGAAACAGGCCTCCAGGCAGCCAATCGGGAGGCCAGAGAGACCCCGCCGGTGGCGGCGGCCCGCGCGCGCCTGACAGGCGCCCCTGGCGGGCGCAGGGAGCCACCACCGCCGGGCCCAGCGGCGGCGCGCGGGGGGTGGGGCGGGTGGCGCGCGCCCCCTCCCCCCGGTTCCGTTACACTGCGCCACCGGCGAGAAGCGCGCAGCCGGCGGGGCCGCGGGACCTGAATACGAGGGGGGACGGGGAGCGGCCCGGCCGCCTTCCGGCGGCAGCTCCGGCCGGGGCAGCCCGGGATGGGGTGGATGGGGGAGGAAGGGATGGGGCAAGAAATCAGACCCACCAACCCTCCCGCGGGCCGGGCTCCTTCTCACCCTCGAAACCGGCTCCCCTAGCCCGGCCTGCGGGGCCTTCCCACCAGCGGCAGGAGCAGAGCCGGCGGGGAGGGGGGGCCAGGGCCCACCTCCTCCCGCGGGCGCTGCAGCAGAGCAGGCCCGGCCCGCGGGCCTCCGTGCCGCCGTCCCCCCTCCGCTCCGGGGGGTGCCGGCAGGGACTCCACAGCCCCCTTCCCCCAACACAATCCCCCACGCAGCCCCGGGAGCCGCCAAGGGCCGCCCCGCGTCCTCCCCTCCCCGCGGGCCCGCCCGCCCGCCGTCGCCGCCGCCGCGGCGGGAGGGGCGAGGCGGTTGCCGCCGCGCGCCAGCACTGACCTGGGGGAGGGGGGGGGCGCGCCGCTCTCTCCGCCGCGCGAGCCGCCGGCCCCGCCCACCGCCCGCCGAGCTCCGCCAGGGCGCGCGGGCCGCCAGGCCCCGCCCGCCCGCTCGCTCGCGCGGCCGTCGCCGTGCTGCGCGGCGGGCGCGGCTGAGTCAGCAGTAACGTCCGGCCGCTCGGCCCCGCTTCCGGGGGGCGGCACCGCCGCCTAGCAGGGGCGGAGCAAGATGGCGGCGGTAGCGGCGCTACCCGTCTCCCTCTCGGGCAGGTTTAAGGGGTCCGTCACGGCCTGTCGCGCTCGTTACCGGCAGCGGGGTAGGGGGCAGGAGGGAGCTGAGGCACCGGCTGGTGACAGCCCAGCCGGGAGCGGCCGCTTTCGGGCGCCGGGGCCCTCGGTCGGGGCCTCCGGCTTAGCGGTAGGGGCCGGCTCTCGGCCTTCTCGTTGTCGGCGCGAGCAGCGCCAGCGTCGCGCCGTGGACGAGGCGGTGTCGCCGGGAGGCGGCGCTGTGGGCCCTGGGCTGCCGGCTCCGCGCTGCCGCCGCAGCCGCAGGGGCGGGCGCATCTCCGAGCCGGTGTCTACTGGCCTCGCCCCCGCTTACCGCTGCTGTTGTCCCGACCCGTTACTGACCGGCACGGGCCGTGGGAGGGTGTAGGCGGTGTGTCTGTATTCCCCAGGTTTCTTTGGGTTCTCCGTTGGGTTCGGAGTCCCTGAGACTGGGGCTCCGAGTGACGGGATGGAAACCTTCCAATAAAAATAATTCTTCAAGCGTTCTGTAGGGATGGTCATGTTTTGCTCGCTGGCCTTCTCGTATATAAACAGTGTTCTGGGAAAACGTAAATCAAGTATGTAGTGGAGAGCAAGTAGCGTGGATTTTGTTGTTGATACAGGATTCACTTAAACTTTAAACAAATCTCTAAACAAATTTTCTTGACTTTACATCTGGGTAACAGCAATTGGAGAATGCATTTTAGCCTAGAATTAACTGCAATTTTCACTCTTTTGGCAGGGCCAGTCACTTAGCATTTTCTTCCCTGAAAAGACTGGTGTTTTATCTTTTTCTTCAAAAGTAGACCTAAGAACCTGGGCAATTTGAGATTTGTTTGTTGGTGGTGTCCACTGCTTTAAAGGCACATAAACTTACTTTTAAGACCTAGCATTTATTTTAAAAAATAGAAGATATTTCATCATTTCCTCTCAGTAATAAAAATTGGATCCTCTCCTTTTTAGATCCTTTGCATATTTTACAATTAAAGACAGACTGCCCCAGATCCTCACAAGAGTTATTGATACTCTGCATCGACATAAAAATGAATTTTTTGAAGAACATGGTGAGGTAAGAGTAAGGTATCTTTTTGACTGGGATTTCCCACCCCACACCTCACCCCCCACCCCGAGACCCCTTCTCTGCCTTGATTTTGCAATTTTCTTTCTACAGTCATTACTTGTCTGCCTTAATCTTTTTGTCTCTTGTTTTTTTTTGTTCTTTATAATTTCTTTCTTGTAGCTATTTTTCATTAATTGTGCAACTCGTCTTTCTGTCTAACCTTTTTCTGATCTATCTGTTTGTCCCGCCACTGAATGAACAACACTGTTCTGCAACTGCTTCACTTTCTCAGGTTTTTGTGTTGATGCAGTGTAAGAGACTGTAGCATCTTCTAACATGGCAATGTTTCAATTCTTTGTTCCCCTCTAATAAGGAAAAAGTCCAATCTAAAAAGAAATCCCATAAGCGATTCGTTTTAGGATGTTAGGTGGAAAGTGAGCTTCATTCACCAAAATGTGTTTGGTTGAATCAAGCTCTGATTTTTTGGGAACTTCTATTTGGCAATTAAAACGTACCACTTATTTCTTTCATGAAAAATTGATCTGTGCGTCTACAGGAGTAAACGTTCAGAATAGGATCTTCTGTTTTCCACTTATTTCAGAAAGGTGTTGAAGCAGAGAAGAGAGCTATATCTTTTCTCTCCAAACTGCGGAATGAACTGCAAACAGACAAACCAGTGACCCCTTTAGAAGATGAGCTGCCTGATGCTGCACTGTGGAACCAATACCTAGACTACCAACGAAATTTATCAAATGGAAGTGGAGAACCAAGTTGGTTTCAGTCCCCATGGTTATTTGTGGAGTGTTATATGTACCGAAGAATTCATGCAGCATTAGCACAGAAGTAAGTATTTACTAGCTTGGTTCATTACTCTGCAAAACATTATTCTTTCCCATTTTTATTTTAGGAGAAAGGAAGAGAGCTGGGGAGTAAGATAAAGGAAAATCTTAAGCTTTTGCCATATTCCTTTTTCCCCTCATGTCGCACCTCAGATTAAAATTAATACTTTTTCTGTGCAGCAGAATTTGAAGCTCATTAGGTTGTTTTATTCTTTAGTTTCTGTAACTTGCTCTATGCAAAAACTCTTAAGCTTGACTGTATAGCTTGACCTTCTTGCAGACTGATGTGCAATGAAATATGAAAGTTATTTAGCATTTCAAAAAGGTTTGTTAGTCTAGAATTATCTCTTAAGACATGTTGGCCTGAAACACAGAATGTGAGAGCCGCTAATCTGTTGGGCATTCAAACTTGTTTTGCTTGAAATCTGAAATTACCATTTGAGAACTGTTTCTTAGAGCAGTAGACCCAGCTTAAGCAGCCCCTGTTGTTCATCCTACACCATCTTCTTAGTTACAGCAGTGTTTGCAGACCATATGTTGCATCGGACTTTGGGAGCTGATCCTGGTTAAAAATAACTTGACAGGAAAAACTTCAGCTGGTACTATGGAGAGGTGCCAGTACGATGTAATGGGATAGGAATCAGCAGTTCATTCTGCTGCCAAAAAAATGGAAAGCTTCATGTGTACTGGATTTGCCCTTAGTTTTACAGTGATACAAACACAGTAATGGGACTCTGCTTCTGCTGGTATATTGTGTAATTTGAACTCTTCTAGCAAAAACTTCAAATATGAGATGGATCTGCTGGATTGTACTTAAAAAACTGAGCAGATATGTTCCATTAGTAAGCTTTAAGTTTCTTGATCTCCATTATTTAGCTGCTCTTAAGCATATGCTTGGGTGGAAGTTCAGTCATTTGTCAAAAGGTGTACATGTCGATATGTCTCATAAGATGAGTGTACGTTTCTTATGTTTTACAAGAGTTGAGTTGTTCTGTCATCTTTGTCATGTTAATTTTCTAAAGTCCTAGTAAAAAAACTTTCATAGGAATAACTTCATTTCACTGTAAGAGACTTTGGTATGGGAAGTACACTTCAGCACATATAAACATGCTTAAAATGGGGCCAGCAATTCACTACATCATTAGTTCATTTGTATGTTACATTTTAAATTCTCTGTGTCTGAAGACTGGCGTTCAAAATTGTCACTGTATGCGCAATTCCCAGGATTGCTGTGACTGAACACTTGCTCACTTTCAGAATATATTGGTAGAAATATAAAGACGTCTTATATACTGTCTGTTTCAGCGAGATACGATATCAGGCTGTTACTGAGATGCGTGAAAATCTAGTATGACAAATTAGAAGTGGAAAACCTAACTGGGGCCCGTAGTACGGCCTAAAAAAGCTGAGCTTCGAGCTTGCCCTTTCATCTGTGTTTCATATGCTGTCATGGAAAATGTGGCAAGTATGTTAATATATTTGTTCTCCTGTTTTTAGCCCACCTATTGACAACTTTGACGTATTCAAGGAAGGAAAAGCTCAAAATTTCTTTGAATCCCAAGAGGCTGTTATTACCTTATGCACTCACTTTCAGGAACTTCTTAAAAACATCAAGGATCTAGATGAAAAGCAACTTCAGGAGGAATTTTTTAAGCTATTGCAGGTAAGCTAGTAGTGCCTAACTTAAGAATTTAAACTCTCTCCTGTGTAACAAATAAAAAGTTGAGGTTATAAAGAATCTGAACTTCATATGGAAATTAAAATATAGCTCTTTTGTTTGTAAAAATGTGATGAAATCCTGACAGCCATACTGTATTGCTGCTGGTTACTTGTATTAAATGTGACATTTTAATTACATATTTTCTTCATTATGTATTTGAAAACCCAGCTTATTCTCCCTCAAAACCAGTATCACTAAAACATTTTAAGTCAAGTTCCAGATGGCCTTTTTGTTATTTAACTATAAAATTTTAAAACAGTTCATTTTATTGACACTCTAAACATTTTTAGACTTCTTTGGAAAAAGAGTTAGAAGTCATTCTAGGCCAGAAGTTATTTAAAAGGCTTATAACTACATTATTCTTGGAAAATAATGTCTTTGAATAGAATACGAAATATCATAGGATTATAAGTAAGTCCACTAGCTGGCAACAGTGCACACCAAGTATTTGAGGAATCTTTATAAAGACCTCATTAGTGCGTACTTAAAATACAAGTTCTTACTTGGCTGCATGTAATAAAAAGCCAAACCTGCTTTATTACTCCCTTTTCTATGTTTCCACTGATATTTTCTGGAATTACATTATGAAGAATATTTGTGTTTTAAGCTTTGTGAGGAGTGTATTTTTGTTGATCTAAATCTTCCATCTCTGTCACTTCTGATGCATGATTCTGACACCTGCAGAAATACAGAGCATTGTTTGGTTTCTTCCACAAAATCTTGTCTATATTAACACTTCTGTACAAGAAGTTGAATTCTGTTAAAGCTTGGAGGAAAATGTGGAGTTAAAGCCTTCATGTCCCTAAAATAAAAACAAACAAACAATATCTTTAGTGTTTGTGAAGTTTAGAATGTAACTACAATGAGACTTACCAAATGTTTTTGTTTTTTCCTCCTTCTAGGTGTCATTGTGGGGGAATAAGTGCGACCTTTCTTTTTCAGCTGGTGAAGACAGCTCTCAGAAATCTGGTCCTTTACAATCCCTGGAAAACATGATACCTTACATCTTAGTGAATGATATGGAAGAACTTTGGTCAATACTTGTAAATGCCAAAAAAAGAAATACAGAAAAAAGTAATGTTAGGGTTGACATAATCCTGGATAATGCCGGATTTGAACTTCTAAGTGATCTTGTGTTGGCTGACTTCCTGTTATCATCAAAGCTAGCTGATGAAGTCCATTTTCATGGAAAAGGTATTCCATGGTATGTGTCAGATACCACAAAGCATGATTTTAACTGGACTATTAAACAACTGCAGTCAGCTAATCATATGTGGATGTCTAGATGTGGGATAAACTGGGAGGGCAATTTGAAAAAGGGAGTTTGGGTTTACCATGATCACATGTTTTGGACTTTGCCACATGACTTTTCCAGTATGGCTGAAGTTGCTCCTGACTTGTACGCTGATCTGCAGAAGTCAAACTTGCTTCTTTTCAAAGGTGATCTAAACTATAGAAAATTAACAGGAGATAGAAAATGGGAATATAGTGTTCCATTTCATCAAGCCTTGAACAAGTTTCATCCTGCGCCTCTCTGTAGTTTGAGAACACTGAAATCTGACACTCAGGTTGGCCTAAAACCTGGACAAGGTGAACAAATTCAGGCTTCTGAACCTGAATGGATGGTAAGTGGAAAATATGGGATAGTTCAGTTTGATGCTGCTCGCTAGTTAAACGGTTCCTAATATTCTGAAAGAGAGATTCAGTCTGAGTTTTAACTACTTTCTCTGTTCCGTGGTTGGGCTTCGGCAAAGATTCTATCTTGTTTGCACTTTTTCCTCCCAAGTGATTTGTTGTTTCTGTTCCACAAATTACTTTAATGTTGTGCAGAAGTTTACAAACCGTCTTTGTAAAGACAATCTGCATTTCAATATATTTTGTTTTCCTAATGTCCAATGTCAGGAGATGTTTAGGATGAACATGTAGTTGTCCATATTTTTTTTTCTTCCTGAGTGGGTATGAGTTTATGGCTAACAAGTGAAAAACCTGCCTTAGGAACCATTTTCGCAATCCCACATTAGCATGTATTTACTTATTTCAGGATAATTTGTGCTCTGTACGCCATGCATTGCATGAAAATTAAGTTTAGAGAATGCACAAATTAATTCCAGATAGATTCTTTGCAACCCATTGCAGGATCATATTTTAAAACTGTTATCTATCGTGGTAATTCTCTTTATTTGTAAATGTATTTGTTTTTTTAAGAAGGATGCCACAATTTTCATGGGAAAAATGCAACCCCAGTAGCACTGAGAAATATATGCGAGAGAAACATACGCTATACAGGTTGCTGCTAACGAGTTGTTAGATGCCAATTTCTTCTTTTTTACCCTGGTCTCAAATTACTCAGAGTTTTGGGGAAAATTTAGGGATATTTTAGTCGTTTTTCAGAGTGAAGTGAAAGGAAAATGGAAATGCACTATCAATTTATAAAGGAAAAATTAAAAATAGATTCTGTCAAGTCTTAAAGTACTTCTGTGAGTTGAAGTAGGGCCTTCCATAGGGGACTGATGCAATGCCAGTGATAACCACAGGTTTGTTAGAAGATGGTGGCAGAATTACCCATAGAGTCTGACTGAGTTATGCTTTTGTCTAGAGCTGCTAAAATGAGGTGAACTTGCCCGTGGTAGCCAAGGTGGTTATGTTGTAGGCAACAGGAGTAGACAGCAGAGAAACTTTGTTTTGCATTTTACATACATCTTACACAGTGAAAAGGAGGGCACAGAAGTGGCCTTATTTGAGTATGTTCTGGAAGTGGTGCTTATAGCAAGGGAATTTAAATGACTGTGTGGTAGAAAGTTGATTTAGAAAGACTTTTGTGCTTACAGTTAACCTAAGACAAGAGTAAGCTTTGGCAGGCCAAAAGAAGTGGGAGGGCGAAGATAGGACAGTATTTTCTACCTATTTCAGGCTTTGAAAATGAATCTGGATTCCCCTTTTGGTTGGTGAAATCACTAGCAAAGCATGTCTTCTGGAGAGAATCAGCTGCAGCTTGTGGTGTTTGTACAATAAAGATCTATACAGTGAATAAATATGCTCCAGCTGCTGATAACTTTCATTATTTGTGTTTATGTTCTTCTTCTTATATCTGAAAGTATATTACTATTTTAAAGTTGCAAGGTCAGGTATTCAAAAACTAAGATGCTACGAATTTTGGGAGGCAATGTGATATTGTAGGTAGGGCTCTACTTTTGAGACCTGGGTTTAGTGTTCTCATCTCCTTTGTATCTCTGGCTTAGTACTGCTAAAGGATGAATTGTTGCTCATCCTAAAGCACCTGATTAAACTGCATAAATTAGAAATCCAGTCAAGAGAGTTGAACGTCTCTTTTGACTGGGCAAGAGCTCAGGGGGCCTCCAGCTTTGGTGCTTTGATCAAATACATAAACAACACGATGAATCTGGGCACTGGAGCATCAGTTTCTCCTCCGTGAAAATGCTGTTAACTTGTTTCAAATGCACTTTGAAGCAACAACTTTGGGTAAAGAACAGAGGGATGTAAATTGTGGAATACGTGCAATGAAAGCTTCCTGCCTTGTTCAGAGGGGCAAAATGATTAGGGGAAGAAATCTGCATTGCCTGTGGACAGATTGTAAGGTGCTGACTTAATTTGCTGGAGAGGTTTAAAAGTGTGTAATGGACAAGAAGAGAAAGGATCGTTTCACTGTTGAGGCCAACCTTGAAGAATAGATTTGCCTCTTACACAGTCCTTATATATGCTGAGAAACTTGGTTTCATTTTTCACTGATTGTTAATCTGTCTCTCTGTGCCCAGGTTGCTTTCAAGCTGGGAACTCACAGTGCAGATCATTGAGCATTAATATTCTGAAGTTATGATAAATAGAAGCCTACAAAATGCTAAATCACTTAGGAGATGCAGCAGTATTCGCTCAGTATTACTTGAGTCATCTCATTGGAGATTGTTGCAATAATGTTTGTGAGGAAGTAGGGTGGTGATTTCATGAGTACCGTAAGACATGGAATTCTTAGATTAGCATTTGGATGGTAATATAAGACATGATGTCACGCTGCGGAAAAAAAAAAGAAATAAATTAAATTAGTTCTATTCTCCAGTTGATTAAGTGAGCACTTTTCATCTTTTGCCCCTCACAAAGTTTATATGGTAATATACAACTACATAGTTATGTGAGGAATGCACATCTGTAACTTCCAAATACTTAATTGCTTGACTTCTGTAGCTGTAACTGTAAAGTGCTATTTATAGACAAAACTGAATATGCAGCATACTTTTCTGTTTGTTAATTCACTATATTTTTGTAAAATTTGGATTGATTCTATGAAAAAAAAAAAAAGATGCTGTAATGCCAGTGTTATTTTCTTCCATGCCACAAAGTAGTAGTGAAGACAGATATTCCTACAAGGCACTGTGCCCTGCTGTTGGGTTAGATATGGTTTATTTGGAGATAGGGAATGCTTTTGTAGGTACTCAGTGTTAATTACTCATGTAATATAGCCTCATGAAATGGCAGCTTGTGCCTACTGCATTTAAGTGGAATTTACTGTTACACAACCTAAAGCATATGTCATAACAATAGCATATGCTATAATACAGCATAATTTTTTTTTCTTGAGTATTCAAGAAAGTTGCTTCTGTACGTCTGTGTTACAACTGATGCCCAAAATGCTTGCACGGCATAACTCAGGAGCTACTGAATTGTATACCTAAATTCTTCAGATTTTCACTTTGTGTGCCATTTGCATATTTATAACTAAAAAAGAGCATTTTCAGTGATTCTGAGGACCACAGCAGAACATCTTCTGATTTCTATTTTTTTTTTTGTTCTACCTTTTGAGCAGCTGTATTTGTGAATCAGTTTGATGATGAAACAGGAGGAAAAGTAATGTCACAGGCACAGCAAAATCCTGTACGCACATCTGTCTGAATACTTCATAATTCATTAGATAAGACTTATACAATAATTCTGTAAGTATATAAGGCTTCTGAAAATAAACTTATGGGGAAAATAAGTTGATTGTATGACTGGAAACTGAATATTGAAATAAATGATACAATTTTGTGCAAAAGTCAAACATCATTATGTGATTATATTATTTCAGACACTGGGACAGCCAACTTAAAATAATTCAGGTCTTAGTTCTTGATTTTGTTTTCTTTGAAACAGAGTTTATACAAAAACCTGTAAAGCATATTTATCCAGTGAGGTTTTGAAAGATACAGATGCAAGAGATGGGTATCATAAAGTGTTCTTCTTCATCAAGACAGGTCATTATTAGGGCAGTTTCTGCCTTGTTACTCTACCAATATTTTTGTTTGAATTTCAAAACCTTGAAAAGCATTGAGAATGTCTTAAAGTTTATCTGGTAATTACTTATTACGGTTGGTGCAGTTGATGGTGTCATTATCAGGATCACTTCCCAAACTGATAGATACTTCATGTGTTCTCAGTAAAACTGAGTGGTTTAGTGTTACAGCAAGTGTAACACTAAAATATTTCCAAGTCACTTTGTTTTACACTGCTTACTGATGTCCCATAAACCCTAACTATTGTTGTTGAAATATTTCCTTTAAAGTTTGTTGTGTATTTGTATTTCATGGTGTGACTATCGATAGGGAGAGGCGAGGAAGGAGGGGCAGAGACATTGCCCTCTACATCAAGAAATGGGTAGAGTGTGATGAGCTGTCTCTGAAGAATAGTCACGAGGAAGTTGAAAGCTTATGGGTAAGAATAAGAGATGGAGGCAACAAAGGGAACCTTGTGGTTGGTGTCTACTACAGGATGCCCAATCAATGCCTGTTGATGAAGCCTTCTTACTCCAGCTACAGGAGGCATTGCGCTCTCAGGCTCTTGTCCTGCTGGGGGACTTCAACCACCCTGACATCTGCTGGAAAAGTAGCACTGTGAGCTGTAGGCAAACCAGGAGACTCCTGGAGTGCATTGAAGGTAACTTCTTAAGCCAGGTAATAGCCTCAACAGAGGAGAGGCGGTACTGGACCTGATGGTCACCAATGCAAGTGAGCTAATTGGTGATGTTACGATTGGAGGCAATCTGGGCTGCAGTGATAATGCACTGGTGGAGTTCACAGTCCTGAGGGATCTGGGTCCCTGAGGGACTTGAAGAGTCAAGTTGTGACCTCGAATTTTAGGAAAGCAAACTTTCAGCTCTTCAAAGTTAGTCAATAGGACCCCCTGGGAAACTTCCCTCAGGGGCGAGGGAGCAGAACGGAGCTGGCAGAGCTTTAAGGACACTTTCCACAGAGTGCAAGAGCTCTCGATCACGAGGTGTAAGAAATCAGGAAAGGAGGGCAAGAGAACGGCATGGCTGAGATGAGATCTGCTGGCCAAACTACGGGGCGAGAGAGATGCACAGGGAGTGGAAGCAGGTATCCCAGGAAGAGTATAGGGACGCTGCCTGGTTGTGTAGGGATGATGGGGTCAGAAAAGCCAAGGCGCAGCTGGAGCTGAACTTGGCAAGGGACGGAAAGAATAATAATAAGGGCTTCTACAGGTATGTCAGCCAGAAAAGGAAAGTCAAAGAAAGCATACCCCACTCCTTGATAAGCAAGACTGGCAAACTGGTAACAACAGACAAGGAGAAAGCTGAGATACCCAACAACTTTTTGCCTCAGTCTTCACTGGCAACCTCTCCCCCCACACCTCTCGAGGGGATGGACCACAAGGCAGGGACTGGGGGAGCGAAGTCCCACCCATTGTGAGAGAAGACCAGATTCGTGACCGCCTGAGGAACCTGAACATAGAGAAGTCTGTGGGACCTGATGAGATGCATCCCAGAGTCCTGAGGGAGTTGGCTGACATAGTTGCAAAGCCACTCTTTGTGATATTTTAAAAGTCATGGCAGTCAGATGAAGTCCTCGGTGACTGGAAAAAGGGAAACATCACACACATCTTTGAAAAGGGTATAAAGGAGGACCCTGGGAACTACTGACCTGTCAGCCCCACCTCTGTGCCTGGGAAGACCATGGAACAGATCCTCCTTGAAGCTATGCTAAGGCACGTGGAGGACAGGCAGGTGATTTGAGACAGGCAGCGTGGCTTCACCAAGGGCAAGTCCTGCCTGACCAACCTAAAGGCCTTCTGTGATAAGTGACTACATCAGTGGAGATATATATTGTGAAAAGGTTTTTTATTTACGTTTCTTTTTGAAGTTTGGCTCATTTGGCTTTGTTTCCACTGGGAAAGAAATATAAAATTCCTATTCCGTGTATGGAAACGGCTGTACAGAAATCCCGTGTATTCAGCGCAGTGCTGCTGAATGCTGACACAGGGCGCAGGAACATCTCCAGGCTGTCACCCCTGAAGTTCAGGCACCTGCGGAGAAAGGCTTTCTGCCCCCTTACCTGTTCACATGCAGAATACTGTGCCGGAGGTAATCATATAGAATTTCCTTAAAATAGCTGAGCAAGGCTCAATCTTTCAAATGCTTGTGTATATGAAAATAATGCAGCAGAGAAGGACCTGCAAACTGGTAAATCCATGCTTCCCTTCAGTGGTGGTGTGTATAGAAAGGTTGTTCAGGAAACTGAGACCCGGCTTTTAACAGCCATTCATGGCCTGGAATAGGTTTCAGCTCTTATCTCCCACCTCCCAAGAAAATGTCTTAGCTGGCGTAGATGAGGAATTGTACTGGGTACAGGTCCTAGATGGCTTGTATACATATAGAATTGTTATTTGGGTCTAGAATCTGTGTTTGTAAAGTACAAAACAATTCTGGAAAGGGGTTAGGGTCCAGGAGTGCTCCCTCAATCTGGCTAAAGGATCCCTTCACCTGCTCTTCCTTCTGTCCAGCAACTCTTGTGTTATCTGTGTAACGGCCCTATTCCCACCCAGGGAGTACGTGTACCCTTGGCCTAAGGTCAGGGAATTAGGAGACATAAAGTTCAAATTCCTCCAGGCAGAGAAGGGCCTAAAACTTGCTGCAAGGGACCTAGTATCTTTACATGAACAAAAAGTGTCCCCGTTTCTCTGTAATTGGCTGTGTTCTTGATTTCCACCAGTTCTGAATTAGAGCTTTTGGGACGTGTTGGATATGCAGTTCTGACGGCACCAGTGGTGTTGGATTTGGCCCTTAGAGGTTTTGCTGCTACTTTTCTGGATTCTGATGGAGCATTAGGAGGAGCTGGTTGCCCAGTGCAAATCAAGGAGTTTCCATACATATGCGGAAACCTAAGTTCCACATACAGAGAATTTCCAAAATAACTGCATGAATTGAGTTTAGACTCTCAAAGACTTTCTATGATCTGGTTTACGTTCCCGAAACTGAAAATTACCTAATATGTAATTGTCCTGACTTCCTTTTTTTTTGTTGTTGTTTTTTTTTTGTTACCATACTTGTGTTTTGATAGCTGCAAGTATCATTTAATGGAATGTTTTACCTTTGCTTCCGTTTAACATTGTGCACTTACTGCTGATGCCCTGAGCTGGGAAGCAGCTGTGCAAAGTATTTTATTCTGTGTCCTCTCTCTCCTGTGTCTCCATAAATAGATAGACAGAGATATGTTAGTCTGTGCATAGAGCATTTTTAAACAAATATTTGCTTATGTGGATATTATCTTAGTACTCCTCTTGTTTCTCCCTCACTAAAACATAGGTTGTTTTTTGGATATAACACTTGAATTTACAAGTAAAGAAGTTCAATTGTAATTTCCAAAACTTCAGAATAGATTTTTTGGGAAGCGTAAGTACAGTGTGTATTACACCATTTTCATTATTGCTGTTTGCGTTGTGTTTCAGAATTAACTTTTTGTTTTCAGTCCATGGTTATTCTGCCCTTACAAGATAAGAAGGCATCTAATAATACTACCATAAAAATGTTTGATTACTGTTTTATCATCCAAAGATATTTAATATCTGCCCATGGGCAGGCTAAACTGTTTTATTGCTACATAGGAGATCTTCAGGAAAACTTCTCCAGAAGTGATTTCTTTTTTCCCTGGGAAATGGCTTGCTCAAACATGAAATATGGGGGGGAAGTCATACTTAAACAGATTCTGTGTTAAAATCTCACTTCTTTCCCAAGTCTGATTAGTTCCCCCATGTGCATATTGCATTTTCTCCACCCCATTTTGTCCCAGTGGGGGAATCCAGGCTGTAAAACCAGCTGGCTTATTTCCTTCAGAAGAGTTACTGACCCCACAAGATGTATCAATCAGTTTAGCCGAGCTGTGCAAATTCACACGGGATGAGGACAGTGTTAAACTCAATGTTTCGGGGGCGGGGGGGGCAGGGAAGGACTCCCATTTTAGTTAGGCAGAGAGAGGAAGAGCCAGACTTAATCAGACTAGTTAATCCTTCTTAAGCTTGTCCACTATCAGATTTACAATAGTAATTGGTATGACGCAATTTACACACCCACAATTTGCACACATGCACATCTTAATCATATTAGTGATATTGTCTCTCCACTGTCCCATATGAGCCTATTTTTTCCTGATAATATAATTGCATTAATACATTTCCACCTTGAAGTCTGTAAATGTGTGATGAAATTACTTCCAGAGAGGCAGTACCTCCCTTTGCTAACTGAAGTGGTATTTTCCAGCATCCCTGGAAGTGTTCCAGGCCAGGCTGGATGGGGCTTTGAGCAGCCTGGTCTAGTGGGAGGTGTCCCTGCCCTTGGCAGGGGGTTGGAACTAGGTGATCTTTAAGGTCTCTTCCAACCCAAACCATTCTATGATTCTATATGTTTAGGATTTGTACATGAAATCATCTGTCACTGGTCGTGAGACGGACTTCTGCGTCAGCTGACAAAAAAGAAATTGGAATAAGTCCCGTCTTGATTTCTTCATTATTTTTGGAAGTAGGTAAGGTGAGGATGAGGCCCTCCTCAAGAAAACTTTCTGTACTACAGGATGTGGTACCAGTGATTTGAGGGGGGCAGCGGAGGAGCGCAGCTTGGTGTTGGGACACACTGCACTTCTGGAGTTGATACCCTCCAGAAGGCAAGCAAATGAGAACCATGGCAAGTCATGCCCATGACTTTCATGCCAAGTATTTGCAAAAGTGTGGCTGTTTTAGTTATTCTAGCTAAATTTGTAGATAATGAAGTCTCTTTTGGACAAATACATTTCATCTTCGTTTTTAATGTTGCTAGTGTACAATTCCATTCTATCTCATCTCTAGCTGCCTTTAGGTAATGAGTGTCTGAAATGGGCATAAGCATTCAGGAAATCATTTGGAATTCATGTGCATGGTAAAGCACAAGTACTTTACCTCCTCAATATGGTGTTGATGTCGATGGCTTGGGCTTAATAACAAAGCTTTTTTTACAGTGTTTGTAAAAAAAATAAATGTTGTTTTCAAAAAGAATATTAAATGTTTTGATTTGGTCTTTTAATCAATTGTTATGATGTATTTTTTAAATTACAAGATCTGTGAACAGTAGAATTAATGAAGCAAAACTTCATCTTCCCCCTGAAGACCTGGTAGTTTCCCTCACTTCCTGATGGAGTATTTGGAAAAAACCAACCATCCCCAAGCAGAAAAAACAGCAGATTATAATAATACACGGAAGTGTACTGCAGGCTTTCCATACAGTTGGAGCATCTCAGTGTTCATTCTGTGCTTGGCAGTCTGTATTTCACAATATTTGCAGGAAGCTAAGCATCATTCTGACTCAACCTCTCTCAGATTTGCTTGTGAATTGTCAAGGACTTGGGAAAAAAATTTGCTAAAGAAATATATGTCCGCATGCTTAAATACTATGATTACACTTGGTTCTTTTGAAATTGTGTTAAAAATACAATGCTGAAAGATGCCTTTTTTCATAGAGATTCTTGGGTTTTGTTTTTTTATTAAGGAAAATATTTAAAAGCAATTCAAATAATAAAAATAAGAGCTGACCTTTCATTGAGTTGATCATTCCATTCTTAAAAATGGGTTTGGCTCTGAGGACTTTCTGAATCCTTTCTTGAAGAAATAGTATTTTAGGGACCTCTTTCCTAGATCAGGTCTACTACAATGTCCGTGCAACTGTACGTTTCACTCTTGCGGTGCTCCTGCAGGCCCCAGAAAGCTGCTCCTTTTTTTTTTCTTTTCTTTTTTTTTTTAAGCGGTGCTCTTTTTTATGTTACACGTTTCCTTTTTCTTTTTATTAAGTTCTCAGAAGTCTGCAGACTGATATGCTAGCAAAATGCAGATATTGACACAGAAATGTCATTTTAGCCTGTGGCATACTAAGCACTTTGAAAGGCAGTCTAAACTAATTTGTGTTGCTTGGTAGGGAATCTGGTTCAAATGTCCAGAAACATGGGACTGTTGGGGTACTGGGAACAATTGCTCTCCCTCCATCCATCCATACCCCACAAGATACAAAGTACATCTCTTCCATGGAGTGAGGGGAAAGCTATCCACACCATCACGTGGCTTTTATCTCTGAAGCTATTCAGATATGTCCATTCTCATTTACTTACAGAAAATTCAATTAGGAGCAGCTATTTAGGAACCTGCAGATCTACCTGAATTGTTAGGTCTTATTTTTGAGTGTACTGGCTACAGGAGCTGGGGTTTCACATCCCAGATCAGTTTTACTATCCTTCCTCAACACTGAGCTCTTTCAAGGAAGGGAAAGACTGTAGTAATTTTTTTAGGTATTATTTTTTGTTTTAAAAATTAGAGTGACTTTATTAAGTACATAGATTCAAAAGATCCTGCATCATTCTTTGGTCAGAAAGGCTGAGAACATCCTGTCCGTGTATTTTCTATGACACAACATGAAGAATCTCATTCATGATAAATGACTCCTTGAAATTATTTTTAACTAAAAATCCTGAAGTAATCCTTCCTAAGTAATTATTTCCTGCCCTTGTTAAGGAAAAAGAAACATGGAGTCCTTTTGAGAACTCTACCTGTAGTATTTAGCAAACAAGCCTAAAGCATTTTTAAGTGTTAGCATCCTGTAATAAGGTACTTTGTCAAATGGCTCGAAGAGCGGGTATTGCACCCCCTCAAACCACCCCATTCTTTTTTGGAGTGCTATATGACATTTCCACTTTTCTTCATCCTTTTTTTTCTTGCCCCTTTTGTTGTTACTCTTGTAAGAGTTCCTCAGATTCAGCATTTTTTTAAAGCCAAATAACTTCATAGATGCATGGTAAGAAACAGCTGTGTAAGTATTCTCTCCCCACCACCACGGCTGTAGAAGTGGCTGAAGTAAAGCTCTTGAACCATCCGTGGCACTGCAGGCCTAGCGATGGGGAAATGCGCTCAAACCCATGCTGAAGAAAGTTAGGACAAAGTTTCACCATCATTTAATCCTGCATCTGCACGCTGCTCTGGTAGTGGGACAGATTAGACTGCAGTCAGATGCTGGACAAATCCGGGATGATATTTTTGTCCAAATTTGCAGAAAACATTAAAACTTGTGCCAAATTTATGCTGGTTTTATGTAAGATTGCCAGTACAAATTTAACCTGTCAAAACTACTTAATAGATTTGAATTGCAGAATGAGTTTACAGTGGATCAGCATTTTGCAGCATGTGGTGGTAACAGTTTTGATCCAGCACACTGAGTCCCATATTTGAAATTATAAAAACTTTTGGTTGGGCTCCCAAGGCATCAGCATAGTATTTCTGGTACCTCATGTAATAGAACAGTCACAGACAAAGAATTGGGGAGAAAAAAAAAGGTCAGGAACATTATCCTCGTAAAACTATTAAGGCTTTGTGTTAATGGAGATTTGTATCGCTTTGGAATACACTTTGGCTTGGGAACTGAATGGAATTAAACTGGGAGCTAGGGATTGCCTGGGCGTTTCTCTCTGAGCCATATGGAAACAGCCTGGATGCACAGTTCCCCTCTGGCCAAGCTCCCTGCTCTTTTCCTCTGGCTGCTTTCTCACTTGGGTCCTTTTGAGAGTTTAGCACTGCAAAGCTAAGGTCTTGTCTCCCAGGCTGCAGCCGCTGGGCTCAGGGACTGTCTCCCTTCAGAGACGCCTGCAGCACATGCTGCTCGCAGCTACCTTCTCTGCACCCCCATCCGCTCTGTCAGCACCAGATAATTTTGATTCAGAAATGCCCCACTGGTTTCACCCTCTACTATAGCAACAGAAAGACCCTTTATGTAGACAGTCCTCAAGAACAACGGTTTTCATAACACATTTTTATACCCCCTATGCCCTCCTGTGTTGCTTTGCCTGTGAGGATGAAGTGGAAACATGCCATCAGGGAGCTTTTGTCACCTCATGCGCTGATGGCGATTGCATCTGTCCCCAGACGCTCCCCGAGATGGGGGCCGGTGGCTCCTGCTGCCTGTGCCTGCACAGCATCAGCCCCACATGGGTCTCCATTTACCCCGGTCTCTTCCCAGGACTGCCTCCTTGCGTTAAGCAATTTTTCTCCTTTCCTTTATGAGTTTAGAGGCAGATTCCAGCTGAGGCATGGCATTGTCTAGCTCTGTGCTTTAGCAATGTAGCATTTTAAACAGGGTGATGATCCACACTGGCACCCCTCTGCTCGGGCAGGGCTCTTCCCTGACCTCGGCAGCAGCGGTGAAATGGCATCAGGCACACAGAGAGAAGGACCAAAAAAAAAAAATCAATTAAAAAAATCTGTACCATCCCTAGCTTTTCCATTTTCTTCTCGGCAAAAACAAATAAGCCAGGGTTCCTAGGAAAGGTGAGACACTTTTTGACGCGTGGGTGAGTACAGACATGGCATCAGGCTCTGGGGCAGGCCTGGGTCAGCACCCACACACCTGGAGGTTTAACCTTCTTTTACCGCGACCTGCAGTTCCTCTCTTCCCATCTTTATCTACTTTATTTGGAAGGGACGCAGGAGAAGCAAGAGGAAAAGGAGAGTGTTGTCCCCTTCCCCTCAGCAGCGGCAGCCGAGGCGGGCTGCCCGCCCCCGGCCGCAGGAGGGAGCTGCTGGGCGGGAAACCCTGCTTGGGTCAGAGCGCGCTGGCCTTCGCGTCTCATCTTGCCTCCGTTTTGACTTTTTTTGAGGAAAATTTTGAGGCAGTTTTCTCAGGTTCATGAAGTTTTGCTGTGTAATGGCTATTTGAAAGTGGAAAAAAAAGTTTCTGTGAGCATCCCTTTGCAGAGACCGTCCACTATCAGGCACCGAGCACTGTCCCCGGCTTTTCCTAACCAGGGGACGCCATGGCGACCCCTAGGCTGGGAGCCGTGCGGCCCGGCCCAGACCTGCCGCCCGGCCAGGGGAGGGCGCAGGCGGTGCCGCCCGCTTCGCGTTGCCGTGGGGACGGCGGCACCGCGACGGCCGCCATGAGCCGCGGCGCCAGGGCCGGGCCCCGCTCGGCCTCCGCCGCCCCTCGGCTGGCTGACAGGGGCAGCGGCGCGGCGGCCGAGGTACCGCGGGGGCTGGGGAGCGGCCCGGCCCGGCCCTGCGGGGGCGGCCGTGGTTTCTGCGGGCGGGAAGCCGCGGCCCGCCCCGGCACCGCGTCCCCGAGGGAGAGCGCGGCGGCCGGCAGCCCGGGCGCGGAGGAGGGGTGCGGCGGCGGCTGCCGGGCCTGGCGGGCTGCCCTCGGCCGGGCCTGGCCGCTGCAAGGCGCCCGGGGGCTCCCGTGAGAGCCCCCGAGGCTAGCTTGGCCCGCCGACCGGCACAGGGCAGAGCTGGGCGGTAACAGAGGGGAAGGCAGAAAGGGTACAGGGGTTTGGGTTGTTTTGGGGGTTTTGTTAGAGAATAAACCCACGATTTTGGAAAAATCCCGCCCCCCGCTTCACTTTTCAGTAGCTTTCTGTCGGCTGTTTCTGTGGAGGGTGACTGAGACTGGCTGTAAGCCGCCCCTGCGAGTTACCTTTTCAATTTTAAATATAAGTAACCTTTTTTTTTTTAAAAAAACCCCACAACTTTTGCAGCTGCAGAGCTGTGCCCGGCAGTTGGTGTGCGCTTCAGCTGCAGCTCAGTGAACTTCAGCTGATGGTTACAGCTTATCTTTACACACTCAAGGACGAAAGTTTGTGTTTTTTTTTTCTTATTAAGTGTTGCAGAAGGGAGTATCTCTCATGGGGCAGGAATTTATAGTTATCTTAAGAATTTCTTCTTTGCATTTCTTCTTCCTTTGAAACTGGTTTGCTGGCTTTGATGTGAATTTAAAGGAGACGCTTGGGGATATTGCTTAGAAGGATCAAACTCTTTTGTACTAAAGATACAGCAGAAAACTTCTAATGATTTTGTATTCCAAAGGATAAACAATTTATTAGTGTGTGAACAGCTCAGTGTCTCTTTAATAGTTAAACATCAATTTAATAATTATGCTGTATTGAGACAAAACCTACAGAATTTTGGTAGTTTGTTATGGCAAAATCAACTGCCATTATATTAAATGCACCTGTTTTGACCTGATCACAAAGTTTTTGTTAGCACTGCTTAGGTACAGAGTTGACAGCAACCAGCTCCACATGCAACTGACCTGAAGTCAAAGAATTGCTGAATGCTACTTTCGTGACTCAGAAGTACATTAGAAGCTATGTGTAAAATGTGGGTTACAAACGGTAAATCAAACTACAGCACTAATCAGTCTTAATTGTGTATATACCACCACAGTTAAATATATCTAAACTGTTTGCCTTTCATTGACTGTAGGAAAGTATAGTAGGCATCGTACAAAAATTGCAAGAGTGTTGACATTGCATGATGGTTTGTTTTTTAAATCTCTCATTTAAGCTATTCTCTTACAAAATTTATTTAACTCTGTTCAGCACTGATAGATTAAAAACAGTAGAACAAGTGGTTTGCAACAATTCCTGCATAAGCACTTAATTTTGTCACATTTTTCTCCTAAATTTTGTCTTAGCAATTACAGTGTTTATTATTTTGAGATTAAACACATCAGCTCCTTCTTGTTATTAATTTTGGAAAAGCTGTGAGACAAAGCATCAGGGGAGATCCAAATTCCTTAATTTAGCCATACAAACAAAGGATGAAGTAAAACAAAGAACGTGTTAAGTAGCATTTACAGTAGGTGGTGTATCTCAGTAATAGCCTTGAGATGACTGCTGTCCTTCATCATAAAAGCATTTATTACATTTAGATGCAAAGTCACCTCATCCTAACAGGAAAATGAAAGATGAAAACTCTTTAACTGTTGCTTGTAGTATTAGAGGGTAAAACTAAACTTTTGATGATAATAAAACTTTCATTTGGGCCCATTAATCAAACTTGAAATTGGCCTTTTCAGTAGATGAGCAACACCAGAGAGTGTTTTTTATCTTTCAGTAATACCTTTGAATGAGTACTGCAAAGGGAGGAGAGTAGAGCTAAGCAGTACCCTTCTGAAAGGTATTTAGAAAATCTTTTTGGTAATTTATTTGAGCTGTTGGGAATACTTTACTTAGTTTTACGTGTTTCTGGAACAGTACACTAATGCATAAAAACTCCACAGGCATATAACAACAATAAAAAAAGAACTTTTGAATTGCACACACAAACTGCAAGCAATGAGTTGTGCCTAGTTACAGGCAGAAATCATAGAGGGGAAAAGGGGCTTTCACTGAGTGGGGAGTCATCAAAAGTATTGGGTATTTCTGGCATTTTATAATGTGAAAGGGAAACTGACAGGACTGAATGGTCTTGAAATGTTACTTGCAAATTTCAATTTATGCTGATAAAGCATTATCAATGCAAACATTTTTAGATCTCTGATAGGCAAAGTATTATCTAGAAAGAAGTTAACTTTACCCAAAATACATACAAGTGGGTTAATTTGTGAATAGCTTTTTTTCCCCTAAATGACTCTGATTCATTTTAGTCTGGTTTTGCATGTATTACCCTGAAAAGAAATATATTCTAAAACTTGTATATCTTTATAGTAGATAGATTATTTTGCAAAATAAGATAAAGATTGACTATTGCCTGCATGCTGAAGTAGAATTTTCTTTTCTTTTTAAATCAATTTACATAAGACAGTTTTGGAAATGGCCTTGTTAGAACATACTTTGATTATTTAATCAGAAAATTAAGCCAATTAGGTTGTGGATGGCAAGAAACTTTTAGTATTAAGTTTCTAGCGGTAGTTAGAATAGTTACAATCAAGCATAATCTTTAAGCTGCCTTTCCCAGCAGTTTAGCCCATACACAATGAATTTCCCTTGATGCCTGTTGTCCTGAAAGGCACCTTAGCCTCCCACAGATCCAATAGCAAGGTTGTGGATATTTTCTTGTGATTTCTTAGGGAAATGAATTCCGCGTGGAAATTTTTCAGCTGCACATTCTTCTTAGTACTTCATGTTGGATGTCATCTTCATTCTGGTTGCAGCAAATAATAATAAACTATGCTACTGCATTTTATTTTCAGAAATTAGAAGAAATTTTTTGCATGTATACACCCATGAATATTAATTTTTTGTAGGAAGAAATATTACTGTTTCAGGATATCTCATTGTGTTTGTTTTCGGAGTATGAACTGTCATGACACTGGGATTTACAGAAATTATTGAATAGCCGACTGAGTCCACCCAGTGTAGTAAATCCTATATAAACATGTAGGTAAAAAAGGGGCCACTAGTTACCTTAACATCGGCGTAGAAAAAAAGATGTAGTTCACTTAAGATAGATCATGTGCTTATTGCACAGGTGTTTTTTGTTGTTTTTTTTTTTTTAACTTATCAGTGTAGAAGAGATGCAGGATAAAAGGGGAGATGAAATAAAAACTTGAAGCACATGAAAAGCAGTGGCAAAATTAAGTGATTACTGCACAAAGCCAGACTGCAGCTGAACCAGTGAATGTAACCCAGAGAAGTCCAAGTTAAGATGTCTGTTTTAGTCAGATGTGGGTTTGAATATTGTGGAGTCCATCAAAGCTCATATGCTACTAGAGAAGCTTTCCCATAGCGTTCTGCTTTTATGCCAGTAAAGCAGGTCTGTGAAAAATTAATGTCATGTGTCATCATAATGCAAATCTATTTAATTTTCAACCTCTTCCCCTTTCCCCCCCCTCCATTTGTTCTGTAGAAGCAAAGGAAGAACGGAGTTAAGAAAGGTTTGTGAGTCATTATTTTTGGTATGCCAACCGCAATGTGCTTAGGTGCTTTGGAAACAGAAAGAAGAAATCCCTGCCTTGAGTAGTGTCTGTCTACTGTGAGCAAGGGGCAATGCATTGGCAAGTCACTCAGGGTAGTGGTCAGTGCCAAAATGCTTACTGAGGGCTTTCTGTTTCAATAGAGATTTTTAAAATATATATTTTGGGAAAGGGGGGTCAGTGGCAGTAGTAGCAGCCTTTGGCGCGGGGTGAAATAACAAGGAAATAAAAGAAAAGCTGAGAAAAGCAGATTGGGAGTGAGTGACTTGAACAGTTGGCCAATTTCAACGTATATGGTGAGGTATAAAACTACTGAATGTTGTTGAAGTTCTGTTGTTTCTGAATCAGGTGAAGTTTGCCAACTACAGGCCGGATTTCAGGGAGGTGAAAGTAGTTATTTGGTAAAAAATGAAAACAAAAAAACCCACAATAACAACAATGACCGTATGTTGTTGATCTTCTAAAGAATGCCTATTGGTCCAAGTAGATATTACTCTTTAAGTATTGTGAATATAGGTTTAGCTTTTGTTTAGCATTTGAAGTGAAATGAAAACTTCATTTTGTTGCAGGTAAGTTGAACGGGATGAAAAAAGTTAATAAGATGAATGGGAGAAACACCAAAAACCTAGATTATTTCGAGCCGATTGAGGGATAATATATGAAAGCTTCTCGTCTACTGTCTCTTTTAACACTTTCTTCATTCTATTTTCTTAATAGTAATAAGTATAAACTACATAGTACTCATGAAACATTACAAATCTGAATTTTTCCAGAGATATAGAAGTGCCATATCTGTATCACAAATTTTGCCCCGAGTAATCATGCCAAGTTAACTGCATTGTTATAGGTATGATTAATGATCAGACTTGTGAATGGCTGCTGGCAAGGCTTAGAAAATTATTTACTTAGATATTAAAGCATGCACATTCCCTGCTAAAAATACGATAATCATACTAACTTTTCTAGCATGATGTCAACACATATGATTAGCTTCATATTTACTTAGGCACTGGAGGATGCAGAGATCTGCTTCTGTTAATCTCAGTAAGACTGTAAATGAGTGAAACGGTAATTCACATTGGCTTTTGCACCTGGCTTCATTTAAACCTCTTTTAAATCATTCTAGATGTGTAACTGCATGTTTAAAGTGGTCATCATTTTAAAATCTAGATTTGTATGACAAATGTAGGTTTCAGAAGTTCCAGCTGTAAAGGGTTTTATTGTGTTGATTATTGCTGCTGAACAGAGGGCTTCTTTCTTCATCTATGCTCTGAATTTTTTTTTATTTTGTCAGTTTTTAGATGTATTCCTTCTTTCTGTAGAAGCATAAGTGTTTTGTTTATTTAGGGAAGAAAAAGAAAACATACAGCAATACAGTAATATAATAACATACATAAATAACATACACAGTGTTACTTTTTGTGAGCTCCAGCCATGGTTTTGGAGCCCTGATGTATTACAGAATGAAAAAAAACTCTCTACATCAAAGAATTCCATGTGATTGTACAATGTGAAACAAGTGGAGTAAAGCAAAAAGAAAGACAAAGCAGCAAAGAGATGGCACATGCCTTCTCTTACTCCCTCAGAATGGTGATAAAGTGTTGAGAAAATTAGCAGCCCTTTTATCTCAGAGATTGTGTGTTAAGTTGCACATGGCCATGAGCTGTACCACATCTATCAGTCTGGCTTGATGAGACTGGCAACTCCTTTGTGAAAGAGCCCAGCTGAGTGTCTGTGAGGGTGATGAATGTGATTAAACTTGATGGATCTAATCCAGTGTGTACTAGTGCATTACAGAAAGATTAAAGAAGAGAGCTGACAATGTTGTAGAAAGTAATCTGAGGTAATTTATCTCTTGCTACAGTCCAGACCAGTAGTTTTGCCCAGGGATTTCTGTGTGCGTTTCTTGGTAGAGGCTTCTTTTGGTAGATGTTCACCTATTTAGAAAGCTGTTATTTTTTTTTTTCTATTTAGAATGGGTAGGACCTGAACTTGTAATTTATCTCAACCTGGAGACCAATTCTGTTGTACGAGACCATGAAGTGACGACATCTTATCTCTGTCTCCGTTGTAATATCTTGTTTCCACAGCGGTCATTAGCTGGAGGAGATTTGCATTTTGTAATGCATACCTAAATGCACTAGGATCGCAGTTTTGTTTGTCCTGCGGGGGAGCTGATGGAATAAAAATCTCATGTTCTGTCCTCTGCCATGTGTGCTCCCAGCATCACCTTGTCTTGTTCTGAAGATGTTAAATTTCAAAATTTTGTAGTCACTGTCAATTGAAAACAGCATTCTGTCTAATGAAAGTCCTATCAAGACCTCAGGTCTGAATTTTCATATTGAAAGATTTAAATAATAAAGGCCAAGAAATCCAATGCATTTCTGCTGCACTGTGGAAGAGCAGAACCACCCAAGAACAAGAAAGCTTACTATAAAGAATATAAAAGGGACAGCTAAAAGAATTGTACAAGTGGTGTGAAGGAGACTGTGCTAAAAGCACAGAGCCCCTGCCTGCCATCTATCAGAAGGGCTTGAAAAAGGGTGAAAGGAAGTCAGTGTGGTGATTTCTGGGGACCAAAAAGCATCATTCAGAAAGCTGAAGTTGCACACAAGTGAAGGAATTCAAAAGAACCTGTAGCCGTGTCAGATTAGAAGTAAGAGTGCAAATGGGCAGGCCAGAAAGTGACTTTGAGGAGCAAGTAGGAGTGTCTGAGTAGGCATGGACTCTTCAACCTGGTAGAGAGACAGTGAAGGTGAGATATGATAGAAATCTGCAAAATCATGAGTGGCACAGAGAGAATTGGTAGCCATTGCTTTTTTTTTTTAACCATTTATTGCAACGTAACAATGAGGGAGCATGCAGTGTAACTGAACTCTAAAACCTGAAGTGTTTCTTTGCATAAGAGACACCTGAGACCTCCCTTTGGGTTAAAGTTTACATGGGTTGAAGGAGTGACCAGATAAGTTAGTAGAAGAGGGATGTTCTGAACGTTGCTAAACACATTGAAACAACTTGAGCTGAAAATAGTGGGAGGCCATGGGATTGTTGAGGGGGGATACCTTGCGTGCCAATATACTTTAGCACTGATGTTGCTGGGTGAACTTGCAGATGAAAGTGGTGACTGGTAGAAAAGTAACTGCTTATCCTGTTTTCCAGTAAGGGTTGGGTACTCTGGTAATAACATATTTGGAGTTAAATGCCCTTGAGCAGCTTAATCAAAAAAGCAGTGAAACAAAAATGTTCTGAAGAGTCGATGTCTAATGGTTTTGTTTTCATGCTATCTTCCCAGGAATCTCATGATCGCGTTCTCTTGGATATTCCTGTCACTAGAGAGCAGATGAATCACTATCGAGCTGCAGCTGAAACTGCTCAAAGTGAACTTGCAGCACTTTCAGTGAAGTATGATTGTGCCCACTCAGAGGTACATTTAAAAATACTACTAAATCCTTCTCCAAACCTGAGGATTCTCTACAGTCACTTTCTGCAGAGAATAAAAGTTTGCAGAAAGTCCAGAATTTCTTGCTTTTGATACGGAACTTATGTTTCTTATAACATAGAATTTCTATACAATTTTTACTCTGCTTTCTTCTGTGCTCAACAACTGATTATGAGCTTATATTTGAAACATTTGAAGCAGTCTAGCTTTTTATTACCATCTAACTGCAATCTGTTGTAATTAAACCCGAAACTTAATACTTCTAAATTGTGGTTGTGTAGAAGTTCTGATAGATGTCCTCCTGTTGCTAGTGAGTTAAGATATAACTACCTATCCTCACCTATTCCTCCACTTTTGTCAAGTTACAGCTCCCTAAATTTGTTTTCATCACCAGTGAAGTTGTGATGGAGCTAATGAGCTTGATTGTAACTAGAGAGGCTGAAGAACACACATCCATCTTTTTCTGCTGTCCTTGCTGTGGGAGTGGTGGTTCTTCAGAGAGAGGATTTATTAGAGGATAATTTTTAGAGTTTCTGTATTTTCACACTTTTTTTTTTAACATATGACTGAAAAAGATTGATTTGATCCAGTTCAGCAATGCAGGCAATGGTCAGTTTTAAAATGGAGTCAAATTTGCCTTTAGGAGATATGAAGTGCTTACATTTAGTTACATACATAGATGTAGGTGCATACATTCATAAATATTCATAGGTACGTACAGTTCGATTGGAACTTGTGAACATTTATCCAACTAGTACTTTAAACATCTGTACCTTTTACAAATGTGTATTTCTATTGCATGTTGCAGAGTACTTTGCAATATACTTGCATAGCACATGAACATTAAAAAAAGGCTCTATCAATGAAATACAGTTTCTTTAATTGTGGATAGCTGAATATGGGAAAAAGCAAGAACACGTAATATTGTATGAGAATGAATTGTTAATACAATGTCCAGTCATAACTATGGGGGAAAGTGTTCGTCATCTAAGCCTGAATTTGACCAGTTGATCCTGAAATTATTGCAGAGTACCTCTACGTTTAATGGCTATCCAGGATCTGTACTTTACATTTCAATTCTAAAAGGCCATACGGAATCTCATGTTCTGATAGAAGGAATTTATTACTGGAAATGTTGAATGGCTTTATTGCCAGCAAGACTGACTGATTTTATAGATTCCTTCAGCATTGTGCTTGCAAAAGTGAAAGAATAGTCAAGAAAGCAGCTGTTCGTACTCTTGTTAATAAGACGTTCATGACCCAGCTGAGGTCAGAGCTGTGTTCTGCTGAGTGCTCTGTAAAACTCATGATATGGGATTATTCTTGCTTTTTCTGCTATTGGAACTAACCACAAAGACAATGGACAGAGGAAAAAATATCACATTTTGCAGATGGGGAGTTGAACCACAGAGAAATTTTAAGGTTGTGAATGCTTTCAGCTACCATAGCTTGGTCCAGCTGCCAAGCAAAGCAATCCTATTGTTCCTTTAGCTGCTCATTTCCTTCCCCACACTGTCCCATCTCTATCTCTTGTGTTGGCACAACATATGTGTAGTTTTATGGTGCGCTGTGTTGTTGGGGAACTGATGCAATGGAAAAATAAAACCTCTCCTCGTGGGTTGTTTTTCAGTCAGATCAGTTTTCCAATCATATTTCACCTCATAGCAGTCTAGGTGCTTCTACTAGCACAAAGGGTGTGGAGTATGGAAATGAAGCCCGTGAGCCTGGGGCAAGGCAGAGCAGCTTTTGTCAAAATCAGTGTTGCTTTATGGCAGCTCCAAAGTGTCTGATAAACCAGCACTTGCAGGTGAAGCATCAGCTCATCAGAGAGTATGCTGCTGCTGCAAGAGTGATCCTTCTACCTGACTCCTCGGTGTTAGCCTTTTATCTGTGACGAGGCCAGCTCCCCTTCCTCCTCTTCCACTGTAGAAGGTGAATTCTTTTCTGTCAGCTGCATTAGTTATGTTGTTTGTGGAGGAGTCAGAAAAATACTAGAGTTGGTGTGAAGGAGAGGACAGGCGTGCATGGCTCAGAGCAGGAGAACCAGGGCCTCCCTTTTGGAAGGCAGTCACCACTCAGTTGGCTCACCAGCCTCCTGGAATTTCTCTGAATATCTTGGGTTTGGTCACACTGGAACCTTCTGTCAGAGCCACGGATTTCCTGACATCCTGAATTGCAGTTTAACGTCTTTAAATATTTATTGCCTTAAAATGTTTGCCACAAGTTAAAGGCCCTAGCACACTTCATAAAGAGCAGTTAATGTGGCTTAATTATTTGCCTGTTAATTTTATGTAGTAGGAGATAAATGTTTTGGATTGCATCTTGCTGTTTATGATCGGGATTGTCAGGAAAACTGAAACATGCCTTAATGCTTCTTGTGACAAAAAATCCACTTTAAATTACTTGTTCCTTTTAACAAAACAAAACACACTGAAATTTTATGCGCCTGGTGTGTCTGTCTCAAGCTCAGTGTTTTAGAGAAGTGTGTAGCAGAAATAGTTCAATGGAAAATGGTATTTTTAACTAAAAGAGAGAGGAGAAAGTAAAGAAAAACAACTGAACTCCATGAACTATTGGGAAGTTCTAGCATCATCTCTGGAATATGTTCTTGACATTTGGCAGTGATGTCCCTCCTCCCACCCTTCCTTAAAAGGCTCTCTTGATGTTTCTGTGTAAATCCAGCTATATTTTTTGCTCTGATAATCCAATAAATTACTATTTGCGTAAGATGAGAAGAGGTTGCTACAGCACAACTCTCCAAAAATTTATTTGCCTCTGAATATGCTGCAAATCATCAAAAGGGTCCACCCACATAAAACAGGATGCTTTGCTATTACAACTCCCTGCAGCTATAGATTATCTGTGGAATTGTGCACCAGAACCGGGAGCAG
This sequence comes from Larus michahellis, assembly GCF_964199755.1. Lineage (NCBI taxonomy): Eukaryota > Metazoa > Chordata > Aves > Charadriiformes > Laridae > Larus > Larus michahellis. The sequence goes on from NC_133898.1 coordinate 61,441,987, forward strand.
GGAGGAGGCAGGCAAAAAAGAGGGAATAGTGGTGTTAATTACTGTATTGTAATGCAGATGCATAAGAGAGGCCAGTTAAGGCTGTGCATCAGAATTCAAGGTGGGCTTTATCTAAATTATGAATTTGTAAATAAATTTATCTTCCTGTAAGAGATTATCTTGAAAAGCTGTATTGTATTACACAACAGCAGCTTCTGGTTTTACAAACCCCTTTCTTCTATTGCTTTTTCCTAGTTATATGAAAATAAAGTTGCGTATCTCCACTCAGTCTTGTGATAGAAGACTCTTAGTCTCTTGTTCCAAAATGTGTTTCTTGCCACATTACTGAACTTGTAATGCAGTCGTGTATTTCAGCCTGGGCAAAATTATTCTTCCTTTTTTAATGAGTTTTCTCCTTTTCTGTCTGTAGCTTCTTGAACTCAGGTCCAGAATGGTCTCTAAAGAAGCCTCTTTTCAAGAGCTGAAGGCTAGAGCTGAAAGCTACAAGGAAAACAATGCTAGACAGATGTCTCGCCTCCTGTCTTTGCAAACCCGAGTTCAGGAGATGGAGGAAGAGGCATGTGTGCTCACCAGTTCTAAAAATCAGGCTGAACTGACAGCTCAGGCAGCATTCAAAGAAAATGGGGAGCTGAAGGAGGAGCTTCATGAACAAAATGCCAAACTTAAGTAAGATTCACGTGAGATGACAAATAATTTTTGTTTGGGATGACAGAATGGTGCAGTTGTCAACACAGAAAAATACGTTGGTGGACAGACTTTATTGCAGGTCTGAATTCTGTTACAACGCCTTGCAGAACTGTTGTAATTAAGTGTGTGGAAGGTACTGAAATTTGAATTTTGGTCTGACTTTTTGACCCATAAATGGGGTTTTGAGAGTTTTGTCTTTTGACAAAAGTCAAAAGTCTTATGAGTCAGCTTGTTGTAATCTCATTGTTTACAAAAGATGAGCACAGAGGGCTGTTTGTCTGAAGACAGTAGAAACCATACGTATGGTTTCCTCATTTAGGTATTTCCATGTATGGCACTGAGGCAAACTTTGTGCCTTTCATAGCATGCTTGTGATGGGCAGTACCTGCAACTATGGGTTACTGCCCTGGTCTATCCTTATCATGTAGCATCTTTTAGAGACACTTACCTGTCACTTGACATGCTGCATGGGCCATGCAGTGGTGACTGTGCTGCTGCACCACTCCAGTCTCTTTTCCCCTCTTCTGTGTCATAGCTGGAGCCATAACAGTGCCAAGTGAATTTCTTCCTTAGCATAAAGCTGTCCGTTAGGTGCAGCGTAAGAAAGAAAATATGGTATAATTCCTAGTTAGTAGCATCCTGAAGGGAGCATGTTACTGTTTGTTCAGCTTCCAGCAATGTTAGCTTTGTCTGTCTTTTCTTCTGCTTTCTTCTGGACATTGCTGTGGGGGATTTGTTTGTTTGTTTTTAACGTGCATACTGATTGTGTAAAACTTTCAATAAAAGGTGGTATCCTTAGCTATGCTGTTAATAGCATAGTGGGTCAGAGCACTGATTCATCAGTTCTGCGTAACTGCTAATATTTTAGGACTGTGGGATGGAAACCCACATAGCAACGTTGATTATGAACAAAATTGATTGGTGTGAAAATATTGTGAACTCTAAAATTCCAAAATCAATGTCAGTCATAGTATGTTAATAGACACCTTATGACTTTTATAATGGATTTTTCCCATCATTACGAGGCTAGTATCCCTGTCTCTCTCAATATTGTCTAGTTAAAAGCAAGGTGAGTGTTCACCAGATGTCTGTATTTCCCAAATCAGTGTTTTGCACAGCTCCTCCAGGTTTTGTGTGTTAGAAGTGGATGATCAAGTTTTTTTAAAATCTAGAGAAATCCATTGCAGTGCACTTGTCTATTACCAGCTGATTTGCCAAAAGCCCTGCCTTGGAGAGTGCTGATGTTGATTGCCAAACATTTTAGATATGATCCCAATATAAGCGATATAAGAGATAGTTAAGCCAAGAAGTGTATTATGCATCCTAGCAACATAGAAAACATCACAGTCTCTGAGATAATGCTTGTTAAGATTCTTTAAAATGCTACTTCTGGGGAGAAAAAAAAAGAAGAAAAAAAGGAAAAAAAATCTCCTATCCTGACTCACTGGGAGAAAACTGCCAAAATACTGTTTATCTTATTAGTCTGTTGTTACAGTGGTATGACTGATTTTATGTGTCACAAGTCTGTGCTGTCACTCCCAGTGCAGTCCTGGCTGCTCTGATTTGCCCATGACACTTGTGTCAGCACTTCTGTTTATGTTGCTGCATGGTGATCAGGACCAAGGAGCTGCTCCGGGAGAGGAGCGAGCCAAATAAAAAGCTTAATTTCCTGCTCTACCAGTCCCAGCTCCAGTTTGCTGTGTGCTTGGAGCGTACCACCGGAGTGCTGGCAAAAGGGAAGGGACAAATGGAGGGTGAGTCTGCCCTTCTGGAAGAAACAAACATGTTGGATTGGTCATGAAACTACGGTGTATGCTTTCAAAGCTTTTTCTCATCCTCAGCTAGTGGTTACATGTGTCACTTAATAGCAGTCAATCTATTGACTTATTGAACTTTAGTTTCTTGGTCTGGCCGCCTTAGTAGTACATGGCAAATGACTGGTCTTATTTAGCTCTTCGAGAAAGATTTTCACTGAAAACCACTAATAAAAGGGAAGATAAAGCCAATAGGCATGAAATGCACGTTTGCATTCTATACCTAGGGATATAGTAAAAAATGTTTAATGGATTCTGTGGTTGGTTTCCAAGATGTACACCTCTCCTATTGAAAATGATGCTTTTCTACTTAACAGATCTATTGCCAAGGTATTTTTAGAGCCTGAACTGTGAAAAGCTTCTTTTTTTTTCTTCTTTTTCCTCCCGTTCTCTTTGCTCATTAGTTCTGAAGAGCTAGCAAAACTGTGAAAGAGATGCATTCTACTTTTTTTGTACCTGATTGGCAATTTTCTAGGTGCTCACACCTTTATGGCCCTACTAGAGGTAATTAGGTTATTCCTAGAGTTGTCAAGTACGTGCTTTGTACTTCAGATTGTTTATTTTCAGAAGCAGGCATGGTTCTTTGTGTGATGTGCCTTGATTTTTTTTTTAGAGCCACAGAACAGTTTGCGGAGTTGATGGTCAATCTCATACAATGTTCTAACATATAGGCAAGCATGTCTGGAACCTCATACCTTTTCACTTCTGACATACCCCTTCTCAGGACAGCAATTTAATGACCATCTCACAGCTTAGTTTTGCTGGGACTATAGAGGGGAGGAAGGTGCCCGGAGGTGAGGAAGCTGTGAGGCACTTATTTTCTGAGGACCAGCACCTGCTGCAGAAGGCAGAGCTCTTTTGGTTCACGGTGTGTGCTATGCAGTAGTACGTGGAACTATCCTCATCCTGTCCAGAGCAGTAATTAATATTTTCCATTCCTCTGTTATTTTTCCACTCTCTTCCACTTTGCAGCATTTACAGCCACCATGCTGATTTCCCTCCTAAGGCAAAAAACATCTTAAATTTTTTCATGGACCATCTCTGTTGCTTAGTGATTTATAACCATTTAATGTACTATGTTTGCACTCACTGTGCATTTCCTATAGGAGTATCTTGCTGCTTTTTGATTATGGAGTGATGCTCTGTTGCCTGTTTGATTGCCAACCTAGAGAGGAAGAAATCAGAAATGGGAAGGAGTGAGTCCAGAAATGACTAGCATGCCCACCTTGAAAACAGAATAGTGCTATGCTCTGATAAGCAAATGAGTTTCAATAAAATATTTGCTCTAGACAGCTGTTTGGTGATATTTCACGTCTCATTTTGTTCTAGTCTTCAAATCTTTGTGAAGAACTTGATTTAGAAAGTACCTTGCTTCTCAACTGGAAGCTCAATATTTTGTCTCTTGCAGTCTACCACTGAGTACCTCTCTCATGGGTGCTATATCTGAGAGGTATTGGAGTTGATATTTGGATTACGCTAATGGTCATTTTGAGCTTTGTTGGCTATTTTTGTTAATCTGTTTCTTTGTAGTTTTTCAGAAGTGATGCTCAGCATTGCGGCATCATGAGCAAGATTTGAATCTGTATGTTTGCTACCTATGCAGACTGAGGCAATGCTTGTTTGCCTGGACTTGTCTTTGTCCCTGGCAACGGGAGGGATATAACCACATTTATGCCAATGAGTTAAACTGACCCCTCTGTTATTTGGTTGGTTGTTCTTATAGAGCATTTACAAACTAATACCTGCTGTTAAAGGCTGACAACAGATGTTTCACGTGGGATATGTGTCTCCATGATAGGCACCTTTTGAGAGTTATGAAACTGGGGACAAAAGCTGCTTTTTCTTCATACTTTTTTGGTAGTTCCTTGATATTTTCTTTTTCATTTGATTCCTTTCATGGGTAATGTTATGCTGCAGAAGACGTATGTACAGCAAAGTGGTGTCTCCCATCTCTGCTTCTGCTGCTAAACTTCCCTTTGCAGGTACTCTGGGTGTCCTACACTTCTATTAGTCCAGAGGGACTTCTCTTTCCCCGGAGTTTGTTGATCAGCACTGTCAGCTTCGTTAGAGATGGGACGTGAAGTGCTTTTAGCATATTTTACTATAATTTGAACACTCTCTTCCACTTTACTTTTTCTAAGCTTCTCCTTGTAGCCTCCGTGTCTAGTATCTTGACGGCACTGTTTATTGATGTCACCCAGTTCGTGTGTTTTATTGAAATCTTGTGAGAATGAGGTTGGGATCATAGAAGATTCTTTGAAGTTCTAGCCGAAAGCAAAGATGAAGAAATGTTTACACATAAGGCAACAATGAAAATTATATATATTAAATAACAGATAAAGAGAATCATATGTAACTTTTAAAATTCATTTTGTGGTATGCAGAAGCTAGCAATAATCTTGGGATAATGTCTTTTGCCTAGAATTCTGTTTCAGAGAACATTCATCCTGATGTGTGTATTTTTTTTCTGCCTGATTAGTAAATATTTGAAGGAGTATGAAGAAAGCATGACTCAAGCTTCTAAAACCAGCAGAAAGTATGAAGAGCTCCTTACACAGCTTTCTGGATTCTTGGACACAGACATCAGTGAAAAAGAGAAACCACAGGAACATTTAATGTCAAAGGTGATTATGTGTAGGCAAAGTTTTCTGTATAGCGATTTAATAGAAGAATATTTGTTTGTCAAAGAAATAAAGTGAGTGATGAAGACAGAAATATTTGTGTTAAATAATGATTTGCAGACAGTGCTATCGTTTAAGACGGACTTTTTTTTCATATTGGGCTGATTTTTCAAAGCTGCTGAACACTAATAGACCTCAGTGAACTCAGTCTGCTCTTGTCTGCATAAATATTTTATCAGCCTGTAGTTCCCAACAGCCCTGATTAGATAGTTGGTTGAAAGCTTTCCTGAAAACAGTAACACTGGGAGTCACTAGTTCATGTGTAAACGGTACCACTAGATCTTAACACTTATCTCAGCCGATGTATCATTAAATAGAGAGATCTGAAATGGCATCCTCTAAAGCAACCTTAACTCTGCCCTGTAACAAAATGCTGTAAATAACTGTGTGGTGTTTTTGAGACTTAATCGTAAAAACTTTATTATTTTCCTTCAGAATACTTCTGAAGTTCCAAAAACTAAACTGCCATTTAGGAAAGAAAAATTTTTTTATATTCTTTTAATCTTTATTGATGCCACTGAAGGGTATTTTGCCCTAATTTTATGCATTTTTCTCATTTTCTGCCTCGTCTTTGCTATCCCTATTTTTATTTACTTGGGGGCATACTAGGTATTTTGGGAAATTCTCTTTCATTATATTCATATTATTATGAGAGTTCTGGCTATAAGGAATACTTAATTAATTAAGATTATCTATGTACGTATCTCAGTGATTTCTTAAAAGTACTTGCCCTCATAATATTACAAGCATATTGAGATTGTAATAGATACTCTAACAAAATTTGGCAAGCTGTCATTAGAGGCAAAGATGTTTGTATTAAGCTGTAACTCTTACACACTTTAAATTAAGGAAATAACTGAAGTTTAAAAAAAGTATATGTTGATGTCCTGTTTTAATAATGTAGTAATAAATCTAGTTGGGAAATCTAATTTGTGCTGAAACCTGTGGGCATTAGGAAAACTTAGCAACTCATTTTTCTGTTTGGGGTCACGGCACGTCTATTTAGCTTCTTTTACACATTATGTTTTTATTTAAGACACAATTGATCTGGCTTAGCCTTAACAAACGTCTTGACTGTAGGAGTCAGGGTACATTTTTACCTTATGCACTCTTTGATGTGCCCATATTCATCTATTCCACTTCTTGGAAGTAGCGTAACGTACCAAAACAGCCCAAGAATCCTCCTGGAATTGACTCCTTTTCCAAGGTGTCAGCTGCTCAGAACAGCAGCCCACCAGGTATTTGACCCTGCCCTTGAAAATGCTTATGAAACAGCTGTTACTAACCCAAATCTCCCCATGCCTAAACAGTTTCAAGCATAAAATGCAGCTTTCAGTTTCTTGTTCCAAATAAAAGGCATAAATCTACAAGCCAAACTGAAATAGTCTGCTTTTCACATGAAGTTAGTTGCATGATCTTTTTTTCATTTTCTGACTTGCTTCATGTCAAGCGCAGATATGCAGCGACAGTAGCTATCCACCTGTTTAATCAACCATAGAGATGGCGTGGGAGTAAATCTGAACCACATTACACTGAGGTGCGGGTTTCTGGTGGGAATATGGTTCTCATTTTAGTTGTCTTTCTACTCTTTTTAGAAAGGAGTAGTAGAATGCAATTATAAAACTGACCTAGGGGTCACCAGAGATACTGTGTCTTTATTGGCATGATTAGGAGCAGGTATACTGGGATGAATATATGTCATTGTTAAGTGCTTTAAAAATGTTACTAATATTTGAATTATTTCCAAAGGTCTCTGAAATATGTAAAGAAAATCTGACACTAAAGGACCAGGTTGCTGCTCTTCAAGAAGCTATCAACATCCATGAGATGGAGTCCAAAGCTAGTAGAGAAACTATCATGAGGCTTGTTTCAGAAGTGACCAAGGAGCAGAAAAAGGCATCAGAATACTATCAAGACATGGAAAAACTTAGTAAGGTACATAATTGCATGATGTGTATGTTTGTCTAGTTTTCAAATGTTTTCTCAAAATTTCAAAATGATTTTCAATAAGAGTTTATGAGGGGAAAAAATGCTTCTGAAAGACTTCAGGTGATTAGGGTCTTTCCTAAAAAGGACATTTTTCTAAGGTTATTCTCAACTCTTTGAAAGCTTGAGAATATATGGATATTAAACAATAACATTGTGTACAATAGATCTGATTTAGATTTGGTGTCTTCTGATGATGCTTGCAAATTTGTATTTTTGCTTCCTTCATATTGTAGCCTTTGCTGTGCTTGCACAAACATGTAAATAAACAGATGTTTATAGAGTTAATGAGTGTATCTGAGGCATCAGCATGGAAGAATGAAAAAAAATGTTCTCTTAATAATATTTATGTGATATTGCAAGTTTCCTGAGGATTTTTCTACTCAGTTTCTTTAAAAATTCTAATGAGAAATTGAAAGGAATTGGTAGGACACCGTTTTATTCTTTCTCTTAAGGAACTGGAAGCAAAGTGTCTTGGCTTCCAGACACCCACCCCACATTATCTGGTTTCACTGCGTTATAAACTTGTATTTCATAACTATAAATACTCAGTTGTCTCATACCCAAAAAGTTGTAATCAGTAGGAAAGTACTGATTTGCTGTGGGGGACCCACAGAGGAAATCTGTGCAGCAGGAATGATGCCGAAAAGAGAAATGTGAGTTAAGTTTAAGACAAATATTCACTAAATTCACCCAGGTATGATTTGGAAAGGAAAAGGATATGATTTAAGGATTTAATTGCTCTAGGAGAACTGACCATTAAGCATTTTTGTGCATTGCAAAGCACGGAGGAACAAAGTGAGCTTCTGTAGCAGTTTTCCTTATTACTTTGTACTTTCATTGATAACTGTGGAAAGGGAGCAGTTTACTAGAACCATAATGAACATTTCACAGGTACTAGAGCAGTGTGGATAAAGCTGATTGCCAGAACTTAAGAAAATAAGAGAAAAAACTTAGACTACCAAATATGTAGCTGAGTTGTGACCGAGTTTGTGGAATTTTTTAACGCAAAGGCAACCATGTGCAAGTAAGTTTTCAAATGTAATATGACATTGTCCCTACCCTCCTGGCATTACCTTTTTCCTGAACAGAAGACCACCACCATACACTTTAAAGGATATGGTGTTCTGATTTCGTTGTAGGCAAAATACTTGGGAGATGAGAAATAGCTGACAGCGTGCTCTGGAGAAGAAAGAATTTGTTGTGGGGAAGATAAATGTTACGTACCACAAGGGTCATAAATTTTACTTACTGATGAAAATACTTCTTACTAAGCTGTGTAAAATTTTCTAAGACTCAAATGGGACTGAGAAGCTGCACCAAAACCTTAAACAGGTCTTTTTTGCAAACGTTTTGTTCTCATGCTTGACTTCAAACACAGGTGTGTAAGAGCAGAGTGTAGTTTGCTCACTAAGTAAGCCAGAGTCAGGAGATGTTTTAAACCAAGATGAGGACTTCATTTGTGACTTGTTTTGCAAGTTTGCTCTGACTGCCAAAACATTTCCAAAGTTGAGCTAGTTGTATGAAAAATATTTTCCTATCATTGTTGTGCATATGCCAAATACATAATTTATTTAATCCATTTTGCAGAAATGTCTTGGTAAATTATTAGCATTGCCTTTCAAATGAAGCGTGTGCCATCAGGGCTTATCTAGAGGCTGCAGATTCCTCCAGTGCTGTTTCAGTCTAACTACTTAAATTTGCAGATACTGAGTAAATCTGTTGAGAAGGTTTTGTGTTCACAAAAGCATATTAAGAAATCCAGTATTGAAAAAATAAGTGAAAAAAAAAAAAGCTTTAAATTAACTTATTTAAAGGAGGATATATGGCATCCCCGTTCCCCTGATGGGTGTCTTATTAGTTTACAAGCAGGGCATCACTGATACCAAGTCAGTTTGACTTTGTCGTATAGTTTGCTGCACAGTTTAAGCACGTGAACAGACTAGCACATGTTGTGACGTTCTCCAGTAAAGGTCAAAAGCAGAAATCCATACTGTTCCTATCCCAGAAGACATGCACACACACGGTGGCTGATCCTAGATTGTTTTCTGAGCTTCAACTAATGGAATTGCCTGTAGCAGAGTTTATCCAGCACAGACTGAGTACAAGTGACTCTTGCCTGCGTTTGCCTGAAGCTCCCAGGGCCAAACATATTGGCCATCTTCTGTATTACAGATTAAGATGGTGGCCCATTTCCCCCACTTTTCTCTCAAAAGTCTTCTAAAATGTATAGAGGTGATCACACTGTTCTGTCAGTCTTCTCCAGCAAGCCTCAGCCACCGCACTGTTCCCTGACATCTCTCTGAATCATTGTCAAGTTTTTCTTGCCAGGTGTTTCTTCACTTCTGCTCCTTGGTATTTCTGTGAACTCCCTGTCTTGACCAGGTGCATTTCTTTACGTCCCAGGAGTCAGCAGCTATCTAATGAAAAATTAAACAGATTGTAGATTTCAAAATTCTTGATGAAGAAAATGAAAGCAATTTGGTTAAGTTTTAAGGTTAATACTTGAGAGTAATTCAGAATGTTCTTTAGTATATTTGATACTTGAGTATTTGTTGCAGTTAGCTGGTTTTCATTGGAGGAGCATTAACAAGTAAACGATAAATTTATCTGTTCCCCTCTCAGCCTCACTGCATCACAATAGCAAACAGCAAACTAATAGCGTCTCAAAACTAGTATAAGTAACAAAAGAAAGCCACCAAGCTTTTTTTGTTGTAATGTATTACTTTTCTTTTATAATTCTGAACTTCGTTCATTTCTGACCAAATATTGCAAAAGCTTGCTCCTGGAATTCTGTAAATATCATGCATACCTTTATTCTGGCAGCGCTAGATTTCAAATTTGCATTTGATGTAAATAACTTTTAAATGCTGCCAAGATTTCTTGACTGAGAATCAGAATACCTGGTATTTCTTTCTGTATGTCCAGACAGTGATTGTTGATTATTATATAATAATTACAGAATTATAAAATTATTTGAGAATGTCTGTAGGTCCTTAAGAAATGTCTTATTTGCTCTAACCAACTTACTTTCTAGTGTTTAATAAATTCCTATATAGTATTTATTTAAGCTATAGAAGAAGATGCATATATTATTCTTCTTCCAGATGAATTTGCCTTTCATACAGCATTGCCATTGGTAAACCACAAGAATTGGTAAACTGACTTATTCTGTTTCACATTTTCACTGATGATTCAACCTGGAAATATTTGTAATTCCCCGTGAAGTGTTATTTTAAACATCTGTTTTGCAAAGATGTGCACCATGCAATGTCTTTAAAGAACATTTTAAAAATATAATCAAGCAATTTTAATTAATATAAATATATCTGCATGTACTACTGATGCAAAATTAACCAAGAAAATACTCTTTAGTATTCAATACTGACTTGTGTTAAATTATTTTATTAATGAATAAAATTTATCTAAGTAGCATCTAATCAGTATACATTTCTTAAAATCAATTGATTGTGTGAAAACATAGTTAATTAAAATGAAAACTTATTATTTAAGGAAATTGATTAAACTTGAGAAACATGCATATGTGTTGAATATACCCAAATACTTTTGTTGTAGGAGACACAACAAATGATTTTAGCTTTTTCTTGTCCCAATAGATAAATAAAATAATGAGATTCTCAGTTCGAACCTGATTTATTTTACTTTATAAGATGTCATTAAGAAAATACACATTAGGGACAGGTTTCAGCAGGCATCACAAATGTTTCCAGGCTGAATCATCAGAGAAGATGGGAGATAAGAGCAAGCTAGTTTACAGGCCTTGTGATACAACAGTGGTAACTGGTACTGCTGGTGTAAGAATTCACTTGGATACCTGCATTTTCTTTTATACCTTATTACTTCTGTTAATGTAATGTGGTTTTATTTGTATATGTATGTGTGATTGACTTGTGTAACGTGTAATGAGACCCTGATGCTGATTCAGGTGCCAGTATTAATAGAACCATAGAATCATTTAGGTTAGAAAAGACCTTTAAGATCATTGAGTCCAACCGTAAACCTAACACTGCCAAGTCGACCACTAAACCATGTCCCAAAGTGCCACATTTGCCCATCTTTTAAATACCTCCAGGGATGGTGACTCAACCACTTCCCTGGGCAGCCTGTTCCAATGCTTAATAACCCTTTCAGTGTAATTTTTTTTCCTAATATCCAATCTAGGTCTCCCCTGGTGCAACTTGAGGCCATTTTCTCTTGTCCTATCACCTGTTGCTTGGAGAAGAGACTGACCCCCACCTCTCTACACCCTCCTTTCAGGTAGTTGTAGAGAGTGATAAGGTCTCCCCTCAGCCTCCTTTTCTCCAGGCTGAACAACCCCAGCTCTCTCAGCTGCTCCTTATAAGACTTGTGCTCTAGACCCTTCAACAGCTTCGTTGCTCTTTTCTGGACCCGCTCCAGCACCTCAGTGTCTTTTTTTGTGGTGAGGGGCCCAAAACTTGACACAGCATTTGAGGTGGGGCCTCACCAGTGCCAAGTACAGGGAGACAATGATTTCCTGAGTCCTACTCACCACACTGTTCCTGATACAGGCCAGGATGCCGTTTGCCTTCTTGGCCACCTGGGCACGCTGCTGGCTCATATTCAGCCGGCAGTTGGCCAACACCCCCAGGTCGTTTTCTGCCAGGCAGCTCTCCAGCCACTCTTACCCAGGCCTGTAGCACTGCATGGGGTTGTTGTGCCCCAAGTGTAGGACCCATCACTTGGCCTTGTTGAACCTTATGCAATTGGCCTTGGCCCATCGATCCAGCCTGCCCAGGTCCCTCTGTAGAGCCTTCCTACCCTCAAGCAGATCAACACTCCCACCCAACTTGGTGTTGTCTGCAAACTTACCGAGGGCACACTCAATCCCCTCATCCAGATCATTGATAAAGATATTAAAGAGAACTGGCCCCAATAATGAGCCCTGGGGAATACCACTCATGACTGTCTGCCAGATGGATTTAACTCCATTAAAGTTAGGTAAATGAGCAATTAAATTTGTGTTTACTTACAACCATAATAAAATGTTACAGCACTTTTGGGATGTGGACCTGTTATGTTTTGTCTGAATCTGCTTCAGTTGTGCTGGTGGTTTTTTTTGTTGTTTGGGTTTGTTTGTTTGTTTGTTGTTGTTTGTTTTTTTTTTTTAAGAAGGGAGAACTAGATGAGGTAATTCAAAGCCCTGGAACACTGAGTTTGACTGCCTGAATCACTTTGGAGTAGGTAGTGTTCACTCAGACATTCTAAAGAAATTCACAGAATCACAGAATGGTTCGGGTTGGAAGGGACCTTAAAGATCATCTAGTTCCAACCCCCCTGCCATGGGCAGGGACACCTCCCACTAGACCAGGCTGCTCAAAGTCTCATCCAGCCTGGCCTTGAACACTTCCAGGGATGGGGCATCCACAGCTTCCCTGGGCAACCTGTTCTGGTGTCTCACCACCCTCGCAGTAAAGAATTTCTTCCTGATATCCAATCTAAATCTACCCTCTTTGAGTTTGAGGCCATTACCCCGTGTCCTATCATTACAATCCCTGATAAAGAGTCCCTCCCCATCCTTCCTGCAGGCCCCCTTCAGGTACTGGAAGGCCGCTATAAGGTCTCCCTGGAGCCCTCTCTTCCCCAGGCTCAACAACCCCAGCTCCCTCAGCCTGTAAATTCAAAGTTGAAATAGATTAATTATTAGCTATACTATGTAATCTGACACTTAAAAGTGCCTCAGAAATAGTAATTAATTTGACTGGTATCCACTTCGAAAAAAAAAGATTATTGGATGAAATGACAGACCAACAGACCTTATATGTGTATAGGACATGTTAGTTGAAATCTTGAGAAATATGAAAGAATAGAGTATATTAAGGAAGAGATATCACAGCTTTAAAAAATGCATTGTAGATATTGAGATCAACAGAGTGAGAATATGTATTAATATGTATTATTACTTGAAAGATCTTATCCCTTCTTGTTTACTCTGTTTCATTTGTCTGCCTCTTTAATGTGATCATATCTCCCTCACTTTGTTTTGCAGTGCTAAATGCAGCTCTTTAGACATTCCGTATGGAAGAGTCCCTCTCTTTCTCTGCTTAAAAGGGAAGCAATTTTCTCCACCTGTTACAGCTTGAATGCATTCTCTGTGAAGGCAGCTGACCTAATATTGAACACATGATTTCTTGTGAGGGAGGCCTTGCCAATGTCTTGTGCAATGGTCTGGGTACTCTTACATCTTTTCTAGTCTCAAGCAGGTAGGGTGCTAGTGGGTGAGCGTGGGTAGGCTGTGTCCCAGCCTGAATGAGTAACTTTAAGTACCGCGCTGTGCCATATGTGACATTTTGCTCTGGTCTCGGATAGTTGAAGAACATTTGGTGCTGCTTTCTACGTCTGCAGGTGAGCACGGCTGTGATAGACCTCCTGCATCTCTGGTGTCTAACAACGCGTCTAACAATGTGTCATTGACATGGTCTACCCAGGGTAAATCCACCTAATGTCTAATGCTGTTCTCTTTGAACATCAGTTCCCATAATTATTCCTGTTTTCAAAATTTGTTGTGTGTCAGTGTTAGGTAGCTTTTTTGACCCTACAAGCTGGGTACCAAAACCTTCATATAATTCAGAGCTATGGGACATTAGCCATAAGCGTTGAGGAGGCAAAGAGGAAACATGAGCTGTTGCGGTTCCATCCTTTTAGTCTTCTGTGGTGTAAATTGTTTTATCCGCTTGCACTGATCACTTAGGCTCTTACAGGTTTCCTTCTAGTTGGGATACCACCTTTACGTGTTGCAGTCCCTAAATTTCTGGATACCATTCAACATTCAGGCTGCCCTTGCTGAAGCTAGCCAGTGTAAATGCTCTCCATTCAAGAGAGGTTTCAAGGAGGATTGTTAAAAATTTTAATTTTTTTAATTTTACGGGTTTTCATTCTGTAAATTGCTTGTGGGTTTTTTTGTTTGTTTGTTTGTTTTTTGTTTTTGTTTTGTAATGTTTGGGCATCAACAGGCTTGCAGTTCCGTATTTTATACCTTGATCTTTTGATTCAACTGTGTTTGTTTGCAGATGTTCACAATTTGAAACAAGATTGTAATTAGGTAAGCTCCCTGGTACTGGCAAACTACTTTTGCGGTGTCTTTCTGAAAGGGAAAATACAAACTACTGAAAACTGTCATTGAAAAAAAACACTCTTTATTCTTTGCTCTAATTACCATAATGGAATTCTGAGCACAGGTGGGAATTTTCTATTAATAGGACTTGTTTAGACTGAAAAAGAGAAAATGGCAAGGAATCATGCCAACATTTGTTTCCAAGAGAGTTCTACAATTACTTTAGAAAGGGGTAGTAAAAAATAATTTCCTAAATGACAGGGTTTGTTTTGGTTTGTTTTCATTTTGTGTTTGCATGTTTGCCTTTTTGAAGCTATTTAAAATTTTTAGTATTTTTAGTATTGTATATTTATATTTTATTTCCATGGGTGACTCCCAAACTCCATTTTTGTCCATCCCCACTGCTGATCTACATAAATACTCTCAGATTTACTACTTGATTGGCATATATTCCATTAATACAAATGACATACCATGCTACACAGCAAGCACATGTAGACCCTGAGAGACCCCCGAGTGGTCACCATATTCACAGCTGCTCTGAAACAATTCTCCTCCAACAAAACTCCAATGTACACAATCTTAGTTTGTATCATTCCACTTATTGAGCCTCTACTAAATAACTGAAAATTCCAGAGAAATTTAATCACTCTCTATAAATACGCCATCCTTTGGCATAATTTTGTCTTGTGTGAAGTAATACTCTTTCCCGTTTGTTCCTATGAATCAGTTAATACCCTGAGAATTTTTATTTTATTTCACTGCAAATTTTATTCTTGTATATGAATGTGTAAGCACTCTTAACATTGGTATTGTCGGGAGAGGAAAGAGGTACACAAGTTGACTGAACGAGAGATGATTTTTTCTTTATATGTAGATGGGTTATTTTTCTTTCATTTTTCTATCATCATTTGCTTTTGCGTCATGGGTCAGGATACACAGTTCTGTCTGCCCATCCCATCCCATTCGTTCCCCTCTGAGGATAGTACTTCGGCTTTATTTGTGTTACATCTTGTTCACCGTTTGTTTTTGAAGTCCATATTATTTGAATGAAAAAATAAGATAGCAATAGTTTTACCAAAAAAAATTGTTTTTTGTTTACTTGCAAATTTTATTCATGTATTTCTTCATGCAGGCCAGTGCAAGAGGTTAGTCTATAGTGTGATTGCAGCAGACTTTGGGCTTTCATCAATTTCAGTGGGTGTTCTCCTATGAAGCCCTGATGTTGAGCCCATAGGAGCAATATTGGGTCCTAATTTCTCTACCTGCAGTACCTGCTTCTGAGTTATTCCCTGCTTTGTGAGGGGAGGGATTATAAGAAACTTTAAAAACTTGGTTTAATCTTTCATGTATTTTAGGATCTTGACAGTGCTACCATAGAAAGACAGAGTTTGGAGAAGAAGATCAGAAACCTCCAAGATAAACTAAGTGCTAATCAGAAAGCTTTGGATGCCTCGAAGCTGGAACTGCACGATCTGAAGAAATCTTCCAGTGAGCTGGGTGGAAGCTTGAAGAGCAGCAGAGAAGAGGCCAGGACTGCTCAGAGCTCTTTAGAGGCTTTTAAAGAGCAAATTGCTACCCTACTCGGTGGTGGATCTGCAAAAGTTAAACCTTCCGAGAAGGCCATTTTGGAGAGGATCCAAGAAATAAATTGCAAAGAGCAGAGTAAAGAAATAGTAAGTTAGCAACTACTGCACTCACCCAATGTGTGTATTTATTCTCTTTGTATTCTTTTTCATTTTATTTATCTGTTAGAGTGTTTGTTCCCTGTGCTTAGGTTTTGAAATTGCAAAGCCCTTTCATTTTGTTGTCTATTGATTTGAAATAATAGGTGAAAAGCATCTATGTTTTATTAAGTAGGAGAAAGTCAGAAATGAAATTAATAATAGGTGCTGTTAACAAGAAAATACATGGAATGGCCTTTCAGTTAAGACATAATTTTGGTTTTGTGCCACTTAGCAGACATCAAAAGTGGCTGCATGGTCGCTATGATTTAGTGGAACATGTGAACAAGTATGGATTTGCTGCTAAAATAGTGACTTCAAGGACAGACTTGTTCCTCAAAGCAGACATAATTGATGCGTTGCCCCAGGCAACTTCTTTCCCTCCAATCGTCAAAACCTGCAACTAAAAAGAAAAAAAGTATTTTTACAATTACAGTTAAATATTGTTGAAACTGTTAACTGTTCGCCATCTAGGAGAAAGGCAATAGGAAGGCAGCTAGGTGTGCTAATGCTCTGGCTGGATGCAGTTTGGCTGGTAGTGTTTGCAAAGGTGTGCTTGCCTGTACGGGCAGAGAAGGGACAGCTCAGGAGGAAGGTGAACCAGAATATAGTCTGACCAACGTCAGTATCCCAACACTGCACTGAAGTTTCTCACTCGCTTACATGAGCGTATATTAATTTTGCCAGTGAGGACTATTATATAATTAAAAGTCACACACTAAATCAAAAGCTGTTTTTACTGAGCCACTGAAAAACAACTTCTGTGTCCTTGCCAGATTTTAAGATTCTAGAATCTCCTGCTGATGTGATAGTTTTTTATGTTAGCAAATTTTTTTGTATTCTGACCAAAATCAGAAATAGGTCTTGAAAGTACCCCTGTGCATTCTGATTAAATATTTTGTTAAAAAACAGCTCCCCCATACCATAGTTTGAGAGTTAATATGCCAAATTTCAATGAAAACAAACTTTGTGAAAATTATTAAATTTGAGAGGGCTCCACTGAAGTGGATGTGTGGCAACATCATTTTAATATAGAAGCTCTTTACAGTTTTGCTATATGTAATGGAGTGTTGTTTCCACAAACAAAAAGCTTTCAAATTGAAATCTAATGAGAATTTTATGGGCATGTGTGTTTGCACTATTTGTTGTTTTGGCATACAGTACACTCTGTTGAGATGTTGATTATTTTGAGAACTGCTGAGAAAGGGAAATTTAAGTTGACTGGTAGCTATTGAGTGAAAAGGTTTTGCTCCTGGGAATGCTTTCAGGTGATCTGCTGCTTTTGTAAGATTCATCTGCGGCTAAGTCCATTTACTTAACTGCATTGAGCAACTATTGGTCTCTTTGTGGATATACTACAGTATATGCATAGTGCGTGCTACTCATTTCAGTTCTTATTGTTCCTGATATTATTCCTTCATATTAGCTTTACATGCTGGCTTGCCCACTTGATCATCCTGCAGACCGGTGATATTGGGGAGGATTCAAACTCGATATTTATTTTGTTGCAGATAGGAACTTTTCCAGCTGCTTGAGAGAAATGCGACTGGTTCTCCAAGTAACAGCATTGCTTGGAGAAGTCACGTTCTGTTGCAGAGAACTACTGTAAAATATACAATAATCAACTATTCTTTTTCTAAACAGCTGTGATTATTCTTATTTTAGAGGTAAAGATACTGATGTTCAGAAAAACAGGTAGTTTTCTATAACAGTGTTAAAATTCATTTATTTGGGTGCTATGCTCTAGCCTCTCTCTCTCTCCTAGAAAGACCTGCTGACTTTTGCAATGCAAAGTAACTCCCCTTTTTTTGGGCGGGGGTCTGAGGATGGAGACTGATTTGCTTTTCAGTATTATTGCTATCAAGATGAAATATGTGTGCTAAAAGGAAGCCTTTATTACTAAGGCAGCGCAGGTATCAGCTCCAATCTGCCACTGCCTAAATCTGTGCTTTGGAACTAAGATGCTAGTCTTACAGTTGGCAGCTTTTGTTTGTTTATTTTCATATAGTAGAGGAGCTATGTCAGGTGTGTCTAGTGTAGCATTCTGCCTCTGCTAGGAAATACAGTAATTGCCTGCTATACTTGTGTCAGTACTCCTCCAAAATGCTAGTCCTTTCTAAACAAAAAAAAGTTGACTCAGTTTCCTGAACCATAAGTATTAGCTTTAAATTTAATACTGCTTGGTGAATTTGGTGGTTGTAGTTGAATGATGAA
This sequence comes from Larus michahellis, assembly GCF_964199755.1. NCBI lineage: Eukaryota > Metazoa > Chordata > Aves > Charadriiformes > Laridae > Larus > Larus michahellis. The sequence goes on from NC_133898.1 coordinate 61,460,186, forward strand.
GTTTTGTGGATCATTGTATTTGCTAAGTATGTTAAGTGGTGAAATTTTAATGTTTTACTGCTATGACTCAGTTTGAAAAATTTATTTGCATTGCCCCAGAGTGAACTATGTTACTAAAGTACTGCTGGCATCTATTCTCAGAAGAGTTTCTACATTAAGATTAGGGGCTTTGAAATAACTAAGTTAAAATGCCAATATGGTGCACCTGTGAATCTGTTTCTAGTAGAACATAGACTGTCACCAAAAAGTTGTTTTTCAGTGAGCTACTTTTCTTTCTGCAAATCAGAATTTAAAAAAAGCATTTTCTAAGGTTCCATTTGTAAGGAATATACATGTTGGTATCTATGTGTCAATCAGATTCCTATTGCATCTCTGGGTGAATTTCTTTCCAGGTTTGGATATAACATCAGTGTTAGGATATGCATGCTTTACTATTAGTCAATCAAGAAAAAGGTTAATTGTCTTCAGATAGGATTTCTTATAGACTTTTCAGTAAACTGTCCTGCCTTAAATAAAAGACCCATAAAAGCGAATCATTAAAGTTCTTGGCAGGGCAAATTAGCCTGTAGCATTGCTGGTGCCCAAGTTAGCTTGTTTTAAAACACCCCCTTTGTGGCTGCAATCCAGCAGCAATGCCAGAACAGCTAGGGGTATGAATGTCAAGTGCTTGCTGATGGAAATTAAAAATGTGTGAATAAATACGCTAATGTATAACAGCAGGAAGTTTACAGTTAGGTCTTTCCCTAAGAAAAGATTGTTTCATTTTTGACAGGGTATTTCTGCAAGCAACTTGCTTTTGCAAACTAGATTAGTGGGATCAGGAAAAAACAATGCAAGAATCTGAGAAAGAGGACCCTCCCTGATTGAGTGTTTTGATGCCTTCTCTAAACAGGTTTTGGTTTTTCATTTTTAAATCATCACTGCAGCTTCTCTGGGAGTTTTGTGTATAGGATCATATATACCAGATGAACTAGCAAAAAGTTTATCTTTACGTCCAAGCCTTGTCAGCTATGTCTGGCTTACCTCTGCACATGCACCTGTCAAACAGAGCTGTGAAAAGTTTAAATTTTAAAAGCCCTGTGAGAAAATTATTCACTGCAACTGCTATAGTCAGATTTTCTGTGAAATCTGAAATTCTCTTGAAGGTTGTGTCTCCTAATTACAGTGATTTTGGTATCTGAAGGGCATCTGAGTTAGTCATAGTCTGTATATTAGCCCTTAGCATTAACATTAGCAAAAATCATAATTTCATTCGAAAAAAATCAGCATATACTCTGACAATGTCCAGTGATAGCTATTCTATTGCAGGATGAAGAATCTGCTTTGAATCAGTGTCCTAGTGATCTCTTCAGCAGTTATAGTAAGATGTGTGTCATCTGAATATGTTTGGACAACTCTTGAGAGTTTTTGTCATTTATTATTTGTAACATACCAGAGGAGTTCACGGACACCTGGAGTCCAAGGCAAGCAAATATTCTCAGTTCATACAGAGCTCAGCCCTAGTTATGAGGTCGCTGGGTTCCGGTCCTTTCTGTTTAATAAATTTTGTTGCGGATCTGTTGCAGCAATTTAAATTCATGTGGCCAAAAACGTTTATCTTGACTATCTACAATTCATCTGATTGTAGATTATCTTAATTTTATCAGGTTTTGTCATTGCATATTGAATTAAATGCCAAAATTGATTAGGCTTTACTGCTGCTCCCATTAAAATCTTCTGTTCTTGTTTCTTGATGATTTTTATGGTGATGTCATAAGTGCATACTTAGCTTTAGGGATTTATCCTCTTTATCCTTCCAAACAAAAGAATTGAGTGGAAAACAATTTGTGAAATTAAATTAAACATTGATAAAAGCAGAGTAATATACGTACTGACTTAGGGCTGACCAAGAAAACCCCAACCAACTAGAATGTGAGAAATTATTAGGAAAAAAGTTGAGAAGAAAATGAAAACCATAATTATGCCACTGTATAAATCCATGGCTGCTGCATTCTGAGTAGCACATACAGTTATGATAGTTCATTCGAAAAAAGGGTCTTCAAAAAGTAGTGGAAAAGGCCATGAGAGTGTCTAGAGGCTTCTATGCAAGGAAAGACTCAACAGACAAGAACTTTTCAGCTTGGGATGGTGAGTGCAATGCAGTAAAGCAAAATACAAATTGTAAGTACCATGATAAGAGATGTGGCAGCTCTAATGCTTTTCAGCTAGTAGGGATCATAAAAAAAAAAAATTGTACTAGGTGCGTATCTGTGTGCATATATGAGTACATAGAAAACAGTGGAAGTTTAAGATAACATCTTACCAAACCAGAACAGTATAGCTTATTGATTGTTAATATAATACTAAGAAGATGAGAATATTTAGTTGTGTTCGAAAAGAAGAAAAACAAAAAGCCACTATGATGTGAAGGACCTTGTAACTTCATTCTACATGCTGCTTTTTGGCATTTATCCTAAGTCCATCACATATCTGTGCCTGTGACTTTTGGTCTGTTGAGGGAAATGTCCTACCAACTGCATAGCTGTGGCCCACTTTCTGTTCTGGTGTGCTGTGGGGCTGGGCCTGGGGCTTGCACATGCCCTCTTCTTAAAACAAGAGAAAATAAAAGCTTAGCACAAGCGAAAAATAAAGTTCAGGAAGATCTTACTGAGGGTTATTTAGTTGCAGCAGGGGTGAACCCTGCCATCCCAAGGTAGGAGTTGCCTCTGGAAATGGGTATTTGCAACTTGTAGCACAAGAAATAAAAGGTGTTAGTTTGAAATCATCTGGTAGCCACATTAAAACAAAAAGCAGGAGGTGTTTTTTTGCAGGCTGGTTGATCAAGCTGCACATGCCCTTGTCACAGAAAATTGTGGAGGTCAGAACTGCAAGACCAAAAATGCAGCCTTTTTAAGTTGCTGGATACAGACATGGGTTGGGTAATAAGGGTGCAGCTCTGTTTTAGGAAATCTCTAAGTTGTTGATTATCCCTAAGCCAAGGATGAAGGTTGTTCCAGGATGCTCTGGAAGATAAACTGACAGCTTGGTGGTTTTCTGGTCTCACTTTCTGTGGTATGATCCCTCACCTTCTCATGCTTACGGACCTTTGAAGCCTGTGAAAGCCCCATGCAACTGGGTTGCTTCCACAGTCGCTCTGCAGCCTGACAAAGGGGCCGTGGCTTCTCTGGCAGCAGCATGTTGCTGTGTCACCAAGTTACTGAAAGCTTTTTTTTTTTTTTTCAGTCTTGCTGAGTGATATGTGATGCAGAAAAACAAAAAGTGTGTGCGTGTTTGCAGTTTTATTATTGTTTAGTGTTTTCTACCACTGTATGAGCAGCAGTAATTTCTCAGTGTTTTTTAGGTGAGTTGGGTGCAAACTATTGTTTGTATTTAATTGCAGGATTTCGTGTGCTTATAATTCATTTTATTAACAGGAGACAAACAGATGCTTAAAATGAAGAGTCTGCTTGGAGATGAGTGTCTGAATATGGAGTTACAAATGCAACATAATTATGTAACTGGAAGTGTTTTCAGAATTGTTAGTCTAGTTTCTTGTTATGATGAGATTTTATCCTTTTAGCCTTGGCCTTTGCCTTGGATTCCAGAAATTATTATTTTTGGTGTTTTTTTAAAGCAAAGTCTTTTAGTTAAACACCCTTTAACAGCTAACAATGGGGAAGCACTCCTCTGAGACTTAGTTATCCACATCTACATTCTCACCTACAAGCTTGCATACATTTTCTAAATCACTTATCTGTTTTTTTCACTCAGCTCCTCGATAGACTAGTGAATTTTTGGCTGATTTTAAGGAATGTTAGCTGATTGCCAGGTATTGCTAGTTTGCTAACATCTTTGGAAAGTTTATGTCTAAATTAGTTTGTATTAATTTTTGTAGATGTTAGCTCCGTTTAGTCAGTTGACTCATCTTAAAGACCGTTTCTGCTGTTCACGTTTGGATGTCTCACATGTTACCACTTCTGCCATTTTCTCCTGGTAATTACAACAGATTTTTCTCTTTTTGTCTTTTTAAATGCATGTATTTTAAAGATAGATATTTTATGCTCTTTTTAATAATTTGAGGATGCATCTTTCATATCTTTCTGACATTTCCACACTCACCTAACCCCATATGTTTTGTCGGTTTGCTTGCTCCCTAGATGGTATCTCAGCTTGAAACCCAAATAGCTAAATTGACTGAAGCTTTGGAAAATCAGACAAGACTGTATCAAGAAGCTCTGGAGAGGAGCAGGAAAGCTGAAAAATCTTCTGAAACTTTCCAGGATCAACTGAAACACTTGGAAGAGGAATTACTGTCCGTAGATCTGATGCAAGATGGTTTGAAGCTTGAGAAGCAAAAAGTAATTGCATGCATTGTTTTCTTTTGTATAAAAGTCATTAAAGATTGTATTGCATTGATCAGCTGGAGTATTGCAGTACTACAAGTAATGCAAATTAGCAAAGTCAGGTGTCATATAGGGAGTAGTAATATCTTTTCTTTGACTGACAATTTTAGTTGGAAAAAGTAGCAAAGCTTTTGAGTTCTAAATCCATTTAATGTGAACAAAAACCCAGATTAAAAGTAGTCTCTGTAAATACATTAAAAGTCCTTCAAGAATTCTCTGATCTCAAAGCTTTCTCTGATCTCTGTCTTTCTCTAATGTATCATCTGGTCTGCAGCCTCTCAAGATTTTGCAGTCTTTGATTCTTTTACATCCTTAGACCATCAAGGCTACCAGGATTTTTTTTTTATTAATTGTGTGAATGAATACACTGTTAGCCTATAGCACACTGAGTTTGAAAAATGACATAGTACCTGGGAAGCTAAACCAGCCATCCAATACAGCTAAGAAAGACAAAGTTGTAGCGTGTTACCAGGCCAAGATCAATGCTTAGAAAGTTGAATTTGCAAAGAATCAACGATTTGGTGCTGTCTGTTTTGCATTGGTTTATGATACAATAACTTTTGTGAATGAAGCATCCACCACCACATTGGGAGCAAACCAGAAAATGGAGCTGTCCTTCCCCTCTGCTTCCTCTGTGAAGAACATGTGGCCCTAGTTTCTTAATTCCTCTCTAGATCTTGCTGAAATAAAGAGATTTTTGTTGTGATTTTTTTTTCTGTTAATGAATAACTTCAGTGTTTTCTGCTGCTGCTGTTTTTAACTTTTTGAACCAGAAGCATCATGAAACAAAAAGAGATTCTTGCTATGTTGTATAGTCTTGGGCTCAAGCAACAGTTATGGAACTGGTTTGTTGTTGTTTGTTTGGTTTTTTTTCCTCTTTGTTGTTTCTTTGCAAAGATTATGACCTGCAACAGAAGTAAGAGAAAACAAAAGTAAATGTAGGCTCTGGATTTTGCAAGAGAGGCTAATTGAGACCAGGAAACTAATGCAATTTTAAAAGAGCTAGCAGGATAGGACAAAATCAGGAAAAAAAAGATTAAATAATATTTGGTATTCACATCAGTAAACCAGATAGAGATACAATTAAGATAATCTTTAAAGCAATTTGCAAACCAGTAACTGTTATCTCTAATAAAACTTGCTGTTCCAAAGATAGGCAAACGGCTGATCATGTTAACATTCCTGCGTCTCTTCAGACTACATCAGATCTCACCCCTGGCATTGCTGATACCAGTTTTACATGTTTTAGGCTCACAGTAGTGGGCAACCGCAGCGCTTGCAATTAATTGGGATGTAGCTGTCCTTTCTAACTTCTCCCTGCCAGTGCATGGTTGTGTAAAGCAGCAGAGACACAGACGGGAATGGGAGTCAGAAGCAAGACACAAATACCTAGTGCTCTTCTTACTGCAGAGGAGCAAAACCAAATCCAGTCTTGCTGAGAAGATAAATACAGTAGGTCCAGGGATTTATGAACAAAATAAACGTTGACTAAAAAAGTACAAATGGAGAATTTGCAATTATGTCGGGAGCATGTACTACAAACATACCCTTTCAGTATGTTATTTCTTGTAGCTAGTGGACGTGGCTATGTGTAGTTGGTTGACAGTGTAGGAGGAATGGCTTTTAAATTGTACATCAGAATTTTTCATGAAGTTTTATTATTCTTTTACCCACTTTTTCACATCTTTTCTTAGTATCTGAAATTTCTGGAGCAACTTAATGAGAAGATGAAGCTGGATAGCCTAGCAGCAGAGGTTGGATTTGATATGAATGTGGATGCGATTCTAGCCCGGGTAGAGCAGTTAGTGAAACTGGAAGGTGATGCAGTGATTGAAAACAAGACAATGGCATATAGCCTAAGAAGGAAGGTAGGCAAAAAGGACATATCGTTACCATTTGCTTCAAAGATAAACATTGTTATGGCTATATTTCTATAGTGGCTTGCTGGAAGCAGCAGATTGGAGCTTCGTATATGTACAAGGAATTTCAAAGATGTCCATTACTTAAAAAGAATTGGTAAGGTTTGCAAACTGTGCAAACAGACTGCGTATTAAGCAACTAAACCCACAAGTTGGTTAAATACATGATAACGCTTTTCACAACTTCTTAAATATATAAAGTTATGCATGTTTATATGTCTGTATATATCTACTTTTTAATACACATTTATAATATACTTCTGTAAGCAACTACTGTTGATATTTAAATCTCAATGGGTATGCTGGGAAGGGGGGCCTCTTACTTCTCTAGAAACTTAATAGGATGTCGGTTGTAATTCACTAAGAATTTCAAGATTTCCAACAAGAACTGTGCACCTTTAGGAGGAAATCTGTTCAAATTTGGTCAGACACCCTCCATCATCCTGTTACAATAGAGTGAAATCTTCTGGTTTTAGGCTTATCAGAATGGTTTAGAGCTTAGAATTAGGTTTGTTTAAGGTTTAAAACAACATCGTATTTTTTTCTGGAAGCAACTGCCTCTCTGGCAGGACGTATAGTATGTATGTTAATACTCCTCAGATGTTCCATAGTAAAGCCTGGCAGCTCAGCTCAGGTAAACTGAAAACAGGTAGCTCCCTGAGCACCAAAATTACAAAACTAAGCTGCTGGGCCTTGTATTGGAGCAGTGTATGAAAGCTTTCTTATTTCTGTGAGTTGGTTCTCCTTCTTGCACACTAGTCTTAATTAACTGTTTAAAGATGGAAATATTGTAAGCTACCACCACTGAAACCACTGTCTCCTTAATGAATCTCTCTTACCTCTTGCATTTGACTGGTGTCTCATATTTCAGACAATCTCAGATGTTTTGAATGATGCACAAGTATTTATGTTCACTATATGTAAATTCATTCTAAAAGGTAGTGCACAAATTCAGGGGTGGAAAAGCACAATGAATTGGTAATATAAGAGATACCAAGTTAGTGTATATATGCTTCTACTGCTTTACCGAATTTTCAAGAGAGGAATAGGAGTTCAGGTTAAATGTGCAACAAAGGGATTAAATTTCCAAAACAATCTGTCTAGTACTATTGTCTTTCACATCTATTTTTTTCAAATATCCTTGTGTTTGTAAAACTAGTTGAAGACTCAGAAAGAAAAACTTGAAAGCAAAGAGCTGCACGTGAACCTTCTGCGTCAGAAAATAACCCAGCTGGAAGAAGAGAAGCAAGTAAGGTCTGCCTTAGCTGTGGAGAGGGATGAGGCCAATCTCGCTGTCAGAAAGTTACAGAAGATGATGGAGAGGCTACAGAAGCAGCTTAATCTGGCAAGGGAAACAAATACTGATCTCAAAGCCAAGCTGTCTGAAACCAATGAACTTAAGGTGAGTTAAAAGGTTACATTTGTGCTTCTGTCCATTTTTCTATTCCAGTTGGATATAGCTGGAGTTCATTTACAATAAATGTGTTCATGGGGAACTGCCCAAACCCATGTAGATGGGGAAAGCAAATGTAATATTACAATGTTTTGGGTATTTTGCAATTTGTCTTGAAATACTAAGTAGCATCTGTAAAGTACAATGTAAATTTGCAGGCTAGTTTAAGAAAAATGCAGTATATGCATCCCTTTCTTTCTTGTTAATATTGCTGTAATCTTATATTTTTCCATATGTTGCTCACAGAAGATCTATTCTGACAGGTATGGAGGGGAAAAAAGGCTTTTTTTTCCCCCACATAAACAGGGCAAGATGCTAAATTTTCATTGTCCCTGTGTTTTATTACATTGCAGCAGTAATAAATTACCTTTATTACCTGCTTTAACTCAGGTGAAAACAAGTAGTTTGCGGTTATTGATAGCTTGCTACTGCTGGAACAAAGCAAGATTGATTTCATGTGAGTTTCTGTCTTGTGGTTGATGGAGTGAAATAGATAAGTAGGTGCATATTACAACTGAAGGATTTTTACCAGCAAAACATGTGGCAACTCTTTTTCATACTATTTTTCCAGGGGCTATCAGAGAGTGAACTCTTACTGTGGGTTTTTGTCTGTTCAGTTACCTCTTTTCTCAACACCTGTAGAGAATTAACTGTCTTGGAAACTAAAATCTTTTTCTAAATTGAGTTGAGAAGTTAATAACTTTTCAGTTCACATGTACATGTGATTTCATCAAGAACCCATAAGACACCACATTAAAGTGCTTACTTATGATTACTCCTGAGTGTTATTTTTTTTCATGTTAGATTAAAAAGTGTGACAAATTTAACATTACTATGTTATGCAGATCAAAACTTTGGAGCAGAACAGAACAATAGAAGAACTCAATAAGTCTCAAGGCAAATTGGAAAGAATGAAAGAAAAGGCTGAGAAACAACTTACTTCTGTCAAATCAGAACTTCTTTTAAAGGAGCGTAAAGCTGCTGAAGACAAAGAAAAAACCAAAAATACGTTAGAATCAGTTACCAGTGAGATGAAGATGCTTAAAACAACCCTTGCAGAATTGGAAAAAAGAGAGAGAGAGGTGGGTGTGTAGGTATTTGACAAGTGCCAGCTGTCACTTAGAATATAAGAATGTGGTATATGTGGACCAGTTATCCAGCTGTGATGAAAACTTTTGTGAACGTTATTAAACAAGGAAATTTCAGTTCACACTTGTGAGCCAGAGTGGCAGTTGCGATTCTGAGAGGCAAAGCTACTTTTCAAGTTATATATGCAACAGAATAAATAATAAATACAGACATTGTTTTATTTGCTCACTGAAAAATATTGTATCACCTTTTGGAGAAGTATAAAATGCTTTAAAATCCTGGTATCTTTTTAAGGTGTGTTTTTTCCATATATCTTAGGTATAAAACTTGTACATTACCATGCATGGGTCATAAATTCAAAGAATGTCAGAAAAGACCAGAAAATTCAAAACAAAACAAACCAGACCTAATACTTAATGTAATTATTTTGGACCAATTTGTGACATATAACTTTGTTAAACTTTAGGTAAGAAAAATTTTTGTGGTAACTCACTTTGGGGCGGGTATAAAGAGTTTGTGGGAAACACATTAATAAATGTGTTCTATTCTAATTTTAAAAAATTGAGAAGTATGGATGTCATTGCCCTGCTTATTGTGTCGTATAGCAACATTATAGGTGGCATAATTGTTAAAGCCAATGGGCTTTTTTTGAAGTAAAATATGTGTAATTTTAAATTCCTTATTCCAACTGCTTAGAACTTTGTTAGTTTTTCCAGCTAAAATTTTTACGCTATATGTCTGCCTTAGCAATGACTCCGGATAAAATTTAAGAATGCTATTTCAAAAAATTAGTCTAGGAAAATACTGGTTTGCTCACATGGAGGAAAGCCCAGCAACCTGGGGATCTTTCTTCCTGAAAAGCTTTAGCACTGTTTTGTTTTATAATGAAGGTTAGAAATTTGGCAGGAAAATTTAATTTTTCATATGTCTCATGAGAAAACAAAGCATCCTGCACACAGAAGTAGTTATGAATTATATTCAGGAAATTATTCCATGGAGTCGTACATTGAGTACTTGCTAAAAACTCAGAAATGTTGCATTTTTTCTGACTAAACCCAAGGCGTTTCAAGCCACTTGAATACGTTTGCAGTTTAAGTGGGCTACAAAATGCAGAATGCTCAAGCACAGCATAGGACTAGTTCCCAAGCTTTCTGGGTACTGAATGAAAAGCGTCAGCTTATAATTCGTCAGCATCCACAATCATCTGCATCACAGGAACATTTCAAATATGTGCAGGTGGAACTGGGAGCAAAGCTGTTTGCGAAACTGATGCCTGGTAGTTGTGCAGTGCTGATTAGCAGTAATGACATTTTGAGACTATAAGAATTGCCAGTAGTATTCATAGCATACTCTCCTGTATCTTAACAGTTTACTTAGCTAAAATCTGTCCTTAAAATAAAGCTACTGTTGCTAGATCAGAGAATTTGTTCTAAACTCTCTGTCTCTCTCTCACTAACTAACACTTGAGGTTTTTTTTCCTGACTTCTCCTGAACCATTACCTAAGGAGGATTCCTTCCTTATCCCCAACCCTGTGTAGTTCTTCACCTGCTTTGGACTCACTCATTCTTCCTTCTCAGGGAAGCTAAACAAGACCAGGCTTCTCTCACTCTCTGTAAAAGGTAGTGAATGCAGACATCAAATACTTCTCTGAGCAGATGTGCATATATTTAATCTGAGTGTAAGCACAGCCATCTCATCTCTGTGTGTGTGTGCATGTTAAGAAAACTAGTAGAAACTGAAATTGCTGTTACCTGATGGAGTTGTTGATGTGGCCAAGTTGACCGCTTGTACATGCATTTGCATGTTTTTTTCAGTTATACCCTGCTTTTCTTGGATATCACTATGTGTAACATTAAATAACATCATAATATTGCATGGCTATTTTCCATGCTGTTGAAATTAAAAGTATGCAGAATTTAACTACTGCCAACTGGTTAAGACATTGATTTGTCTTGTGATCATAAAGAAAGGCAGAAGATAGCTAAGTGAAGTCAGAAATTAATATTGGATTCAAATAATTTAAAATTAACTCATAATTGGGATTTAACACAGTGTTTCTAGTTGTTTTTCACTCTTTAGACTAGTAATTCCTACTAAGTTTAAGAGGAAAAATTAACTTTGGTGTTTCTGTGTTTTGTCCCTTTTTTTTAAATTTTTTTTTTGCACAGAATGCACAGAATCAAAGCATCTAAAAGCATCTGTTAGAAATGAAGTCCTGTAAACAGGGTGTAATAAAATTGCCAATGTGCTTTAAGGTTAACAATTAACTGGTGACTGTAGCAAATAACAACAAAGCATGCATAGTCTTGGGTAGACATATAAAACTGTTAGAAAAAAATGGTGTTCAAAGCATTATTAAATCATACTACAGAGTAAAAAACAGAGAGGTAAAGCTATATGTGAAGAGTCATAAAAGTAGAGATTACTAGAATGGATGTATTAGAGGGGAATTACTTGTATATATTGAAATGTTACAAGAGTAAGTGTAAGTTTACAGATACCCGTACTGGATTTCCTCTGCCTGTGGGGTGAACAGAGAACTCTTCTGACTTCATATATCATTATTGCATATTTCTGAATATAAATAAATATCAGCATAGCTGCCATTTGTTTTAATAAGACTAGATAAAGGGTATGCATACTGACTGATGAGGAAAAGATGTTCACAGGGGCTGATAACAACAGTATGTGACCACTGCAGTCAACTTCAGATTAAAATCTGAATATATTTTATTTTTAGAGAAATTTAACTCAAGTCCTGATTTGCAGTAGTACTTGGAGCAAGAATATAAATGTCAACATTTCGCTTGAGATTTTGATGGTTTTGTTATAAGGATTTTTTCCAGTCTTAGTTTCCTCCCCCCCCATTTTTTTTTTCTTTTTATTGGAATAAGATCCCTTCTACTTTCCTGTAGCTACAGGGTAAAACCAAAATGCAGTGTCTAATTTTTACTTCTGCTTCCCCTCCTAGTATCTTGGATTAATGCTCTAAATTTCATTCATTTCCCCTCTTTTACTTCAGATGATTTTACTCACTGGATGGAAGGTGCAAAGAAAAATTATCATGAGTGCTTACTGTTGTAGCAAACCTTTGGGTTTGAGTCTTTGGTGATGTTTATCTTTTATTATTTCTCTCCCTTACTTCATATTGTAACTATCTTAGAAATATTAACTGCTATTGAAGAAAGCCTTAAATAGAGAGTTAGCTGGTACTTCGATTAGCTTGTAGTATTTCAGCAGAACTGTTCTGTTCTAAATACCTCTGTTGTGTTGTTTTTAAAGCTGAAATACTTTTCTCATCTATTTTTTTTTCTAGGTCTTAAATGTTTTAGAGCAAGGTTTAAAAAAGTTATTCCTGATGCGCTTACAGCACTATATTCACTTAAGATTATAAACACACATCTTGCTCTGCATGAGATGTGATAGTGTTCTAAAGATCGTCCAGCGTGTATCGTCTATTGCTTCCGGAGTTTTTAAAATTCAGATTGATGTCCTCTGGTGGGGCACTTTTACATCCAAGAGTGATGTTTCTCTTTGTCAGTTTATGTGGAGAGTTTCTCTTTGTAGTCAACCCTTTCCTGCATTTTCACTGGACTACAGCTTTGTCTGCACCGTACTTTATATGCCACAATATAATAGTCAGAAAGGTTGTTTTTTGTCTAAGAGTTATTCCATTACAGTGGATAAAAATCCTCAATTTAAAATTTGCATAAATGAATGGCTTAGAGGATTTCTTTAAGGGCTCTGTGTGCTTTCCAGTTTAGGTTATCTGCTGATGAAAGTTATTGAATTCTTAACATATTTATTGTCCATTCAGTATAGCTGTGACCTGCTTTCCCCATCAGAAATAGAGTGTGAGATGGTTGTGTGTATGTTTTGTATTTGTATCTATTCCCTCTGTCAAAATTCTGCCCGATCAATAATCTGCATCAAATTTAATTTGATTGCATTTGATACATGGTTGTAGTGCTATTTGGTTTACTCACAATTGCTGTAATTCTGTTGAACATCTTGCAATAGCAAAAATATGAGAGCAAGAAATTTGGTGCAAAGCGCAGACCCTGGGATCCGTTGGGTTTGTTGTATAGGTGACTTGTGGGGGTTTAATTCATCCAAAGACTAGATCTTTGCAGAGGGCTGCTTGATCTTTTAACACAAAGTACGTATGGAAACAGATTCCAGCTGTGCTGCCTGCTTGTCCTGAGATCCAGATGTTTTAAAAAAATCTTTAGCTTCTGCTAATTTGTACTTGCCTAGCATACTGCCAGAGCCCCACATCACTGACCTTCCTTGCTTGGTGTCAAAGAGAATGTATGGCAACTTGGGGGTTCTTGGTGTTACATTGTTCCAACATTTCATCCAAGACATTGCACTGCCTTGGTAAGACAGGATAGCTGGGACTGAATTCTCAAATCTTTCTGCCGTGTACTGTCTTGATTTCCATATTTGTTTTTCTGAACTGATGGCAGCTCCTTAGGGTTTGTACTGGGATGGAACAAACTGTCTTTGGCAAAGTCTTGGAACAGAAACCTTGTTTTCAGGGTTTTTGCAGCTTGCCTCACAGATGTTGCGACTGCTTGAGAGTTGTTCTGCACAGTATTCTTGGGCATGGACAAGTGTCTCAGGAATGCTTTTATCTCTGTTTCAGGAGTGTGTTTATCTCCTGCTTACCATTACCCGTCAGCGTGATCGGTGGACTGAGGGTGCTGCCACACCAGAGCTTGAGTCCGGCTTCTTGATGGTTTTGATGTTTCTGTGACATTTTGAGTCTCTGTCATGTTTGGGAATAGGGATCTTGATGTTCAAATAGATAGCAAGACAAACATATTTCCTTAAATAGGAACATTTTCCTCTTTTAATTGTGCGTAGATTATAAGGCATTGGTCATTTGGGCTGTGTAATGCATTATTCATTGAAGAGGCATTGAAGTTTGACTTATAATGATCCATATTGTGTGTTGAGAAGAGTAAATCAGCATTCATGTTCATCTGATCTTAAGTTTTCAATCTGGTTGCTGGTGGAGTCACTAGTGATGACAATTACTTGTGGATGTCTGTCCATGTGGAACTGCAGAGAGAAAGCTGGTTTCTTTAATTACTTTGCCAAATACCCTTCCTATGATATATTTTCAGCAGCTGCACACAGAAGAAAAATGAGCATTTCCCAGGCTGCATCTTGAATTTTGGCTGCATCCTGATTCCAAGTCAAAGTCAGACGGAAGGGTGTGCCAAACCTTCACCTTTTGTCTAACTTCCTCCTTTCTGCTGTGGTTTCCACAAGAAAGTGCAGCGTGAAGGGGAGTGGTGGCAGGCAGTGGTCAGGAGCTTGAGGTCAGGACCAGCAACTTCACCTGTGCCCACAGGGATGTGCCCACCAGAGTTTCCAGTAGTCTGTATAGTTTGCAGTCATCTGGGTCAACTACAACTCCTCTTCAAGTCTTTTCCTCAGTTTTCACTGTTGAGGGAAGATACGCCTGTGAAGGATACTAAAGAATACTTGAAACTGCATTTTGTGTTCAAGGTACTTAACATCTCAGCTATTTACTTGTTTTTTTTTTATTTGAGGTACGCCCCAAAAGGCTGTTTTCATCCTCTTCAGCTCTCTGTATTGAGCAACTGCAGAAATTCCTATATTTTGCGCTACTAATACAAATGCTTGTGTTTGTATGCATGCATATATGTATATGTTTTTCCAGGCACTTGCTTTGCTTGATATTTAATTTATTAGTAATTCCTTTCTGCTTGCTCTTGCAGCTGGCAGACTTCCGAGAGGTCGTCTCGCGGATGCTGGGCCTCAACACTGCCAGCCTGGCTCTTCCTGACTATGAAATCATTACACGTCTTGAAGGGTTGATTCGCTCTCATCACCACCACTACTTCCCCTGTGTCTGCCTCAAAGACGTGACAAGGGCACCAGAGGAACACTCACCAAGAAATATACAGCTTCTTCACTGAAACACGCATTTTGTAAGGAGACAGAACAAAGTAAAATTTTTTTTTTAGTGCTCCCCTACCTGCTAGACACGCATAGAAAACAGATATTTATTTCTGTTCCCTGCTCTACAGATACCATCTTGGGCTGATTTTTAGTGTTTCAGTAGGGAGACTGAGCTGAATGGATAGAGTAAAGCCAGCAGCCTAGAGACAGCAAACAGAAAATCCCTGGGCAGCATAGTACTTCTGGTATGAAAATGATCGGCAATACGTGAACAATGTATAGCCCATCATTTTCATTGCAGAGGCACTGAAGGTATGAGCCACCGGAGGTCAGTTCACAGTCTTGGGAAGTACTTGGTAATGAGTGTCAGCTTCAGTGACATTCCTTGTGTTTTGCCTCTGGGTGACAGGGATGAAATAAAATGGGGGTTGTCCTGCTGCTGTTCCACTTGCAAAATGGACCTCTCTGCATTTTTACACATGAGGACTTGAGCTTCAAGAGAGTTAGCTGAAAGTTAGATAGAGGACTATCACAATTTTGGAACAAGGGATTTTTTTTCTTCTTCTCTTGTTTTCCTCAGTCTGCTCTTGTGCCAAAACAAAAAGTTACGCTTTTTCAGCAAAGGCTCTTTCACAGGCTTCAGCCATGTGCCTGATGTAGATATATTTGGTAAAATTGCATGTTGTCCTTGGTCATGATGCCTTGAAAATTTTTCTTCTGGCTCCTGTATTCTTTGGGCAGTTAATCCATAGGCCAAATGAGGGGCACATCTGAGTTAGTAACAAGTTACTTTAAAATGCTTATCTGCTACAGAAAATAGTTGAATTACTGAAGTTTTTATTTTCAGAAAAGCAACGATGAGGTGTCCAAAATCACCTCTTCATCACAAAATCTGCTTGTCTATTACCCTTTCTGAATGTTGTTAAACTTCATGATTTTTTTTAAAGAAATTTGAACAATAAAACTGTTTTAATGGCACACTCAAACACGATTCTGTTTTTTTTTCACTTCTCTCTTCCATTTATATATTTTATATGGGTGTGTAAAACAGTAAGGCTTACCTATTTATTTCTGACCATTGTGAACTTCCTAAAGTATCTCAGCAAGTGATAAACCACTCACTAAAACTGAGCACATTATTTTAAGAAAAATGAGACTTTTTCAAGTAACTGTGGTAATTTTGGTATCTGGCTAGGGACTCAAAGCATTATAGATTGCTTTTATTTCACTTGCCTACGAAGAATCATTTCTCAGTGACCTGTTAGTAAAAAAAATAAAAAACACCCAAGCTTTTGCAAAATCAGTCATTTGAGGAGATATGGTAAATCATATATTCATATGCTCCTGTGGCTACCTAGATTAAAAATAATTTCCTTTCTTGTTTTATAATGTAACTTTTTTTTTCAAGTAAAGTGAATGGAATAAAGGAAAAGAAGTTAATATTAAGTTATATAGACTTAAACTTAGGAAAGCACCACAATTTCAAAGTAAAATAAAAGATTGAAATGTAAATATTTTTAGTCATGATGTGTTGGTTTGTAATATAGAGGATGGAAAAGGATGTCATAATTTTCTAATTCTTTGTGAGAGAATACAAGTAGCTTCAGCTTGTGTTTTGCTCATTCTGTAGGCACTTCTCCTTGAGGTATTACTAAACAACAAAACCCATTTCTCAATATTTATTAACCCACGTTAATAAATATTATACAAAGCATATTTTACCATATTTTGAAAGTTAAATAAACTGCATTACAAAATTAGGTCCGTTCAGCCTAGATAATACATTCATAACTTTAAGAAATAGTCTCTGAGAATGCCAGTCATAAAGTAAGTATGCATATTTGGCCATATTTTATGGTTGTGAGGTGATTTCCTAATGTCACCCAGGAGACTGAAAATCTCCTGCCGTGCTCCGCAGTCCTGTATCCTGCCGCCCCCTGAGCAGCCGTGGCACCAGCAGTGAAGTTCCAGCACCACAGAAGCCACCAGCAAAGTTCTCTGAATTACTTCAGAGGAGGCAGGTTTTCACATGGAGTTGGTAGCAAAGCTTGATTACTGTCTTGCCTATTAAGCCAACAGAAAGTAGAATAAGGGTTTTCTAATGCCTTGGTTTTCTTTTTTTTTTTACACAGCGGATCTGTGTTTTTTGAGATATTAATGCTAATGTTCATCAAGGAATATGGCCTCTTAGCTGACTATTAATATTCCCTGTATTTGCTCTGCTTTTGGAAGAGTACCGACATCTGTGTTCACTTAGCCAAAGCAAATACTGAAGAAAAAAAAAAAAGTAAAGAAGTAATTTGACATGAACAAAGTTCAGGTGATTTTTGACCCATGTAATTTAATTAACCCCTGAACAAAGTTTAAACTGACTTGCAATCTTTCTTTAAGGTTTGTTTTATACAACATTGAACTTAATCTTCCTTTTGGGAAAAAAAAAACCAAACTAAAGCAGGCTTATGAATGTTTTCAACATTTGTTTTGAACGTTTTCTTATGTTTTAAACCAAGATGTATTCAACACAAGACAGATCTGATTGATAGAACTCTGGAAGTGTGCATTAAGGCTGTGTCAGCGGACACCCCTCTTCCAGTAGATTATTTTTACTTTGTTTGTTTGTATTGATAAAAGGTATGGGATTAAGAATTTGCTGTCTCTTCATAATTACTCTTTTATTGTGGTAAAGGATTCTGGATTTATCAACAGAATACATATTAAAAAAAAGTAATATGTATGAAATCACAGAATGGTACAGTTACAGGGCTAGATATTTTTCCTCCATGTAATAGCTGAACCAACTCCAATGAAGACAACTTCATTATTTCACATTCGCAGTGTTAAAAAAGGAGAAATGCGGCAAATTAAAATGTTGCGGTTGTAGATATTTAATTGAAATAATTTATATGCCATAAACATTGTAATAATAAAATGAAAATGCCCATAGAAAAATGAGTGTTGTAACATAAGTGTATTAAAATATATACAACTGAATTTTTGTCAGTACAGCATATTGTTGATAATGCATTCTTCAAAACACAGGATTTAATGCAGTAGAACCACGATTCCTCAAAGAAATTAAGTGCAAAAGCATTAAAATGCTTCGCTGAATTAGAATTGGGAAGCATAAACACAGCTCACATTAAATTACTCTTCAACTTATTTTGTGCTAAAGTTTATTATTACTGCAGAAAGCAGTTTGCTTGCTTTTCCTCATTTTCTTTCTGTGGATGATGTGTGCGTCATCCGCGTTTTCCCAGGGCTGTTCAGGTCCTGGATTATTTTGCACATTATGATGGTGCAGGGGAGGGGAAATATGGATGACCCAAGTCATAATAGAATTTAAATAAAAAAGAGTAGGCAGTGAATCAGGCACATTTCTAGGGAAAAAAACTAGGGGATCTTCTGTTCTCCCAAACTTTTTCATAAGAAATAGAAGTATTTTTTAAGACTACAGCTGCTGACCATTTCTCTTGACCATCAAAGAGAAAAAGGGGGAGGAACGGAACAAAAAGTAGTGAAATTCTCTGTGAATTTAGCGAAAACGGATCTCTGATATTACTGAAGCATAGAAAATAAAATTAGTTAACTATGTGGAAAATAGAGAAAATGATAGTTTGCCAGAATAGAAATTGGAAAGAACATTCAAACATAATCCTTTTTGAATGGGAGATTTCAGATTGCTTTGTTCTTCTGTCAAAACAAGTAAGAATCCTCTATGGCAATTCTGGAAGAAAGGAGGATGACTTTATTAGACTGTACTCATAATTACTCAGGAATAACTGAGTCAGAAATAAAAGATCAACAAAACAAGACAATTTGCTTGAACAAAACAGAGAACTTTTCTGACAGTTTCAGCATCAGCTAATGAGCCATGAGACGAAGAATAACACTTCTTTTCAGAAGACAATAAATAAAACAGTTGAGAGATGTTTTCTTATTTTTTTTTCCCGATGATTACTTATACTCTTGGTAAGTAGGAGAAACAAGAAAAAGAAGATTACAGTGTGAGCAGATGGGGCCCAAACTGTTACCTTTCAGGTGGTCCCAGGTAGAGAAACCAACTGTCAGATGGCTTTTGGTAATGCTGTGGATGGGACTGGAGAGCAGCAAATCTCTCCAGGCTGGGAGATGAACAGGATCAGGCCCCTGGATATGTATGTGGAGCACCTCTCCTATGAGGACAGGCTGAGAGGGTTGGGGTTGTTCAGCCTGGAGAAAAGAAGGCTCCAGGGAGACCTTCTAGTGCCTAAAGGGGGCCTACAGGAAAGCTGGGCACAGACTTTTTAGCAGAGCCTGTAGTGATAGGACAAGGGGTAATGGTTTTAAACTAAAAGAGTGTAGATTCAGACTACACATAAGGAAGAAAATTTTTACCATGAAACACTGGCACAGGTTGTCTAGAGAGGTAGTGGAGGCCCCATCCCTGGAAACATTCAAGGTCAGGTTGGACGGGGCTTTGAGCAACCTGATGTAGTTGAAGACGTCCCTGCTCCTTGCAGGGGGGTTGGTCTAGATGACCTTTAAAGGTCCCTTCCAACCCAAACTATTCTATGATTCTGTGTTTAAAATATGATTTCTTTTTTTAAATGTAACGTTAGGGTGTTGGGTGGGGAAGATGTGTGCTTGGTCATAAGCCAAACATTCAATTTTCTATTCATATTATTTTTAAGTGGGCCATTGAATGTAATTTAATCTGAAAAGAAGAACCTTGATCTACAAAATACTCTTCTGACCACACCTTAGTAGTGAGAAACGTCATTTAGGGCACTGATTAAGAGTCCTGAACTTCTTCCAAAAGAACAAGCTCAGTTTCCCCTTCCAAAACGGGGACGCTGACTGCTGGGGGCAATTGTTGCTGCCAGGGGGTGCAGCCAGCCCCTGCCCCTGCCCTGCAGCCGCCCTGCAGGCAGCAGAGCCCACCGCCAAGGCGGACCCTGCGGCTGCGCTCACGCTCATGCCTGCTGTCTGTCCCCTCATCGGCTGCCAAGTGCCTTCCAGGCTCAGCCGTGACCCTGGCCAGCTGGGACGCCGTGGGCTGGGAGCTCTCGTTACAACACAAACAGCCGGCGGTGGCCGCGGGATGCTGGAAGACCTTCCCCGGTGTTGCTGTGAAGGCAGCAGCGCGCCAGTGGAGCTGACTCAGCCCTTTCCACTTCTGGTCGCGTTTTCGTCCTGTGAGGGAGAACAGGGCCACAGCAGCTCCGTGGGCTGCGGTGGGGCGTTAAGGACAGACAGGCTGGCAAGCCAGGGCTGTGAATCTGGGCAGATCGAAGAGCCTGGAGTCTGCAGTCTGTAACCTGCCCTTTGAGTGATGGCCAGGCTCCCCCCGGGCTCAGGCTGGCACAGTGAAGAACTAAGAAGCACTACAACAAGTATTTCGAAGCATTTCTTGTGTGTATCCTCCGTACTGCAGTAAAAGTGGAAAAATATGCAGTGTAAGTCATAAAGTAGCAGTATAAATTGATATGGGCAGCTGCTCTGCCTGGCTTCTTGCCCTTAGGGGTGGTCAGAGGCTCACAATTAACCCAAAGGGCATCCCAAAGGATCAGCAGAAACACAGCGCTGGCAGGCAACTCTCCGACTTTTCTTTGAAGTCATTTGTTGTTTTTTCTTAGCCTCCACATGCTCCATTGCATTTTCTATCATTAACAGTATCTTTCTCACCTTGATCTTTCACAGATCACTTATCTGTAGCAGAACCTCGGTGGCCGGCCCTGTTCTCCATCCAGCGAGGTTTCAAGCCTGTCCCCTGCAGGAGCCCCAGTGTCAGCCGGGTTGCGTTGGGCTGCTGGAGAAATCTGTCCACGCACTTCCTCGGCTGCCACTTTCTGTGCCTCAGCCTCCTCCGGCGCTGTGCACCTCACCTCTAACCAGGCTGCGATGGGACCTTTGCAGTGCTGTGGAGTTCAGCAGATACCGAGATCCAGTTCACTTTCTTGTGTAAGCCTGCAGAGCCTTCTAGGCTGCTGTGGACACCTGAAGATGCTTCATACCCCTTTTACGTGGTTTTCTGGAGCTGCTGGGGCAGGGGGCAGTATGTATGACTTTGTGCAGGGAGGAGAAAGAGCAGAAAGGTTTTGGTCAAGCTAAAGGGATCCTATGAAATCGCAAGACTATGTCGGGTGTGTGGCCACAAGGGGACAGATGTGTGCTGCTGGTTCGTGACGGGGGAGGTGGAGCTGCAAGAAGGAGTAATACAAGGGTAAAACGATGGCAGCAGACAAACGAGACAGGTGCCGGTGCAGATGTTTGTGAAGCAGACTGCAATCATTTTTATAGCAGAAGTCCTATGGCCATCAGTGTAGACGAAGGAATCCTGCAGGTTACAGCGCAGAAGTCCTTTAGAGCTTTCCTTGGAGGTTGGTCCAAGCCAGGCTGTGCAGAAAAGTGCTAGACTAGTGCTGAGATTATCACACTAATATCAATGCCTAATCATTTTGATATTGTTTACTATTAGAAACATTTAGAATAATACTTCGATGGTGTCCCTTCAGCGCGTAACACCATTAGCTGGGTCTGGCTGCCTTTGAGAATATGGCTTGGGAACAGTTGAACAGAGGATAGACAACAGTGCTGGGGAGGCTCCAGCAGGAATGGAGAAGTAGCGTGGCTCATATAACATTTAGGGATGCGTGTATTCTGAGCATGTATTGATGACATTTAGCTGCCTGAGGGTTTGTGGAAGGAGGTGGGGACAGAGAGTATTTGAGATGCTTCTCACAAAGTCACGGAGCTAAAATGGATTGATTCAAGTGGCTAAAAATAAGATTGAAGATTACTTCCCTTTTTTACTATTAGCAAGTATTAATCTCAACAGTTCAAGCCAGCAGGCCATGGAGCGCACAGGAATCAAAAAAAGAATAAATATTTGAAAAAGCAACCAGTAAACAGAGACTGATTTAGACTAATGACCTAAACAGAAAATAATGTTATGGGTTCAGAGCTGCACAGAATAATTCTCTGGTGATCATTCTTAACTGTAAGGCTTTATAAACTTCTCCTGACTTGTGGATGAGCTTCAGGATAGAAACAAGAGGAGCTAGTCGCCCTTGGAAATCTGCCTGTGATGTAGAGGGAAAAAGGGAAGCTGGAGCAGGAGGAAGGGCTGATGAAGTGCTCGAGGACTGCTGCCCAGCTGGTTTTTGAATCAAGGTAGGTAAGCTTCCTTTCGGTCTCCTGAAGGAGACGCATGGCAATACCTGCGCCAGCAAGTGACAGATCCAAAATCCCCGCTGCTAGGATAACAATTTTTCACCACAGCTTTTTTATTCTTAAGCAGTGTGCTTTCAAATGCTTCTAATATAGTTCTTTATAGTGGCTTCCTGGCCTGAAAGTCAAAGCAGAGGTTGTATTTCTCCAAAAATGTTCCCTTTGTGGTTTTCCTAAGAAATTCTTGACTGGTTGGGGAGTTCAGTTTATACGTGTGTCTGTAGCACTAGTATCATTGCCTGTAATGCAACGTGATGCTTTGACTTTATTTACAGGAGGAGCGAGGTCTTCCATGCCAGCTGGCAGAACGTATCCATTTGAAAATTCAAGACAAAATGGTTCAGTGATTCCCAAGAATAAGACTAATGGAAAACCCATAATTTACCTATATCCATAAATAAAAATCTGGCAATTTAAAGCAGAGTAAAAAATGCCCTTCTTTATAATGAGTGTTCCTGGCCGCTCTGGGCCAGAACAAAGGTTGACACATCTCCCTGCTCCCAGTGCTCCTTTCACTGGAAACAAGTGGGAGTGGAAGGAGTGGTCCAGCTCAAAGCCACAAGGGAAAAGGGACAGACTGGGGAAAGAGCTAGTTATGGCGGGTTTCACAGGAGAGGGAGGAGAAAGGAAGGTTCATGGGACAGATACAGGAAAGGTGAGCTGTGGGGGAAAAAAAAAAGAGAGGTGTGAGTAGCTGGGTAGGGATGTGGGGACGAGCGTTTGGGAGAGCTGAAGCTTGGGAAGCCAGCAGCAGGTAGCAGTGAGGATGGGAGCTCATCAGAGCTTCCTGGTCAGGGAGACTGGGATGAATGACATGGCGGGGAGCCAAGGGAGGGAGACTGAAGCTGAGAGTGTTGGGTGCAGCAAGGGGAAAATCCAGGAACAGCACGAGAAAATCATCACTCGCATGTCCAAATGAAGGAGGAAGAGTGGGAGGAAGCAAGGTGATGCAGGATGGAAAAACCATGTGAAACAGTGTTTTGTTGTGCAAGGACTGTCTCGCTTTGTGTGCATCACTGCAGTGGCCACAAGTGCCTTCTAGCCATGGTGTGTGCCACCAGACTACTGCTTGGCAAGTGCTGTTTGCTTCCTTGTCCACCTCTCACAGGGACTGTCCTGAGTCAAATCTGTTTGCAGGAACAGCACTGCCCCCAGCCTTTCACACCAGCGGGAGACCAGACACGCGGTCTTCATGAAGTTCTTCCACTGTGTTTTTGTACGTGCATTTTGTGGCTTTAATATCTGGTTTTTGGAGGTGAAGAGAACATAGAATGGCTGTTAAAGATCAATTGGAATTATGAGGGTGAATATCCTCTGAAACTCAGGGACACAAATTGAGTTTGAAAAGCAGATACGACCAAAACCAAAATAATGTGCTTCCTGCCTCTGTCAGACTTCAGCAATACTGTCAAAACGAAGGGGGGGGAACAAAGGCCAGGGAAAAAACATGAAGAAAAAGTAGGTTTGGAAATGGTCTGAATACAAGAGTGAAAAATACAAATTTTTGAAATGTAGGAGTTCCTAAGACAGAAATAATTCTATTTATCTCACCTAGCATGTCTCAGCTTCTTGCTAAATATAATGGCAACTGCTAGGTCATATTGAGAAAGTGAGAAATCAATGGGAAATCCCTCCTGCCCCTCACTGCCACTAAGTTACAGTTTTACCTCGTGGTAGCAGGGCGCTGTGGTTTGACTCTCCCCGGCAAGGCTCCTGGTCCCCGACTGCCCTCCGCTGCTTGGCCCTTGCAGGAGAGGAGTCTCCCAAGGACACAGCCAGACCGATGCGTCTACTTGGAAAACTGCAAAATGTTCAGAATGTGGCATTTTTCACACACACCCACACAAAAAGGTTTATCATGAAGAAAAGACACTTTCCCCACTGGTAGAATTCCCACCCCTTCCCTGTTCCAGTGGTGGAAGAAGGTTGGGAGAAGCAAGAGCATAAAGACGTCGCTTTTGATTTGTAGCTGGTGTCTCGGTGAGTTTGCCTCGCGTCGGCTGGATGAAACACTTCACCGAAGTGAAGTCACGTTATTAAACCCAGAAGACAGGAGGAATTGCAGCTTTGGATAGCAGCTGAGAATCCCGTGTCTCCTCCATGCCATACAGAAATTTGTTTTATAGTTTCTAAATGAAACAGGATTTTAAAAGTCTTTTCTATGTGTCTTCAATGAAAGATAATTAGACCATCACAAAGACTCTACTCAACAAAACAAACTAGTAAATTTAATAGATTAATGCTTCTTACAGGAAGAAAAAAAATACTGGTGATTACTACACATCCTTAATGGTGTAGTTCACACAATATAAAATTACTCTTTGCACTACTGTTTTGAAAAGGACAATTTCATAAATGTCAAATATTTTATTGTTTCGTTTTATAAATCCCAGTGCTCTAGTAACTAGATATTTCCCTTTTGCCACCCCAAATCCTGCAAGTTAGTTACAAACTGATCCTGCCAGATATTTAGTTACAAACCTGTTTTATGAATTAGCACTTGTATAAATCAGATTCTGCAAAACTCTTTGAATATCCAAAATATTTTACATTTTAGAATGTGTAAAAATATGGAGGGTTTTATGTACTTTGGCCTTTATCTCTGTCATAGTTAACCCCCCAAAATACATTTGCAAGCTGGTGTATTTTTTCCAGAGAAAAAAGTATTTTTTTTAATAATAGGAGAACATTCCTTTCTGCTCTATGGTGCAAGACTCCAGTTCTGGAAAGATTAAGGACTAAACTCTTTATTCTCTGTTTAAAAGGAAGGTAATTACAGTTGCCTATCCACCCTTAGAAAGTTCTTTAAAATTTTGTAGATGAAGGACTAGACCATTAGGATTTATATTTGGTTACATATAAGACTTCCTGTAATTTGTTGAATTTTTTCTTTAGAAAAATTTGGAAATATTATTCTGTGTTATTTGCTTCCAGCTTTGCTTTTAGCTTACAATAAACAGTAATGACATTTATTTCTAAAATGGACTGTAATTTTTACATCCCGAAAATTGCAGTCTTTTAATGTTAAAAGATTCCTTGCTTAAGCTGTTCTGAAAAGCCTCTTATAGATGACCACATACTTTCCATGGCGAATCGGGCTAACTTGCAGAATAAATTTCTGAACACAGTACACTTGAAATAAATATTTCACAAATGAGACTATACTTGTCTTAGAGTTGTAGTTAGAAGTTAACACTTCCTTTGGTTTTACCACTCCACTGTTTCTCAGCTAGGCACAGGTTAATGCCCTTGTTATTCAATGTTAATCAGAAAAAGCCTTCTCATGGTAACATTCATATTTTTTATAAAAATAAGAGTGAAAACTTGCAGCAGCAGAGCAACTGCGCAAGCCTCTGCCATGCTCTCTTGTGCTTTGGGAAGCTGAAATTGTGTTCCTGGAGAAGAATAAAGGTTTACAAGGGACTTGGGTGTGATACTGGCCAATATTTTCCTTTTAACCACCTTGTTTACTTCTTGAGAACCTACTGGGAGGGCAACTTTCTAACTAATGAACACCGTGGTAATGTACTCCCTTAATTGGTGCCTATTCTGTAGACCTTAAGTGCAGGTTTAACACCACCATTGCCCAAGTGTAAATTAAATTAACATGGTAAAGAAAAGTGTCAGAATACAAAAATACTACGATGCGATGAACAGAAAATGCACCCTGTGCTGTCCACCAAATAATAATCACATTGATGATGACAACAAAATGATAATGCTGACTTAATAAACAAATTTCTTTGCAAATGTTTTAACAATAACTTACTAATAGCTACAAATATAATTAAACTATACTAAATTGCAGTAAAAGAAATCATTAATAATTGCTTGCGATTTATTAATTATTAATAATAAGACCATGCTCTGACATAGTACTTTCTATGTCAGGATCTCAAAGTGCTTGGCAAAGGACTGCTGCCCCATTGTTTCTGTCTTTACAGAGAGGGAAACTACAACAAAGTGAAGTAACTTGCTGGAAAAAGCAGCGAAACGCAAGGCGGATGGATCGCTGCATCCTCCGGTTCTGTCCTGGTGCCGAGCCGCACATCTGTGTGGCATCTGGACCTGATCCTTCACTGTTTTTCCTGGGGTCCTGCCTTTCCTGACATGAAATTATTACAGAGCCCAGATCTTCCTGCAGTACAATAAAACCTCCGGTTTAAAAATTGCTGAAGGAACTACGTTTGCTTCAGTGAAACAAAATGCATTTCTTGATGAAACATATGAAAAGCAGTTCAGCTTGGGTGCAGTCTGAATGCCATCACTTAAACTCCAGCGTGTTTGGTAGACCGTTTAGAAAGGGGATGAGAGCTATGCAGGAACAGGATTTAGCAATTTTAATGTTGCTTTCCCTCTCCCTTGTAAAATATCCGAATAGCATTGTCACAAATATTTGTACATAATCCTAAATAGAGGGTGTTTATCAACATCAGTAGGCCCAGAGGAATTAGAAATATAAACAGGAGATACAATAAAATCCAGTTTATTTTAAAAAATGGTGCTTATGCTTCTTAGAGAAGAAAACTGGAACAGGATTCACAGTTTAGTGAAAAGAGGTATTTTGTCACAGGCAAGAAATTGGAGACCAAATGATAGAGAAATATAATTTCTTAAAAAAGCAAGTATGGATTGGTGAGTTCCATACCATGTCAAAAGTGACTCATTAAGCGCTAGTAAGTGTAAAGGGTCTGCAATGCATCTGAAACGAGCACAAGCTTATATCAGGAGTTCTCAGATGAATGTTAGGAAAAAAATTACAAGTGTTCTTAAATCAGAAAATAGCCTTCAGAACATTTTGGAAAGCTTCCTATTTCCATGCAGAAGTGCCTTCGAAGGGAGTTGGAAGTAAGTTTAGATTTCTTAGCGTAGTTTAGAAGCCACGTCCAGCAAAGAAGGGGTTAACTCAGGCAGCGATCAGTGACCAGATGATGATGGGCCATGCAGCCATGTATAAAAGAACCAGAAGAGGAGAGTGAAGGAATAAAAGCTAAATGCATTAAGGCAGATGAAAGGCAAAGGGACCTGACCTTTGGAGAGGAGGGAGAGATGCTGTGGGACGCAAGGAGGGCAGCGGTGGGGCGGGCGGCGTGGGTGAGGGCAGACCAGACCTGCGCCCACGCCGGGCAGTGGCCACTCCGGTAGTCACTGCTGCTGCCCTCCACACTGGCAGCGAAGAGAAAAGTCCCCCATGTGGGACAGTCTTAGCTGGAGCAACCCGCTTACAACCTACATGAGGGGACTCGGAATTTATAATCAAAAGTATTCAAAATATCAAAATCCCAGTTCTTCTGATTAACTCAGAATACATTTCGTTTTGTGTCTCCTGGAAGCTCACCATAATTTACCAGCTGGGCATGTTGGCTTTCACGGTTCCCCATGAAGAACAACATAATTTTAATATATGAGCTCTGAAAAAAATGCAAAAGGCCCAACATCTTCAATTTAAAGAAGGGATTACATCTTTCACTCCCAAATATGTCTATAAAAAAACCAGAAGAGTTGTAAAAGCCCCGAAGTATCAGCAAGCAGGAGGTAAGTGAGGACTGGTCCCTCGAATAAGCGCCGTGGGATGGGTGAGAACGGCTGGCCTGAGGGATCAGGACGCTGGTGGCATCTCCATGTACCTTCCCTCATGTGCAATGAGGGAACAGGATCAGATTGCAAACTGATAAAATGATGCTGGCGTAGAAAACCCTCCCGAATTACTGGAGTCTCCACGTGGATATAATGTATATTCCTTATATACATCCAGTCGCATGATGGTCATTGCTTTTTAACATGATACAATGATTGCAGTCATGAGACTGTGGTGAGTGCTCATCAAATAGGATAAGGTGACGTTTGCCATATCGAACTCAGTTATAGTCAATTCACATGTAAAATCAATTATATGGTGTTTTATTGTTCTTGAAATCCAGATAAAATGCCTGCTTGAAACAAATGGCATTTTTCAGTAACTCGTGGTGCCTTAAAATGCTTTCATCCTCCCACTGAAGGCATTTCACTTAGTAATGGTCAATTCTTGTTTGTCTTTAAAAGACAAGTAGTAGAGGAATGGTAACAGCTTGCAAAAAGATCAGTAAAGAGCATACCAGTAGGCCAGTAACAAACAGGCAGAAAAGGTGGGGCTTATTGACTGAAATCTTCGTTAGGCTGGGAAAACCTGTCCCATGAACTCGTGCTGGTGGCTGTGATCAAGATGCGACAGGGCTATCAGTGGGACAGATGCGTATGCGCCTGGAGAGAATCTGATCATTCCTGTCACAAGAAAGGGACTGGGCTAGATGGATTTTTTTTTCCATCCAGAATTATTATTATGTATTAGAGATCTGTCTAAGGTTGGTAATATTTTCAACAATGTAACTAGCTATAGCAGTATTTTGCCTTATTGTTTCTATCCTCAGCTTTGCAGTTAGAAACTACAGTTCAGTATTTTGTTTATAGTTATTTTTAAATTCTTACCCATAACAGAGTAACACTTCAGCTTTTTAGGGAGATACAAAACAAGCTGACAAATAGAAAATGGAGGAAATTATATTCCAGCAATAAATTGAGCAATTTGGCTATTGTGGGATTTCTTATTTAACTGCTTCTAAGTGTTCTTTGCCCTGCTCAGAAATCTAGGTAGTCCAAAATAAGTGAAATACAAAATCCCTTAAATTTTCAAGTGCAGCTTTTTTAGCATATTACATTATAGGTGTACTTGTATGTTTTATTCTGTTACTAAATACTAGCAGGAAACTAAAATGGGTACTTACTGCAGATGTCATATTTTACTGGCTAGGCTAGTGTGAAGAGCTATTGTGAAACAGGGAGATGTGCTACTAATGTGAGAAATAATGTCGGAAAATGAATGCCAGTGCATAACACAATTTAGGAGTTGGCTGTGTAGGAAAAAGCCTTAGAACTCTTTTACCTAATATGTTTTCAGAGACGATGCACACATCTGCGGGAATTTTCAACTCAAATAAACCAGCTAAGAGGTACAAAGTCAGCACGATGCTATTATTTGGGAAGCAGGCAGCAGCTGTCAGTGGCACAACGCAAATTCAGAACAACTGACAGAAAAATAAACAAGAGCCAAAAGAATCGGGAGACAAAACGCTACCAGTGCCGTTGCAATCACGCAGTGAGGTTTGGAGGCTGTTGCCTAACATTTTCATGTCGGATTCCCGAGGACGCTCAGTCGGTGCTCCAACGGGTTGCCGAACTAGTTCAATCAGTTGGTCGCTGTCACAGAACTATAAAGATCACCGTATTTTACATGGTATACCGGCTAGCTGCTTTTGGTTTAGATCATCTATCAGATGCAAAGAAGTGAGTCCAGCATCGTTAGCCAGCCCTGGCTGGCCACTTAGTGCGTGTACCTCAGGAAAGGGCAACGTCCTGAAGAGCTGAATGTAGTCCCAAGGACGTCAGAATTTGCCCTGTTATGGCCAGGTGAGTTCAACCCGATGAAAACATCAAACTATGTTATGTACCAACGTGGGCACTGAAAAGAGTTCAGTGGTGGAGTCTTGTTTCTTGTGGTGAGAAAATGGGGTCATTAATAAGAATAGCCCAGTTATTAGTGAAGTAGAAATTTTCTTTGAGTAGCCTGCGTTTTTTAGTCCCTGTTGGAAATAGCCCATATGACTGGATTCTATTTATAGCTTTGGTATAAACGTTCTTAACGCGACTATTGATTTAAATTTACTTTAACTTTATTGCTAGCAATTTAGCTAAATACCAAGATAAAAAAACCTGATTCTAGCAACAACAACACAAGGGTATTGAACTGAAATAGGGCCTGATACACTGTTAACCAATTAACATTTTTATTCTGGGGCCAAGAAATACCCATTTGCCTTAAACAGAATGACCGATCAAATGGCTGTCGGTCAGCCAATCTGATAAAGGTCAACTATTGAAAACCCAGTCTGTCGGTACACAAACTAAGTGACCTTTGTTGTTTTGAAAGGAAAATACACTATTTTCATAGATGCACCTGCTGTGCATCCATTACAAAACCTTTAATGAAATTTTGTGGCGGAAATACTAATATCAGCTTTCCTAGCGTCACTTCTTGTTCATCGGGGGTTCTTTGGGTACCTCGACAGCACAAACTTGGTTTAAATAAAATGGTGTGTCTTAATCCCTTTAAAACGTTGTTTACTTTTACTTTAGTCAAACAACTCATCCCAGCAGTAAAACGGGCTGAATAAAACTGACAGGGGCGAAAAGGAGGAATTTGGAGGCTATTCCTAAGAGAGGCAGCTATTTTATGTGGAGATTTACATTTCAGATTGTGGCATAAAACTTGAACGGCTTTTTGTTTACCTAAATTTGAAAGGATTTTGAGCTGGTTTAACTCTCTACGGAGAGCTGGCCAAGAAAACACAAGTGCGTGACCCGCCGCAGCAGAGCCGATGGGTTCCCTCTCACGGCTGCTGCCCCCCGAAGGAGAGGGCCAGCGCTGGGTGCCACAGGCAGGGGACAGTTGCAGAATAACTTTCCTACGCGAGGAAGTTTGCACAGGACTAACTCACCGGTACAAAGAAATTCCCTCATGTTCTTGGTTAGGAGTTGACTTATTTATCGCTCTCTTGCGTATATCCTTTTTAAGAAAACAAATAAAAAGAAAGTCCTCGTCTAAAGGCGATTGCCTGCGATACCATCAGCTGGACACACATTTAACTCCAGAGTCAGCCTGAGTAGTTGCATCACCACGCTGATCTAAATCTCTCCCTGCCATGTCAGCCCTGAGGGAGTATTTTGTGTCTGTTGCAGCATTCCTCATACCAGGGAACAAATAATATTTCAAGATGTACATAGCTCTAGTTTTTCTAGAAGTTTCAGGAACCCACAGCTCCCAGTAAAACTACCATGCAAACTAGATATTCTATCTTAATAGGTAAATTATGTATTTATTCTTTTAACATTCGTTTTTCTTTTATAAAGTACCAGAAATGTACATTCTTAATTTGAAAGGGTGAAGCTGCTCCCCCCGCTAAGCTGCTGGTGTCTTTAGCCATGACTTTTGTCCTCTTGCTTTCCACAGTTCTGGCATCTGTTATCTGCAGTCACTTCTTTCATAAGGACAGTGGTTTTTACATCTATGTTCTCTCCTTCAAATAAAAGCAAGAACCACTTCCACGATTTTACAAAGATCTTAAAGGACTGGAGATTTACTCTGTCTTTAAGATAGGACATCAGCATCTTTTAATAGAGATGGAAATTGCATGTATGGCTTCAAAGAATAAATTACAGAAATGTGGTGTGAAAGTACTGCACAAAATTCCTCAGTAATAACACGGCATGTATCTGCTTACATGATTCCTGTAAATAAATATGATTACTGAAAATGCCTCCTAATTCTTCCATTGCTCAAATGGTGCCAGTTTCAGCAGCTTGAAAATACAAGTTTATTGTCATTTGTTAAATCCTGATTTTATGCTTGTTTTATTTTCTGCGTCTGTTGCCTTATGAAGCTGGAGACAAACAGAAGTATTTTTGTTTTATGTGCTTGCCTGCGAGCAGAACCTTTACTAATGTCAGCATTAATGCAGAAAAGATATTGATACCTGTAGGCTGCCGAACAAGCAAGATGGTATTTTCCCCCAGTTTATATACTGACGCTGTGCTATGAATGCGTACACATGAGTATATATGCACGTATTAGCAGTACGTCGTGTACATGTGTGTGGCACTGAGAGAATAGTGTGTGTGAAGCTGTATGTTTTTCTAAGGAGATGTCAGCTTCTCCGAAGTGGTTTGACAGGAGTCACGCTGGCAGTATTTTGAGGACTGAAGCCTACAGTTTTAGCCCATCACATCAGTCTCTTTCTTTCTGCACCCCTGGAGGACACAGAGGACGTCTGTCTGGCAGCTTGCTCTACCCCAGTTTTCCACTATCCGATAGACCTTTGAGGTTTTGTGCCATTTTTCTTCCTTCCTTTCCCATCTTTGTCCTTAGTGTCACCAAAGGGATGTGGGGGGAGAAGGTGAATGTTGGCCCCATGATTCCTGTCGCACAAGGACTGTCCCAATGCGGCTGTGAAGGAAGGGCTTGGTCACCCTGATCCTTCTAGAAGAAGTTGGTTCCTTGGACTAACACATCTTTCCCATTGCAATCGTATCTCCCTCGCCAATCCCCGAGGGTCAGCAACATGTGGCCTCCCCAAAAAATCCTGAAGTGAGAAAGAAAAAACAGCAACAGTTCAGAAGCTCCTAATGACACATTTTTTTTAGCCTGATTTCTGATTTCCTTCGGAGTCCGAGTGCGTGTGTGTGTGTAAGAGTGACAGTATAGTTAGATATGTTAGAGTTCGGTCAGAGTGCGGTTGCTGAAGAGTGGAAAGAACTACAGAAACAATCTAAAAAAGGTTAGAAAGAAGAAACACAAAAAATATACCGCTATACCATGTTTGTCTGGGTCCTGCCTACTTGGAGAAAAAATATATATATTATATAATACGTATATTATATAATATATTTATATATAAAAAAATGTATAATATATATTATGTGTATATTGTGTCTATTTTACATATATAAAATATAATACATATTATGTATATTATATAGATGTGAAACCATAGACCAGGGAGTCTGATTATCAGCTGCCTGCATGGCTTAGTCACATTTGAAATGAGTCAGGTCTGAATACACTTACCAGTGATGCAAAAACCCCATCAGTTTGGGAAAGATTAAAGAGTTTGACAAATATGGCTGTCAGCTGTGACTTGGGGCAGGGGTTCAAAATTTTTGAAAATATTTGGGAAATGATGGTTTGAGGAATTTCCTACCCTTTGAGGAAAACGAATGTCACTGACAGTGAGGATGTGAAATCAACATATAATTGAAAGCATGCAGCAATTCTTTATGATTTGAATTGGTTTGGATTGTGTGAATACAATTTCTGAGCCAGAACTACCTAAGAGAAGAGTAACTGCTCAGCCAACGGAACCAGAAGAAACGGCATGATGCTAAAATTGGAAAATGCCTTTTGTATATCGAAAACGTTCATGACAATAAGGAGCCTGACAAGTCCCGACAATACTTCTCCAAGAAATGGATGGTTTTTAAGGTGGCTTTAAAAGTCATTACACAGTGGAGAGAAATCTGGGGTGGAGAAAAAATCCATTTTTACGCTATGAAACTGCACAAGTTGGAAAAAAAGATACAAAATACTTGAAACTATCTGATCCAAAAAATCAGTTTAAAAAAAAAAATGGGCCTGTGCTTTCTTGCTTTTTTTCGTTGTGTCTATATATAAACAGTATCAATATTTTTGTGTCTTTTTGTGTATCTAATGCAAAGGCCTCAACTTGTGCACATCAAAGTGGTTTCTGTTAACTTCTGTAGGGTTATCCTGGCGGACACCAGCCAAATAGGAGGCCATAATTAATAGTTCTCTAAAGAACTGTTTTCCCGTCTTTGTCCTGTATCACCTAACATACATTTATTTTATGTCTCAATTCTGCCTGTTATAAACACAGATGATGCTTTCTTAACCCAAGTAAATTGAGGCTGTGACTGTGAGAAATGGTTTAGGGATCTTCAGATGTTGAGGAACCAGAATCCACACTGGTACGTGGACCCTAACCCACCTGGTAGCTTCGGGCAGTTTTGGTAGCTTTTGGACGATAAAAGTGTGCTCTTTGTGGACAGACTTGGCAGAGGAAGAAATTAAACTACAAATTTGCAACAATAATCTTGGGGTGGTGAGCCTAGTCTAAATAGTTTTCAGGAAAGGGTTAAAAAACAGAGGAAGATATACGTTAGTTTTTCTTCCTCGCCCCCTTCTGAACTTAATTTGCACTGAGCAGATACCAGATAACATTATATGAGCTGGAATAGTTATTTCTTGCTCTTTATCCTTTTCACAGAACTACATCTAATGAAACTGTTTATTTTTGTTAGGTGTTTTTTTTTTTAATAAGGAAAGGAGGAACCAGAGTAAGGAATTAAATATGTGACACTAAAATCTTTGTAAAAAGGACATTTACTAGGTCATTTGGGCCAACAGTAATGTCTTGATAACAGAAAAGTTTATCACCATATTAGTGCAATAGAAATGTTTCTATTAATTTTGCAAAAAAAAAAAAGTAATTGTAGAGCTATTTTTTGTCCCACATTAAAGCATGTCCCCTCCACAGTAGTTTTTCCTTGAAACAGTGAAAGGTTTAATGCATCCATTTTTATGAATTGATTTGATGGCTGTCATCTATAGCAGCTACATTTGTTGATCAAGAGGAGCACAATGAAACTAGCAGACAGCAGAGAAGGCAGAAAAAATATAGATTTTAAAAGTTTACGTAAATTCTGATCTCATTTATACTTTGCAATACAGGTGTTGAAATTTGTTTCTTAACAAGTATCTTTTGAAATCAGACTGCACTCCTTTAAATTGCTTAAATAAGATTTGTGCTGTTTTTCTGCTTCACAGACCTCCTCTTTCTTAGAAGCAAACCTAAATTGCTTCAGGAAACTGGAGGCAGAAATGGAAACACCATGTGACAGCGGGGAAGGGCTCCACGGGACGAGGAGAGCTCACCCCTTCCAGGGTCACTTTGCAGCAACCCCATATTTCGTAGTGTTGGGATGGCAAGGGGTGACAATAAAATACGTGTTTTCCAGGGGCATAATAACTGTTTGGGTCCTGTTTCCGTCCACCTTTGCCAGCCACTGTATGTTCACTTCCAGTATATGGTTAGCTCTTGGTAATATTTTTGTTTAACTCAAACAACCAAAAAAACCCACCCTTGTATGGAAACTGTTTCTACACATGAAGATTTATAGTGCTGGGAATAAAAATCATCGTCTGGACTTCATTAAGATTTTCCTGGCAAGTAATTAATGCTGAAAATATGTTTTGATCAAGCATCTGCAATAGCAGCAATGGTGAGTTAAATGCAGCTGGCATTATAGAAATAGGTCTACACAGTCTCTTAAAGTTTCTGCTAGTTTTTCCAGTCCTCAGCAAACGGTGGTGCTAGTACCTTATTTTTCCTTCACCGTGTTTCCTCATTTCATGGTCATATCAGCCTCTTGGTGACTGCCAATGAGCGGATCTCATCATAGCTGAAAATTCAGGAACATGTGCAAAGAAGCCACCCAAATGGGCAAGAAATTTGAATATTCTCTCTCCTGGCTTTTTGCTTTAAAATGAGAAGACTGCAGGTATGAACCTGTCGAAGTAGGTAATTGATTTTTTTTTGGTTTGTTTCTGTTTTGATTCATATGTGTTGTGACTTAATTGCATGACTATATTTATATGTACAGTACGTCGATGCAGGTTTTTCTGTGCTGCACCTATTGTGCATTTGTGTCCTAGACTATGAAAGCAGGACTCTCTCTCTGAGCCTGCTTTTGGGAGAATTGGCTTCTGGAGCAATAATCATTACGATGTAGGGTGCCCTTTCCCCAAAGCAGCAATGACAGCTTATCTACTGTACTCCAAGCAAAATACACTGTGAAGTTCCATGTTGCAGAAATGCAGAAATACCCATTGGCATCGTAATAGTCTTTTACATTGTGCAGTGGGTTGGGGAAGTACCTATGAGATGACCTTACCCTTAGTAATACATAATAGCTATTGCCTAGATTCAAAGTGTTTTTATGAAGTATACCAGAAAATATGTACCAGCTACAGGTTTAGGTTCGGAGAAATTTCCAGAAATTACTGATGACTTAGAACACTTAATGCAGCGGCAAGCGTACAACTACTGTTAATTTCGTTCATTGAAAATCACAAGCTGGAAAAGCCGTTACGAGTTGTTTTGAGAGGTTCGTGTTTTATCATCAGCTTGAAATTGTGCTTCTGGCTGTTATTCACTGGGCTGCCAAAATTCAAGTGGCTTGAAGTGTGGGAGCTACTGGATCTGCAGGGCAGTAACGGGAAGGAGGTTATTTTACGGCTGATCTCCCTGCATCTGTAGTGTGTTTCCCTGTGATAAAGTGGTTACATCAGCCCCACCTATTATTAAAGTTGCCTGACACTTCCCATTATGGACTTTGTTTTCAGATGCTTATAATGTAGTCAAACTATAACCGTCTGAGTTGAAATCTGACTTCTCCTTATGCTGGGGTGCATGACTGATACAGGTCTTTTGGGAAAATTCTGGCTGAAATGCTTCATGTAGAAATGAATAAAAATTAGTGCCCCCGTTTATCTTTTTTTTTAAATGAGACTAGAGAAACTGTTTCGCACAGTGAAGATAATCTTTTCTTTGTTGAACTCTAAATGTAGCTGTGGGATCTTTGATGTCCAGGTCATTGTTTCATGATCTCATTAGTGGGAGGAGAGTCAACGTAGGCTTTGTGTTAATGTAGAAAATGTGGACCCTAACAGATTTTTTCATGTATACTGTGTGGGCTGCCAAGGGTATTTTCAAGTCCGGCTTGGCCCTCATTAAAGGAAACTTTCTTGCTTGAGTGCGTCTGTGCTTTCTGAGTGGAGACTTGACACTTGGAAGAGAAGTGGCCATTGGCGAAAGGACAGCTTTTATCAGCCCAATCAGCCCAGACCTGGCAGAACTGTAAGCTGCTTACAGGACGCATAATTCAAGAATGCTCATGCTTGCTAGATGTTTTCAGCCTTATTCCCTGAAGTTTATCTCTGCGTGCCCAGGCTGGGACAGTGCAGGGCTGAGCAGACTTCTCCTGTAACTGAAGTTCCTGGAGTGTTGCTGGCTACCATGGCTTTGGACATCACTCTGAAGATCAGGGGCTCCTTCTCTTCATTGCCTATGTTTTATAAAATCATAATGTAAAATTATAAAATTGAAAAGAATAATGGAGGGGAGCCTGATCTTGGCCCAGGGACCAAAACAAGAGACTGGGACAAGGGATCCGGCTGTAGAAGATCATGAAATACAGGGGCTGGAGGCTTACGGGGCAGTGGAAATTGGGTTACTCTGCTGGGTAAAAAACCCCAGGATTTAGCAGTCAGGATCAGCCTGGACAAAGAGATTAGGGTAAAGAATGAGGAAGGGAGCCAGAGGCTCCTTTACAAGGCTTGAACAGAAAAAAATGGGAACTGGATGGGCCGTAGAGCCCAGGCAGGTGTTTCCTGTGGGAGGGAGTGGAAAGGTGAAAAAAATGTTCCACTCTAGTATCTATGAGGGGATGAATTCCAATCAGAAGGCTAAGCAGTTAAGACCAAAATCAGCTAAGAAAGGCAAAATGAGAAGAGTTATATGCGACAAAGCACCAGTCTAAGAAAGGCTCTAAGAGAAGGGACAGAAAACGGTTTTGTGGTGGATCCGTAGTTCTTAGTTATTCACATGAATTGAGGATGTCAGAAAGCAGCACAAGTTTCGCGAAAGGAGGGATATTAGATTGTTTTTCAAATCAAAAAAACTGTACAAAACATCTATTTTAAATGCATTAGCAATTCCGAAGTGTCAGAAACTTAGAATGTGTAGATTCCAGAGATAAAATATCCTGTGCAGCCTTAATTTTAGACTTGTTTATCCTGAAAATATGCCAAACACATGCACAAAATAGGGGGATTGAATGTGAAAGTTCGTGCCACAGTTCTTTTAATGTTAATGTAAGGCCAATAGCAAAGGATTTTAATAAATAAGCCACACTGGCTGGTACTTTCACTAGAGAATTACCAAGTAGGACACCTATATTTAAAACAAGCAGAGGGGAGAGGGCGACAAACCCCGTCTTGTTCTGACCTAAATAGCATGTCAGATTTTAGAAAAAATTATGAAAGAAATAATTTTTAAAACTGAGCTATTCTGTTGGAATCATGAGGAAAACGAATCTGATGTTAAGATGTAAGCAGCAAAGTGGCAATGCAAAGTACAAATGGAAACAATAAAGACAACCGGTTTTAGCCTTGATATGCCTTTACCTTGAATGCCTGACTTTGCAACCTGGATAATGTTCTTTTAATTTTTGTCTTGGAGGAAATTAGTTGGTTTTCTCCACAAGACAGCCTGGCAATGTTACGGTATGCATGCAGAATGGATGGCAGTGGATCAGAACCCACGAGTGCAACTGGCAGTGACTGGACTGTCTCTGTAGACGCTACTGAAGGGTGTGTAAAAGCTGTGTTATAGCTACCATGCGAATTTGAATTACCACCATGGTGTCTGATGAGTGTTTTTTAACCACAAGATCAGTATTTAATTAAAGCACATTAAAATACCGTGCTTCCCCCCCACCCCACAATATCAGTAGGTGTATATAGTTTTATTCTACTTTGTGAATCTGCTTAGGAGAATGAAATGTTTTGTGTATCTCATTTTTTGCGAGTGTTTACCTAGATCTTTATTCTTCGTGTTTCTTACTAGGTGGTTTGCACCTGTTTCTGTTGGAAGACTTTGCCTGCTTAATGAGCAGAAAATGAGCTCCCGATAGAACAAACCCCTCACATATAATAATATTCTTTAACTGGCGCTAGCAGCTTGCACCCAAAGAAGAAGGTCTGTGCTTTTAAATTAAGGCACCTAACTTGGGTGCCTGTTAGGAATGGCCCCTGGTTGTCTGCTCAGTGGAGAGGGTTTAGTTTGTAGTTTAGGACCCACCTCTTTTCACTAATTATATAGGAAGCTAAAATGAGATATGCATACCAAGAATAAAGATACATTGTCAAATTAAAGTTCACCTGCGTGATATCTTCCGGTAGTCATCTGTTAGAGTCTAGCGAGACAGTCTTGTTCACACTTATCGCTGCAGAGCTGTCGTGAGAAGGCCTTAATTATGAGCCTTGTTTTCATTAGACGCAGCAGCCAGTGCTCATATACTTCTGCTCGCGGAATCGGAGCAAATTCTGCCCCAAGCAAATGGAAGGTGTGTGATTTTATAATTTATGAGGAAGTGGAATGGTTATAATTTTGGAGCACATGCTGAAGCTTGAGTTCCCATTAGGTCATGGTGATTGTAATGGTAAGCAGAGAGAAACAACAACCCAAAAATATGTTTTAATTGGAACAAAGTTGCGATTATACCTACTCCTAAAAGCAAATTCTGTTTGCACTGTGCTGAGAGCCCCTTGATGCACTTAGCAATTTGGAAATTTTGAATTCAGAATAAGAGCTTCAATTATGTTATTTCCCCACTTTGTATGCCTTAGACAGAATCAGCAAAAAATGAATAGGCAAGATTTAATTTTTTCAAACCAAGTAACATACAAATAAAACCATATGACTATGAACAATAGCTCTTGTGTCCTATTCCTGCTATTTGCAGGTCCATATATTGGTCCTTTGGCCAGCTACCAAAACTCGTAAAATGCTTTTAGGCAGCTGTGTCCCATTAAAGCCACATGTTACATCAATAAGAAACCATAGATGTGCAGAGCTGACAGGGATTTTAGACGATCACTCACTTATCTCCATAGACTGGGAAAGGATCGAGCATGCCACCCTGGAAGATATTAAAAGCCCTCAGGGGAGGAGATTCCAGATCTCTTCAGATAGACTGTTTTGGCGTTTCCCTCCTCTGACAGTTAGACAGCTCTTTGTAATATCCAGTCAAAGTTGTTTTGCAAATCTTCTTTCTCATGCTGGACATTGTAAGCTATTGATTACTGCTCTTTTATAGCACTCTGTTACTTATTGTAAGATCATCGTCAAGTCTGTTCACAGCCTCCTCTTCTTCAGAGAAAAGAAACCAAATTAGTACACGTTTTTCTTTTATCTTGTCATCACCTTTTCTGTTCAAATCCTCTAATACTGTTACAGTCCTCTAGATTCTGATTCGTTTATATTTTTCTTGAAATTGGATAAAATTAATTCTTCATCTGATGAGGATCTTTCAGTGACAAATACAGCAAACTAGTGGCTTCTATGGATACATGGGATGCTTTGACTGCTTAGCCAAATACTCTCTGTCTTGTGTTTGTGCATTTGATTATATTATATAACTTGGTACTTCATAGTTTAGTTTTCCCTAATGTAAAATGAATGTAGAACATAGAAATTAGTATCTTCCCCTTGGCTATGGTCTAAATAAAAGGAACTGTTGAACAAACAGATCTGACCATTAAAAAAATATCTTTTGTTAACAGTATTTTTGTTAAAAAACAGAATTATGCACCTGCAGGGAGGAATTGTGTTAGCAGTGTGTCTTAAGAGTCACAAATTTCTCAGTTTTGTTCACGCTCTGAGATAAAATGGGGAACAATTAAGTAGGTTAAGACTCATTACTCTGAAAATAGATGAATTAGGGGGTGTTTGACAGAACTCTGCAAAGTTGCGAGTGGCATTGACTGTTTGTCATTTCTTTCAGTACACCAAAGCTAACAGAAGCCAGGTTCAAAACAAACAGAACACATACCTTTTGTTGTTCTGTTTTTATGCAGCAATTGGTAAACTTGGGAGTTCATTTCAAAGCACGTTATGGATAATCCCCATGTGGGATAGTTTACATATATTCAAGGGCAAGGGGATAAGTATATGGAAAAGACTATGTACAGGGTTAGTAAGTGGATAAACCAATGCCAGTAAATGGATAAACCAGATCCATTTCAGGAAATACCCTGAGATGACAATAGCTGGAAGATGGTAATGTACTCAAAAATGTCATATGTACTTGTTCCCTGAGCATCTGCTTCTGACCAGGGCTAGAGATGAGACAGTAGAAGAAATAGACCTTCTGAACCAATGGGCCAATTCCAATGCTGTCATGCTACCACAGGTTTGAAAGCGACTTTTTTTTTTTCTTCACTTGAGAGGAGAAATACTATCTCCCTTCCAGTGGCACCTCTGTACATTATTTCAACAGGCTGTCTTTTAACCTTCTTTCAGGAGATATTCCAGGATGAAAGTTTTTGGGCAAACTATGAGTGGCATAGAATTAAATCAAATACATTAAATACCATTATGATTTAGTGGAACAGGAAAGAAAATGGTCCCTCCTTCAGAAATAGAATTAGTATTGCGGTTTAAGAGGTAACAAGAAGTATACGCTAAAAATTAAGAGAAACTGAAGAGGATAAAACCCCAAACATACCAGTTTATTCAGTGCAAGCTTTATTCAAACAAAGGTCAGCGTTTCAGAGTTAGGTGTAACTGTGATATACATATCGTACATGTAGGACCTAACCTGTTCTCCCAGATTTTCTCTGCAAAATATGGATACAATGACAAAGGAAGGGACAGGAAAGAAGGGAAGGCAAGGGAAAGAAACTCCTGCTTGAATCAGAAAACTTAGAAAGACTGAAGCTGAAAAGAAAATTTAAAATAATGTTTCCCTCTTCACTAGTTAATATCCTTTATAATCTGACAGGAGGCTGTATCTTTGTGTATAAATCACTTGTTGAAAAGTGAAACAATATTAAGATAAACCCTCTAAATGAAGGCTGGGAATTGAAACTAGCTTCTAAAAAACCTCCTTTACCTAGCGAATCATGCCTGGACGGCGCACCAATGGAAGACATCAAATTTGCAGTGAGGTCAATGGCATGCAGCATTACCAAAAAGAGACATCTGTGTTTCAGACCTTGGAAAGGAGATAGCACTTTAAAGCATTTGTCTGCGCTCGTTAAGCTTGTTCATGGGTATGGAGGAGTTGCATATAAAGATTCTTTAAAAAAATCCAAAGAAAGTAATTTTTGTGTCAGTGAAAACTCAGAGAGGGCAGTAAATCTTTCAAAGGAGCAGCTTTTTTTCTGTCTGGCATAAAGGACAAACAGGTTGGGCCTGTCATACAGCACAAGGTAGAATACTCACACCGAATTTTTGGAAAAGAGTGTATTTTTAAATTTGGGACAGAAAGCAGAGCTCAGGATGGCTACTCCTCAGCAATCAGATAAGAGGGAGACTGTTCCTGGTCATACGGAGGTTGTGGGAGCTTTCAAATTTAGAACCCAAGGTCCTAGAAATAGCAAAGCTGCTCTACAGAGATTCAGTGCAAGTTATGTTATAATCCTGCCTATAACAGAATTCAAAATATTTAAGTTCATAATAAAAAGGTGTTCCTAGGCCACTGTTTAGTTCAGGATTAGAGAGTACTGTTTTGAACAAAACAAAAAATTGAGAGAAGAAAAGCTATTTTGGATGGTTTTCAGTATCTTCAGGCATATTTTCCATAGGTTTGATTGTTCTTAAGTGTCTGACCTGCACAAGATTTGGAAACCCCAGGACATTAGCTGCTGACTGACTGCTTTGGGAGACTTCTTCAGAGCCAGGAATACTTCATTAATCAACAAGGATTATTCCTACCTTTTCCTTTTAATATCACCCCACCCTTTATTTTTATGCTTCTTTGCATGATGATTTCTTCTTTCTTGGTACCTTTTAAATTTCTGAAGACCACTGAATTGGTCTTAAACTTCACTTAGCCAAAACAGATTATGTGACTTTTTATATCTTTCCTTGTAGGTCATCCATGCCAGCACCTTTTTGTTTTTCTTTTTCTTCCACCGAGGAGTTTTCCTTGCCA
Source organism: Larus michahellis (assembly GCF_964199755.1). Classification (NCBI taxonomy): domain Eukaryota; kingdom Metazoa; phylum Chordata; class Aves; order Charadriiformes; family Laridae; genus Larus; species Larus michahellis. The sequence continues at coordinate 61,502,564 of NC_133898.1, forward strand.
ACATCTTTATGGCAAAAAGGGTTCCCTTGAATTCATATAATGTCTCAATGTCCCAAAGCCCTTAGGAGAATACTGTCCCATTACAGATGTCTGCAATATAATGCAGCATTTCTTCAGTTTGTTGCTACGCGTTTGAAAAGATCGAATCCTTCCCCGTACAGGCTCACAGTTTGTCAGAGGAGCAATGCTTGAGCTGAACAGGAGGCAGCTCAGACCATGCAGTGAAGGCCTCTCTTTACTGTCTGCCTCTTGATTTGGCAATTCTTGGGTTAGCGAATTTCTTATAGGTGTCACAGTGGCATGGACTTCCGGTGGACATTATCCAGGTGATCCAAAAGATGTACTCTCAACAAAATATTCTCATTATGCCTCAGCAGCCAGTTCCTCCCTCCTTCCACCCCTCTGTGGGCCAGGGCACCCTGTGCAGGGTGCAGCCAGTGTTGTCAGGCACACGCTGTCCCCTCTAGAGGTTGTACAGGACGCTGTCCTGATTTTGTTTTTGTTTTTGTTTTCTTTGTTTCTTTCTTTGTTTCTTTTTTCTTTTTTTCCTTTTCCTCCCCTATTGTTTTCTACTGGGAGCATTGACACAGTTTGTGGTGAGCAGGTGGTAACTATGGACAAGCTGGGCTGAATCATCCCAAAACCAAAGGCGAAGGGAAGGTGACTGGGGAATTCAAGATATTTTCGCCAGCGAGAGGTTAGTGTGTCAAGAGGTTAGTGCATGGCTTACGGGTCCAAGGAAGAACACCACTATGCAGTGGGAAAACTGCAGCGTGAGATTGAGTTATGTCCATTCACACAAGGTTTAAAGAAAAATGTTTCTAAGGTTGGAAGAGTATTAATGAAATAATTAAACAAATATGCCGTCTTCTCTGTCTTGTGGATGTTAAGTAAAACATGTCTCAAAACTTACCTGATTATAGATTGCATTCTCTGTTCTTTACAAATGTTAAATGGTCACAACAATGTAACTATAGATAACTTCACTGATTTGGCAATGTTGCTTTCCAGGTCAGCTGGATTTAATTTTTAAGTTATGATTTTTGTAATATATCAAATGCCTTTCTTACTGTCACATGGTAATTCACTCCTTTCATTAATTTTATAATTGTTTTTTTGGAAAGAGTCATGGATTTCTGGCGAGCTTTTTCTTTTATAATTTAATACTGTTTGATTCACACAAACCTATTGCTAGCCAGTAAATATTTTTTCAGTATTTGTTCCATTTTTTGTTTAACAGTAAAGATAAATTTACAGGAAGATCACCAGAAACACTGTCTTGCCTTTTTTCTTTTTTTGGCAAGGAGCACTTTCCTTCTTTTTATCCTTTCTTTCAGTATCTCCCTGGATATTAATAACTTTTCAGAAAGACTGGCAGCTCTTCCCTACGAGATAATTCTCAGAATTTGCTATGGGGTTCATTGCCTGCACTCATGTACAGATGTTATAAAATTTCCGTTTATCTCCTACTTTCCAGCAGGCCTTTCTTTCTCACTGTAGAAGCAGAGAACCAAAGAGTCCATAATCTTGGAAACAAAGCGGTCCCATGCTCTTGCAGAAGCTGAGATCCAGCATAAGTTTTGGTATCGGTGTAGCCAATCACTCAGCTGCTGTGCTGGGTCATTATCCCCGAGGTTGTAGCTAAATGGCCAGAAGCATAAGTAGTGTCTTCATGCTGCTCAGGCTGGGTGAGCTGAAGAGCAAGCTTGTCTAGGATATTGGCCTGGGTGTTTATATACGGCTGGCGACAGTTACGCCGAGTGTCTTGAACCTTTTCAGAGTCATTATTTTACGGGATAAAGCCCTCTCTTCAATCACAGTTGACCTACATTCCTAGATACATTTGCTTTCAATAAGCCTAAAGCACTAACATGTGTGAAGTGATCCAAATCTCTGTACGATGACCAATCTTTAAATCCTCTGCAAGTGTTGTCCTCTGAGATTTTACTTCCCCATCTCTGATGAATAAGGGTGTGAGCAGGCCACGGCGATGTGCACAGATCATGGTGGAAATTTTCTGAGAACTGCCAAGAAGTGCCAAGTGCCTTTTGGAACTGCTCTGCTGCTGCATTAGCAAGCCAAAGATTGCTTCGACTGCTCAAACCGTGCCCTAGGGTACAACCTATGAAGTGTTTATCTCTAATAGTTGCTGTTTAACATTATCCTCAATGACTAATGGATTTAAAAATTCATTGTTGTTACAATTTATGCAAGCACATCATTATGCTTTTTCTCCTAAGCTGTTCTTTTCTTCCCAGTTATCAATTTTATCATTTCCAATTATGTTTGGAAAGCAAACAAACAAAAAAAAAAGTCCTTAAATCTGGCAATAATCCATAGGTTTTCCCCTGAAGTTTTCAACTTTTTTTAGCGCTTCTCTGCACTTTCCTCTCCACGCAATTAATTCTTTCCTCTTTGTCACTATTTTCTAGTGCTCCTGGGAGGAGTGGAAGGAAGGGGAGGAGCACAGAACAAGCCCTGATATATTTTTTTTCTATTTCAGCTCTTTCTCCTTTCCGCTTAATCTAAAATCCTGGCACATTTCTCATAGAAGTTCGACCATCAGCTCTAAGTAAACAGAATTCTTTTCATCCTTTTCATTCTTCTTCCTTTTCCTCTTCCATGTCCCTGCATCACCCTTACTTCTTTTTTTGATCATGGTGCAGAAAGCGCTCATCCTTTGTGGTGCTCAGGCCTGAGTGTCAGCTTTGGTTCGGACATCCCTGTTGAATCACTGATTGAAATCAAATCCTTTAACTAAAATTAAATTAATAAAAATAATTAAGTACATTCAAATGAATCTCTAATCTTATCTTGGCTCTGACACTAGACTGTACTGCGTGGTCACTAAATTTTCAGGCAGATGATGTTTTGTGCTTTCTCCCCACCGAGAGCATCGCTTCCATGCAGGATGAGTTTCTTCTTCCCAGTGAAATCCAGAAAAGCACTCTGCTACAGTGCTTTGGTATCTGCCTTGAAATGCACTCTGCTCTGGGGTGTTAACCCACATGTGACAGTGAGCAAGCGCTGAATTGGAAAGGTGAGGAAGAGGGAAGCATGTGGATGAGGGGCTTGAAGAGCGTGATTTGGGAATAAGCTTGAGATGGGCTGCTGCGGGGCGGAGGGACTGGAAGGACAGGACTTCTGGCAAGTGGCAGACACAGGGAGTGGGCTCTGTGGTGAGCTACCTCCGGCTTTTATTGCAGGGTACATAATATGGAGACTTAAAAAAGCAGAGTCATATGATTACATTATGTTCCTTTTTTGTTTAAGATGAGCTTCTGTTCTTCACAAATGCAGAGAAAAGTTAGAAATTTTTGTCCCAAAGGTAAAAAAAAAAGTGAAGATAAGTTAAAAAAACCCACCAAACCACTCCAAACCCAAGCCATACCTTTTCTGAAATAAGACACGACTTTTGGATGTTTAGGACTGGCAGTCATGTGGAATGACTGCTCTGGGGGAAAAACACCCGAAGACCAGGAACAAGAAGAATGAAGAGTTTGTTTTGAGGTGGCTTTTGAGGTCAGAAATATGCTTGAAGGGAAGGACACGGGGCACAAGGACAGAGTTACATCATCTTACCGTGCTTGCTGAGATGCACGCACCTTGTTCTTCATTAAGCTCTTTGACCTGCATGGTACGGTACTACTGGAGAAAGAACCTACTACCACTACATTAATTAAGATTTCAAAGGCAGCATTTCTGAATTCTGTATGAGTTAGATCATAAGGCTGGGCAGCTTGCTGATCTGTAGAGTAACGAACGGTTTGTCTAAATAAATAAGTCAGGAGCTCTGTGTTTATAGCCCACTAACTGCAGCCTGCCTGAACTCCATACCTGACTTTAACCTGTAAGGACACACTTAAAAACAATTCACATTAGGGCTGACTTAATAGCTCCCTTTTATCAATTTTTCCCAGTTTTCGAGTTTAATTTTTTAGGCCTTTCCTATACTTCAGGTAGAATTTAGCCACAGATTTCAGTGCAGACCTACAAGAGCAAAACCAAATCACACTGCTGTTTTTGCTGCCCACCCACAAGGGAAGGAACACCTGAGCGGGCAGCAGCTGTTGCTGGCGAGGCTCACCTGGATATTTTGTCAGCCAAGGAGCAGCAAGGCTGGTTATTTAGGGCTCTACTTCAGCCTCTCTCTCTCTGCCTTATCCTTTCTTTTCCCTCCCTCTCTCCCTGCACTTCTACCCACTCGCTTATCCTCCCCCTTGCAGAGCCCACTCGCCTGTGTTTCTGTGAAGCCTTCAGGCAATTTTGTTACAGGATTAGGTGTGAAAGGCAGATAGCTGAGTATGAGAAAAAAAAAAATAGAAGAAAACCCCTGAATTTGAGAAAAGACAGTGTTATGGTTGAGGTAGCATGCCATCAAAGGATTCACTACCTCTGATAGATTCCCTTGTAAAGATAAGTGTGTCAGGGTCGCTGCTGATTGAGGAAATTTGCCTGAGTTGTGCTTCGTTGGATCAGTTTACCACTCAGCAGCCCGGTGGGATTGCTGCATGGACAGAGATGTGTAACAAACCCAGAGCAACATGGCTATTACATTAATGTACTGTGAATTAACCTATTAGTACGTAATAAGCTTATTCCCCCCTCTCAATTCACCTTTATTTCAGGCCCAGAAGTACAAATGAAGAACAAGGATTGCTTCTTTTCCATCAGCAATGACTACTTAGGGCACAGGATTCAGGGAATGTTCTTGGCTTGTGTGTTAAAGAAACATTCATTGCTTCGTTGCACTGACTGCTTCTTACCACTTAAAGAGTGCACAGTCCCACAAGTTTAGAAATCAGTTTGCATGTCCTCATGAATTTGTCAGTATGTTAAGTTTTATTTTTTTGAAGTCTCAAAATGATTTTTTTTTCTGATTCGGGTTTTTATGGAATCTCAAAATGAGAAGATGGTATTTTTTTTTTTTTAAAAACCAGCAATAGTAGAAATGAAAAGCAGTTAATTTTCTTATTTCCTGTTTTATGTGTATGGAGGTATCTGATTTTTTTCCCGCTTCTTAATAGAAAATGTGGTTTAAATATGTATTAAAATATAGAGTGCTTTTAAGGATAAATTTGCTGATGATTTCTTTTGCAAAGTAGAACTGAGAATAGGACAGAAGATCCTTGTTTAATTTATCTTTCTTGTTTCTCTGTTAGGTTATGGCTTTTTTGTCGTTTTTTCTCCAGAGTGCGATCACAGAAAATACAGCATGTTAAGCTAGAGCTAAGACGGAAGTCCCTGTGTTCCTGTTCTTTTTCCTTGAATAACCTTTCCCAAAGACATACACATATGCTGCTTCTGGTTTACGGAAGCTGCATCTGGCTCAGGAAACCTTCATAAATGTAAACAGCTGGAGATTGGGCAAGTATAGGGAGAAATGTCACGGGTGCTTACCTGTTCCTACTCTTCCCTAGACATCTGCTTATGGATGGTGTTGGAGACTGGCTACTGGGCAGTTGCCTGACCCAGCATGGCCTGCCCTATCTACTGGCCTTTATTTCTCTGAATATGGAGGACAGGGTTTGGTCCCCGGCACTGCTTCCAGAGGTGACTCACATGTGAGGGTTGCAGCAGCATATCCCTGGTGTCCAACTGGAAACCCACTTCCTTGGGAACCAGGCACCAAGGTGTGTGCGTGAGGCTCAGCTGTTGGCAATTAATTTTTTCTGATCATCAAAGGGAAAATGAATTAAAGAGCTTCAATAGCTATGATAGCTTCAATCTATCAAGAGGAAGGGTGCGACTGAAGCATTTCACGGCATCATCTGACTGCCAGTACATTGGCCAGATCTAATCGTTACAAATACGGTTTGGCTCAAGCAACAAGAGCATATTCTTAGGAATTTATTCTGCAGTCTTCAACCGGCTACAGAGAAACTTGACCTCTTGCGCTTTTAGTTTTTCTCACCTGTCCCCCAAAGGTTTAGATATTGTTTGATACCCAGGGCATGGAGCGCTGGGCTGTGGAAGCTACAGGTAGAGACTCAGAGCTTTACTGATGTTCATGGCTGCCTGTGTTAGCAAACTGACGCAGTGCAGCGGAAGCTGGCAATGCCGTGTCATCTGGAGATTCACAAATGTGGGTGTTTCCTGGTTCCTGGCTCCCTGTGCGCGTTTGGCTCCTCATCCCGCTTAGGAGGTTGCTGCCTCAGCTGTGTTTCTGGGTGATAGTCTATATTTCCTCTTTTCCCTCACAGAAGTCACAGGAATCTCCATGTTCAGGGGTGGGGTGGAGTTTGGTTGTTCGGGTTGGCAAGTCGCAGGTTAACCTGCGTACTGCGCACACCCGCGGCAGTGTGCATCACAGCTCGTCCCCTCCTTTTGAAGAGGACATAAGCAAAGAGTGACAGGCAACAACAATATATCAACTGGTCAGATTTACATTCAGCGCATATGGACAAAGTTTTGGAAGGAGAAGAGGAACTAGAGAGGGATGAGAGCTTTCCTTTTTCACTGTTTTCTCAGCTCTTCCACTAAAAACTCGGGCAACACGTTTTTTTTCCATGAATCCTCTTACTGTTCTTTATCTGCGGACCCATTCTTCTCCTTTAACACCCCACTTCTATAACAGTAGTAGGGCTGAAAAGGGTGTGGGTCTGAAGTGGGAGAGGCAGTACGTGCCTCATGCCAGTGAAAGAAGGCACGGGCTGCTGTTGAAAACTCATCCTTGCAGAGGAAAGACCCAGGTGGGTGAGGTGTCTGTCCTGCTGCACCCATCCTGCCCTGACTGTAAGGGCAGAAGTGCTGGTAACACTACCAGTGATGCTGGGAAAGAGTTTGGAGACTGCCATACAATCCATAAGCAGGTAAATATATGTTTTACAAATGCCTATAGTTCTGTCACAACCAAAATAATTAAACCCAAAGTTTTTTCTGCTACGTGTTGGAGGTTGTGCTGCATGTTGGTGCATTTATTTTGATCAAATTATTTTGGAACCTCAAGCTATCAATCATTTTAATCAGATCCTGTCCTCTAAATATTGATCCAGGAGAGGCTAAGCTAAATAATGATCACAGTAATAAAATTACTTTTGACCTAACTGTTGACAGTAATAGCTAGTGACAATTTCCTTTTCCTAAATATGCAACCTGAGTCGAAAGTGCTTTACTACTATTGTGCTGCTGTAGTTCTGAAGTAATTTGTGTTTGTTTTAATTCTGCAAGACAGTGAACTTATGCAAGGATCATCATCTTGCTGTATATTGTTCTGGGCTAACTGCCTGTGTGTTGGAATAGTCTGCGTGGAGTATGCAATGCTTTAATTCTGATTTACGGGCACATGGTACCTAGAATTAGCTAGCATTTAGAGAGGGATGAAATTCATGGCAAAAAAAAAAAAAGCACCCCTTGTGCTTCTCAAAAAATATTTACAGATTCATCACAGTTCCACCAATTTTTTCTCCAGTTAAAATTAAAACATGAAAAAACATTTTGAAAAATCAGAAACTTTCTGGTTTATTATTTTATGATAAAATATTCTGATGTTTTGACAGAAAATCAGCTTTCATTTTGAAATTTCTTTAATGATATTTAACAGTAAATGCTTTCCTTTTTCAAATATTTGACAGTAGCTACTTCCTTTCTGTCAATCAAAATGGTTTTGATGATTTGTTGATAGTTTCTTTTTGCATCCTAACATTTTCAACATTTACTTGCGGTGGTCATATTTAAATGAAAAATTGGAAGAATCAGGACAGAAGTGTAAAGGGAAATTTCTTTTGCGTCTTTTTAATATTCTCCTACCAAACATGTAGTCCATACCTCTTCCATATCTCTTGATCTTCCCTCTTCTCTCTCTTTTGTTCACCTCCCCCCCCCACCGAATCATAAAAAGAAATAATTACTTGTACAGGTCTGTTTTGCCTTGACTTCGCTAAGCCTTTTTAAAGAAGTATCTACGCAATTGAAACTAACTCTGTTATTAGATTGTGCTACTAGTATAAAAGGGCAGGTAATCAAATGTGATCATTATGTGAGTTTCAACTGAAAAATACTTAACAACAAACCTTGTTTTTCCCTTACTGACCCATATAAGCCACTGAATTAATGTCCCTGTTGTTTATCTGGGAATTCTGATGCCTGCTCTAATTAAGATTTGTTATTATATATATCTTATAACACCTTTTTATAATTTTCTTATCACTGTACAAACCTTTCACTTTTTAGCTGGAAATTTCCTCTATTTGATGCCTAGGAACAGATGACTTCTCGATTTTCTTTCTTCCTTTCTTGTTAGAAATTTAGAGGAAAAATACATTTGTTCATGTATTTTGTTAAGAAAACCAAAACTATATAGTTTAATCATAATAAGTAGGCCTGCAAATTGCATCTTCTATGTCTAAGGAAGAAATTTTTTAAGATAAAAAATTACGATCTAATCTCCACCAGTGATATTCTTTGCATATTCTTTGCAAATTGGCTTTGCTTAGCCTATCTAATAGATCTTAGAAAATTGCACGGTCACATACATTGGATTTTCAATGGGGGTCTTTCTGTAAAGCTCTTTAGGTTCTTCACTACAGACAAATAAGCTGTGTGAGCGAGTAGCTCTCTTAGGGTGGTTCTGCACCGTATGGGAAGTTGGGATTGAAGACTATGTTGATGTATCTGCAATAACTTCAAACTGCTGAACCTCGTGCAGCCACGGCAGCATGTAGCCTACTTGGAATTACACATCTAGTGTATATCCAGGCCCCAAAGTAGATTTTGTAATTTGTGCTGAATGTCTTTTGTTACTGTGTCTACTTGTCTATCAAACATGACCTGAATATTACTGCTTTGAGCACGTCTACACAGCTGTAGTGACCGTCAGGAAAACTCAGCCTTGCATAGGTAATAATATAGGAACCATAAAGACTACCAGAAAGCAGTAGTTTTTTAATACATCCCTGTGAACTTTTATCTATTCCTTTGTTTCTCTCATATTCTATGTTCTTCCAAGATTTTTTCGCTTATACGTGTTCTCCATCTCTACAAATGCACCTGTAATATCTATGTTCTTTAATGTCTGCAATTCCTTTATTTTATTTACCAGTGAATATCTGAAAAATGTTCTTTTGATTAAAGATTTTATTAACATGGAGGTATTGAAACAGCTGAAAAGGCCTCGATTTATTACTAGCCTGTCACTCAAACAATATCTGGTTTTGGCAGGAGGTCAACAATGTGGGTTTGAGCTTCATGACTTCAGACAGTTCCTAATATTAGAAAGACAGATGTACTCAAAGATGATAGAGAATTTAATGAAGGTAGATCATATTTGTCTAAAATTTTAAACTGGTCTCTTTTCCTGCAACAGTAGGCAGTTTCTTATGAACATATTCTCTATTTAAAAAAAAAAAATCTTTTAGAAATGGTGGAATTCCCTGCTAAATCACACACAGATTTTGAAGTACTAAAAAAATCACAAATGTCTACTGTCTTACTGGGTAGGCCTCCGGGATTTTTCCATTAGTGGTAAAGTGATTTCTAGATTTGCTAAATCAAATAGGACTGTATTTCCTGGAACATCAGTTTAAAGCGAGGAAAAGTTTTCACAGTTTATGCCCATCACCTTTCGGTGGAAGGTAATGAAGTTGATTCGGGTTTGAATTAAAGTTTTGGCACTAAGGAAAAAAAATACACTGTAGCTGGACACTTCAGAAGTTAAACCCAAAGAATGTAAATCATGATGACTGGCCTGCTTAAGATATCTCTGCTAAAACCAATGTGTATTTCTGATTTGCTATTAGGCACTCACAATCTTGGTGTTAGGGGACAGAAAAATATGTGTCAAGAGCTTCTGGGTACTCTTAAGCCCATTATAAAGCCCATTGAAGGAGAAGGGAATCTGTCCACTCACTTGAATGGACTTTGTGTCTCTTAATGCTCAACAGCTGTAACAAGAAAATTAATTTGTTTAACCTTTTGATTTAAACCATTTCTAATATTATGTTTCTAGGAATTAATTTGTTCGTATAAATCCTGACCTTTCTTGAACAGATGGTGATAACGATGACAATGAGATTGTTATTGAATAGCGTATGGGAAATGTGAGGCCCCAATAATATATCTGCTTGCTGGTGATCAAGCAAGAACCTAATTTGATCACAAAGACATTTCATTTGAATAAGTCTGTTGCAACCTGAAGATTTTTGTGGAAGTTTCAATGCTCTTGACCCCAACTAGTCTCTTAGATATGTAGTTGCTTGGTGCATACTCTTCTGATTATGTTTTTCTGAAGATATGTTTTTAGTGCTGTATTAAACGCTAAATTCTAGTTGTACAGATGCTAAATTGATTAGTAATATGACAGAAAAGAAGTGGGTAAGGACCTTCCTTATTAAAAAAACTGAATTTGCATGAGTTACTCCAGCAAAATATCTCGTGCAATTGCGCTGTATCAAAATCACCCAAAGTTAAAGTCTCAGTTACATTTAAAATACTTATGGCATATTTATCTTTTTACTTTATTTTTTTTTTTTTAATTAAAAATTAACCTGGTAGCAGTCTTCAAAAATGACATGAATTGTGGATCTCTAGTCTCTGCAGTAGTTCAGTGGAATGGACTGTAGCTGTGACATACTGACGGCTGACGTAGCAGGCAGTGAATAATACTACATCACCTGACATTTCCCAGCTTTTTGCTGTTTCTCTGAGCAGAAATAAGAACTGCATAAAACTACCTTGTCTATTGAGAATACTAGTGGAAAGGTGGTGGCAAAGCTATTGTCTTCAATGTGTGAAGTATTATTATGTATGTAAACAGATTAAGAAATGCCACTGATTTCCATTTTCTTCTTACTTACCACACAAAATTACTCAATTAGTGTTTGTGTTTCTATTAGGGATTGTTTTATCTGGTAGGGATGAGAATTTAGAATGAATTTTAAACAAGGAGGAAAAAAAAGTCTTCAGTAGAAGCAGTCATCCCTAGAGTAGGAGGGTTATGTTTTATTATTCCATTACAACAGAATGGTTAATTTTTTTCCAGGAGGGATGGAGTATGATTTTTTTTTTTTAGTTTTATATTGCTACTTGGTATCTTCAATCATAGAAGGTCACTAAATGGCTTTAAATATCTTACATGAGGATAGTGTTTTCCAGGGGAACAGTTTGTGAGTAACATGCATGTTAGCGTTTAGATCAGACGTATCACCAGATACTAGCAAATTTGCAGGGATGTGTGTGGTGAATTTAAATAAATTAGGGGAGCCATCTGTTACAGAGGATTATCTTTAGGCTCTTAAAGGCCAATTTTAGCACCGGGATAACTACAGTTTGTTCAAATGGCTGTGGATTACAGTTATACACAAGAGAGATTAAAAAAGAGTGATATAATTTACTCCTGTTTTTATGTCAGTTAAGACTGAAATGGGTAGTAGATTTTTTGCACTTTGTTTTTTTTGGAAATAAACAGCCTTATGCACTAAGTGCATAAGGAAGGATGAACATGTTATGAATCTATTTCTGTATATTTATACTGAAAATTCCCATTAACTTTACAGAAAAATGTCACTTTAGGACATATGGGAATTTGGTGATAGCAGTAAGATTTAAATTTTTTGCGGGTGGTGAAGAAAACTTGTTTGAGGAAGTATTAGAATTGTGAAGAGAAAGGGGAATAACCTGCTGGCCCTGATATTTTGCTTAAGTATTCTATCAATTTATGAAGAGACTCTCTCAGAAAATTGGTCCAACCTAGTCACGCCTCTGGGAAATAAGTGAGCCCCATGCTTGAAAAAAATCACTTGGTTTCTTCTGGCTCAAGAATTAAGCTTCCTACCAAGAAGGTGAAATAGGGACACATGTTTCTAGCAATTTAAATCGGTAAAACTGTTCTGCACGCTACTTCTAACAGCATTCTTTAACCATCTATGATTTTTTTTTTTTTTTTTTTTTTGGAAAATCATAATGTACTATCAGGGCAGATCAATATATTAATGTTTGTCCCTATTATACTTTCAGTAGAAATTTTATAAAATAGAAATAGATATATTATTGGACAGTATTTGACTAAATAACTTGAGTATTGAAACGCAGCATTTGTCAAATTGCTCATTTGATGAATGCCTATTCAATCACTGCATGACTGTGCATATACATCTGTGTTAAGAAAAATGGGCGAAAAAGCAGGTATGCAGAATAACAGAGACCTGATGCTCTGGTTCCAGCCGTGTAAACAGATGTTGTACTCTGTTCCAAGTATTGCTCACTCTCATTAAGCTCCAGGATTTACTGACACTCTTTCTGTTTTTACCCAAGGCTCTTTACTCTGTCTGGTAGATGGTGTACTTCTTCCTTGCCATTCCCCTTCCCCACAAGGCTGCGTTTCTTTCCCAACTTTGACATCCCTCTGGCCATTCAATTCACTGTCTTTGCCCGTAGGTTTGTTTTCCATCTGATTACATTTCTGCCCCGCTGAGTTGTCTGTAGTGGAATATTGTAACATTGCCCCCACCCCGCGTGTTTTGCAGCAGCTTTCATAATTTCAAACTGAAAAATGAAGCATGGGAAAATATAACACAAACTGTATAAAATAAGCTATATACTCAGCCACAGAGGGGCTGTGGAGATGATTTGCAGTGTGTTTGGATAATACAGTGACAATCCTCTGAGAAAGGTATAAGCACTTACCTAGGCCTCCTCTGAAATACGGCAAAGAATGCCATTGTTACATTTAAAATAGATCCAAGAGATGATTTTTCATCCAGGCTTCTTAAATCAATGAACAGTACGTAGCTGAAGCCAATTTTCTTTACTCACTTTTTTGAGAGCTACAACAGAATCCACTGTTTTGTGTACTTACTTCAGTGCCCCAATATGTTCCTTATTGTGATCAATGGGTGGTTTCCATTGGCTTCAGTTCTGTCACATTATCTGCAAAATGGTACAATTTAAGTGATGCAAAGCTTTTTCTAAGAACACGGTGATAAAAATTGTGTACCTGGTAGAATACTTAGAAGTATGTACACAGCAATATGCACTAAGGATCTAAAATAGCATTTTTTCCGGAAAAACATAAGCTTCAAATCTTTCAGACTTAGTAGTTTTGGAAAGATTTCCTTTATGTTTAAGTAATCAACGTCAACAGCTCTGGTGTATTCTTCTATTCTACTACTTTGAGCCAATGTTCATTTTTCCTTTCACAACTGAAAATAAGAACAGGGAAGATACAAAGACCCTTTTTATGCTACCATGTTTACATGGACTAGTACCTCACTTTGTGAAAAATTCAGTGTAAGTACTGGGGTATCCTGTAGAATAAAATAGGTCTTGGTTTTGTAATCTCAAAGTATCTGTCTTGATTGAAGGTATTTTCTAATTCTGTGTATATTTTGATACGTATGTACAATTTTTTTTGGGAAACCTAATCTGAGATTTTACTATTAAGAAAAATTACCTTTGCGGAGGTTTTTTTTTTTAATGAAAGGAGAATAATTCGTTTTCTTGACTCCTCCTCTTATTATTTCCATTTTTCTTGTGCAGGGGGGGTCTGACATGCAGGATTTTGTACTGCATACTCTACTCCTCTGTTTATTCAAAAGTCCTTGTGAGCCATTTGCATTGAAAGGGTGGGCATTTCAATATTTTTGCCTTATAACTAACTGCAAGGTGAGGGTGATTGCATTTAAGCATTAGAACAAGAAATTACTTCCTGCCCTTGTCCTGTTAACATATGCAGCATTATCTCCCTTCTCCTTGATCATGGTCTCCTTTGTACTGCTGTTTACATCTTTCAGTAAAGCTTCCTTCTACAATAACTGTCCCAACATGCACTAGAAACAAGGAAATGCCTGACATTTTATTGAACGTAAAACTATAATAATCTAATTTCAAATGAAGTAGTAAACATGTATTTCCTGTAATCCAAACAACAGTATTTTGCTGGAACTTATTTTCTAAAAGCTTTACGAAACTGGAAGGGCTGCTCTTCTGACTGGGATAATTAAACAGCAGCCTTGAAATCAGACCAGATTTTATCGTTGTATAGAACTTGCATTTGGACACTAATTCATCTGCTCAGCTTTTGCCTCGGATTGTTTGAACCTTCTCTCTATTTATAATTGCAGATTTACGGTGCATGTTTTACTGCTCTATAGGTCTGGAACTGTATTTTTTACTTGTAAAAGAATTGAAAGCAATCTTCCAAATGTGTTTACAGCTCTCCCAATTATCTTAAGAGCATATGCTTTTAAAAAAATTGCTTCCTCTCTAGATACAAACTAGTAAAAACCTCAGCCTGGAGATGAAAAAGGTTCCAGCAGTGGAAGTTTATTTTTAAACAATAATAGATTTATTTTTGAATGTAATAGATCCTATTTGCTTTTAAGGTCTGGTAATTTGTTGAGATTTATTAGAGCAGTTACCAGGTTTAGGTATGTGGAGACACGAACTGAGATTTATACCAGAAAACGTTTCCCATGTGTTGAAAAGGTGGCTGATGCCAGGCTGCAAGGTTCAAGGCATTGCCTGTTTTTCAGGAGAGGCTAGGTTCCCGTCCGAATTTATCACCTTTTGCTGCTAAGGGCGTGTTATTGTGCCTGCGATAGGTCTTTTCTTGCAAATGTGCTTCTGGTTCAGCTTCCTCGCTCCCGAGACTTTTCTATTTTGGTTCCCCGTGTCATGTGATCCCCCCGGCCAGTGAGAGCCCCGCACAGGGAATGGCAACAGCCTTCTGGGAGCAATGTAAGTCAGAAAAAACTCTTGGTTTTTTGCAGTTTCTGCCCCTCACACTCAATTTTAAACGCTGCTTTTACGCTGAACCTTTGCTGGGCACCCCTAGTAATACCTATGGGAATGCTTAGATGTTAGGGTTTTTTTGTTTGTTTGTTTGATTTATGTTTTACGCTTTCCAATGTTACTTTTTCTTACTATGCTCTTTTTTTCCTGTGTCCTGCGATGTAGTTGAGAAGACTAGAAAAGCAACAGAAAACAAACCAAATGCATTCCAAATATCGCCTGAAATGCGTTTTAAGTTTAATAAGGAATATTTCAGGTGTACCAGTACTTCGTTTAACGTGTGCTATAGGTGGTGTCAAAAATCCTGTGCTGCACTCGAGAAAGAATGATGTGACCTCCCCCCCGCTCCCCATAGCCAAAATTGATCATTTAGTTAGAAGAACAATGGTTAACAAAATAATCTGAAATCACATGCTGGTGCCTTGGCCAATTGGCTGAGACGTAATGGTGAAAGGACTTAATTCAGTTAAAGGGCAGTCATGTACGTGAGGCAGTGGATAATTTTTCTGGTATGAATGAAATACTGTATTTTGATCTAGGCCGATGCTGAGCCTTGCTTATTTTACATGATATTGAAATCATATTTGGTGAGATTTGTAATTTTCTTTTTATCATAGAGGCTCTTCCTTGTACAAAGTGAGAGTCTCGCCTATCCATTTTTTAAGACAGTGTCTAAACTCAGTAGGTAAAATTTAGCTGGTAATTACTACTAAGTATTGCTTTTGCCTAATTTAACTATATTTTTTTTTCCTTGGATAAATATGATTTTCCAAAAATCCTTCTCCTCCATAGCAGGGTATACGCATGTTTTACTTATTTTCGATTTAATACTGGGGTTTTTTGTTGGTTTTGTTTTGGTTTAGTTTTCTTTTATTTTTGTTTCTTCCAAATTACCTGTGCTTTCTTTGGAGTTTACTTTGCAGTTTCAAAGGCTTATTTTAAATTTGGATGCCTAAGTGGTATGTCTTGATAACTTATAAAAGTTTAAGAACAAGTGTTTGTGAAAAAGATGTAATGAAATAAGCTGGAATCTCCCGATTTCCCTTTGTGGCCTTCTGTCTGTACCCCATATTGAATCACTTGGAGGTGCAGAGGCCATTACCACACATTTCTTTATTTTCTGTGTGTTGCTGATCTATACGCTAATGACCAGGCATTACATGAAAGACCTGTTTGAAATAGTTTGGGTGTTTTTTGTTCTAAAAATCCATTGTGAACAGAGACATTTCACTTAGTGATTACACCGAAGTACAAGGAGCCGTAGTCTAGTTTTTCAGTGCAGTTCCTCTCCTCATCATAGGTGCCGACAGAAACTGGTGTCCCAAATTCTGTGTTGGTTGGATTGCTGCAGTGTCAGAAGCACGACAGCTCTGTGTGTAAATACCTGACTCGGAAACTGAAAACAATTTAAAAAAACCCATCCTTATTATGCAAACTGGATGAAACTTAGGAGCCGACCTTACAGCCATTTTTGTTCAAAAGTTTTGTTGCTTTGCTGGGTTTGTTGCTAAAGTGTTGCGTGGGCAGGAGAGGAGAGTGTTTATAATGGTTTTAAAAAGAGACTATGTATGTTCATTAGATGATAAAGCGAGTTCTAATCCAGTGTTGCCTATTTGCCTTTGCTTCATAAGTTTGCACAGTACCGGCGGGGACATAACGGGAATTTTGAGAGCTTGCCTCAGAGCTGGATTCCCTGATGTGTCCCACAACTGAATGCTAGTGCTTGTGAACATGGGTCCCCAGCTTAAGAAATGCGTCCATCTCTCTGGTAACCAGAGAAATTGCAGTTGGTAAAATACAACTAGTTAAGTCAAAGGATCTGTATTATCACTTCTTTTCCTGTTTGGGTTTTTTTTTGTTTGTTTTACCTAGTGGTTTATTTACTTAGCTTCATTCATGCTCATCTGTTGTCTTTGTTTCTGAAAAGGAACACAAGAAAATGTTAAAAAAAAAAAAAAAAAAAAGTGTTTTTTAACTGTGAGTCAAAGAGTGTCACAGGTTGCCCAGAGAGGTTGTGGAGTCTCTGTGCTTGGAGATATTCGGATCCCAACTGGACACGGCCCCAAGCGACTTGCTGTGGGTGACCCTGCTTGTGCATGGGGGTTGTGCTACGTGAGGGGGGCCCCGAGGTCCTTCCCAGCCACAGGGATCCGGTGAGTCTCGGAGAATTTCCCCCTGCGATTTGGAGAGGCAGAGAGCAATGTTACATGTGGATTTTAATCTTGGGCTGTCACTCTCATATTTTAGACCTTGTCATTTTGCTGCCTTGGTTCAGTCGTTAATCATTGATTTGGAGTGACGGCCGTGCACGTCTCGCTGGCACCGCCACCTGAAATGTCACTGACAAGCAAACGGCTGCGGCCAGTGGGCAGGGCTCCTCGTACACCTCCTCCTCACAGCTATCCAGAGTTACTTCTGGCAGCAGCTTCTTATCCCATTGTCTTTTTTTTGCGCCGCTTCCTCGGGCACCGCAGTGGTGGGGGGAGACCCTGGTGGGAAGAGAATGAGAAAACTGAGTGTAAAATTAATGAGAGTGCCGTGGGAAAGGCATAAGTAGAAAGCGAAGGTGCAGAGCCAGTGTGCGCTGGGTTCCTACACGTGTCCCGCTGCTGTACTCAGATCTCACTGTGGAATCTCCAGAAGCTGAGGAAGGGGCACAGGAGCTTGCAAAAGCCACGCCAGAGGGTGTGGAAGGAAGGGAGGAAGAAGCAAGCCTCGTGGGAGCCCTCGGAAGCTACGGAAAAAAAATTAATCCTTATACTGTACATGGAGTGGTACTCTAGAGGCTTGGTGAGTGGTGCAGGGAAACATGAGATTATTTGGTAGTAAATTAGAGTACAACAATACTGAAAAGTGAAAACAAAAGTTTTTAAAATTGTTTATATACATATATATATATATATGTATAAAACCATAAAATGCACTTGCCAGACATTAAAGTGTAGCGAGTTCATTTAATACCTTTCACACAAGCGTATGACTATAAATTTTAAATACAAGTGGCAAAAGGTAATAACTTGACTTGTGCTTAGGGAAGATGATTTTAAATCTTTCTGCCACAACGCTCTAGGTGCTGATTTTGCTTAAATATTGTTTATCTTGATGAGACGTGAAGACTTGTCCTGAAGACTGCTGATGACACAAAACCAAGCAGGTATGACGGTGAATAAATGCAGGCTGGAGCTGGAAACGCAGGCAGGTTCAGCCTTCCAGGGGAAGGGCAGGCCAGGACGTGTCCCTGTTTATAAGAGGCACGGTGAGCTGGCTGCGGGAGGTGAAGGCTTGGTAGGAAGGATTACACTCAGTGACTCAGGCGGCCATTTCCATTTCTGGCTAAATAGCGTAATTGGAATTTAAACGCAGTATTTTCCCCTGAAGATGACACAGTTTAAAAATATGACCATATATTTTCTCACCCAATTATTCTTCCCCCCGCCCCCCCCCTCATTTTCCTTCTTACTTTTTGGAGGGCAACACCGCAAATGAATGCGGAAGAAACTTGGGCGATGCTTTATTGTGGATGGAAATGAGAATTTGGCTTTGCAAGAGTAAATTAATCCTCTTTATTAATTTTAGGAAAAAGTCCCACGTTCCAAGGAGCCAGTAGCTGTAGCAACTCAGTCTGGCAGCATTCAGCTGATGCTTAGTAACTAGTTTGAGGAAGAAGATAAAACTGGAGGAAAAGATTTCTAAATAATTACCCAATACTGAACAATTTGCTAGCTCTACAAGATATATTTATTTCTTTTGCTTTTTCAGTGGCTAGCATTTATGTATTACAGCTTTCGGAATTTGCAGATCTCTTTGATCTGAAAAAAGTCCTTTTTTGTATTGGACATTAAAAGTAAATTTAATTTATAATTTTCCAGATCTGTAATTTGGATTGTCTCTCCAATTTCTTTTTTTCTTTTTTTTAATAATTTCTGTTGTTAACCAGAAGGTGCAGAAGGTAGATTAACAGACGAAAGGAGAGAATTTTGCCAGTTCACCATTTAAGTATGTTCTAGGGTCTAAATGATAAAACTTGGTTTATTTTTTAAAGTGAAAATAATCTTTGGTTTTGAAAATAATTTTTCTGTATCTTTATTAATGGGCAAATATAACTAATTGTTTCAGTGCAAGGACTTACCGGTAATAAAAATACCATCTATCTTGTGTTTGATTATCTTAAGAAATGGAATAGTTAAAGGAGAATAGTCTACAAAGAAATAAGTATGGAATTATGCAGATATGTTTCAAATATTTTGCTTTTGAAGAGTCCAGTTACATTTCTATATAGAGCTACTAGTTTTGTGTCTATTCAGTTCTCAACAGCGTTTGTTTACAATTTTTATAGTTTTCAATAGCACAGCAGTTACGGGTTAGATCTGCCAGATAGCTTGTGAACTATTGTAACTGTCTGTTCAGTCTTTGTATCACCTATGGCAGTTTAACATAAACACTGTGAAGCCAAAATTGGTCAGATTTGAATTTTGGCAATTTTTTCAAAGCACTTTGTTGTAAATACAAGCCAACAGAGACCTAAAATCTTCTTTAGATTTTGTTTGTTCTCTGAAAGTTTGTGGGTAACTTTAGTGTAACTGCGTATCATTTTGCCTTGTACGTTCTTCAACTGGAGATAAACTGGTTGTGTCTTTACAAATAAGATCATTGAGATTTTGATTTGCAGAGATACAGCATTTCATAGCCGGGTCTCATTTTATTGGTGTCACCAATTTTGAGGTAATGGTCTCAAATGGTATTTGTGGGCTCATCTTGCTATATTGTTATAAATCAACAATCTGCTTATTCATTCCAAAATACCATTGATCTCAGATAGTGCTGGTGCCCAGTATGCAAATATATCCTCAACTGATGCCAAGCTGTGCCCTTACCACCCTAAGAAATGACTCAGTTTCTGCTTGTGTTGACTGCCTCCGGCTCTGTCTGAAGGGCACTTTCTGTGCAGCCATTGATAGCTTGCCTGGGCGCTTTTGGATGTGAAAGCAACCCTGAGGCCTTGGTTTCATGGGATCATGAGAAAGCTGATGGCACATTTCACAAGAATAAGGAGTAATAATAATTCTGTCCCAGCGAATTTGTTCTGTTTGGTCAACCTAAACTCTTCCTGTAGTTTAAATTGGGCATGCTTCTTGTGGATTTGCTTTTTGTCCTATATATGTTATATATGTTGCTATGGCCCGTTGAGCAGTTGCTTTGCACCAAACGTGATGACGTTTCAATAATGTTCCTGTCTATGTTGGCATACTAGACACAGAAGGGCTTGCACATGCGCACACTTTAAAGCAGGAGGACACCAAAGGCACCGCTTAAATGAAATTTTGTAATCTTATGACAGATGAATTGTATGACTTCATAATTATTTCCTTAACACTTCTTTTTCTTGGGTAGTCTTCCTCTTAACAAAGCATTTGCTGTTGCTCACTGGCACGTTTTTACATGCAAAGTGTCCATCACAAACAATGAAACAGTAAATTTAGGAAAAAAGGAGAAGATTACTTTCATACTTCCTTTTGGACTTTTGACAAAGATCTGTCTTTAAGAAAAAAAATAAATGGATTTGTCTTCTTCCTTTATTTCTTTTCTCTTGAAACCTAGCAACATGAATGATGTACTTGAAGAAATGCCTTTAAAAATAAAACAGAAAAAGCTAGAGAAAGCTGAGTCAAGAGAGACTCAAGAAACTTTATGAATTAGATGGTGAGTCAGTTATGATATTTTTATTTTTTTTTTTAAATGAGGAAAAAGCACAAGCAACTGATCTTCCATCCCTCAGGGATTAAACTAAGACAAGTAAGACAAACCATTTATCAAATTTGATCTTTGGTAACTTAAGTGATTGCAAACTAGACAAAACGTTGGACAACTAATTTCGTTTAAGGCAAAATTTTTGTGCTTGGGAAATGTATATGTTATGAAATGAGCCCATATCACCTGCCTGGTGTTATACAACCCTCGAACACAACCTGTTGTCATTGTAAAACAACCAGGGTCTTCTAGTTCTAGTAAATGCCGGGCTGGTTTAGATCCTCTCACTTGAGTGCCAGGGTTGGGGTAGGACCATGCCCCTTGTGCCCTGCTCTCCCGGCACGACTTTCCTGGCAGGTTTCCAGCCACCTGTGTCCATCCCTGTGAATCTACGGCAGTGCTGTGTTGGGACAGTGAGGGCCTGATGTCCCGGGTGGCATATGATGCCAGACACGTGGCTGGAGACTGCCCAAAGAACCAGTCTTGTGTTCAGACCCTAATGTTCCCATGAGGGGCCAGGGTGCATTTGATACACCTTTTGGAGCAGAGATTTCCGTTTATTTTTACCCCAAAAGGAATCCGTTTTATGCACACCCCAGCTGCTCTGCAAACCAAGCCACTGCAAGACTGGAGGAGATCAGTACAAAATCTCTCTGCTGTGAACAAAGCTGGTAACATAGACACACCTTATTTGTATTAACTATTTGCCTTCTCTGTGCTAACTAACTAACCTGTCACTCATTTGTCTCAGCACTGGATCAGCTCTGGCAAGGCAGCCGCTTGCGAAAGACTGGACCTTCCTACGAGCCTCTCTCTTTCTATACTTAAAGTTACCTTTGCTGTCATAGAAACATAGTAAAAGGGAAAAGCAGACATTCTGGATGAAAGTGGAACATACTTTCCCTCTCAAAAATACCTTAAATCAAATTACATCTCTAGTGATAGAAGTCTTGTGCACGTGGCTGAGTTATTGCTGGTTACCTCCAAGGCTTCTTGCACGCAAAGCAGCTCACCTCTCTTAATCTAAAGAGACGCAGAAACATACCGTGTCATTAAGCAGAAGCTGATTTCTGCATAGATAACGCACTAGGATTTACTTCTGCATAGCCACAAGTCATAGTGCATCTGCTTCCTGCTGGTAAGTTTTTGCTTTAGTTTCATCTGTTGAATCCAGCCTAAGTTGGGCAGCTAACCCAGTACTGAGCTGTCATAGCAACCAGATTGTGTAATTTGTTCACAGTGCTTATCCACATTTATTTTAAAGCCCAGTTAGGCTGTTTTTCCTCTCGTGGACAGGCTGATCTAGAGCTTCACCCCTCTGTAATTTCCATACTAAATTTGTTTGCCATGCTGACTTTCTTTCTTTGGCTTAAATACCTTTTAGGTCTTGATGGTTATGCCTAGTGTTTTATTTACAGAGTAGTCAGATTTCCTCTCTCTTTATTTTTTTTTTGGTTGTTTTTGGTTTTTAGTCTAAATAAGCCAAATTTTTAGCCATCATTTGTTTAATATACTCTTAAGCCTTCAGATCTTTATTGAATTCCAGCTGCCATTTCATCACTTACTTTATGTTGTGAAATCCTGTTCCAACTCATTGCTGTTGGCTCTCACCCTTACTACCCTAATATAGTATCATCAGCAAAGAGACCTCTTTTCCAGGTCTCTTATTAAAATATTAAATAATAGAGGCACTAATAGGAAGACTTCCCTTGTGACCTCTCTCTATTGAAAAAAAGCCTAAACATTAGTATTTTTATTTGTGTCCCACCTTTTAGGCAATTATTTAGCCCCATGGGGTCTGTCTGCGGCACCTCCATTTCTCTGAGAGCTCTTGGAGACAGAGCTTGTTGTATTTGCTTATAGAAATCCAATTAATTTAATTCCTTTTTACATTTGTATTGTCTCCAAAACAAAAATCCTTTTAGAGAGGCTCCCATGATGACATTTCTCCAGATATTGTATTTTTGGATGCTCCAGTTGTGGTCTTTGTAGCATTTTCTGTTAATTTACCCAGTAGAGAAGTCTGGCCACCTGTTCTCAGCTACCTTAGGTTTACCTCTGTCTTCCTCCTTCCCCAAATTCTTTTAAGAATTGACATCCCATTTTGTCTTTTCCCCTGTCCTCTGATACTGAGAATTTCACCCTAGAATTCCATTAAAACTCACCAGCTGGTCCTGGTGACTTCTTATTGTTCTCTTTATGGATTTTTCTATAGCCTTTTTCACTGAGACTTTACCTTTCAGACAGATCCTTCAATGACCCCGCCTTCTTAGGAAAGGTTCTGTTACTTGAATTTCCCTTAAGGTCCTTGCTATGATCACGGATGCAAAAACTTCATTTAGCTTTTATGCTATAGACTTTTTTCTCTTGGTGCTCCTTTTACACACAAAAACCCCCACAACCTTGCAAGATATTTCTCAAACCTTTTTTGGCTTGCCTTATTGCATTTTTACATTTAGTCTGCAGAGTTTTATCTTCTCTTCTATTGTTAAGACACCAACTTCAGTTTTTTGAAGAGCTGCTTCAAATAACCTCATAAATTGGTAGCTAGCTGTGTTGGTTTTCCATATGTTTGTGTCCCTCAGTGTTCTGTGTTGTACCTAAAAACATTTTGCTCTTCTATTGTTCACTTGTTAGTTCCTTTATAGCAACTTCTTTATTTCTATGCAATTCCTATTTTTCCAAGCAAGCAGTATTTTAGGGGATTTCTTGGCTTGCTCCTACATAGATTCTTAATTTAAGAGCTTTATGATTGCTATTACAAACTGACTCTTTGATAGCAAAATTCCTATATACTGGGCCTTTTCAAATGAATATTTGCATATCTTGTGGGTTAGGTGTTTAGCTGCTCCCTGAGATGTTCATCACTAGTGTCTAAAGGTTTTGCTTTGCAGTCATGCACAAACTTGATATTTATTTGATTGTATAGGAGCATTTTCTGTCTACCAGCCTAGTTTGTCTAGTCTCTGAAGTTTTTAGAATATATAGCCAGTCATCAGCTACGGCGGAGTTGGAAAAGTCAGGTATAGTAAAAGCATACTGGGTGTTCCCTTTTCATGTTCCTCTCAGTGCAAGTTTCTTTTAATTTTCTAGCTTTGTAAAAATACCATCAGTGAGTTTTCCCTCCCTCCTGCCCCCCCAATAGTGTCATGCAGCTGTGTATCTTCCTCTAC
Source organism: Larus michahellis (assembly GCF_964199755.1). Taxonomy (NCBI): domain Eukaryota; kingdom Metazoa; phylum Chordata; class Aves; order Charadriiformes; family Laridae; genus Larus; species Larus michahellis. Next base: position 61,526,212 of record NC_133898.1, read on the forward strand.
TAAGGATGTTTTTTGACAGCTACGTTTTGTTTCTTGCTATTCATTCTGAAAGTGTCTTCATAAGTTGTGATGTATCATGTGTCCCCTGTACTTATTCTCAATATGTTATGTTCTAAAATATGCCAGGTGAGTATACCCTAGTGACTTTATAAACTGATAGGTTATTAATTCAGATGTTTTTCTTTTCTGAAACCCCTCCAATCTGACAATACCTTTCTGATTTGTGTGATGGCCAAGTTACTGAATTTGATATGCTGGGATGGGGATTCTGTGTATTTGAAGAATGTGTAGTCAAAATAAAAAGAAGCCACCTTCCTCCTTGTGCGCTCACAGCCACCTGAAGGAGCTGGAGAAGCCCTAGCAGAGGTAGGCAACCCTGAGCGCAGTCACACAGAATCACAGAATGGTAGGGTTGGAAGGGACCTCTGGAGATCATCTAGTCCAACCCCCTGCCAGAGCAGGGTCACCTAGAGCAGGCTGCACAGGAATGCATCCAGGCGGGTTTTGAATGTCTCCAGAGACGGAGACTCCACCACCTCTCTGGGCAGCCTGTGCCAGTGCTCTGCCACCCTCAAAGTAAAGAAGTTCCTCCTCGTGTTTAGATGGAACTTCCTATGCTCAAGTTTGTTCAGTCTGTTCCAAACATGTTGTTCTTCTCTTGGCTCTGATTGCTCTTGGCATCTGGATGCTGTGAGGATTTGCAAGGCCTTGGTCCTTGGGGAAAACACCTCTTTGGTGTAGAGTTTGCCCTATGGATAATTCCCACGGTATGAACACTGGGCTTTTACAGTCCTGTTTTCAGGATTTTTACAGTCCTGTTTTCAGCTTGCATGGCTGAAGAAATCTGCTCTGACCATCCTGGCTGACTTGCTGGGTAGCACAACCTGTAGGAGCTCTCTGAATTATTTTCTTTTTGAAATGATAGATAGTTTAGGAAGGAAACTCTTTGCTTTGTTGTAAGACTACTTTAAATCAGTCTGGACAAGCACAGAGTACTTTTCCAATGGATAATTATGTGTACTGTTAAAAAGTGCTGTTTGTTTCTGGCCTTCATATGTGTTATCCCAGTAGATTTGTCTGTGGCAAATAGTCAAATGTGACTCTTATTGCTATTCTGTCTTTCCGTAGACGAGGATTACTGTAACCCTATGGGCACAGGGTGATATTGGCAGCTCCTGTTCAGCTGCCTGCTAGTACTCCAAATTTCTGTCAGTCACTTCTCCTTAGGACAGAGCACTGTGTCTAGCAACTGGCTTACATTTCCGCCCCCTCCCCTCACCTTAGATATGTGCTTTTATATTTAACTATTATGGAAATCATATTGTTTCCCTGAAAGAAGGTTATAAAACAATCCATGTTGGTTTTCATTGTTAAAAGTATTTATTTATCATTATTACAAATATTGTATTTTTCTGTACGTCTGGTTAGTAATACTATTATTCTTGCATACGTGACACTGAGGAAAATACAAAATAGCTGCCATACCCAGCCTGTGAACTGCAGTTGGTTCCTCCATCCCTGTGATGTTCCTCCATTCACAGTTGCCTTTTTTTAAAGTCTAATAAACAGTTTTCTTTTATTTTAACATATGACAATTTGTTTTTGTTTCTAACTTTTACCTTAATCAAATTGTCAGATGTCTGTATCAAATGCTTATATTTCACAATGCTGTTGCTTTCATTGGCCAAATATCTTGAATTAATAGTTGTTCAGTTTCAGATAAATCACTGCACACGTATATAACCTTATTGGTTGATATTGTATTAGTCTCTAATTCTTAATTAAAACCCTGATTTCCCTTGAGAGTAAAATCAGATATTGGGCCCAAGCTAATTGGTTCATCCTGTTTATCTCTTCAAAATTCTAGTATAATACTGGCTTTTTTTCCCCTGAGTCTTACGAGTTTTCAGTGTTTCAGGATTTATTGAATATTATAGTTCAAGTGCAGAGAAGTCACTGGCCAGCTCTCGTAAGTCTTCTAGCAATTTTTTAAGACGTACTAGCTGAAAAAATGTGATGTCAGTAACTGCAGCCTAACATTCTTGTGAATTGTTGCAAGGATGGAAGGTGGTACAGCATCATCTGGCTTCTCCCCCCCAGATCAGAACACATTTGCTGAACACTGCTGTGGTTTTTTTGCATTGCTGTTACTGAGAATACCAATGTTTTGTTCTAAGAATTGTCTGATGCCAATATTAAGATTCCTTTTTATTCCCTAAATATTTTAGATTTTTAGGCTATCCAAAGATGCTATAATATTGAGAAGTCCTAAGACAGCCCCCTGCGACAAGGATGGCTCACATTCTGTGTTTAGTCTCATTCTGGTCTTCTGCTGAGCCTTTTATTTCTTTCTTTAGATATCATTGCTCTTTGATTTGTTACTTTTCTTTCTTTGATTGTTAATTCCTCTGTCTTGCAAAATATGTCATTAACTTTATTTGTACTGTGCTTCTTATATTTAATAACATACTGGAAGTTAAGAACATAAGAGCTTTTCTGGATCTAGGCCCTTGTCTCTGCTTTCATTTTTATGACCACTTTAATCTTGTTTTTCACTTTCTTATCAGCCGTTCTTCTTTTTATATTATTTCCTTACCTTGTCTACACATCCCACATCTCTCATGCAATTTCCTTTCTTGGCTGCTCTGCTCCCCAGCCCTCCTTTTTCAGTCTTTTCCATCTCTCCACACAGTTTATGGCTCCAAAGAATGATTTACATTATCAAAGTTACTACTCTTGGCACTGTATTCGTTTCCAGTGTCATACTAGTATTAAAACAGCCTACCTTGAGAAAATATCTGTACTTCTGAAGTGATATGAATGTCTAGAAATATTAGGGATGTAGTTATTAACATCCAACTTTTTTTCTTTTTTCTTATTTCTAGTATAACTTTGGGATTATAATATTGGAATTAAGAAAACTCTGTGGATACAGTGATTGATAACGTTTTCATGACCTGTTCCCTTTCCCTTCATGGAACTGTTGATGCTGCTATCCTAAAAAAGCAGTCAGTGGGGACATGAAGATATACTATGGGTGAAATGAAGAGCTAATACAAAATGCAATCACTGTTCTGCGTTGTCAGAGTTCATAGGTTCTTGCAAAATCATTGAGACTCGAACTTTAAGCCATGAACCTTACCCCCGTTTGGTACATGAGAACATTGACGTTATTTCCTACTTGAGGACAGCTTTTTTTCTTTCTGTTTCTCCTTCTTTTCTTCCTCCCTTACCTTTTACTCCCCCATGACGCCTTCTTCCCTCTCTTCCTTGTAAGAGTTGTTCTGTTGGTACTAGAATGGCTGTTAAATTTAAATAGCAAAATAAGTCACCTCTCTAAAAGTTGCCTGCTAACTTCAGAGGATGTTAGCCTGTTCTGGGTGTCACTAATTAAAATAAAATAGTTGCAAAAGAACATGGGGGTTTGATTTCAGCAATTTTATTCACTGTTTCTTGGCAACCTGAACAGGAACGTTGATTTTCTGTTCCGATGATGGTGTGTATTTGAACCAACAACTTGGTTGTCTTAGTTGATCCAGATGTTTCAGACTGTGAAGTAAAGAAATCTCCCTTGTCTGTGTTATCTTTTGTTTTGGCTTTGACCTGTGGGTCAGTTTATAAGGTAATGTGATGCACAGCCCAAACAAGACGCACGGGCCGTCTCCATCCCAGTGGAGGATTTCTTGCAGTCTGCTGGCAAGACCACCCTTTCTGCAGAATGTAACAAAGCAAATTCTTGTAAAGAAAAGGTGAAGTAATATTGCCTTTGTCTTTGTAGCTTTCTTTGTCCTGGAAGCAGGGAGCAATGAAGGAAGAATTCACCACCGGCTCGGCTGAACTGCTCCTAATGCTGCTGTCAGGGTCCCCTGGTGTTAAGCACTCTGGCTGGGCTCAGGCTGGAGGTGTGTTCAGCTTTGCTGTTGCAAGTTGTAATGCACTAGCTGAAGTATTGTTAGTTTCCATGCTATTTCTCTTCAACATAAGGTTGTAGTTACCAGTCGATGCCCGGTTCAGGAGGAAACTCTGTAGTCCCTTTGATGAACTTTCTACTGCCTGACAGTCACCACTTTTTTCCTCTCGCTCATCTCCGTCTCATTGTCACGGTCTGTTTTCTTTTTTTGCTCCCTTTCTCCTTTCCTCCAGGCTTTAGCCTCTGCACTGTCCCTCCATTCTCTCTGCACTTTCTCAGCTGGTGACACTGCTGACCAAGACCTCACTGTCTGCTCTGCCCCGCGTGGTAGCTCCTGGCGTGCCTGCTGCTCCCTGATTCCTTCATGGATGGCCCTCACTCCTCCCGACAACAGGGCCTGCTGAAGGCAGAGACCATATGGAGCTCTCCCTAGAGCCTGCAGCTACCAGCTCCACCACTCTGCAGCTGATCTGAGTGGCAGAAAGGTTTGCACGTGTTGTCTTGAGCAGGGAGGAGAAGCATCACCAGGACAGTGAAATGTTCAAATGGCTCAGGCGTTGAAGAAGCATCTGACTTTTTTTTTTTCCCCCTCAGTCTAGAATGGATTAGGGAACTTTGATTAATTTCATGGTTCAAAGTTGGGTGTGGTTGCAAAAGTGTTTTCAGATAGTACAAAGAAGTCAAAAGGGAAACTGAAGGGAAAGCCTTCAATTTCCGCAGCTTATTCTCACTTCAAAGTCAGTCAAACTGCCACAAACTCTATGTGAAAGAAGCGAAGCACAAAGCTGCAATTTTTGTAATTACCTTTGAAGTAATTTTTTTTTTCCCTTTTGGAGAATATCTACTTCCTTCTTTGAGTCTCAACAAGTATTGTGAAAAATTTAAGCTTCATTCTATAATGTATATATTCATATATATGTGTGTGTCTGTACACACATACGTATTTATATATTAATGCTTATAATTAATATGTCATTAGCACAGAGATAAAATTATATATCAAGAATTTAATTTTGGAGAGGGGCTGCTTCGCTCTGCCTCTTTTACCATCCCCCCAACATCTTTCAGGTCTGAAAGTATATTTTGCTTTTGCTCTGAAAAGCATTGCTATACTCAAATTATCAGGTTTCTCAAATATGCATTCAGTGCAGATTTCTGTGTGTTTTACGTAGGTTCAGTATGGCTTTCAATATGGCTTGTCCTGCAAAGCCATATGAGTTAGGCGAGCAGTGAAGACAGTTGGATTCATGAACATGTGAGTCTCTTCAGATTATTCTTTTGCATAGGCAGAGGGTTTCATATTTTACCTGAATTACCTTTTTCATTCCATAACAACTTGTTTCTTGTGAAGGTGATTGAAGGCTGAACGTTGTTGGCTATAAAGAGCCAAAGTACTTATAACATCAGTAAGAGAGACACATGCTGTCTTTATATATTTCTTACTTTGAAGTGAGCCTGCTACACCACAGCTGAAAAATTGGAAATAATGAGAATGCAAAAGTAGATAAATGGAAGCACCTCCTCTTCACTATGGAGAGTAGAGGAAGTATTTCAACAAGGGACAAAATAAAAGTTGTTGTGTTTGGGAAGGAATGCCAAAGCATTGCTCAAAGTTTGCAGAAGACAAAATACTGGTGAAAAAAGAGGACCTTGGTTTAGGATGATCTGGACAGTTTGGTTAGTTTAGTTGAAACAAACAATTCATGTTTTATTTGGGCCACATACAGGGTGATTGGTCTGGAAATAAAGACTGCACTTGTCCTGACATGTTATGGATGTGCCCACATTAGCAAGTAGTGGAGCGGCATAGAAACAGGCCTAGAAAGCAAGACCGCTGGTGCTGAGGAACCTCACCTCCACACTGGATGTGGTCCAGGGGATTTTGCTGTAGGCTGGTGGACTAACCTCACCCTTAATTTGTAGGAGACCTCCAGGAGAACATCTGATTTAGTTCCAACCAAAGGGAATAACTATTATAAATGGTGGTGGTTTATTAATTTCTGTATATGAACAATATTTTCATAATAGAAATTTCCCTGAGATAGAAGGTGAAAATGTAGTATGGTCAAAAGTTTGGGGGAAAAGGTGCAAATGTTTAAGAAGGGAATAATTAACCATTGGAAAAGATGCAATTCCCTAATTAATTTTCAAGGCAGAGATTATCTTTTAGAAAATCCATTCAGATACACAAGTCATTGTATTGGGTTATAGGTTATGAAAATGGGCTGTGTACGGGAAGAAGATCGATGCTGGCAGTACAGGACTCGGAACTGAATTTTCCTGAGTCCGTTTCACGTGCAGAGGTGGTGCCTGTGTCTTGTTCTTTACTACTCCTGACCCACTGCTCCCTCACTCTAATTCTGGCTGCTCCTGGGAGCCTTCCCTGTTGCCATTTCTTACTTAGGCAGGGGTAGCACTAGACAGCTGTGATATGCCTTTAATTAATGAGTATTGCCAGATTTCTTGAAATCTTCATGCTGGCAGTGCTATAGTGATGTGAAATCTTGTTGTCTGAGTATTACTGGCCACAGTTGTTCTAGTCACATACACATCCTTGAATGTTTTAACCTTATGTTTTCAGTTTATTTTTATCTTTAAAAGGCCATCTACTTTTTAAAAGATACCTAGTTGTTTGGAAAACAGCTTCTGTATCAAACTCCTCCACAGATGAAAGCACTCTCTATACCCGTTGTGAATTTTTTCATTTCCAGACATCCTTGCTTGCTTTTTTTTTTCCTTTTCTTTCTCTATTCTCTTGCATGTTCGCTTGTCTGGGTACCCTTAGCAACATCTTTTACTAATGGAAAAATAGCAAGGCTTTCTGTAGCCTCACTGTGATTGAATCAGAAACAGAATCTACTTGACAGAGCATCTAAGTTTTCAGTCCCACCGTTCCTTCTATTACCATGAACATTTAATATTGTGTATCACCGAGATCTACAGATTCTTAATTTGTGTTTTTCATAGTTGGTATTGCAATTTTACCTGGAATTAAGAAGTGGAAAAACAGTCAACTGTGTATAGTAGGATCTCTGCCTCTGGATTGGATGGAGAAAATCTTCCCCCTTATATTTTGTACAATTGCATATTATGGATTGCAATCTCCAGAGGAGTCACTTTGCAGAGTTCCTCTATAGAGACAAAAGAGTCACACAACAGAAATTCACTGTTCTCTCATTTTACTCCTGAGGAATTCTCTGTAAGAACTGCAGTCTCAATTTTTGCATCAACTCCCTTAATTCTGAAGGCCAGGGGGTGCTATAGCTATATGCATTATAATCGATGTAGGTTTAGTAGTCAATATAGAGGGCTCATGAAACCTGCTGTATTTTTTATTTTCTTGCTGTTCTGAATTCTGAGTGTTTTGTTTCTTAAAGAAATTATTTCAACAGCAGAAGGGATGTGTATGTGTGCATGTCCCGATTTGGCTTTAGACAGGTTCTCAGTTTTCTATTATAATTTGTATATATATGCATTTTATCTGAAGGAAGGAATGGATAAATGGGGCTCAGGCCTGGGATTTCAGCCCTGGGAAATTATGACCCTTATACTGATAAAATGATTTCTTTTGTTAAGAAGAGAGAACTTGTGGCATGGAATGAAATGGGAGAGAAATATTTTATTTCCCAGATACAACCCACATATATAAATGTGTTTTATATATGTGTGTATATATACGTATATGTGTGTGTATATATAAATGTATATATGTGTGTGTGTATATGTATATATATGTATATGCTTATGTGTATTTTTACATTGTTTTCATGGTGGGGAAATTTTGAAAAAACCAATTTCCTTAATAAAATCTCTACTGTTTGAAAATAAGTTTTACTACATTTAAGTATTTGGCAAGACTAAATTATTTTAATTTTGTATTCTCAAAACCAGTTTAGTTCATCCAATACCTGTTACCCTGTTACCGGTTACCCTTTCTAATCATTCAGACATGTGTAAGCAGCAAGGAAGTGTTACAAGTCTAATCAGTTTCTCATAAAGTGATAATATAGTATAAATGGATGTTCATATAGCCTGAGTGCAAAGGAAACATCAGTAAATTCACACAGAGGATATATCCTGTCTGGTTTTGCTTGTGTGTTAGAGTCTCTGATGAACTAATAATTGATCGGACAGATGGTTTGTGGGTAGTAAGCCCTAGGCCAATTTTTTTTCAAGACCACGATGTTTTTCCCAGAAGTGGTTATTTGAGACTGCACAAATAAAATCCTGGACTCTAGGTTTTAATTACCTTTTTATCATAATTTCTGATTGCCTGTTTTAATATGCTACATTGTGTTACTTACAACTGGAAAACAATACATCTGATTTGAAAAGGCGGCTATTAAAACAATAATTTATTTATTTCCCACTGCCAACAGTGCAGGATTAAATGTATATCTCATTCCTGTCCTCAAGGTAGCACATGAACATGTTCTGCAGACATGACTAATACCTGCTAGTTTTGTCTGTATATGCTTGTGTGTGTATGTGTGTATTTACACAGAGGTTTTTCCAGTGTTTTGGTTTGTTTCCAGAGGATCTTGACAGACTTCCATGTCTTTCATGTGCATTTGAAAATCATTTCAGGTGTGGAGGGTTTTGGAGTTGACTTTATATTTAAAAAATAATAAAAATTAGTTGCTAGTAAAAATATCCTTTCATGTACTAAAATTAATTTACCTGTTTAAAAATGAGTGGACTCAACCAAAAAGGCTATAGGCACAGTACATGAATGTTGACATTACATGAAAATAAGTAAGGCAGTGGCTTCACATTATGAAGAGTCTGATAGCAATGCTGACTTGAGATATTCCTGCCCTCCTGCTGGTGATTCTCACAGAGTTACTCTATCACCCCTCCAGCAGCGCAGGCTCCACTGTCTGTTGAACTGTACTGTAATTCAGATTAGATCCATTCCCTAAAGACACCGAGTTAAAGTGTGTGAAGTGTGTGTATATGTTCATTTTAATTTTGGATCAGAAAACCATGCAATTCGCAAATGGTTCTTCTGGTCCTGCTGACGGTGTGGCTTAGGTTTAGGAAGAAGCTACCAGAAAATGGAAGGTCAGGAATTCTGTAAATCAGAAAATAAGCATTAAGAAAAGGAGACACATTGTCTAAATAACACCTCGTGCTCCGGGCCAGATGAGCAACATAAAGTCCCATTGAAGACAGTGGGCCTCTCGGGGTGTTGGAAGGTGCTGACCCTGGCCTTGCAGGTTTAAAACAGGCAGCAAGAAAGTCACAGTTAATGTTGCGTGCTGGATTTGTAAGTCTAACACACGTATTTTCTTCACATAGGGGTTTGCCTTTAGTCTCCCTGTTTCTTTTTTAACCTTAGGAAAGAGAAAACAAAGGTGCCATCCTTGCACGAGTAGAGTCCTAGGCTGATGACTGTTGCATCTGGTTATGCACTGTGCGACTGGTCATGGAAGCGTTTTGACATGAAGCCGTAACCCAAGATCAGGCAATTTTCCCTGTTGATCTGTACAGAAATGATTTGTGTCTGATTTTACTGGTCACACTGGCATAAAAGGGGTTTCTAGTGTGGAAACTCAGCTCTGACCTGTGATGACTGTGGGTGTCCCTTTTCCCTGGAGGCAGTCTGTATTAGCTACATTCCGTGCCACAACTTAACTGTCTTTGGTCTGAGTGCGAATTACTTCCTAAAGATGCTCTGTAGACAAAATATATCATTTTTAATATATCCAAAATGATTTTTCTTTAAAGCCTTGACTTTAAGTCACCACCAGGTTATCTAAAAGCTTCTCTTTCTGTTTTCTCTATGTATCTGAACATGCATACATATGCAGTAATTTCATGGAGAACTGAACTGCATCATCTTAGTGTTTTGGAGGCATTTTTTTTTTCTCCTTTTTTGACCAAGGAAAAGAAGAGGGGAAGTAGACAAAATAGTTTGAAATAAATTCTTGGTGACTGTAGGTTTTTTTTCAACTACAAGTCAAGAGAAAATTTTGAAGACATTTTAAAAAGAACAGTGTGCTTGTTTTGGTTACTCTATAAACTTGCTTGCCTTCATCTTTCCATTTATTTTTGGAATGCTGTTTTGTATGAGAATAAGGAAAGATGTTTTTTGACATCCAGTTTGATATTTAACGGCAGATATCACAACACTCCTTAGCTTATCAGACAATGTCTGTTGGCACAAGTTCCAGCATGTTGCCTGGGAAACAACGTGTTTTCTCCATTTACGCTAAAGTATTCCCTCCATTGTGAAACTGTATTTTAGGAAATCAAAAGCAAAGTATGCCTAGATTGTTATAGCTGATGCCTTACTCCTAATGAGAAAAATGCTTTTAATTACTTTTTTTGAGATGTGTTCATCAGATAAATGTTGAACATCAAAGGAAAAAATATGAAGATTGCAAAATTTTTAAGAACTGCAATTTCATTCTTAATTCAGCTTTATTGTGTATGCATAACATATGATGGACTTGTAATTATGTGATTGCATGATATTTCTTATAAAATCTCTTCTTCAGGCACAAAGTAGAAGTTACGTAATTGATGAACAACTATTCTATGTTTCTTCATCATTGTGTAATGTATGGTAAAGTCCTTATTTTAAATGTTGATATGAAAATATCATGGAGACATAGTAAGTTTATTATTTTCCTTATAAGTCTTTTGGAAGTTTACTATAAGACATCATTTCAAAATCACTGAGGCCAAGAGGGCAGTATTATTTCTATTTTAGAGATTGTGGAAGGGATAAAAATTAGATTAGTAGAATTTAGAGACTTTTGAGACCTTCTTTTTCTCAGAACCTAGCCTTATAAAGCACTTTAAATATTCAATAGTCTAGTTTGGAGAAGAGGAGGCTGAGGGACGACCTCATCGCTCTCTGCAGTTTCCTGAGGAGGGGAAGTGGAGAGGGAGGTGCTGAGCTCTTCTCCCTGGGATCCAGTGATAGGACACATGGGAATGGTTCAAAGCTGCGCCAGGGGAGGTTCTGACTGGACATTAGGAAGCATTTCTTTACCGGGAGGGTGGTCAAACATTGGAACAGGCTTCCTAGAGAGGTGGTCAATGCCCCAAGCCTGTCAGTGTTTAAGAGGCTTTTGGACAATGTCCTTAATAACATGCTTTAACTTGGTCAGCCCTGAGTTGGTCAGGCAGTTGGACTCGATGATCATTGTAGGTCCAGATGACCTTTGTTAGGTCCTTTCCAATTGAAATGGTCTATTCTATTCAAATGAAGGTGAAATTAAAATTTACAGTTGAGTATATTTAAATTAGGATGATGAAATAATTTGAAAGAAATTATTCTTGAGATTCCAAATCCCAATATTTTTATAATGTGTCAAGTTGTAAATACTTTGATTATATGCTGGCAAAGACAGTATCTGTTATTTGAATAGGAAAATGGTGAGTGGTTAACTAGAGTCTGACTTCAGTTATATGCTAAGCTTTAGACCACATTTTGAAGGAAAGAGGGATTAAAAACTAGGTGGTAAAGAGAAAATGAATTAAAATGAAACACTAATCTATCAAAAGTTAATTGTGACACGGTGACCTGATTATTTCTTTGATGACAGATTTTCCAGACGAAGAAAACCCAATCAGTAGGATCAACATTAATTGAAGCATTTGGGGGGAAATCACAGCATTAACTAAATTGGAGAAGATTAAACTCCCCAAAACATAGTCTGTAGTAACTGAACTGTAGAGTTTGCTGAAATGGAAAACTTAATTGTAATGGTATAAACTGAAAGATCACATACTTAGCAAGAAATATTGTCAATTTAGATCACCCCACCTGAAAGCAACTAAAGCATACTTCAATTTAGGTAGACTTAGGTAAGTTTAGATGTATGCAGGCATATGTCAATATATGTTGTTAATTGGATGGTTTTGAATTGATACTATTAATGCAGCTGTAATCAAGGTGAGATGCTCAGGTGTTTCAGTGGATATTTCAGAGTCCAAAAAAGATATAGACATACTGGAGTTGGTCCAGCACAGGACTACAAAGATGACTAAGGGACTGCGGTATCCGAGGGGCAGAAAGAACTAGGACCGTTCAAATTGGAGGAGAGAAGTCTCAGAGGGATCGTATCAATATGTATAAATACCTGATGGGAGGGAATAAAGAAGATGGAGCCAGATTCTTCTCAGTGGTGCCCAGTGAGAGGACAAGAGGCAATGGGCACAAACTGAAGTACAGGAAATTCTACGTAAACATAGGAAAAAAGCTTTTTTACTTTCAGGGTGGACAAACACTGGAGCAGGCTCCTCAGAGAGATTGTGGAGTCTTCACCTTTGGAGATATTCAAAATCTGTCTGGGCATGGTCCTAAGCAACATGCTGTGGCTGACCCTGCTTGACTAAGCAATCTCCAGAGGTCCCTTCCCACCTCAGTGATTCTTATATCCTGTGATACAGGGAAATACCTGTGCAATTTTAGAAAGTTCTGAATTGTATTTTATATAATCCTGGTTAGCCTTGTTCACATCACATGTGTGCCAGAAAATTGGTTTGAACTAGAGCATGAGCAAAAAAATGTATACACTGTAATTTGAAAGGAAGAGGTTCATGGGATATAACAGAACTCTGTGAGTCAAGGACCATAATCTTCAGGTAATGGATAGTGCTATTTAAGCTAAAAGGCAGTGCTAGAATAACTGAGCTGAAAGTTGATACAAAAGTAGATGATATTTTTAAAACATGTGGAATGAGATTCTAGAATAATTTTTCTCTTAGCCTGAGAGACTTTAGCTGATAAGAACTATCTCATTTGGCCAAACTGAATTAGAATTTCACAAAGAAGCCGAAGACCCTCCTGACATACAGGTCAGACCCTGCTATGTTTCTGATCTCTGCTTCAAAATACAGAAGTGTGTGAGATGGTCAACAAAGGGACAATGAATTTTTTAATGCAGGCAAAGTGATGCACTGTCCTTGGGAGCATGGCAGATTATTCAAGGAAAAAATTAGTCTCTGTACAGCACAGCAAATCACTGCGATAAATTTCAGCCCTAAGTGTTATAAGAATCTGAAAACATGAAAAGAATTGTTGCATAACCTTAATTACTGCCTATAATGCAGTCCTATAATGTATCTTAAATCAAATAATAATGTTTTGTTATAGCCAGATGCATAAATATGTGAGGTGGTAAGAATTACAGTATGCAGCAGGACAGAACTATTTTATGTGTATCACTGCTTTTCAGAGCACTTAAGGAAGATAACCAGGTTTATTAGAAGGACTTTTGATTATCTAAACACTTGTACTTGACAGAATTTTCATAAACAGATATGGATTTAGAATGGTTCTCTGCACATGATAATATTTGCATGCTAATGTTCTAAGACAATGTGCTGAATCTAGGGTCTGTTCTGGTGCACTTTAACGAAGTGCTGCTGAAAAGAAAAAGGCACTTCTACCCTCTTTCGCCTTTCTCATTTTCTAGTGTGTCTACGCAGCATCTGGACAGACCTTGGCTGCACATTATTTGGTTTGCACATGATTAACAGCACAGCCTAATTAGGGCATGCAGCAGTTATTAGAGGCCTATGGGAAAAGACCTCTTGAATAGGTGAAAGATGTGTTGTGGCACCTTCCTACACGTGCGCTGGAACCCTTGCTTCAGGCACCGTGGGAAGGTTATGATTCTGAAAAAGCTCAAAGGCTGATGATGAGAATGCACTTCCCCTTCCCTTTAGCCCAGCATCTGCTGCTAGCAGGGAGAAAGGTAAGAACCATGCAAGAGGGAAAAATAAATGCATAATCTCAGTGTAATGCTCTCCCTGCCTTCAGTTAGTTTAGGGGTTTCCTGATCCAGATGGATCTTCTGTTATTTAGTGGATTTCTCCTCTTAAGTTTGCTCTGTGTCCCTCTGAAACCAAGTGAATTTACATCATCTGCAAAATCCTTTAGTAATGAGCTCTCTGTCATATGAAGAATAATCTCTGCTTGTTTTGAACCTGATTCCTAATGGCTTCATTTGATTCCCTGCAATTCTTCTACTGGTAGAGAGTAAGCAGTCAAAGCACACCCATTTTCTCCATGTCATTTATGATGCAGTTGACCTCTATCGTACTCTCTCTAAGTTAGCATCTTTTTCAGAGTGCAATCCCAGTTTACATTATCCTTCATCCCTCATACAAAGGGAACATTCTGCATCTATTCCAGACCTTTGGTCATCCTAGTTGTCTTGAGCCCTTTGTGTCCTGCTATATCCTGCTTAGGAGGAAGTGATCAGAACTGCAACTGGTATTCCAGTTGCAAAACATAGATTTATACATAGATTTTTGGTAGAGTTCACTGTTCTGTTCTCTGTCCCTTCCTTAAGAAGTCTCAACATTTGATTTGCCTTTTTTTGACCTAAACTGAGCGCTGGGTTGATGTTTTCATGGAACATCCATCATGACTCGAGGATCGCACCTTCATGGTAATGGTCAGCTCAGTGCGTATCATTGGGCCATCATAAATATAAATTTAGGATCATTTTTCCTCATGTGCGTTCAACTTTACTTACTCTGAACTTCATCTGCTAACTTGTGGCCAGTCCTACAGTTTTGTAAAGGCCTCCAGGAGTTCCTCACAGTTTTGGCAAGAGACTTCAGTAAAAGGCTTTTGAAAACTGAACTAGATTGTGTCAGCTGTATAATAAGACAGGTCTTCCTTAGCAAAAGCTGTGTTGACTTTTTTGACTACATCATGTTTATGCAGGTGTCTCGTAATTTTGTTCTCGTATGTTTATTAAATTGCCAGTCAGCCTGCAGCTTCACAGACCTATCCTGCAACGTTTTATAAAAGTTGCCGTATTTGCCATTCACCAATCATAATCTACAAAGGCAGGTTTGAGAGCCTACCACTCATTATTATAATTTAGTTACATATTCCTTTAGATATCTTGGGTGAATGCCACCTGGCAATTTGTTTGTCAAGTCTTTCTATAGCCTATTCTACACTCACCTGAATTTCAGACAGATTTTTTTCCAAGTTCCTCACAAAGCAAATTCAGGTTTCCTTTAAAAACTTTCCAGTTACTTCTACATAATACTGCAAAGGATTGTTCTTTTTGCTCTGCTTGCTCTTTTTTGCCCTGATCTTCAGTTGGCCCTACAGATACCTTAGCAGTCTTCTGCTCCTGATGTGTTTCAATAAAAGCGTAGCTTTAATTTTGCTTCTTTAGTTGTTCCTCAAACACTTTTTTGGCCTGTCTTATTGTGTGCTTACATTTAATCTCCCAGAATTTATCAGCCTTTCTGTTTTCTTCCTTTAGACACAACTTCAGCTTTTTGAAGATTGCCTTCTTGCTTCTCATCTGCTTCCCCTTCCCTGCTGACCTGCCATTGCCCTTCTCAAGCTTTCCCTAAGTGGTTCTGTGTTCCTGTGATGGTGTGTCTTCAAGTACCTACTTCAAAGACTTTAATTCTCTCAGCTCCCCCTGTGGATTTTTAATATGAACCTGTATTTTAAGTCCTTTTTGTGCTGGGTGTTTAGATTTTCATACCTCTGCAGAGATCTTGAATCTGGGAATGTTATGGTTGCTGTTACAGAAGGGCTTTTCCACTCTGCGAGATTTTTTGAACCAAGTCATGCACTACATCTTTTATTGTGGACTATCTAAATATCTACTTCATGAAACAATAATTAACAGTGTCTTTTATTTGGTCATTGTATTATACCCTGATATGTTTTTATTTATTTACATAGAGATAGCTAAAATCTGACATTATTATCACATTTTCTGCATGTGTCACCTCATGTGCCTAAGCATATCAGAAGGTATGTCATCAATCCAGTTGGTAGACTCATACTCATCCCTTCTGTTCAGACCTGATAGAGCCTATGCTACGTTTTGAGGTGCTTAGCTCATCTATTTGTTTTGATTAGGCTCTCTTTAACATCACCATTTTGCATGTGGAAAATGGTAAGGGGAAAAAGAAAGGATCAAATCCAGTTAATTTCTAGGGAAATTCTCAGATATTTAAGGAGGATGCTATTTAAGTGCATAAATATATATGCGAATGTTCCCGAATCACCTTATGTCTCAGGAACATTTCTCTGATTTTCCCTGCATCCCTGGCTTAGAAGGGATGGTCTTTAAGAAAATGAAACGTGAATTTTTTTTTTCTTTTTTTTTTCTTCTCTCTTCTCCTGTGCTTTTCCAACATGCAGGTACAGTGAATTTCCAGTCACCTTTTTGTATCTTGCAGGAAAGTGATAACACGCTATTGAGCATGGGTCTTCTCATTCTGAAATAATCTTTTCCTACATGTATACTCCTAGAAACTTCTTCTTAGTGGTATCATCCTATTGTTGTGCAAATGTCTGAGATTTTACTACAGTTCACAAAGGATTATGATAATTTAGAAAAGAGAAGATGCTGGCAAAGGGCCTCAAGGACAAAGGGAAAGCTTGCTACTTAGCTAAATGAGGTTAGAACACCTATAGAGAGAAAATGGAATTACATCACTAAAAGGTAACTTGACTTCTATCTAACTTTTCTTATTTCTTTAATTAATCTTGATCCATTTTAGATATAGAAATGAAAATACAACTGTTGTTTTCCTTTGCTAAGGCTTGGTAACCAAATAGTGACTAAAATCCTATCAGCTGCCTTCCCAATAATATTACCAGTACTGCCTACAGCCTATTCTTCTTAACACTTCAATGCCTCCTGATACACACTGACTGTTTTCATGGCTCCTAGATGTCATATGTGAAAATAATTTGTCCAGGCTTCTTTCTGCATTACAGCCAATTATATAACTAGATATTCTGCATCGATAGACGGAAAGATGGATATATTTTTAGCTCCATTTCCAAAACTGTGTCTTACTCATGGTTCTAAAGCAATGCAAATAGCACGTGTACATTCCTGGTTTTAGGGTAATCTGCAGGACTCCCTGAGTAATGGGGAAGAATCCATGTGGGCTGATCTTGTGAGAATCTGTGGGATAATGGAAAGTTTGCTGTGTGCTCCTGGGTGCCCTGCAGAGTTATCCCCCAGGAGGGGTATCTGTGGTCTGTCATTTTTGTCAATCCAGTCCCTTTTCTTTGCTTTCATTTAAGCGATGCAGTTACTTCCTGTTTTCCAGGGAGAAGGTATAACTCTTTTGCTAACTCTCATCCTTTGGTCCCTTCCCCCCTTTTTTAATTGTGGGCGAGGAACATACTGCTGAACACTTGGGAAAAAAGTAATGTGAAAGACCGAGTTATCAGACACAGGAAGAGAAATTTAGGACAGAGACTAGATGAGAGAGAAGTAAAATACGGCTTGGGTCAACACTGACGTTTTAAAAGATGTCCAGACATCATGGTAGTGAATATAACACAAAAACTTATTTAGGTAAGTCCAAAGGGACAAGCAGGTGTGGATTTTGCAGGACCTCTTGTGGGCTAGATCAGCTCTTCTAGTTGTGAGGTGTTTGTGCTCCTGCCCCACCGTATGCTCACAGCTGAGCAGACCCCAGTTTGGATCTGAGTCTGTCCTGCTAGCTGTATAAAGGGAACTCTTACGATGCGTTGCCATTTTGCTTTTCTGTGCTCAAGGGCTCATATAGCTGTGTATTGTTATGCCCCTGATTTCACTTCTCTTAACTTAGCACTTGCCCTTGTTTAATTTTAATCATAACGTTCAGCACTGTTTGCAAACGTGAAGCGGTTATGTCTTCTGTCCTCTTGAATGTGAGAATGTCATTATGACCGTGGGTCACTTTGGGCTGCCTGTCACCTGTAGCTGTGGAAATGAGTTACTGTAATCAAGACTGGGTTTAGCTGGGCCCTCAGAAATCGAGCCTGCATTGAGCGATACTCTTGCTTTTGTGGCGTTGTTTCTGCCCTTTAGGATCCCATGCAAGTTTTGAAAATTTTAAACTCCTGGTAATAATCACTTAGAAATAGTTTGCAGCTACCCTTAAAAGGTGTCCAGAAGAATTTCTTTACACTTGCTTTAGAGAAGATTCTCTCTAGGGAATGGTTCAGGACCTTGAGCTATTGTGTCTGGTTTCTACAAAAGAAGAAGCTAGAGGGAAGACTCTTCCTGTGCCCCAAGGAGCACAGGTTGGTTACAACCCGTTACAAGGGTATAGCTGCCAGACTGAATTCTGTGGATGATACACAGACTTTATGGCATGTTTCCCTCTAGTTTGAGATTTCTCTGATTTTGATAAACTGGTTAAAGATATATCATATAGGCTTGCTAATTCTTGCCCATACTTGGCTTTATAAAAATGCTATTCCGCTATGCGTTTTCATCAACGGATGTAGAGCATTTCTAAGCTGATAAGTCTTGCCCATATACTTGGCTTTTAAAAAGCGCTGTTCTCCCACGTGTTTTCATCAATGGATGGGGAACATTTCTAAGGTACTTTTCTTACATATGTAAGATGCAGTCTGTTTATACCTTGCTGTCCTATAATCCATGAGATCAAAGACATTTGATTTCATCTCTGGAACAGAAGTTAAGTAGTGTATTAGGCTAAGCAAACAGTTTGATTCGAATGAGCTCCAAGAACAAAAGAATGGCTACACTGGGTCAGATCAAATGTTTATGTAGCATGAGGTCTTGTCTCCAGCAGTGGTAAAGGCGGATGCATATTTAAAGATGTAAGAATAGAATTGATTCATGGTAGTATTTCCCCAAGAATAATCCTCCAGTATCCATCAGTTCACTGCTCTGAGGCTTCCTTGGTTAGTGGCAGTATCTTTCTTTTCCAACGTATTAATAGCAGCGTGAATAAGGGGTGGCCTGGAGCACAAATAGGGTAATGAAAAGCTGTATGCTGAGTTTTAGTGACTGGTATTCAAGGAAGGTAGAAGATGGCAGAACTGCCTGATTTTGAAATAAAGGAAAAGATGTCAATACACTCTGCTGTCCAAAACATGGTTGCAAGAGAAACAAATTGTCTTGCCAGACTAGACCTCTCTCTGTGTATGCTTTGTAATACTGTTCTTAAAACACTCTGAAATGCTATAGCTTTGCAAATGAGCATAACAGTATTAGTATGGAAAGGGTACTATGTGCAGCTATCTGGGAGCAGAGTACATGTTTTTTATTTATTTATTGGTTTTTTTTTTCTCCTGCCTTAATGAACTTACTCTTGAACTGTGAGAATGAAGGTAGCATCTTGTTTCAGAAGAGGGAAGTTCCAGGGTCTCCCATGGCAGTTTTTATCTGACAGGCCTTATTTGTCAGAGGCCAATTTTCTTTCTCTTAAGAGCCTTAAGATGGCTACCCTGTTTCCCTCTAACCCATAAGGTTGACATTTCTGCTAACGACTGTTATTACTACTGTGCTCCAGAATTCAGAAGTTTATTTCCATTAAAGAGGCAGTTTAAAAATGGTGTTCACTGGTTAAAAAACACTCTTCCAAATGGTATTAATTCAACATTGGGCCGAAGTATCTGCCAAAACCCACTGAGAGTGCTGAGTGAGAAAAAAGCATATGCTTCAGTTAATTTTGGACCAGCGGTCATCTAATGCAGAAAACATAAAGCTTTCTGATTTCATTGCTCACTCAACAACTCTGAATCTGTACAAATTCTCACTCATCGTTCCTTTTTTCATCTCTGATTCTTGGCACATATCCAAATATGTTGGCTGACTACCCTCCTCTATGAAGCCTATATTTTTATGCTTGTTAATGTTTGCTTTCTCTTTTGGAAGCACTGGAAAAGGGTACATTGTATAATGTGTTCACTAAGGTTTTTTAACTTCAAATTTGCTGTCGTTTCAGACCAATATTCTTACAGGTTGAGGTTTATTTCTTCTGCATGTAGAAGGTTCTTTCTATAAACCAGACGTGCGGTTAATAAGTGGTTATCTATCACTTAGCCCCTCCCTGCCCTGTCCAAGTGAAGGTTAACATCCATTGTCATTAGAATATACAACTAGCAGAGCCATAGCAATTAGAGTTTGATAGTGAAGTCCTGAAATGATTTCTCAAATTTTATAACATTTTCTGTCCTTATATTGATTTTAAAATACATCTTTAGGACATTTAAATTTCCTGCAATACACCGTGAAAAGAATATCCTAAAACTAAATACTCCAAGACAGCTTTTCCAGTCATGAAATCAAAGGTAAGCAGAGGTAAATTGCATCTACCTAGTCCTAATTTGGACAGCTGCCCATTTTCCTATACAAAATAGCTCAGCTTATTGCCTTTTTTTTTTTTTTTTAAATTTTGTAACCCTGCTGCTCCAGGGCATACCACTTTCTGCTTCATTGCTTTCCTACAGTGGAAACAGAACAGTCTACTATGTTGTATTTTCTGCAAATCTGTCTACTCTAGGAAATCTTACTGAAATAGTTGTTTCCATCTTTGGCCATTTCATTAAAGCTTTTTAATGGGTGGTTTTCCCCACTTAAATCCTCTCCACCCAAGTAAAATTACCTTATTCTGATGTGGCTTAAATAACATGGGAATAACTGTTCCACAGTTATTCTGAGTGGATAATTAAATGTGCCTGAGGGGTTTTTTGTTTGTTTGTTTGTTTTGGGTTTTTATCCCCCCTGAATTTGTATTTCAAATGGTAGTGATTATGATGTACTTTCAGTGAGTGTCAGCTTTTACCTGCCGTTATAGAAATTCCTCTTTTGCAGTTTTTCTAGAGAATGTTCTTTTTCCAGTTCAAATGGACTACTTTTATAAACAAGCTCCAGAGCTGTTTCCTAGTTTTCATTTTTAAGGTCTTAAAAAGTTTAATTTTAGTTTGAAGCCAAACTATGGCTGTCTTCAAAGGGGTCAGAATGAATCAACTCCGAGCAATGTCCCATTTCATGTATGCTTTCCAATGTCAACATTGACTTTTAGCACTAGTCATAATGCTCTGTCATAAATGCTGATGGCAGGGGCATTGTAGCAGTGATGTACTACTTCGTCTGCTGAAAGCATTAATTCTGGGCAATTTTTTGCATATTTCAATTCATTATCTTGTGGTCATTGAGGTATCATTGTGACAATAGTACTTTAGAATTGTCTTCAAAGTAAAAACCTGTAAACCTTTCAGAGGTTTAGTGAGTTAAGCCAGGAAAGGAGTATGATAATCAATTTGCCTATCTATAGTGACTCATAATCAAGTAGAGGCAAACGTATTTGTAGAGAAGTTTGTTCAATCTGATTGCAAATGCTGTTTTTATCCCTTTTTCAGTAAGCTTTAATTTGCATCCAAGAAAGTTTTCATTCATCTCATTTCAAACATCATCATCATCAGATGTTTTGGAGTAGCAGCAGTATTCCTCCATGTAAATTTGTTTATTTGTACTGGACTGTACAATGATCCATCTGCACCAAAGTACATAAGCCCTCTAGGTTGTTCTCATATTGTCTTTGCGGACCACACCAATGAACTAACTCAAAGTTAGCTCTCTCTAGAGTGGCTGATTGCATCCATCCTACGTAGTGTTGGGAGTCATGGCACCCGTGTGGTGCTGAGGCACAATTCTTAATATATTTTATGTCCTGACTAATGAGGGAGTTGTACCAGTGTACCTGAGTGATGACATGCATTTTTGTAGCTGGTTGCAGGTGAAGAAGACTGGGTTTGGGGCAATAGAGCTGCTCTGGAAGGGGAGAACTAAACTGAGTATGGATACATACTGTCTATCTAAAGGGAACCCTACAACAATTGGGGCTGTCAGCTGTGCTTGAGTTTCTTGGGAAACTCAGCAGAATTTGCAGTCCTTGCCCTGAGCTGGTTGGATGACTCCAGCAGAGATCTCAGGAATGAGCTTAGAAGTACGGCACTGAAGCCAATCAGGGAAGCCAGACCTTGAGCGTGTATCACAGAGTGAGCCAAGCTAATGTTGTATTTGCACAATTATTACAGTCTTATTCTGTGTCTCAGGAAACAATGGTTCTGGAAAGAGTATTTAGGGAACCAAGCAACCGTGATCTGCCTGTGCAATATTGTGACAAAAAGAGCTAATGTAGTCCTTGGATGTTGAAACAGGAAAACAACATGAAGATTGAGAAGAGTGCTCTAAGTATACTGGCACAGAAAATAGTTTCATTTGTCTATGATTTTAAAAGGATGTTGAAAAGTTGAAAAACAGAGACAAAAATTACTTGAAATCTGGAAAGTCTAAGAGAGTGTAGGATCTCTGTTTTAGCAAAGTTTCAAACCTTAGTAACAGCCTTAAAGAATTTTCACAGAAGCGTAAGACATGCTTAAAGATTTTGCTGAACAGTGTTCATAGTCATTACACAGTAGCAATACATCTTTCTTTTTTTCTGTGTCCCTTGTATTAATCAGATACCCATCTTTACAGGACATGATTTACTCTCGTGGATATGAATATTCCAACCAATCTCCCAACAGGGTAAGAAAGGAAGAGAGAACAGATGGACCTTAAACATTACAGCCAGATTTTAATTAGTATCTTTGAGTAATCACAATGCTACTAGATTATAATGAACTAGAAATGGATTTGATCTTGCAATAGTTATATTTTGATGATCAAGTGGTATGGTTCTGTCTACATTGTTTTCTAAACATTCCATTTTTGTTCCCAAATACTATTGCTGCTGATATCCTTAGACCCACTAGGGTAGGCAAGTGTCCAGCATTTTTGATGTTGAATCACTTATTCCAACTAGGATTGTAGAATACGTTGACTGAAATGGTTGCAGAGCTATTGAACTGCAGAGTGGCTCCCAACGTGGCTGAATGCTGTGGCAATGGGCTGATGACAGTGATTTGCAGATTTTTAGAATTTCTTTTTTTTTATATTGAGAAAAGCCAATTATGAGTAATAATTTAAAATTGTGCCTGGAATATAGGCAAAAGATATTTTGTAACAATTACCAAACAATACAGTGTTATTTTGAACTCAGTACTATTTTTTTCTCTTTTTTTTTTCTTTTTTCCACTTGTGCATTAAGAATAATGAATATTGCATAGGGTAGTTTGCCTGGGGCTCTTTCACTGTACCAGGAAGATTCCTGTATAGAAAATGACTGCTGTTGCTAAGTAGCTACAAGAAGAAAATGGCACAATTGGAAAATATGTCTTAAGGAAAAATATTTTTTATTTATTTATTAAACCACTTGGAGTGGCTCTCAGACTATTTTGACTAATCCTACCACTTCTCAGTGCGGTTTCATACAGTTCAGCTGCAGATCCTCCAGTGAAATGCTGAGACAGACTGGGCTATATAGTACGGTGGTATCTCTCCTCCTATGCTTTCATCTCTGTTTAACAGGAAGCATTTCCTTTGATATTTACCACCTTTGAGCAGCAAAGATAAGATTGCACAGCTGGCTGGCAGGAATGTCAATCGAATATTTTTTTGTTTTCAAAAGTTGTCTTATTTCAGCTCCAGGTTTCTTAGTTTTTTTCAGAAGTTCAGATCCTGCAAACTGACATTGTACGTAGTAGCAGCCATACACTTTGTTGGTGGATGATACTCAATGAGGAAACACACATAGTTAGATGAAGAAACTATAAACCATTATCTCTTTTCTAGGTTTCAGCCTGCTCTATTACTAAATTGGTACGTGTTGGACAAACCCTGCAAATTCCCTGTGTTGTGTAAGGAAAAAAATTCATAACATTTGGTGTTGATAAACAGCTCTGAAAACAGTTAAGTGCTAGCGTGTGAATTGTACGGTGAGATTGGGCGGGGTGTTATGTGCTTACAGGATGTATATGAGATTGGGACATAGGGGAAGTGAAAAATTTTGGCTGTGTCAGGCACAAAAGCGTCATAGATTAATGTTTTTTATGAATTACTGCAGTGTAGTTTAGTGATGATAAGTAAACAAACTAAGGGCAAGCTGGCCATTGTTTTTCGTGGTATTATAGAAGTAGAGCACTGCTCTTATGATATATCAACCAAGGTCTGCAATTGCACATACAAATATAAAACTAAGCTAAGCTCTGAGTGATGTGGCAGGTTCACTTGTGAATTCCTCTGGTTTTATCACTCACTAAAATATTAAAGTTATCTTGGTGATTTAGGCATAAAAATAAGTATCAGTTGAAAATTTGTCAGGAAGGTAGTCAGTAGAGAGGATAAAGATTCCGGTGAAAAAAAGTTTCTGTTTTTTAGTTGGAACACTGTAATTCATGTAAATGTAGTACTTTAACCCCTCTGCCCCGAAAATAAAAGAACACTTTATAATTGCCTTCCTATGTTTGGAATGGAAGAGTTATATGTGTTAGTATCATTGTCATCTAGGGCTATAATGAGAATGTGGAAACTGTTTCTTTGACCTCACATTTAGATATGTTTTCAAGGAAGGACGGGTCCAAAGAGGGTTATCAGATGTATAAATCTTGTTTTGTACCTAACGATTTTGATCTAATGATCTAATGAGCATTTTCCAGACTCCGTCTCTTTCACAGACAGCAGCTTTACCTTAATGCTGGCAAGGGATGGTTACATACCCTGTCCCAGTAGGTTTCTGAACCTGCTTTTCTGTCTTGGTGCTATGGGTTCTCCATAGCATGTAAACTTTGCATGAAGCTGTTTGGTTCAAATAGACCCCAAGAGAAATCATGTCTTCCCGTCTTTTTTGAGGTTGCATACTATGCTGTTCATCTAAAACTTATTTGGTGAGTTTTATATGAAAGCAGACTTTGAATAAAACACAAATAGTTCTGGGAGCAGGACCAAAATGCAAATTTTCCTTTTCCCCAGTGAAATTTCTAACTTCAAAGCTACAGTCTTGCTTCTACTCATACTTAAAAATAAAATAAAATAAGCAACAAATTTTGTTAAGCTTTCCTTTAGTGTTTTGCTATATGTGTTAGACATACTCAGAATGCTCCTTCCAAACTGTCCATAGAGAACTGTAGTGCTCTTCTGCCTCCTTTTCATGTCCCAGCCTGTCTTAGTCATGAAACTAAGCAGCCAGCTGCTAAGGGAGGACATCCTCCGTGCTCTGCCAAAGGAGAAAAGCTACCATATCCAGGACTTCCAGATCAAGAAGGGAGATGTTCAATGACTTTAGGTTCCTCCAGGCGTCTCTTTCTCCAGAGTTGGTTTGAAGGGTCTTTTTGGATCCCAGTTTTGGATTTAATGAAGAGAATGGGTAGGGACTGAGTGTCATGTCGTTTTTCCAAAAAGAGAATGACCCCTAGAGCATGCAGTGAAGCTTCAAGAAGCCAGGTTCAAAACAAGCAAAAGGAGGTAATTTCACACACAGGAGGGATTTGTGAGATTCCTTGAGAAAGGTTGTTATGGATGTAAATAGTTGCAGGCTGAAGGGAGAATGAAAACAACTTGCAAGATAGTTCTGTCGAGGACTGTTGAATAGATAACTGAATTGGGCTCAGCAAATCCTGTGAGCAGAAAATAAAAGCTAGGAGAATGTATAGGAGAAATATCCCATATACTTGTCCTGTTTTTTCTCTTTGCTGAGCATCCATTTGTAGCAGCTATTGCTGAAACTGGAATTACAGAGCTATAGGGATCCTGGGTCTGAAGTGATGTGGCTGTTCTTAGATATCTTTTTGCATCTCCTCCAGTCCGCTTCCAGTCCCCTCAGTCCATTTTGTGTCTAGCTAGTTGTGCTCTTGCAATTAGTTCTGCAGACCCATTGAGACAACATTATTGAGTAAAGGTTTCAAATATAAGTATCAGTTTTCAGCTAATCAGTTGTATATCCGATAATCACATTGCTTCATATAGTGAATTCAAATCATGTAAGTTTAGTAGCCTCCTTGGTGTCTCTAACACTACACTTGTGTTTATTTTGGAGAACTAGTAGGGTGATTAAAATATCTTGTAGTTTGGTTTGAATAGCATATCTTTCAGTCAGTTGTAGATCCGTAAGTGTCCAAAGGACATATGAATCAATGTGAATGATGTAATGCAAAACATTGACAGCAACTTGGAAAAGGAAAATGAATGCTTCTATTATGCCTTTGATTCATGAAATGGAAAGACCACAGAGGAGAACTCTATACCAAATTTCAATTTGAAAATTATCAAAATTTGCTATTTTTAAAGTAAAATATTTTGATAATACAAGAAGAAAATAGATTCCATTTGGAAAGTTAATAATGGATATATCTATTTCAGAAACAAAAGCATTTAAAAAAATACTGAAGTGTTAATATCTTTTTTTTAAAAAGGTGGATAGGTACTGTGTATGTATATCTATCAATAGAAACACAATGGCGCATGAGATGTAACTGCCAGTTGCCCGCACACAGCTGTTCCAGAGATCATAGACCTCCTCTGACTACTTGGTTATATATGCCAGCCTCATGCAGTGTCTTGGGCATCCTAGAGTGAGCCAAATGACATGAAATGTCTGCGAACTGCACTCAAAAGGACTGTTGCTTATAGCAGATTGTTAACTCTATGGACTGTATGGTAGAAGCCCCAAAACTCATGGATTCAGAAGTCTATCTTTCGCGCTACAAGCTGATTCAGAATTTTGAAGAAAATAAAAACTAAGAGTTTGTAAACACTTAGATATGTAAATTCAAGACTATTGAACAACATTTTAGCATTTTCAAAGTGTTCTTGTTGTGTTACAAATATAAAAGGTTTTTTTTGTGATGTTTTGTGATTCTGTTTACATCTGAAAATGCTGACTTCTTGTGCATCCTTTAAAATATGGGTCATTAAATGAATTAATTTTTCTGTTGACATAACATGTAATTACCTAGTGACAGGCTGTAAATGGAGCAAGATCTGAGTATATATCTAAAATGAAAAAAGAAATTTGTGTGGAATTCAGGTTCTGGAGAGCAAATGAGATAATGCAGTGACAGGCATTACTACTATCCACTTAGCTGCAGATAGGCATCTTTCTGTTCCTTTGAAGAGATGATAACTTTGGTAGTGTTTGCAAGCCTTTGGCTTTGGGGAGGTGATCAGACCTCAATTTTAATCAAAATTAATGTTCCTTCCATTTCTGCCTTGAAGGCAGTAACATCTTCTAGAGGCTGGTTTCTGTGATGCTACATGTTCTTCTGTGTCTTTGAGATGAGATTATAGTATCTAAAGTTTCACACTGGGATTGTTCTCACTGTGAACCTAGGGAACTTTATTTGAGAAAATACTTCACACTTCAAGCTGGTTGTTCTGTAGTTTCAACCAGGAAGGATGTGTTCATGGAGCTGCTTTGACTTAGGACAAAGGAAGATGGTGACATGAAGCAATTAAGTAACTTAGATAAAATATGAAGTAAATGGCTCAACTATTTCGATCTCATGCCCTCATATTGGTCCTGTGTAGGCCAGATGTATTGACTCGCAAACTCTAATGCAAGATAGGCATGTTTGGTGTTTTTTAGAAAGGCTGAAAAAATAGTATGTTAAAAGGCTTTTGTTATTTTCAGGATATTTGTAGAGTGCTAACTAAAGTTCAGGACCGGTTTTATTCATTACAATGTTTGTAGCTGTAAATTTTTTTAAGCACTCAACTCCATGTCGATGTTTTTTAATATATTTAGATAGAAATAAATAAAATACTATAGGATCAGGGATTTCTTGCCTCTAAATCTTTTCTTGAAATATGATGCATTTTTATAGAAAGCCTGTTTTATTTTTGCCAAATATTATTTTAAAGTTGCTGCACCTATTAAAGGAAGAGAGCATGAAGTGTGAATGAAAAAATTTTGTCACTACTCCATAAAACGAACAAGTTTGCCTAGAATATGTTTAAAATGGTAAGATTTTTCTGTTTTCCTCCAAGGACTTAGATCCATGAGAGTGAAAGAAGTCACACATTCTTGGATAGAGGTGTTATACCATATCCCTAGCCAGTACTGACAATATAGTGGAAATTAAAATAAATGACAGTTTATTCCTTCAAAGCAGAAAAACTGAGCACTTGTAAAAATAAAAGTCATTCAGCTTTGCTGGAGTTCAGACATTGCTGCTACAGTATCTTTCATGGGGTTTTTTGCTTATATTTGTAGAATGTAAGCAATCAGTGAGAGATTCTTGTCACAAAATCAACTGCTAATTCTGTCAGAGAGGCTCTGTAACAACATTTGTTTCTGTATTTTCTCATAACCAACATTTCAAAGCAGAAATAGTGCAAAATAATACTACCTCGCAGTGGATTTTTTTTTCTTTTAATAATACGGGCCATATTATTTTAACATAGCCTTGTTGAAAATTTATTCATGAATAATTCTGCTAATTTTACAGGGATTATTTATTGATTTTAAGTGAAGACACGGTCATGCTCATCATGCAAATTTGTCAGTTACTTCTTAAGTTTAGATAAAGTCCATTCAGTTTTATCAAGGGCAGTTTTATGCTGTTTGGATACCTCAGATAAAATAAACAGCCATCTGCATTCAGCATACATTTCTGTTTTGTCACAGAGAAGACGTAGATTTTTTAACTGTGCTTTTATTTTTCATATAAGAGTATGTTTTATGTTATTTGATCATGAACAGTAAACAGCAAGTTAAGAATTACTACATGGGGAAGAGTGTGTTAAACTGCCTGGGAAAATAAGTTGTGTCTGAAGTCATGAAACAGAAATTTCCACTGGTAAAACTATATGCTGGAAATTTTTGGAGCATGGATCCCACACAGTGCAGTTGGAGGTATCTTTACAAGTCATCAATGTTCAATGTACATTGTGGACTGATGAACAACCATTTTTGTATATTACACAAAATGCAACCTGACAACCATTCATAGAATCACAGAATGATTCAGGTTGGAAGGGACCTTAAAGATCACCTAGTTCCAACCCCTCTGCCATGGGCAGGGACACCTCCCACTAGACCAGGCTGCTCAAAGCCCCATCCAGCCTGGCCTTGAACACTTCCAGGGATGGGGCATCCATAACCTCCCTGGGCAGCCTGTTCTGGTCTCTCACCACCCTCACAGTAAAGAATTTCTTTCTAATATCTAATCTAAATCTCCCCTCTTTCAGTTTAAAACCATTACCCCTTGTTCTGTCGCTAAACTCCCTGATAAAGAGTCCCTCCCCATCTTTCCTGCAGGCCCCCTTTAGGTACTGGAAGGCTGCTATAAGGTCTCCCCGGAGCCTTCTCTTCTCCAGGCTCAACAACCCTGACTCTCTCAGCCTGTCCTCATAGGAGAGGTGCTCCATTGCAGTCTCTGAGTATTCATAGCGTCCACTCTTGACTTGAAACTGATATAATATTGTTAACCATAGTCAAATTACAAAATATGAATTAATTTAACTCATGTCTCATTTCTAAAAGTGATAAAACTGATTTATGATATCAGCTCAAGGAAAACACCTGTTTGAGTAAATTCCAGGTACTTGCCCTAAAATGCTTATCTTGGTAAATATATTTCAGAACCACACACAGACATTCCGTGGATCAGTCTCTCAAAAATGGTTCACTGAAACATTTGTAAAAGAATACAAACTAATTTTCATCCAAACTAGAATTGTGAATATTGTAGGATAAAGTTTTGCATGGAAAGAGTAACTTTTACCTCTGATTCCAAATGATTTATCGATGTGTACCGTGTGTCAGGACACAGACTACATAAGACTACATCAGGAAAGACATTCTAGAAGGTTTTTATCCCTGAAGACTGAAATATGGGGATTTTATCTGGGGTACATTTTGGTGCACAAGCTGTTATTTAGGTAGAATGCTATGTAATACCCATTCTGTTATTTGAAATACTAAAATATATTGCAGGGATTGCTGGTAAAAGTATAGAAGTGGTCCTCAGTGAGTAGTCCTGGGTGTTATGTACACGCTTTCTGGGTGGCGCAGATTTTGCAGACTGGAGTTCATACTACGGCTTTGGAGCTCTTCTGGTAACGAACAGTGACCATGTGATGGTGGAAAGCAAATACAAGTATTTCTCTACTTCAGGAGCAGATGCAGACTTTCAGTGATATGGTAATTAATGTTCTTGTCATTTGATCTACTCATATTCAGTCTTTGAAAAACAGAAACATAGGCATACAGGATTTTTTTCTTTTGCCAATATTGAATCTTTAGATAAAAGAAAATTATTTATTAGAAAGTAAGTAGTATAATTCAGATAATAGAAAATAAATAAGCCATGTAATAGGTATATATAATCCGTAATGTATTTGATTCAGTTTCATCATACCCAGTGTGAATGTGTGGTGGACAAATGTCCCTTTGGCAGTTTGCATCCTTACTCCTTTGGCTTCTTCTCTTTGAGTGCCCTTTTAAATAAATCTAGGGGCTAGCTGCCACTGAACAAAGTGGTCTCCCTCTTCACTCTGGCCGTGTGCTCCTGCAGCTTCTCCTGAGCTGGCTCAAGAGCTGCAGCAGCATGATATTTACCTTTCAGAAAACAACCAAACATTTTTGCTAATGTCAGTCTCCAGACTGGAAGCGTGGAAAGAGGCAGGAATGCAACGGCAGGAGGAGGGATACCACCATTTTTGTCAACGGTTCACTGCTAAATCACTTGAGCTGTATTGCGATACCATTCTTTTTAAAACCCTGACAAGCAGGAAAGAGTGACTTTCCGGGCTGGCTTTCAGGAAGTTGAATTCCCTGAACACTGAAGCAAGGATGTGTTTCCTCTGTGCCTTGCAAATGCTCCCTTGGCTATTTCAGGTCAGAAGTGCCCAGCGACACTCACTGTGCGTGCTCAAGTCAGGCTGAACTGCTGGAGTGAGGCATCCCCAGGCTTTAACAGTCTGCGTTGCTCTTGAACTTTGGCACCTAACAAGCAGGTTGCAAACCAATCTTTTGGATTAAACTTAAAAGCCAGAGGTTTTAGCTATAAACGTAAATCAAATACACACGAGATTACTCCCAGGCAGTTGGACCCATTATCCTGGAATAGCTTGCATCTGTGCTAATAGTTTCCATGAAGTGGTGGATTGATGCAAACTAAATAATAGGAATGGTCCTGTAATTTTTTAATTGCAGACAGTCTGCAGGTATGTCATATTTTCACTAGAATAGAAGCAGCCTGGAGTTTCATCTACCTGTAGCTTACTAAAGGCAGTACTTCCCTAAGGAAGACGCTTTCAGAATCTTCACTGTCACTTCTTCATTGCTCAGCCACCTCTGATGAGGGTGGCTGGCAATGGCCTCTGCATGCTAACCTCCTTGTAGGGGTTCCAGCCTTCCGGCTGCTGTTGGCGATGTCACCATGTTGGTTCTGGGCTGTAATGTGTCACCAGCCCATGTAGCTCTAATGATGGCAGGACTATTTGTACTCAGAGTCAATACAGTGGAGAGTCTATACTATCAAGAATTTTTATTTCCTGTCAAGAAGCAGGAAGCATACCTATCCTATTTGAAGAAGTGTGGCAGAAAGAATTGTGCAGTATTACTGCCTGAATTAGTTCATATATTATGCAGTACAGATATAGTAACTGGGTATTCAAAGCAATATAACCATATTAGTGTTACGCCATCTGTGAGATAGATAGGGGTTAATCATCCAGAGGATGGCACCATGCCAGCAGCAGTCTTTCTTCACATTCCAGAGCTGAGACATGTAAAGATGGCTTGGGCGTCTATGTACCAGTTGTCATAGTACCGTATGATCTGCCCTTTCTCTCTGCGTTACTGAAATTATGATTAAGGCAAGATCTCATTCAGGAATTATTAGGAATAAGCCTATCCGTTAGTTACACAATAAAAACTTAATTTTCTTGATATTTCTCCAGGCAAGAAAAATTACTTCAAAAATTTAAATTAATTTACCACAGGTTTAAGAAGTCTGTGATAGCAGTATTTGCAACTTTTAAAGCTTTTGCAGCTGTAACCTCACTTCCTTGGAAAAATGGCAACTAGTTAATATTAAGTCTGGTTTTCCTATAGTTTCAAATCAAATGTCAATATTCTTATATTAGACATCTCTAATGTCAATGATTGCTGTTCATTCTTTATGCTTTTATAATTTATCATTAATTACTAATAGCTAATAGCTTCTTCTGTGGCTTGTAGACCATTGTGCTAAATGAGTAGGTGAAACTGTGCATTTCACACACCCTTAAGAATAGGAACCCCATGCAGCGCTACAGGCTTGGGGAAGAGTGGCTGGAGAGCTGTCTGGCAGAAGAGGACGTGGGGGTGTTGGTTGAAGCTGACTGAATATGAGCCAGCAGTGTGCTCAGGTGGCCAAGAGGGCCAACAGCATCCTGGGTTGTATCAGAAATAGGGTGGCCAGCAGGAGTAAGGAAGTGATTGTCCCCCTGTTCTCAGAACTGGTGAGGCCCCACCTCGAGTGCTGTGTTTGGTTTTGGGCCCCTCACTACAAGAAAGACACTGAGGTGCTGGAGCGTGTCCAAAGAAGAGCAACGAAACTGGTGAAGGGTCTAGAGAACAAGTCTTGTGAGGAGTGGCTGAGGGAACTGGGGTGGTTTAGCCTGGAGAAGAGGAGGCTCAGGGGAGACCTTATCGCTCTCTACAACTGCCTGAAAGGAGGCTGTAGTGAAGTAGGTATTGGTCTCTTCTCCAAGTCACAGGTGATAGGACAAGAGGAAATGGCCTCAAGTTGCACCAGGGGAGGTTTACACTGGATGTTAGGAAAATTTTTTTCACTGAAAGGGTTGTCGAGCATTGGAACAGGCTGCCCAGGGAAGTGGTTGAATCACCATCCCTGGAGGTATTTAAAAGATGGGTAGATGTGGCACTTAGGGACCTGGTTTAGTGGTAGACTTGGCAGTGTTAGGTTGATGGTTGGACTCTATGATCTTAAACGTCTTTTCCAACCTAAATGATTCTATGATTCTATGCTCTGATGGGTTTCTGAACTTACTGGAGAGCTTGTATTGCAAAAGAACCATTGCATTAAATTATTGACTGCTCTGTTTCAGGAAGACCTCCATCTTGTTGCACAAAACAATGAAAATGGTAGAAGAACAAATAAAGATAGGGGAATGCTGAAATAATAAATAACTCTGACCTTTTTTTTTTTCTTTCTTTTTTTTTTTTTTCTGTTGGCATCCAGTTCCTTCCTTTGATCTTCCCTGCCTTAAACAAGCTAATATCTGCCAAGAGAGTGCAACTGTTACTGAATCACTAAGGTCCTATTTGTTCCGCTCGACAGATGACAATGCATTTTTGTCTTTCTACAGAAGCATGGAAGTGACTTTGAAACCTTTCACCAACCAGAAGCCTAGGTTTTATCCTGCCCTGCTTTTCTTTTCTTTTCTTTCCCTTTTTTTTTTTTTGGCGGGGGGGTGGGGTGGGTGGGTGGGTTTTTTTTGTCATCTCCTGGAGACAGAGTATACTGCAGATGATTGTGGTTTTTGTATTTTGTGTTTGATGCTGGTTAGACAACACTGAAGTTGTATGATTTTGCTGTTGCTCATGATTGTTCTGGCAAGAATTGAAGTCTTCAGCATCTGTAACATATATTGGTACTTCAGTACATTATGACTAGTTTGTGAGTGTCATTTGCACTTGCCTACTTTGTAACTTCCTGTTTTTTTAAGCAATTGCTGTTAATGCTAATTTTTTAGGTCTGTATAGGTTTCTTGTATTTGCAGTTGTTGAATTGTTTGATAGTTTGATTAAGAGATTCTATATTTAGAGTTTAGAAAGCAGACTTCAGTTTTATTAAACAATGCAACCTCATAGGCAGGAGACATGTATCAGGTCTATTTGAATTCTGTGAAGAAATGGAGAAACTCTTTCTTTAAGGGTGCTGTTTTCAGTCGCTAGTATAAGCCTGGATATTTAAATCTGGGCTATTAAGTAAACGTTCTTTGTTCCCAGTATACGTTGTACTTAGCACAACAAGAACCTAATTTCTGATGGTGATCTTAGGTGCTCCTGAGTACACATAACAATCACTATAGAACTGAGTGTTTCACATTGCTTTTTGGTTCAGATTCCATTGGCCATGCTTAGGCTTGTTAAGTCAGTTTTAAAATTGGACTTATCCTCTGGAGTAAGGAGTGTATGCTATATCACAGAAACAGAATTTTGGAAAACTTGCAAGTTATTCCAAAAGAATGAGATATAACCTCTGTGGCTGTTAATTTTGGATTTCTCTGATGGCTGGAGATGATGTGTGTGTGAGGATCAGAGACTTAGGCCCTGATCCAGCAGAGCACTTAAACTCATTTTTAACTTAGCTCATCATGATCAGTTCCACTGGAGACAGTGACTGATTCATATTATCACAGATGATATAGCCGAATCTTACTTAGGACTTTATATTTAATACAATCTCTATAATTTTCTTTTCAAATGAAAAAATGTAAAAGTATCAGAAAATATCTTATAAGGATTCATTTCAAGATCTTCCTGGTCCTGCATGTCTTCACTATAACTATTATGGAAGAAGCTGATAATTAGCTCCCAAATCCATCTTTTAATATAGATGGCACATTCCTGATACTTCAATGGAATCATATCTTCAGAGAGAACCTCTTACTGAGGTTCTTTTCTAGAAGGGCTGAATTTTTGTTAGAATTAAGAAACATTTTGTTAATTGGTGATTGAGAATTTTAAAAAGTACACCAGAACAGAAGACACAGCTCCCAGTTACAAAGGCCTGACGAAATATTAACTCGTGCCATCTTTCCCTATAAGACCTACCACACTTTTTTTTGGTCGAGAATATTGAGTTTGTTGTTTCACTTGGTGTCTGCACAGGATGGCTGCAGCTAGTACCTTCCCTGCTGGACATTATCATTTTTAATGAATATTTACTGTCTGACTGTGCTTTTCTAGAGTATGTGCCAGATGGATGACCAGTGGCAGCATCGAGCCTCTCAGATGTGGCTGTAGTTGTTGCTGGACTGGTAGTGGCAATAGCAAGCCAGTTCTTGACATCAAGAAGAGAATACAGAAAAATGTATAGCAACACTGATTAGTTCAACAAATTATACCCCTTGTGGACTTTTCCTTTTGGAATTGAGGTTTGTGTGAATAGGCCCAGAGGTAAATTGCCACAGCTTCCTTGTCTGGCACTGCCAACAGTCC
Source organism: Larus michahellis (assembly GCF_964199755.1). Classification (NCBI taxonomy): domain Eukaryota; kingdom Metazoa; phylum Chordata; class Aves; order Charadriiformes; family Laridae; genus Larus; species Larus michahellis. The sequence continues at coordinate 61,560,950 of NC_133898.1, forward strand.
AGTGACTCTGTGATAATCTCTAATTGGATAGAGAGAAGCTAAGGTACGCAACAGGATTTGATGCGCTGGCTGCAGATTATTCACAGGTACATGTAGCCATGCATGCAACAGCAGAGGTGCTGGAGTGTGTCCAGAGAAGGGCAACAAAGTTGGTGAAGGGTCTAGAGCACAAGTCTTAGGAGGAGCGGCTGAGGGAACTGGAGTTGTTTAGCCTAGGGAAAAGGAGGCTGAGGGGAGACTGGTCTCTTCTGTCAAGTAACAGGTGATAAGACAAGAAGAAATGGCCTCAAGTTGCACTGGGGGAGGTTTAGATAGGATTTTTACACTGAAAGGGTTATTAAGCATTGGAACAGGCTGCCCAGGGAAGTGGTGGAATCGTCATCCCTGGAGGTATTTAAAAGACGGGTAAACGTAGTGCTTATAGATATGGTTACTGATGGTTTTTGTCAGTGTTAGGTTGATGGTTGGACTAGATGATCTGAAAGGTCCCTTCCAACCTCGGAAATTCTATGATTCTAAGGTTGATTGACAATGATTAGTGGAATAAGTAAAGAAAATCCAATGCTCCAAAGATGCCCAGAAAATGAAGTACTTCTGCTACCAGTAGCTGAAGACCAATACTCCTAGTAGACAAGAATGGGATGCTGAAGCACCAAGACTTTTCCAGGCCATTTGGGTGAAGAGTTATCTTGCCTTATGGTCATAGTAAGTATAATTTCTTGAGGTGATAGGGTTAGCCTCACCACAAGGACGTTTCAATTGGAGGATCAATTTCTAGGAAGGAAATGTGAATGTGAGAGGTGTTAAAATCAAAGGTAGTACATTTGAATGCCATTACTGGAGAGAAACAGAGTGAAAAACCTAGGTCATGCCACAAGATTGATTCTACACTGTCTTCTGGTTTGAGGTTAGGCTCTACCTTCAAAACAGTTGGACACTCTACACGTCCCTGCATCATATGTATGTATGGAAAAACATTGACAAGAAGGAACTAAACCCATGGAATGACACTTCAGAATGTGTCTTTTAATGAAGACAGTCATCTCCATCAAAAGAGGCAGCTGGTTTTGTTTTGTGGAAGCCACAAAACATAGCTGATGACTTACTGCCTCAGTTTTGATGGGTGTTCAAATGTGTGTATGCCATTGACTACTGAGAACAGGTAAGCCCATTACTGGGGCGATGGGCAGCAAAGGTATTTTGGAGCAGTTTACAGAAAAGCTGAGGAGGTACAGTGAGGGCAATGGATTATTTTCTTTTTTCCTAACTCAGATTATGATAGGGAATTGAGACTCTAATACATTGATCAGGTTAGTGAATAGACGAATTGAGGGAAAGGGTGAATTTGGCCATGGAGCTTCCTGAATTCCTGTCTAATTTAGGGAACACAGCAGGCCAATTAAAAAAAAAAGGCATATGTCTTGATGAAAGAGCAGCAGAAAGGTTGAAACCATGAAATGGGATCTTGAAATAAGGCATCTATGGAGAATGATGTGGAGATACCATCATCAAAGTAATTAGGATCTTCTGAGTATTTTGTTGCAGATCTGTGTCTTAGATACATAGAATCATAGAATAAATTGGGGCCAAGAAGGCCAACAGCATTCTGGCTTGTATCAGGAATAGCGTGGCCAGCAGGAGTAGGGAAGTGATCGTGCCTCTGTACTCAGCACTGGTGAGGCCTCACCTCGAGTACTGTGTTCAGTTCTGGGCCCCACTGTACAAGAGGGACATTGAAGTGCTGGAGCGTGTCCAGAGGAGAGCTACCAGGCTGGTGAGGGGTCTGGAGACCAAGTCATATGAGGAGAGGCTGAGGGAGCTGGGCATGTTTAGCTTGGAGAAGAGGAGGCTGAGGGGAGACCTCATTGCCCTCTACAACTACCTGAAAGGAGGTTGTAGTGAGGTGGGTGTTGGCCTCTTCTCCCAAGTGAATAATGACAGGACCAGAGGAAATGGTCTGAAGTTGCAGCAGGGGAGGTTTAGATTAGATATTAGGAGGAATTACTTTACTGAAAGGGTGGTCAGGCACTGGAACAGGCTGCCCAGGGAGGTGGTTGAGTCACCATCCCTAGAGGTATTTAAGAAATGTCTAGATGTGGCACTTCAGGGCATGCTCTAGTGGCAGAGATTGTAGATTGTTTGGTTGGACTCGATGATCTCAAAGGTCCTTTCCAACCATGAAGATTCTATGATTCTATGAAATTGGAAGGGATGTGAAGATGTCATCTAATCCAAACCCCTGCTCAAAGAAGGTATTTTTAGATCAGGTTGCTCAGGCACTTGCGTAATTGAGTCTTGAACTCAAAGTTGAGTCTCATTCTCAAATGGCAGGGAGTTACCAGCATCTCTGGACAGCCTGTTCCAGTTTTTGACCATTCTCATGGTAAAAATTTATACTTAATATCTAACTGGAATTTCCTATAGTCCAACTTGTGTCCTGTTGCCCCTTGGGCTGTCACTGTGTACGTCCAAGAAGAGCCTGGCTCTGTGTTTTCTGTATTCTCTGATCCGATTGTTGTAGATAGCAATAAGGTCTCCCTGAGGCTTTTTTACTACAGTTTGAGCAGGCCCTGCTACCTGAGGCTGTTGCTATATATCCTGACCAACTTGGGGCCTCTGGGCTTGCTTCTTGGACTGGAACACCGGGACACCCAAAAGAGAGTAAGGGTAACAGCAAGTCTTACACTGATAGGCCTAATCTGAGGCCTCTTCTATAAGTGTGGACATTATAAAATGGCCAAGCACTTGTGTTTGTTTTTATTTCTTCATCTGTTAGCAAATGTGCCTTTTGAATAAAATAGAGCTGGACCTGTTTTGGGTATCAGTTGCAGTGTAACTTGAAACTACAGCAAGAGATATGAAAAAAGTAGTCTTATATTGCAGTAGTTGAGAGGAGATGGCTGAGAGAGTTTACCTGAGGAGAACGTCATCATGCATATTTTGCATGCTCATGGGTGCACTTGCACAAGAGCACTTGCATACACATGTTTAAACCTGAAGTCTGGGTGCCTCTTGTTGCTCAGTAAACAGTCAAGTGTTTGGCAGGAAAATGAGTCTTGAGAAATAATACTGTGAGTGAGGCCAATTAATTATGAAATATGACTGATTAGCAAATGGAGCTGACATCCCCTAAGCAAACCTGCTGAAACAATGGAAGACCCTGGGGGAAGGGGTGGGGGAAAAGGAAGGGGGAAGAAAAATGCTTATATGTGTTAAATTTGCCATTTTTCCATGTCAAAAAGGTGATTTTTTGGATTAATCCTGTTATTTGGAAGATGTCTTTTCCACACAGATTCCTGTATTACTATCATCCAAATTGGTCTGTGTAGTTCAAACAGAGGTACAACCTAATGCTTAAGTGATCTGAAGAACTGTGTTATGTGTTACACTTGTGGTACTTCATCTGTTTAAAGATTTACTCTTCTGTAGGGATGGTGTACTGGGCTGTGTGCCAGTTAGCCTGCCATCACCCCAGGGTACTCAAGGTTAAATAAATAAAGAATTTACAAATGTGGAATACAGGTATCACAGTTACAAACTTATAATGGTATCTGAGAGGCTTCTTCATGCCGTGTTCTAGTTAAGACACACACTTAACCCATGCCTAAAGGGTCAGTTCGTGTGCAAAGGTTATGCTCTCAAGTTGGGGAAGCAAGCTTGCTTTTATAAGCAGTCTTTTTAAGGGTTTCCTAAGAGTTCCTTCAGATACAAACCTCTCCCTCTACCCACACCGTTCCCACATCTCTCCTCCAGGATACCCTACTTCTAGATTTAAGGAGCTTGTTTCAGCACTTGTTTCCTCAAACTGTCCTCTGGCAACTAGAAATAAGTTGTACAGCGGTTGCCTTACCTGGCTGTGCAATGTTGAAATTCTGTGCTCAGTTTTCATGCCTCGAACCTCATAAACAAAACTACTCAGTTTGGTTACTGTCACCACATAAATGGGATTAAGCATTTGGCTCATTTCTGATGATTTTTGGAAGCCCAGATATGGTAATATTTGATCATTTTGAAAAAGCCTGGCCCTCTAAGCCAATCTCAATAGATACAAAGCTGTCGTCCTTCTGAAGACTTTCAAAGTTTTCCTGCTAAGCTGTTTTCAGAACGCTAAGTTGTGGTGATCAGTCACTCCATTCAATTTGTCTTTGATATAAACACAACAAATGAACATGAACATGGGATACTAAACTCCAGCTTTGCATTACAGAGCTCATTCTTGTTCTTAGATGAAGCTGCATCCATGAGAAATGGTCTGTTAAGATGTTGTGTTTGTAATTAAGCAGGAAATGTTGCTTAACGTTACATCACAGTATTGTTGCTTTTCTACCAGCGGACATCTTTGGTCACAAGCGGTTAACATTTTGTGTAGGAAAGCAGAGAAATGTCTTTTTTATTCCGTTTTTCTTCCTCCGTGAAAACATCTGCTAACTCTCTGAAATATCAGTATTTGCTAATATCTTTTGAGTTTGTCCAGAGTACTCAGGTATTTTGGCCCATTCTATATATGTAGTAAGTAATTTATTCTGTATGAGTTGGGCACAATTATTTAGTCTTATCCTCTCCCATCTTTCTTAGGTACAAAAAAACTGAAGAAATGCACAAGCTAGTTGTATTACAGCATGTCTTCTCATGTCTCCTACTCTTTTAGGAAAGGATACATTACTGCATGCTGTTTTCCAATGCTGCATTGAAAAGGCAGATGGTGCCCCATTTTGGTGTCAGGAAATTCAGACTGTACATCCAGGAGCTGAAATTCAGTCTTATAACTGACACAATAATCTCCCTTTAAGCCAAGACTCTTACTCTGCTACAGAAGAGTAATGAAAGGGGGAAACGTCTTGTGTCTATACGAGTCTGGACGGTAGCATGTCATTCACTCTTCTGGGAAGTTTTGTGCATAGTGCAGTCAGGACTAAGATCTGAGCGAGGAGAGAGCAGGCTCCGTCAAGAGGCAGGTTTTAGAAATCTTGACTCCTAAAAACTTGCAATTTTTCAAGGGCTGAAAAATTGGCCAAATGTGGACGGAGTTTCAGAGGAACGGCAAAAGGCAGTTTTGTGACACGCTGTTTCAGCTCCCTGCCAGATTCAAAGTTTCTGCTCCAAACCCCTCGTTTGGTACAGCAAAAAGGGTTTCTCGTTTCAGAAAAGGGTTTCTAGAAATAGTTAAGGAGGGAAAAGCAAAAAAATTCTTTGGCTCAGATTATTCCAAATTATTCTCTCTGAGCTCATCGCTGGCATATAAAATTTCCACCTGAATGGCTAAAATCTGACAGTATCGTAAATAGCTGTAAATGAAGTCTTAAAATTTAAAGCATCAGAAGGGTTTACCACAAAGCTATGCTGACATCCCAGCCTAATTTTTCTGTTGATTACACAGATAATTTCAAAGTACGTAACAGATCTCTTCACACAAAGTATGGGTTAAACTGAATGTGTATTTAAATGTTGTAAATTAATAAATATATGTGTGGAATAATTGTATTCCACAGTTCCCGGTTTGGAATGAGAACGACTTTGAGCAAATGTTCTCAAATTCTCTACTTACATTTGACATGTGAAAGCAGAAGCTTCCCTTTTAACAGTAAAACCAACCTAAACCATACATTTAAAATTAAAAATCTTGGGTCCAGCCTTTTGGTGCCATGGCTGGTTTTGGTAAATTGCTTGAGGCTGGGGGGGAAAAAAAGATATACATCTTTGTATCCACTTACAAAGTTTTAAAAGTTAAAAACTCCCAATAACAGGGCGAAGCACTTATCTCTGCTAAGAGCCTAAGGAATTTTTAAGCATACCTCTTGCTTTGCCTAGTGGTATCAAGGGCTTTAATTTTTTTTTTTTTTCCCAGAGATTTATAAAGCAGTGGGGTAGATGGTGCTGTTCTCCAGCTGTCTATGTTGAGGAGTTTCCTCACTGGACTAAAGACAACATAATTTCTCTGTAATGTTACAGTGGAATCTTGGAAAAACATAATGTTCCTCCTGTTATGTGCAATAGATTCTTCTTTAATTGCAGCAGCTAAAAAAAGCTTCTATCTTTATAGCTGTGGAACCAAAGCGATGAAGTTTATGGTCTCTCACTGTCAGCAGGTTTATGGAAAATTTATAGTATGCGTTCTCAGTTCTGAGTTTACCATTTTTTTGGCAGAATACTTACTAAAACTAGTGCTGAAAAAGGCTCGTTATAGGATCAGGAGTTTTGCTGTCTTTAAAGATTCCTGTAATTCGAATAGTCTTTGTGTAGTGTTTTTACTTTCATCTCGTTTTCCCTGAAACTGCAGTTTTATCTTGTCCAGAATCAAGAAGCTGTTTCTTCCTCCTTTTCTTTTTCTTTTTTTCTCCCTATGAACAGAACTTATTTTGATACCATTCCCTGACTGGCTTTCAGGACTTTTAGTTAACAGAAAATGGCTGATGGCACTGGAAATCCCTAAGCCTTCTTTTGGTTATTTAGATAAGTTAGAGTAGTATTTTCTACAATTTTTGTTATCTAGCTTTTTTGTTTTCCTGTTTCTGATTCCATTTTGCTGGTGCCACATTATTTGCAATCAGTGGAAGGAAGCCACTTCTCTCTCTTTTTTTTTTTTTTTTAAGCTATATTCCATTTTTGAAGTGAAAGATACATTCATGTTTTATGTTACGGTAAGAATCCTGAATTTGATTCAGTACCCTCCTGTTTGTAGCTGGTAAAGGTGTTGGACTGATGGTCCAGCTGTGCCAAACTGCACTGTGCACGACTCTGCTAGTTTAATCTGATCACTCTAGTCATTTGTCAACAAAAAAAAAAAAAAGAAAAAGAAAAAAGACAAAAATGTAAAAACTAGAAGCAAACTATTCATCAGTAACTGAAATGAGCAGAATTTGCCTTTAGAAACTTATCTAAATATTCTTCAGTTGTAAATGATGCTAATTTAACCACAGAGCCACAGAAATGTGATTTAGTTTTAATGTTGCTACATTTGGTATTTTATTAGTGTAATTTAGAGTAAATTCCTCACTCTGGAAAATACGAGTTGGGCACTGGAACTGTGACGTGTCTACAAAAGGAAGATAGAAGAGCTGACATTTTAAAAACAGGAACACAGGATTTAATCACTCACCTCCATTCATTTAGTCAATTAATTTCTCATTTCCATGAGGTGGATAGTGTCTGCATCTTCACTGTTTCAGAAACTCAACTCTTGACTCACTCTCTCTAAAAATCACTCTGTACGAAGAAGTAATTTCTGCTTTGTCCTTCCTTGCCAACGTGTCCGTAGTGCTACTCAGTCACAATGGACTGTCCCCTCCTGTTTCTTCCGTATTTGTTAATTGCTATTCTTGCTTTCCTTCTCTTTCTTCCCTATTTTTACATATGCATAAATACCGTGTATGCATCAATATGGATGGATCAAAGACAACATTAATTTTATTTGTATATTCCCAAACCTCAGAAATATAGGAGAAAACCCCAATCTATACCTGATATATTTAGCAAATCTTTAGATTTTGTAGAACCATTTTCCCTCTATTTTTTATGAGTGTCTGAGGAAGACTGGGATAGATGACTTTCTCCTGTAGTATGTGCTCAGGAACTCCAAAACAATATTGGGCCTTCATTAAGGTGAGAGAAATACATAGGGCAGCTTAATTGCAGTTGAATACACAATAGCGGAGAAATTACCAAATCTGAAAAAGTAGGTTTCCCATTGACTAAGTATTTTTTGAACCCCTCTGCCTAGCACTGGAAATGAAGATGCTGCAGCCAATTAATGTTTTTATTTACTCTCTGTTGTTACTAAATGTGATTTTTTTTTTTTTAAATGCACAGTGAGTGAGGCAAGCCGTTCTGTATGAGATCTGCGTATTTTTAAAGACAGACATGAAGTGGGATTAAGCAAAACCAAGTTTTTGCATAGATCTTGTGTGCACTGGTCAAAAGGACCAAATATTATTGCTATATCCTGTACTTATTTCCATATTGTGCTCATAACATGTAAAACCTGACATCTAACAGATCAGAGTGGTTAAACTGGGTGGTGGAGTAATTCCTGGCCTGTCGGCACAAAGACCTGGTTTTAGAAACTTAGATCTCATTTTTCTGGAGGGTGAGCACACAAGGAGATGCATCTAAAGCAGGGTGAATTTGCAAGGTGTTAAATTGGAGCAAGCAGGGTAGTCATCACCATGCAGGACAGGAAAAATAACCCCCTCTGATAATCTGTTGCATTTCACAGCTTTTTTTTTTTTTTTTTTTAAATATCTAAAAAACCCACAGCCTGCAGAATCAAAAATTGATTTTATGCAGTATACACAAACCAAAAAGTTCCCCTTCTTCCTGGGATTTGACTTGACTAACCCCCCACCTCACCCTTGCGTTCTCTTGCTCTCTCTCTCCCTTCCACTGGAAAAATGAGCCAAACATTACAGGATGCTCTCGCAGGGGTTCCCAACCAGTCCCTAAGATCTTGCTGGTGGCACTCACATCTTTCCTTCCGAGATGTGCACCAGGCTGTGTGCTGCAGGAATAATGCCGCTCTCTATTGCTGAGCCCTTTTAGGGGGCAGGACTGTAACTTTCCACCCTGGCTTGAGGAAAGCTGCTCCCAGGGCCCCTAGTTTAAATGGTACGGAGCAGAAGTGACCGTGCTTTGACTTAAGCCTGCAGTGTGTTTCAATGCTGTTTGTACACAGGGGTAATTTTAAATATTTGCCTCCCTGAAAACACACAACCCTCCCAAAAGAATTAATGAGGTTTTTAAAAACTGCATGTAAGGAGCACTGAGGTTGCACAGGGTGCGCTCAGATGTCAAGTCTCTATGTGCACACTTATATCTTCCGTCTTCTGCATAACTATTACGCTGCAGCATTTTATTGCATGTCAATATAGTAATTCTAACATAGCATACATCTTGAATAATGCTTTAAATAAAATTTTAAAGTCCATTTTGCAGTACGCTATAGAAGTGGGTACTTCTTGTGGCAGGCAGATTCACGTTAATTCTCAGATTATGCCGTTTAATATGAGATAATGCTTTTTCTTATGTATTGCTGAAGCGGGGATGAAATCTGTAAGTGTGACGGACCTGAAACTCGTAACTGCCATTCATTTCAGTCTGTGTAGCCCAGCAGACTGGCTGCTGAGAGCTACGCTTGCTTGCTGTTCTGTGAGTCTCTGCAGATGCACGTTCGCCCACTCTATGCAAACACGCACACACTCTCTTTTTTTCCTCTCACACTGTCTGGCATCTTTTCAGAATAACTCTTCGAAGACTTTCTGAACTGCTGGGTATGATTGTCTGATTATTATCTTTTTTTTTTTTTTTTTTTTAAACTGGGAAACATGTTTAGTCCGGTGTTATTTAAACAAGCTTATCTCTCTGATCAAAGTCTACAATCTGAAATTTGAACGGGGTAGGGGAGGGTGGTTGGGTGGGTGAGGAAATCTATCAAGTACATATTTATGTGTGTGCTGCTGTCCTAGCTGTGTGCCTGCGGAGGCACAAATGTATGTTGCTTCAGAGTAATGTTGCAAATTTAAATAACTTCGGCCATTTTAATAGAAGTTCTGAAAACATTGTATTATTACTAAAATAAGACCGTTTTTAGTAAACTTTTCTTGAAGCTATTAGTGACCTGCATATTCAGTTTTTCGGTTTCTCGGGTTTTTGAAGGTTGAGCTGAATAACTGTGGAGTTAAGTATAGCGTAGACTTTGCTAGTATTCAAAGCACAGTAACTGGAGCCCATATATTAATGCGTTTAGGGTTGGCATTAACCTATTTCACTGACTGAACCACAGACCGCAGCAATAAAGCTAGCGAGCTTGAAACGGTTTCTGGAGGTTTTCATTTAGCTGGTTCAGGACAACTGGTTTGTGCAAAGTTAAAATTATATGGAAGGAGATTGCAAGATGAAGCATGCATGCCACACCTTTTCATTATGTTCTCTCTCTTCCCCCTTTTTTTTGTTTCTTCTAAATATAACTTCGAAAGGCATTTCAGTTTATTTTGAAGCCGATCCCGTTTGATTGTTTTAGATTACTCAATTTTCTATTCTGATTTAAAAATTCAGGTTTGCTGAGATTTTGTTCACAGGACTAGGAAAAAAGAATTTCCTGTATTCAATTCATGTGTCGTGCAATCCAATAACTTTTTCCTAACTTTTAGGATCTTCCTATGACAAAGTCTGAATGATGCTTTGTTTCATCATCTCACAGCCTGAAAAGAAGCAGACAGAAATTTCTAGGCAAATCTAAAGCTTTTCCTCACTTTTTAATGTCACTTTCACACTCTAGTAACTTCAGGTTGCTATTTCGGAGGGAAGTGTATTATAAGCCTTTTTTACTACGTAGATATCATACACTCCTTAATTTTGGTTTTATTGATGGAGGCTCGACACACACACACACACACACACACACATTCTGCTTTGCCCTATCTTGGTTACAGCATAGTCCTACCCAGGGTCATTACAATGTACACATTACATATTTCTAGCAAACATGAAAATGAATCAAACAGGGGGAGAGATAAGCGCAGATAGATCGGAGCCTGCTGAGGAAATAAAAGGCAGTAATCTGCCTGACCACTGGACTACTCTTCCTGGTTGGATTTAAGTGTTCTTTCCCGTTAGTTGCTGCAGAGCGCTGGCTACCCTGAAGTGAAAAATTAAACGACTAATAAGAATGAAGTAACATTCAGTGGGACAATTATTTGGTATAACTCCAAAACTAATTGTTTCTGAAGTGATGTTTAAACCAACGTCGGCACAAGGCAAGAGCTCCTGGCTCGCGGCCAGCACCTTGTAGTGCATATTAGCGCAGATGAGGAGTTCCCAAAAGTTAGGGAGAGGGAGGGAGAGAGAGAATGTGCGTTTTCAGTGCTCGCTCTGCATTTGTTTGTATCGTCCTCCTTGCCGAGATTAGAGGAATACCTGTGTAGTGCTGCTTTATTATGATTTCTGCTGAGCCTCAGAATAGGTTCTGGTATTTTTTTTAGGTGGACTGCCAGCTGCCGATCTCGCTGTTGACAGTAAAAGCAGATATGTTCCTCGCTTACTGCCATTAGCACTGACCATGACCCTTCACACCAAAACCTCTGGAGTTACCCTGCTGCACCAGATTCAAGGCACTGAGCTGGAGACGCTGAGCAGACCTCAGCTGAAGATTCCCCTGGAAAGATCGCTCAGCGACATGTACGTGGAGAGCAACAAGACAGGAGTTTTTAACTACCCAGAAGGGGCCACTTATGATTTCGGTACTACGGCTCCAGTGTACAGCTCTACTACTCTCAGTTATGCCCCTACTTCTGAATCCTTTGGGTCCAGCAGCCTGGCAGGATTTCACTCACTGAACAATGTGCCACCAAGCCCAGTGGTGTTCTTGCAAACGGCGCCCCAGCTCTCACCCTTCATCCATCATCACAGCCAACAGGTACCCTACTACCTTGAAAACGAACAGGGCAGCTTTGGGATGAGGGAACCTGCTCCTCCAGCCTTCTACAGGTAAATGCTACAGCTAATTTTTCTTTCTCCTTTAAGCAGCTGAACTGAGAAAATTAGGATGCGAAAATCTGCATGCCCTGATCTTTTGTTTTTGTGTAAAGGACCATCTGATGTAATTGAATCATCCACGATACCTAGACCATAAAAAACACCATAGAATAAAGCAAAACTGTAATTAACAGCTCATTGTGACTGTAAGCTGTAAATTTTGAAAACTGTACATAAATGAGAAACAAATTGGATAATGGGTACAAATGTTTCCTGTAACCATAATTGATTAAGGAATGGCAAACAACCTCCCTGTTGTGTAATGTATTAGAAATACTAAAAAGACTTCCACCATCACACACTTCTGGGTGTGAGTGGTTGGTTGTTCAGCTCTTAGCTGGAGTAAGAGTATTTTTCTCCTGTGGCTTTCTTTATAGTGTGAGAAGTGACTTATATAGGAAGTAGTCCAGAAGCACAATATCCTTCCTAATCAGAGTGTTGGAGCTGACTCGGTGACAGTATTTCTGTCAGTAACCAACTTTGTGAGCTATCCTAAGAGCTGTGTACATATTAATCTGCATTTTTTCATTGCAGGGTGATACATATTAACCATAAATAAGGCATGATGCATTTCAAAATATAAGATTTTTGCGGTTGTTTTTGTATTTTTATCCCTCAATAGAAGGGTTATTTTTTTGTCTGGAGCAGAAGGATAAAAGTATCTTTGAAGGGGGGAATAATTTTCCTTGGTTTAAATATTTGTTGTCAGTTGTGTAAACATTTACATAATTTCTGAAGTAAGTCGTAGAAATTGATAGAACTGTAGCTTCCAAGAAAATATAGTAATATACACCAATGCCCGCACTGTTAGCGTTTGTGCAGTATTAATAGCATAGTTTTGCATTATACTGGGCTTCAGTGAATCAAAGCGAACAGTTAGAGGCATTTTTTTTTTTTCCTAAACTCTGTCTGTATCTGTTTATTTGTGAGATAGAGGTGAGTTTGCTAGAAATGGAATGACTGAAAAAAGAAAAGCAAGTTATTCTTTCCCTGTCGAGGGACAGACTCTGCCAGACTTATTTGCACAATGCAGCATGTTGCTGGGAACAGCAACGTATGTTCTTAAAGACAGTCTAACAGTCCGGCTAGGAATCTGGTAGCAGAATGTGGTCCAAAAAAACAGATGATGTGATTGCACTTTTCGCAAGTGATTAATCAGTTTTGGGGAGCAGATGGAATAAAGACTGGTGAAATGATAGATAACGGTTATGTCAGCCTGTCCAATACATTGATCTGTTAACTGAATTGGTTCAAGCAAAATGTGTTTTAGTGCAACCAGATACAATACCTCTAGGAAGAGTGAATACATGTCAGAGCATAAAGATCTTGAATGATTACCAGTGACTTGAGAGTGAAACTGCCCTTTGCACTAGATTAAAGCTTTTTTTTCTTTTTTCTTCCACGAACGTCCAGTGCAAACCTATCGTGAAAAGTGTGTAAGCGACCTTAGATATGTAAACAGCAGAATAGTGAGTTTGTGAGGTTGAAATACACAGGCAGAAAATGTGCTATAGTTGGGGTATTTTACTTCAGGAGGAATCAAAGCCGAGAATCACCTGGAAATAGAAGTCAAACTATGGAAGTAATGTCCCTTTGTTTTTAAACAGTGAATTGAGGTGAGACACTTCAAAATAAAATTAATGTACTTTTAAATTTTAACTGCTGGAGCAAGCATGTAAGGGCAGTGCTGGATTACCCGTTTCCTGACATCTCTGATCAAGGATGGGTGTCTCCTTTGGAGATGTGCTTTAGCCGTATGCAATTGATGGGGCAGTAATTAGGTGAATTTATGATGCTGGATATGCAAGTGGTTTACCGGCGTGCAGTGTGGAAAAAATGACTTAATGGCCCCTTCCAGACGTAATTCTGTAAAGCGCATCCTATGTGGTAATAAGAAATGTGCATCAAAGTGCTTGTTATGATTATCTCTTGTTAACAGGCGCATGCCGTTGGAATTAAATTGAGAAAAGCATTGCTTTATTTTTTTTTTCATTTTTGCAAGATTTTATTTACAAAGTTATCATCCTCACATCGTTAAATAGTAGGTCTTTATTCTTGTGTTTTGGCAGAAATCCAATCACCAATAGTGTGTGAAAATAATTTGAATAGGTATTCAGTGTCTGGGAAATAATTAAGTATCTAATCACAGGGTTTAAGAATAAGTTCTTTAAAAAATATTGTAATGCATGAATCTGCAATTTTCTTAAATCATTTGGCTCATGTAATAACTTTCAACTGGATTATGGGAGAAAAGAGAGCGTGGGGCAGTGTAATCTGACAATTAATAAATTGATGCTGGAGATTGGAAGATGTCTAACTACCAAAATGGTGAGTTTCTGGAACAGCCTACCAGTAGGAGTTGTAAAGGCAAAAATTCTCAAACCAAAAGCCTCAATAAAATTTTAAATGGATCACTATCAGTTTACAATATGTCTGCTTGTTTCTATAGTAAGTAATGTAACCTAAGACCCAGAAAGGCTCCTCTGCAGTTCTTATTTACCTTTCTGTGTAACAGAATTGTGGTGCTTTGCTTGTAAGATTGAAATATTTGCTTTGTATCATCCTATTATACGGTGGATTTGAGATGCAAATAATGCATTATGTGATACAAGTGGCCAGGGCAATAAATAATCAGTGTGGATCGGAGCTGAAATTATATTCTGTTGATACTTGGATAGAATGTTAAAAATCTCCAGTCACAAAACTCAAAACTTACCATATGTGATAAGAAAAGCATGTAATGTCATTTGATTTTGTTAATAAGTATTCGAAATCATGCTGACTATAGCCACATATATAGCTACATGCCTATTAATTCTGAAGCTGTATTTTATTTCTTTAAAATTGTGTTTCCTTTTCCAAAAGGCTTTGTCTCCTATTGCAGGATAATGACAGGCTTCTGTACCTATCTGAAGAACCGACCAATAGATAGATAAAAGAATGATTTTGTAAAGTATACAACAAATATACCAATCTCCTCCTTTCTGGAGTTTCTAAATCATACGACATCAGAATTTGAGAAAAAAGAAGGGACGTAATTAATTCAAATTGTGCTGTCTCTAACTTGGCCCATTTTATGTCTGACCTTGTGGCTGTTTCTATAGGGAGCCAAACTAAAATACCTTTCCCGTGTGTTCAAGTTAGAGGGAGAAGGCATAGTGCTAGTTATGTTTTTAATTCTCTTCAAATGTAAAATACATTTTATTTTCTCAAACAATTTTATAGTAGGTTTTTTTATTAAATGCTGACTAGTGGTTTATTATCACAGGAAATCCAGTGCTCAGGGACATCAGGGTAAACTAATTGAAAGATTTCTTTTGTTCTTAACTATTAAATTTGAGTTCTGGCCATTTCTGGTTATTTCCTTGTACTTTTTGGATGGTTTTTGTTCATTCAGGGGAAAAAACAAGAAGCCTTTCAGTAGCTAATTTACCTCAGTAAATTCTTCTAAGCAACATGAAAGATGAATCCTTTTTGTTCTGCCCCTGTGTGGTGTTTCAGTGTCATCCCACTGAGTTTGCACTTCTCAGATCTGAAGCAAAATCGTGCTTGTATTTCAGGCTCTCTGCAGCCTGCGCTTAGTGCTGCTTCCAAATTTGGCCAAAACCCATGTAAAAATGGACTGCATCTACCAGCTACCTGATGATAGCGTTTTTTGTCAGTCTGCAGTGAGTGACAGAGGCAGCGTAAATGAGTGTACAAACAGAAATATGAAATGAAAAATCAGCCATCGCACCCTCACTTTTAGTATCTAGTTTGTGAGTACCTTCTAGTACCTCAGGCTCTGGGTTCAGGCTAATATATTTATTAGCCTAATATATAAATAAGTATTTATTTAGCTTTAGTCCCAATTATCATACTGAAATTGACACTGAAACATTTTAAACCTGCTGTTCCAATCAGTATGATCAGAGCTTTAATTTTTAACTCTTGCTAAAATTGAGAAAGATTACACATGTGGATCCATCCCTCTCCTGCTGTAACTCATAAATCCATCAGTCTGAAAAACAGTTACTTAACCTAATATGTATTTTTTTTTTACCATCTGATTCATTATGAATCTTTCTAGCTGCTCATGTTGAGTTCTAAACAAAGAGGATTTTTCCAAATTTTAAAATTAAAAGAATGTTAAATGAATGCAAAATTAAAAGATATTTTTTCTTTTTTTATGTAGTATGAGGTGTTCCATAACATGAAGGAGTGCTATGTAATGTAATATTTTGGAGTTTTTTTGTTGTTTGTTTGGGGTTTTTTTTTGTTTTTCTTTATTTTTTTCTAAAGCATCAGTCTGTTCTAAGGTCCTCTCTTGAACAATTCGAGTTCCTTGGCAGTTCCTTGAACACGCGGAGTGTTCCTGTTTTCAGAGCTTGTACTGGTATCTCTCACAATTTTACATCAATAGTTGACTGTAATGAAAGAGACAGGAAAACATGGAGTTTTCCTATCTCATGGAAATGTCGTAAAGGTAAACCTGTTGAATGTTCTGAGATACTCACACATTACAATTATGAGGGACTTGTACAAACCGACTTTGCTGATTCTGCAGCTCTTAGAGAATGCGCTGGTGTGGATCCTGCTGCAAGTGTGCTTGCACCATGAAGTCACCAACCCATATTGTTGAGGAGCACATGTGTTCTGTGTCTCCTTGTGCCCCTGCATAAGGCCAGGCAGTGGTGGAAAGGGGTAAAGGACCTGTGATGCTTCCTCATTATCCTCCTTTCTGCCAAGGCAGGGAGATGGATCTCATCTGCTCTCTATAAGCTTCCTTTTCAAATTTTCTACTTATTGAAGAAAACTTTCTTCGCACCTTTAGCAGATGTATTTTTTTGCATACACCACAGACCCAGGAAATATGCCATATACCAAATCCTTTCCATGTGGATTTGAAACTTGTGGCTAAAAACATGGCTGTTCAGGCAGCCCGTGTGGATGGGGTTCGTCTGATTAAATGCAGACACCTAGGTCTTTATTCACTTTTCCATTCCTTATGCATCTGGTGCTGTTTGAGAGGCTGTAGGGTCAGATGGGTCTAACAGATGTGACACAGGACCTACTGTGTAGCTGTATCTTTTTGGAGTAGGAGGTGGGTGTCAGTGAGTGTCATCACCTACAACACCTCAAATGGCACGTGGCATTGACAACAGCATTGAACCTTCGTATGGACTCCCTTCTTAGTCTGTGGAGACAGAGAGAAAGAGGCATTGCAAACACACACACACATTCTCTCTTTCTAAGGTACCTGGTTAAAATAGACCAGGTGTGTGAGGCTCTAAAAGTGCAAGTTTCTCTTTCTGTACTATAAAAGATGGCTAAAATGACTCATTCTGGTATAGATATCTACTGGTTGAAGATGGATGCCCAGTGATGTCCAAAGTTACATGAAATTAATCCCACCCATATGTCTCCTGTTTCTAAAGACTCAAAGTGGTCACCACCTGTAATCTCCCTTCAGATAGATGCTGCACTATGTCCCTTGGGAGGAAAATGGGGAATTGACTCTGTGTCATTGGCCTTGATCACTCTCGCTCTGAGGCTATTGAAACAACAAACACTGCTGGCCATATCTGCTCTGATAGGGAAAGCATTAGTTGCTGGCACCGGTTCCTTCAGCAATTGCAAAGTGAACATCAAATGCCAGCATTTTTTATTAAACCAACAAGAAAGGCCAACCAGAGCTAAGGTGTAGCTCCAAACAAATGTGGCGGCGAAGAGTCCTGCAACTGAATTGCTTCCACTTCTTCTAACAAATTAAGATTTTAATAATTCTGATAACTTGATATTGTTGACAACGAAACACTGAAACTAATCATGAGCTCACTGGTTTGTCTGCAGGCAGTTTTCTGTTGTCTATTCAGACATCAGAACTGAGATTAGAGTGGAGATGTTGTCCTTCAACATTCTCATTTAAAGTGTTGCTTTTCATTGCATCCATTACGGGGACTGTTTGTAAAATTTGCTGTACAGAGAGAAGTCACATCTAAGGTTGTACACTGTCCCTATGTATTTGGATGGCCTTTCCAGGGAATTGCAAAAGGTCATAATTTACCACAGCTCATTAGGAACCCTGATCGATGTGACACTGGGCAAGGCAAGGCTTTTCTGCCAAGCTCAGATTCCAGTTGCTAGGAGGGTTCTTACATCATCTGACTCAAGACATTTCTTCTTCTGGTGCAAGACTAAACGTGTGAGATACTGCTTGCCAGATTTAACCTACCACATACTTACAATGATACCCGTTAGAGACAAGATGATCATAAATCTGCAGGATAATCTTCTTCCTTGACAAGATATTGATAACAATATTGGATTCAGGAGTGATCTGGGTATTTTATTTTAACCTTTTACTAGAAAACGGAAATATGGACCTCACAAAACATGGAGCTTTAGTATGACTGTCATAAACGTAAATCCTATTTGATAGACGTGCATAACTCCTCCAGCGGTCTTCCAACCACTGCAGTGACAGTCTTAACTAATGATACAACAACCAGCATTTATATAAGTAAGAAAAGATGCTTCCCTTGTCTTCACTGCATGGAAGCCATTAGTAAAAGTGAAAAATAACAGTAAAGGTTGAAAGGCAGAAGTAACTCAGAGGACTTCTTCAACAAACGGTTGGTGACTAACCATAAACAGTCATGCATGTAACCACTTCATGTCCAGTGGGTGGAATTTCAGTCCACAACAACTGTTCAGATGGAGTGCAGTCCATCTCCAATCAGACGACACGGGTGGAATATGTCACATGCTGTTTCCATGTGCTGCCGTCTCACAATGCTGCCAGCTGTCAAAATCTACCTCCCTAGGACCCAGGCAGCATCATCTGTGTAGAGTCAGGGGACAGCCTTCCCCTCCCTTTGAGGATGACACACCAGTGAGCATCTAGGTAGCACTGGGCTGCCTTTATTGCCCATGCATTTCACTTCCCATTCATAAGATATGCGAGTAAGCAGTGTATTTTTCTGTTAGGATCTTCTCATCCAAATAGGGAAACTGCTTTTAACTGATTTTCTAGGGAGAAGCAGTATTTCTCCTTCGAAGATTTTTTCAGCGTCTCATCATCTGTGGTGCGAATGTCCAATTGGATTGCTATTTCCAGTCTTTCCTCTTATTTTATTACTTACTATCACGCAGAAACACTGCTTTGATCACCACAGCCTACTTAGGTACTGATTTGTGCTGCAAAGACATGACTACGGAAAACTTGCTAGGATGCTACAAAGAGGGCGTCAAAGCTAAGAAGAAAAGGGAAGGGAAATTTATGGCAACACAGGAAAAGTCTGAGCTCATGCTAAATAAAATTAGTTAGGAAGATGCTGCGCAGAAAGCAGCGGCTGCAGCAGAAGATGTGGCATAAAATTTAGACCCCAAATCATAAATCATAAGACTGGGAAACTCATAATATGCTTTGCAGATAGCCTCCCCTGCGATTTTTACATATAGCCCTGTTAAAATCGGAATATATAATACCTACTGCTTTTTTTCTATTTCCCTTTTTCCTTTTAATTTTTTTTCAGTTTAAATGTAATTCAAGTTTGTGAGACAAGATCTTTTCATTCATAAATCCATGGAAAATATTCAAGTTTTTAGCAACTTACTTTTTTTTTCCTCTTCAAGTTGATCTGTAAACAGATGGACGCTTCAAAGGTGCTAACTCTAAAAATCATCATTTAGTTTTATTACTGAAGACATGTACCATAAAATCTGATCTTTGGCAAAAATAAAATGCCACGTAATACCTTGTCATCTGTGGTTTCAGTTTATAAAGTTAGTAAGCATTCTTAAAACATTTGTTTTGCTGAGCTATCTTGATCAAGTCCTATCTAGTTATTATTCAGTAAGTTGTATCAGCTGCTATCTAAAGAAAATTAATTCAAATAAGTGTTCCCTGCTTTGGTTATTAGTTACAACTTGAACTTGACAGTAAGATCCCCGTTTCAAATTACATATTACAGAATCCTTGTATCCAGGAAACTGTAGCGTTGGCGAAGAATACTATGGCTGAGAGCGTGCACCAAATCTAGATATCTTTGGGGAGCTAGTATGTCAAAAAACAGCTTTGTCTACTTGCTCCCATTCTGCAGTAAAATGATACTCCTCCTTCAACCAGATTGATAAACACAAGCAAGGAAAAATGTGTGTGCTGCCAACGTATGAGCCACTGTAGCACATTTTTTACCTTGCAATAGTTTTGCATGGTTTGGATTATTTAGAACATATGGGTTGACAAGTATTTATAGCTTTGTCTTGCCATGCTATGAGTACAATTGTAAGAGGCATTTATTAAGAATATCTGCCAGGGATATTGCAACTTAAGAAGTGAAACATTGCTAAAGCAGGCTGCACATTGGTAAGTTGTTAGGATTACTATTTCTTTTTGATGGAAGCAATAAAAAACCCAAACAACGTGGAAATAAATCCGATTCTGCAGAGAAATTTTGAAACACCCTGGAGCAAAACTCCACTTTAGTTGTAGACAGCTCTAGTAACACTGCTTATTATTAAGTATGCCTAGGTTCCTCTCTTTTATGGTTACTTATGTTGTCCAGTTTTGGGTCGTACTTTTAGCGTTACATGATTGTTTCAAGTAATTTTTTTTTTTTAACATTATGACAAAAAAGGACTCAACTTTCTAAGTATCATAAAAGGAAAATAATATTTTGCTATAGTCATGCAAAAACACACCAAAACTTTTTCATTGGGCAGCCTAGACACCATTGTATTATAGATATAGTTGTGATATTTGGTAGTGTTGGGATGCTGTCAAATTAGGTTTATTTTTGTTTGATTTTCCCCAGAAAACCTACTGAAATTTAAGCTACAAACTCTTGAAGCATCTCACTATTCACAGTGGGAATTTGTTTGCATTTGGTAGCTAAATTATATGAAATTTCATGTGTCATGCATATTGTCATTCTCTCTCATTGATTTTATATTGACTTGATTGCAAAGGCATCCTTATGTGACAAAATGTGTGAGGTTGCTTCATCACACAGCTGCATGGCTTTTGAACAGGACTTTTCCTGCAATTATTACTGTGGGCTGAGGCAACTTACTGTGAGTTTGGTGCCTCTGGAGATTATCTGGTCAACATCCTGCTCAAAGTAGGGCTAACTTCAAAGTTAGATCAGGTTGCTCAGGCCCTTATTCAATGGAGTTTTGTAGATGTCCAGAAATGGAGGCTGGACAATCTGTTACAGTGCTATACCGCTCTCACTGTGAAAAACTCTTTCCTAATGTATAACCACAACATTCTTTGCCCAAAATTGTGTCAGATGTCTCTTATCCTTTCACTGTGTGCCTCTAAGCCTCCAAGAAGAGTCTGGCTCTGCGTCCTTTAAAGTATCCCATGATAGAGGTGAAGGCAGCAATAAAATCCTGCCTTAGCCTTCTCTTCTGAATACTAAATAAATTCAGTTCTTTTAGCATCTCCTCATACAAAATTTGTTCCAGCGCCTTCCTCATCTTGGTGGCTGCCCACTGGACTTGCTCCAGTTTGTCAAAGACTGTCTTCAGTGTGCAAGCCCTAAACTGGAAGCAGTCTTGCAAGTGCCAAGGAGAGGGAAACAAGCTCTGCTCTAAGCCTCCTGTCTGTGTTTATATGAGTACAGCCTAGGATGTGTTTGGCGTTCCTTGCCGCCGGGGCACGCTGCCGACTCCTGTTCAAATTGTCCACCAGCATCCACAGACCATTCTCTGCAGAGCTGCTTTCCACCCCCTTCTCCATTTCTGCAGGGGGTTATGCCATCTCAGGTGCATGGGTCTGCATTGTCCAGTGTGGAACTTCAAAGATTCTTGTTGAGCCATTTCTCCAGCTTGTTGAGGTCCCTCTGACTGGCAGCTTTGCTTTGCAGTGTATCCACCACTCTGCATGCTCCCCCCTCCCCCCAGTTTGGTATTGGTCATTAATTTGCTAGGAGTGCAATTTCTCCCTTCATCCCTGTTGTTAATGCAATATTCACCTCAGTATTGATTGCGCAGGAATGCTGCTAGAACCTGGCCAGATTTGAACTGCTGACAAAAACCTGTCAGTCAGTCCAGGCATTTTCTACCCACCTTATAGTTTGTTTGTGCAGCCCATATCTCACTACACTGGGAGTGAGAAAAGTGGCCTCTCTTCTGCTTTTAGTGTCCTTCTGTTTCATCTGTGAGTTCTAAAGGGTTTGGCAAAAGTCCCACCAGCAAAATGCGGTAAAAAACTAAGCTTGCAGTATGGGAAGATGGGACAAGGAGTAAATCACAGTGGTCTTGCTGAAGAACAGAATGGGACCAGTGGAGAAATCTGGTGGGTCTGGTAAGGTAGAAACTTTGAATCTCTGGTGAAGTGCTGTAGCAGGCTGTTGTGAACTGGCAGATAGAACACAGATGAAGAAAAGAGGGAGTGGTCTAATAGGAGAAAGCAGATACTGTATAAGGACTTGGAAGAGTTTGGGGGGGGCCAAAAAAGTAAAGTTGAAGGAGAAACTCCAGAAAAAGAGTGAGCTGGAGATAAAGAGGGAATTTAAAGGTACTTAGGGATTGAGACTTGGCTTGGGGACAGGGGCTCTAAACAGGACCGAAACAGAGCAAGTGCATGTTGGAGAGCATGGGGAAATAAAAAGGCTGACAGGGAGAAACAGGGAACATGGAGCAGGGTCTACATAGAACAGTCTTCCTCCCAACAGGTGTGTGCAACTCTGGCATTTTATTCTATTCTATTACAGATTTACCCAGAAGGTAGTGGATTAGCATGGCTGTTGGTTCATTCAGTAGCCCAGGTGGCAGAGGTCAGTGCTGTAGATATGAGCTTCCATCACTCCTGAAACACCAGCTGCCACTCAGGACTCAATGAGATCCTGGTTTGGGTGTTGATTGTTTAATTTCTTTAAAGCCTTGTTATTTCTCATGCACATACAAAAAATACAATAAAGTTACATCAATAAGATTGTAACATCAGCCTTCCCAAAGCTGAAACATGACAGCACTAAACTGCTGTGCATATATCTTTCTCTTTCTCTGCCTTAAGTCCTAACATGTGAAATGAAGATACTGCTGCTTTACGACACAGGACCCCTGTAAATAAACATTCATTGGTGTCAGTGAAGTCCCCAACAGTTATAATGAAGAGTGCTGTTGAACATCACTGGGGGAAAATCGACAAGACTGTTTTCAGGGCAGGCTTGAATAAGAAAGAAGACATGAGGCTACATATGAGCAAGACTGAAAACATCCAAAATATTGAGTAGGTGCTCAGTCAGTGAGTATGATTTTGGAAACTGACAATGGTATTACTAAACACAGTATCTGAAGTGGAACAAAAATGGTTTACAGGCTTGTTAAACACAAATAACCTAGCATTTTTCTTGGAAAAAATACAGCATAAATATATTGCCATTTCAGTCCTTATATGGAATTCTATGTTCAGCTACCTTGCATTTATTTATTTCTTAGGTAGGTAAGGGATAACTGCACAGAAGAAAGGGGTTAATGCACCAATTTTTCATGTTCTCTAATTTGCTTCTGACATGAACTCTGAGATACGACCTTCAGTTCATTGTATTCCTTGCTTAAGACGAAGGATTTTGCTGGTTTCATTTCAGCAAAGTGCTGAAGATCTTACTCCTCAGAGGGAGCGATGCGGTTCAGTACAAAAATCAATGCATAAGCAAATATTAAATGCTGTCTGTACCTTTTTTTTTTTTTTCCCCAAAAGCATTTAAGAGAATTAACGAGGCAAAGACTGCCTTTACAAGAAGATCTAAAACTTTGCCGTATGGCTAGCACCAGCATCTTTATTATTTGTTAAATGGCAGTATTAGGTATTAATAGCTTCAAGCTGTTTTCATGTATGACCCATTTTCTGACTCATACATGCCTTGTTTCCTCTCTCGCTAACTCACTCTATTGTCAACAAATGTGGATCTGTCTGGAAATAGCAAGCAACCTGACAGCTGCATTGCCTAAGAGACTGGCCCTGCTTCTGTGCTGTCCCTCCAGGTTGTTCCAGAACTAAAACCCAGGAAAGCAGAGCAAAATGAGTTGTCTTGTTTGTTAGAGGGGAGATACGGTGAAAAACAAGTGAGAACGGGTTTCCAAAAGCTCCTCTTCATGACTCCTGATGAGACCCACGTTTAAGTCATGTAGCAGCCTAATGGAGTCTGGAGGTGGTCTTTGTAGGGTAGACTTGACACCAGATTACTTGGGGAAAGTCTCCTTTCCCCGAGAAATTCCTCAGGTCTTTGTCTGCTGACTACTCGGTCCTTTTCTGATGACATCAAGGGGTAAATTTTAAAAAATAAGGACAAAGTTTGTGTCCCATGGCCGATTCTGAATCCCAGATTCAGAATCAGAATTTTCATTGCAACTTTACCTCTCTGAGGGTGAGAGATATACAAGACTTTTTCTGAGAATTGAGACTCCTTAAAAAGTGTAATGCTAGACATAAGTTAGTCCAACTAAATTATGCCAAGTAGAGATAAAAGAAGAAATATGTATCTAATGGAAAGGAACTAAAGTATTTCAGTGCCTAATAAATTTGAAATCACTAGCTTTACACCTCAGTCATCTCAGCATAGTCAAGGAATGAAGGTTTTATTTACTGCGTGGTGTAAATCATTGCGTGGGAATCACTACAGAAGTGTTTAGAACAGGTAATTCTGTAACTGGGAAATGAATGGAGTGTGCTTTCCAGGTTTTTGGTTTGTGTTAGGCTCTACACTGAAATTGTCACGGGGAACACTAAATTGAAGAGCTACTTTTATTCCTTAGATTCCCATTTTGGTACTGTCAGCACTCTCAAATTGTTTTCTTTGCCTGTTTAATCCTTGGATGTTCTGAGGATGTGAGGTGCTATGTTTCTACCTTAGACACGTGCACAGCTGCTGTATAGAAGGAAGAAGGAAGCCTTGTACAAGATGATGCAGTAAAAAAGTTAATTTATACTTGCAATCAGAGGTTCTGAGATAAGTTTGAAGTTCAGTACAGATTCAGATACACAGAAAATCAGATATTAATCTTCATATTGTTAGCTGAAGTCTAATACTGAACTGAATTAGCACCCCACTAGAGAAAATTAATTCCTATTGAATATGATTTTTCATAGATCTAATCAATAAGCCCATTTCAACTGTATTTTCTGACCAAATAAATTTTTAATGACGAGAGCATACTGCTTCCATAACAAAAGATTGAACTATTGTGATTCATTCATTTAGCAAGGTTACCTTATTACATCCTTGCAGTTACTACAGAGTTTCTTTGAGGGGAATTGATGGATTTAAAGGAGACATAAAATACTGCATTAGGAATATAGCGGCTAAACTTGAAATTACCATTTTTTAATTTTTTATTTTTTTTTTTTTCAAAATAGTAGTAACAATTGCTTAAGCTCTTAGGACAAGAGCTCCCGCCCCCCCCCCGTCATTTATAAGAAGCATGCATACCTCAAAAAGAAAAAAACCGTAAGATTCAGCAGGGGCTCCTTGTGTCTAGTACACTGGTATTACGTGTGTCCCATGTTAACAGGTAATAATATGGTTTTAAATGTCATGACAGAAGTGCGGCTACTGTGCCCATAATACCGTCCATTTAGTTCTGCGTGAATTTGTCTATCTAATAGACTTTTTCCTTCCTTTGTAATTTATAGGGCAGGGAGCAATTACTGTCTACCAACAATAAAAAGTGAGAAGATTAATGAGGTGCTATATTGTGGCACCTCCGAAGCATTTGAGCTTATTCTCTGTTGCTACGAGGATTAAGAAATTACACAAATAGATGACATAGATTTGCCAAAACAAAATGAAACTTCTTAATGTCTTTAAACAAAATTATCACCAACACAAAAGGCAAGTGCATGCATTTCTCACAGACCTAATTTCTTTGCTACATAGGTTACCCTAAAAATATGTCAAGCAGTTTTGCAAACACATATTACATGCAGTTGGCTACATGAATGTATTTCCTACCTTTCATGAGCCATGTTCTCTTTGCTTACTATTGATTGCATAGTCAGCATATGTAAATTTATCTGTGGACATTATCTGAATGAGTAATTTAGCTGCTTTGGGATAATTTAGATAATGTAGATATGTAAAACTTGCTATTTACTATTTGGTTAGTACTGATGATTGAGACACCTGCCCATGAAGAAAGACAGAAAGATCTGCAGACTACAGTCAGGGAAGAGAAGATACAGAGGAATGAGGAAAAGAACACAGTCCAGTTTTTCAATCTGCTAGTTTACTACTTTATACTGTTGTAATGTAGCCATTAGTCTGATCAACTGAAAGCTGCCACTGAAAGAGTTTTTCCCCAGTCACATTTATGGTCACCGTTCCTGTGGCTGCATTAGTAAGCCAATGTGGCCACACAGTTGGGTATTTTCTGGCCTTCTCCCTTGCTTCAAGTCTTGTGACTGTGTGTTGAACAGCATTAATTTGGTACTCTGGGCCTCAGTGCCTATGACCAGAAATGAAGGAAGAACAAGACTGCCCAGTCTGGCAGAAGTTTGAAGTTACTACGTCTTGGACATAAAGAAAAATGACAGCCTTTGTAGCCTTTGACACTAAATTTTCAGAAGTGATGTGTAGGGCTTACTTAGAGAGATGCTGAGCAGTTATGGCTCTCCTTGAAGGGAAGCAGAGCTGTAGGATCCAAGAAATTTAAAATCAGTTTGAAAATCAGTTTGGCAAGGATGTCTCAAATTGTATCCTTTATATAGCAATCTGTTCAGGTTCTATTTCTGATTAATTTTATTTTCTATTTCTTACACTTTCAACTATATTTTTAGAATATGTAATTTTCTGTTTCTGGAGATCCTCTATGACAAATGTAATAGATAAGTTATATTTTATTTCACTGGAAGTCAACGGGGCCTGGGCTTATAAGGCTAGCATACACCTAACAACTAGGCTCCATTGGCCTAGTCTGGCGTTGCCAGACTTCACTGCTCTGTTTCAAACTCTCACATGTTTATCACATGGTTTACTGTTCATTAATAGTCAAAGAATGAATTGGCATGCAGAGTTGAATCCAGCACTTTCCAGAGAACAAGTATGAGTCAAGCACCTCAGCTGGAGCAAGATTTCCCCACAAACTACCCAGATTTTGTGAGTCATCATATTTCTGTGTATGCGTCTTGCCTCCATTTTGACTGAAAGGACAAACTAAAGCATGTTATTTTGAGGTCTGCATCTTCCGTACTAGGGTCCAGACCTCTCAAGACTGAAACTTGACATAATATGTTATTAATTTTTCTTAACAGAGGAAGAAGGGTGTATAACAAGCTACAAAGCACAGCAGGTATTCTGTTGGCCTGACAGCACTAGAGTGCTCTGAACACTTTTAGCAGCCTAACTCTGCGGGTGAAAGGCAGCCCTTCTTCTATGCAGTGACTGGTCAGTGTGACATGTTTTCAGACCAGCTATTTGTTTGCCTTCTGTCATGCTTTTGTCACCTGTCCTTTGATTGGTAACACTCAGCCATGTGCTTTTGTCCCATCTGTTACCCTTCTTATGCTTTCAAGTCATATTTAAATTTCTGGGATGCATGTTCCTTGTACACGGGCATCAGCTAGGCCTGGTGCCTCTGTCTTTTCAGCTGTCAATCAAGTGTCGCACCACAGCATGCCGTGTACCACTCTTGGACTGGCTTTCATCTGCTGCTGATGCTGCAGGCTAGCTGTGGCTTGCAAGGAAGTTAATCTGCTCATATTACTGGGATTACGGGGGTCCCACGTACCAGTAGTTTTGTTTGCAGAAACTGACTTAAACGCAAATGGTTTAGAAACTTTATTTCGTTCACTGGGCGATAGACTGTGCGCTGTTAGTCCAAGAACTGCAGAGGCTATGTTCCTAGGGTTTACTGTTTTGGGGCAAGAACAAGGAGCTGCAGATAAATCACATTTTCTAGGGCAAGTATAGAAGGATTTTTACGTGCAGGTGTCAAATTTTCCCAAGTGCCTAGTTCCTTTCCTGCTGCCCATATCATGTCTTTGGGCTTGGCGCCTCTGCCTAGTCCTTTTCCTGTATTCTTGCTAGGAGCTGGCGTAGGGTGGCTTGTAGATGGCCTTGGTGGTAGGCTCCTTGGGAAAGGGTTTTTTTCTCTTCTCGATGCTTTATATCAGTTGCTTCAAGGGATCTGCGTGCACTTTGATGAACTTAAAAGCACTACTTTAAGAAGTCTTTAATTTCACCAGGGTTTATTTTCCTGTGGCCTAGAGGCCTCTGATTTCCTTGTTGGGACCATATGTGGCTGTACCAGTGTTTTGTTTCAGATGTTCATTTTCAAATGCAGTGTACCCCTTAAAGTTACACTTTCAGTTTAAAATGTAATTTTAAAGAAAAATAGCCATTTGAAATGATAGATTGGTTTAGATTGGAATTTTTGAGACAATGTTATCTAAATTGTAATGTTGTGTTATACAATCTGCATTCCTATTTAACCTTTTTTTTGAGGTTAGTGTGAAGGAGAACATTTATGTCTTTCAAGCATTCTTGAAAAATGTCTAGTTTAATGTTGGTCATTGAAAGATTTTCTTAGGAATTTAATGAAGCTTTAGGTAATTGGTTAAACTGTGGTCTTAAAGTGTGCATCTGAAATATTTGGAAAGAGGGCTTCTCCAAGAATAAAAGGAACACATGAGCCCATAAAATTCCTATAAAGGCATCGTGAAGGAAGATTTATGACTGATTCCTGTGTTTTTGCTGGCATTTACCTTTGAAATAATCTGGAGGTAAGTGTAAGAATCTGACAGCACTTCCTTAAACACCCTTTTCTGATCTACTGAGTGCATTTAACCTTTTCCTTTCAGATGGTAGGATTGTGCTAGTTTATCTGAACGTTAGGGAAAAAAAAAAAAGCCTAGTGACTGAGTAATTCTGAAGCAAGTTTGCTAGGAACAGTGAAACCTGGACAAAGGACGACTTCTGGATGTGTTATATTGTTAAATGAAAGGCTGAACTTCAGCTTTTTCACGAAAGCCACATTTTAATTCTAAGACTTATGTAAGAAATACAGTGGTACAACTTTTCAGCTTAGTCTGTGAGGCTTAGCATAACTTTAATGGAAACAAGGCTGACTTTTTCTAAAAGTGTGAAAGCCGTAGAGGATACATACCAGAGATTGTCAGCTGAAGCTGGCCTTTTGGCTTTTTTCATGCTTTCAGCTTTTCAAACTTATTTTATTCTCCAGATAAAATTGAGATGTCCTGTGTCCATGCTTCCAGAGTGTTTGCCTCCCGGGCCCTCCACTTTGACACACTTGTGGGCGCAGCTGATTGCCACACTCAGGCCCCTGTTGCTGCTCTCCCCAGAGCCACACAGCCACCCACCAACTCGGTCTTGCTGCCAGGAAGTCATATCTATGCAGTGCCCAGAGACACTTTGTCTGTCAGCAGCTTTTTCATCAAATTTGGCACACTTTTAGAGAGTGGATTAAGATGTTTCCTCAGATCATATGACTCTTCATACACCAGAGCATGTGGGATTGCCTAACTGAACGGGAGAGACAGTGTCAGAGAGAGATAGTGCCCAGGCAAAACTGCCTGGCAGGAGGTAGAAATGGGCAGAGAAACCCTGAGCAAGTTGGCTTGTCATTATTTTGGTTCCTGGGGAATTGGATCAAAATATTTGTTTCACTGGTGTTGTTCCTTAAAGAGTAGGAGGATCATCCAGTGATCAGGGATTCAAAAGACACATCAAAGCAATAATTTGCAGAGATTTTACTCCAAAGATTCAATAGTACCATTAATTTTTAAATAAGCAAATGGTATCTGTCAGTTGTTAAAAGCAGCAGACATCGGCAAATGGGCCAC
Source organism: Larus michahellis (assembly GCF_964199755.1). Lineage (NCBI taxonomy): Eukaryota > Metazoa > Chordata > Aves > Charadriiformes > Laridae > Larus > Larus michahellis. The sequence continues at coordinate 61,590,267 of NC_133898.1, forward strand.
TTGAAATATAAGTATGTAAGAGAACATTTTTCTAGTGCTGCTTACCACAACATAATCTGAAATATTAAATATTTCTCAAATTCACTAAGAGTCAGTGCAGTGCCCAGCCTTTGGGAAGGAAAAATCTAATGCATAAGTACACCAGCTGGGGAATTACTAAGTATGGAAAAGGAGTGCATAATAATAATAAAAAAATCTAAGGGGTAGAGAAAATCATAAGCTAAATGCAAGTAATCTTTTGCAGAAAAGGCAGATTTTATTCTGTGAGCAGAAAAAGAGATGAATAGGTCAATATGCTGTTTTACGAGAGACTGGCAAGGCCTCTTTCAGAGTGTTATGCCCACTAAGTGGCAAGAGAAGTCGTTATGAGAGCAGCAAGAGCATGGGAGTATTAAAGAGGAGACTGGAAGGAGGGCTGGAGGCTGAGAGGTGGCATAGTAGGAACACTAACTGGAAATCCCAGAATCACAGGATGGTAGGGGTTGGAAGGGACCTTTGGAGATCATCTAGTTCAACCCTCCTGCCAAAGCAGGTTCACCTAGAGCAGGCTGGACAGGAACGCATCCAGGTGGGTTTTGAATGTCTCCAGAGAAGGGGATTCTACGACCTCCCTGGGCAGCCTGTTCCAGTGCTCTGCCACCCTCAAAGAAAATAAGTTTTTCCTAACATTGAGATGTGATTTCCTGTATTCCAGTTTGTTCCCATTGTCCCTTATCCTGCCCGTTGTCCCTGTCCCTAGAATAGAGGACTTGTAGTGTCAGTATTTACAGCTGTTAGCAAGCATCACCAAGATCCTCTGCTGCTTGGGAACAAGAATGGTCTCCTGCCAGTGCCTGCTACATTAGGGCGAGAGGTGCACCGACATCTCCTAGCCCTGTGACTATAAATATGAGGCAGAAGGGTAACATTTTTGTTTTTTCTAGATGTCCTCTTTAAAAGGTGAGAAGCTACACACAGGAAAAAAAATGTTATTTGCAAACTTGTATTTTTAATAAGCCCAAATTAAGGCCACCTGTGCAAGTCTTATTTGGTCCCTTTGTGCCTTTGTGATTATTATTATAATAATTATTTACATAATTATGAGGTAATCGTAAGTGGACTGCTGTTTCAACATATGAAAAGGATCAACTCTGGAACATGTCATGCTCATATACGTCACTGTAAATTCTCTATTCATTTCTCGCAAAGACTCGTAACTGAAAAAAGGATTGAGGCAAAAATTTCAAGAGGTGTTATGTGAAGGCAGCTGATTGCTGGCCTGAAGAACTAAATTCTCTGTCTAATTCTACCACAAATGCTTCTGTGAAGTTCAGAAATCATTTAAATCAAACTCCTCACAAGTAGTCTTGTGGTGTATTGTAATTTTCTTTGTGCTGAATGGAAGTCCTACAGTCTGATTTATGTAAGTGTTGAACATTTACCCTTGCAATTGCAGACAAGGAAACTAGCACTCTGAGCATTCAAAGTGCTATTTAATGGTGGGTACTTAAAAAACTCTGGTTGCACATAGCTCAGTATATACTTTTGACTTTAATCTCTCTCAGCCTCATTTTTTATCCTTTCAACTCACAGGAGTATTGGAAAAATACATTCATTAGCACCTGTCAACTGCTAAAATGCTATAGTGGCATGGAAATACTGGAAGGAAATTAGCTCTGGTGTTATAGCTGAATTTGGATAGTGTGCTGATAGTAAGGCACCAGACACTGAACTGTCAGGAAGAAAAAAAGGCAGAATAGCTGCTCATTTAATAATTTTTTTTTTCTATTCTTTGCACTGATGAGCTGTTTCCCTGTGAAAAGTATGGCCATATAATTAAAGAGAACATATGCACAGGAGGAATAAATGAAGGTTTCAGTTACATTTGCAAGGTGCAGTTCAGCCATACGCTATATTTAAAATCTTAATCTTCTTTTAATGTATATTCATATAAAGCATGTGTGTGGGTGTTTCTGCATTCACCTCATGTACAGAAAGAAATTATTAACCTCCTGCACATAAGAAAAAAATCAGAAAATTGCCATTGCTTCAGAGGTGTTTGAATTCTGGGCTACTCTGTGAGGTACAGCTACACCACCACGTTTCACTTCAGACTAATGAAAATGACCCTGTCAGTGAGTTGTAGTTTAGATTCCAGCAACACTGAGAAATAGAATGAAACAGAACCAATTTCTCAGTATTTACTCCAAAGATTTTTTGGTATTAATTTAAATTTCAGAACTGTTGAACTGACAAATAAATTGAGCTCTTTCCTCTTTTAAACCCACCCTCCATCCCCAACCCTCCTGCCATCCCCCAAAAAAGCTTCCACATTTTTCAGAAAGTTGGGCAAACTTCTGTGTTGTCAAGGAGATCAGCTGCAAAATGATTAGCTCACATTTATAAACCATTGAAAACCAATCCCAGGAGTGGAAGTGTGGGAGAGGGAAATATTGAAAACGTCCAAATTCAGGTATTAAGCACATGAACGAGAAGCCTGGGCTCCCATCCCCTCCCCTCAATAGAACTTCCAGGGAACGTGGGTGGAGATGCCACCGACTGCACAGTGACTGTGCATAGACACACCTCTCTAGACTTTAATCCAGCCTGCAAATATTAGTGACAGATCTGAGAAAAAAATTAAATTTGACAAAAATGAAGTTTTAAGGAACTGAAAGGATGTGCAAATTTATACTGGCTTTAGCGAATAGCTTTAGAGGAGATTTTTCTTCACACGTGGCATGGTTTAATTTTGGCATATCCAAATATAGTAATTCAATCACTCATTTTAAAATTAACCAGAGTTAAGGATGAAGGAAGATGATAAAACTAATGCCAAAGGAAATGTTTAATTTCATGTTGAATAAGAAGTTTTGATGACCTGAAAAGATAGGCTTTTGTTTTCATGTTGACAGAGCCTGTTCTCAACACTACAGTTTTTTGGTCAATACTGAGCTGTTTTTCCTAAATTATTTTACTTTATTTACTAAATAAAACTGTATTTTATTCTAGTTCCAAAGCAAACTTTCCAATGTCTTCTGACTGTGAAATATATTTTCTGATACATCGAGAAATACTGTTAATATTTTAAGATTATTTTATTATTCAACTTTCATATAACTTAATTTCTTTTCATTTTTTTTTCCTAAATTTCTCTCCTGTCAGTTATCTTTATTTTTTTCTTTTTCCTGCACTAAGGCCTGTCCTTTTTTCAGTTGGTTTCCTTGCCATTTTTTTTCTTAGTTGGCCTTCACATGAAGTGAAGTAGTGAAGTGAAGACAATATGAAGTCGTTCTTCATATTGTCTCTCCTCATTCCTTTATGTCAGTTATTTCTTCACGTCATCCATTCACTACACCAGCTTAGGGTCTGCTACACAGGTAGTCCTGTTAAGGTGTCCCTGCACTCACCCTGAAGGAGAAGAGGTTATGTGAGCCAAATCCATGAAACAAGTGAGATGAAGCGACCAGAGGAGCATTTCTCCAGCATGAAGGTTTCCTCCTGCATTGTTGTCACCGGTGGCAAGGGAGCTGCTGTGCAAGTCTGCTCTGGTGGCCTTCCTGGTTGCACTCTCTATTTCCTCTAGTGTAAAGACTTGTGAAGGCACAGGGAGCTTTGCAAGGCTGTGGAAGAGCGAAGAGAAGGGGCTGGCCATGCAGTCCACATAGAGATCTGAATTGCAGGGAACCCCCGCACATCCTACAGCTTATTTTCACCCAGGAGTGTCAAAATTTCATGGCTATATTTATCCCGTGTAGAAATTGTAGATGAACTTAAATGTAACATTTAGTGAGGTGGCCAATAAGCTGGAAGGGGCATCATCGTCGTCCAAGGGAAACGCTTATTACTCCCATTTTTGATGCTGCAGACAGAGACATTAATGTGCTGACAATCAGGGAATAAACTGAGGATGGTGGGGCAAGAAAGGCCTCCATGTATATTAGTTACCTAAACAAGGCCAGGGCATGTGTGCAAACACCACCATGACGCCTCTCACTCCATTTTATGTCTGCTTTGTTATTACATTTGGAAACAAGCAGTAAGGTCTGAGGTTTTTTGCTTTCTAATCTATTCTGTTTTGGTGGGGGTCTTGGAGGGAGGGCTTTATCTGGGGTTTTCTTTCTTTTTGATTTGCGTTTCTCTTTGGTAAATATAGTTGACAAGAACTTTTGGGGTTTTTTTTGTTGTTATTGTTTGTGTAGATTACAAAGGAAATTGTTGAAAAGGTTCTGCTATTGTATTTTGGGAATGATGATCTCGCCAAAGTTATTAAAGTGGGGTTAGGTTGTTGCACTATGTTCTCCAGGAGGCTAACCCTTGAAACCTAGGTGAAAACTGGATGAAGAGCAGACTGTTATTTTTTTTGTTGGGACACAGCATCAGTGGTCTGTGATGTGCACTAACAAGCAGCTGATTTCTGGACAAAATTTGAGATGTTATGTGGATTGAGCAAGTTCTGTGTTATTGGGATACTCTTTTCCCAAAAGGATTTCCTCCTCACCTCCTTTAATAAGTTCTGGAGTTTATTTATTATCAGCTTTCATTTCCACTGTATAAATGGAAAGGGGTGGCAAGATGTTATTTCTGGGGAGCATGGGGCTAGGGGTATTTCAGTGTGCTTGCCACTGTGGTTCACGAGAACCTGAATGTGAAGACTCTGCAAGGCCAGTTTGCAAAACCTTGCTCAAGTGGCACTGATTTTGGGGGTGGGGATGGGAAGCCAGTAAGGCCATCTTTAGATTCATTTTGCTTTGTGAAGGTCTGCGTTACCAGATTTACGGTGCTCTTTCAATGTAACGAGTTTGTATGCAGGAAAACAACAGAGGTCTAAGTCAAATGTGAAGTGCATGGGCATTATGGGCAGGGGTGAGCAGTGGCGTTGCTCCCCTGTCCTTTGTACCACGGATCCTGTGGGTGCTTGCAGGGAGCATGCTGCCTCATTGCTTCAGCCCCAGACTCCCTCTGAAAAAGTGGCCTCGTGTCACTGAGGATGGCCAGAACCTGTGGGACAGACTCCCCGCAAGCAGCGTCGCAGAATATGTCTGTCTTTACTACATCTTTCTTGTTTGTGATTATGCACCTTATTTTCTTTGGAGTGTACGTTTTCATAAGATTTCTTATCTCTTCTAGATAGAAAACCTAGAATTTTTTTTTTTCGTTTCAGGCTATTTTTCAGCCATTTTTATTATTCTTAAATATAATTTGAATAAAAATTATTTGTGAACCTAGCCTTGATCTGAGTGAAGATAAATATTCGGAAAAGCTGAAAAATTAAATTATCTGGACTGAATGATGGCTGATACCTTTTGGTATTTCTTTACTCTGTTTCAATTTTACCTATTAGTTAATGTGTGTCCTTTTGTATGCAACCAGGAAACTAGGATTGCTTTAGTAATTGTGTGTGTGTGTGTTGGAAAATTACTACACACCAGAAAAAATATGTAATTGTTTTGGAACTTGTTTTTTTTTCCCTTTCACTGTTTTTTGGAAAAGGTAACTTAAAATTTAGACTTTATAAATTTGTAATTTATTAGTACTTCATATTGGTATGAAGATGATTTGGGGAACTTTTATCTTGTATACCATGCATATTTGTAACAGTTTTGAAAAAAAAAAAGACCAAAAATTATGAATACCTATCAGGTGGTCACATATACCTAACAGGCTAGTCTATTGCTGTTAAAATTATATTGTCAGTTATTTGCTTGCTTGCTGTTTTACTTCAAATATTTAAAACATTCTTGTAGTTACATACACCTACAGGTCTATTTTTTTAAAAAAAGCCACATTGTGGTTAATTTACAGTTATACTGAGAAGATGGATTAGGTGATCTAGCTGCAGGCAGGGGAGAATGGGGTGGAGAAGATAAGAAGCAACAGCTTTGGTCAGTACTTAGCATAAAAAAAAAGAAGTCAATTAAATGAGGCACTGGGAAAAAGCAAATTCAAAGGAAGATTCAGGACCTGGAGAAGAATAAAAAAACTACCTAGGTTTGGTGGGCTGGAAAAGGTACTTGCGTGAACAATGTATGTGTTGTATCCACAATTTATTAATGATATTGTTTTCACTTTTTCACATTTTAACATCTAAAATATGCAAGGATTTCTTTTTTCCCCTGCTTAGTTTGTTAAACTCATGTTGTCACATTGTGACATTCTCCAGTTTTCTCATCTCACTAAAAAGCCAGAGTTGTGCCATGTCAGCACTTCACCATTTGCAGTTCGTTCTGTCTTGCCCAAGTCCCAGGGAAACAAAAATAAATTTAAATAAGTGTTCAAAATTAGCTGGTATATAAGGTTTGGTAATGAACTTTGGGTTTAAAAAGTGCAGTCTTCCTGAATGATGCCAGTAGCAGTTTCTGCAATCTGATATGGTGAAGCCTCATGTTTCTCTAATAACTGATGTTCATTCAAAGCTGTTCAATGAAAATGTATCTTATTCGGGGACAGAAATGATATATGTGAAAGGTCTCAAGGGGATCACTGGCACCACATGTGAGACTGTCCAGGTGACTTTGTCGGGTAGAAAGCTTTTGGGCATTGAAACGGATTGTAACCGGAGATGTCAGGGAACACTGGCTAGATGAAAGAGGATAGTTAAGGGTACGTAGAGTACTCGGAAAGTGGCTGGGGGGTATTGGTTTGGAGCCGGAAGCTGCTGCTGGTGCCGGAAGGTGCTGTTGGTGCCAGGTGCCTCAGTTCATCAAAACAAAGGAAATTTTGCTGCGGTGAAGAAGGGAATAAGGCAAAATTAATTATGTAGGAAGAAATCTGAAAGAGAGCGCCAACATTCTTCTAGGCTCAAAGCCAGGATATGTTTGTTTGAGAAAATGTTGGAACTCTGGCGAGATAAGAGCCACCTGTTTGTTAGCCATCAATTAAAACATACATGTTAAGTGGATAATTACTGTAAACAGTAGGATTCTTCATGCTTTAGCTTGTCTGATGCTGTCACACACAGTTGTATTTGTCTCCTGGACAACTTGTAGTTCAAACTGTTACTGGAAAGCATGTTTTGCAAGAGCTGTTTGCCTTCCAGGAGCAATCCCAGAGTTCAATGCTGGTTCTCTTGGTAATTTCACATCCTCTCATCTTTTTGAATATTATTTACCATGCCTGTAGGAGCTACCCATAACAACTTCTTGCCGCATCCACTAGATGTGAATTCATTGCCATTTACACTACAGATTTGTTCGGTTTTCATTCAGCAACATACTGCACGTGTGGGTCACGTGCACGTCTAGTATGTCTAGTGCATGTCTAGTAACAAGCTCATTACTAGAACTAAAATTCTTTGGCAACAATTTTTAATGCCTTCTGACTTTTCTTCTTATGTTAAAACCACTTCTTAATTTTTATGAAAGTGGTACTGTAATGAGAATAGAGACTGTTATATGCAGTATTATATCTTTGACAATGTGAGAAGAGTTCGCACTTCTAATTGGGCAATATTAATTGAAAATAGCCTGGTTAATAATTTAAGTGACTTGCAAATTCAAATACAAACATTAAGTGATTTTCGCCTCAGGTTCTCAAACTACCTACTGATGCTGCAGTCATTCTGAACCCTTTGGACAGGAGCAGGTACACAAAAAAATGCTGATTTTCTGTGTTCCTGTGTGACGGCTTGAGAAAAATTGATTAATTTATCAAATAGCTTTTTAATTTTTCAAGGTAAAATGCCTAAATAACATTATTTTTTGGTCCATCTGTCATTTCAAAACTAGATCGGCTTTTCTTTCTTACTATCTGCAGGAGTGGATGAGACTTAACCCTGCTAAAAGAATTATGCTTCTTTTTTGCTATTAACAGGGCAAGCTCTGATAACAGGCGCCACAGCATCCGGGAGAGGATGTCCAGTACCAATGAGAAAGGGAGCCTGTCCATGGAGTCGACCAAGGAGACCCGGTACTGTGCTGTCTGCAACGACTATGCTTCAGGCTACCATTATGGGGTCTGGTCTTGTGAGGGCTGCAAAGCTTTTTTCAAAAGGAGTATTCAAGGTAATAAGTTGTTCAAGTGAATCACCTTTACTCTTTATTCTTGAGGAAACTGTGAAGCTACTTGAGATTGCTGACTGAGACCAGGACAATGACATCTATTAAGTTTTCATTAGCAGCTGCTGCACTCACCCATCTCTGTATTTGGTGAATGCTTCTAGCAGGTATATAATAAGATGTTATTTATTCTGTGATTAATGAGGGGAAGAAAAGCTTCTCCATGTTCTCCTTGGTTTAGGTATGTCTGACCATGGAGGCAGTGAGAAATCTAATTGAAAAATCTGTATTGGATCAAGATGACCACTCTTTCAGGCTATGTATATCTCTTTTCGGCAATTAAGTTCTTATCCAATCATTTTTTTTTTTGAGAATTCCCTGTCAGATGAAGATTAATTCACAGTGATTGATTTATTAATCTTAATTTAGTGCTCCATTAGCACGATGGTTCAATTCAAATCCCAAGTCCTTGAAGATGTGAGATGTCTTTTGAGTACCTACCAATATTGAAAAGGAATGTTTCCTTGATAGTATTTGTCTCTGTCAGCAAAGCAGGGCTTTGAACTATAGACAGAATGTTTTAGTTCACTGTCTTTTCATGGCTAAAAGTACACTGTGAAGGGTGTCCAGTGGAGCATCTAACAGAAACAATGTTAATTACTGTGACCAGAAAATTCTTGATTTAAATGCCACTCTGTGGAATGGATAGCTTTTTGCTTTGTTCAACATCTCTTAAACTGAGTAAGAAGAAAGTATGATTCCACTGAAAATTCAGGTACTGTTCAATATCTAAGTCTTATTTTGTAAAAGAAAATAAAACAGATTTCTTCCTTTCCAAACAGAAAACTAGCAAAGCACTATGCTTAATTATGTTTCTGTAGTTTTTTTTAGTTCTCCAGGGGATATATAGGCACAGAAATTCCTGTTGCTCCTTTTTTGAAGTAAACATAGTGAGGAACAGGTTTTACCGCATATCACAAAGTGTGATTATTGCCTGCTTTGTTGCATGACTACCACTGAAGTGAGTTAAATAAGACTTCCAGCATTCAGCTCAGAATTTTGCCCGCCTTAAAGAAAAAAGTGAAAGATTGGCTGTGGGGTGGACATTGATGAAATGATTTGAATGTCAGTGATTAGTTAATAGCTGTATTTTTACTTTTCCAGACTCATCAAAATGATTTTTAGAAAAGAGAGTGGTTACAGCCAGAGGTCAATAATAAGCAACACTGGAGGGAGAAAGGGTGAAATGCCTGACTCTTAACATCAGAATAGTTTACTTAAACTTGTGATGTAGGTAGAACAACTCCCTTATTGAGAGTTTTCCATTATTTTTTGTTTTGAGTTCCCCTGACCTGATCAGAATTATTCTTATAATTTTGAAATTCTGTCCTCATTGTCGAACTGAACTAAATCAGCAACAAGTGAAAATTGAAATATTCTTAAGCAAAAGTAAGAATTAGTTGACAAGTAACTGTACAGCACAGCTCTTCAGCTTTTGGTCACTATGGAAGAAGAAATGAATCTGACTCTTTCATTGAGTTCCATGGTTCTGTGTCAGCACTTGGGTGGTTTTGCCCTAGTCTGCATGTGGATCTATCTCTTATCTATTTGTGCTACAGTACATGCTAATTAGTAAATTTAGTTCTTGCTACATTTATACACTTAACATAATTTTTATGTAGGTAAGCTTTAAAAATTTAAAGCTTAAGTTTCCAGTGTCCAGTAAAATGCCTTTCTTGATCTTTAAGTCATGTTTGCTCTAATCTAGAGCCCATTGCTTCTTGCCCTGTACCCTTGTGGGCATGAAGAAGGCATATTAAAACAACCTTTTACATAGTTGAAGACTGTTATCATATCTTTCCTCAGTCTTCTCTTTTTTAGACTAAACAAACGCACTTCTTTCAGTAGAACATGCTTTCTAGTCTTCTGATCCCATTTGTTAAACTCCTCTGTGCTTTCTCCCATTGATCCAGCTCTTTTGTGGTTAACATTAAAAAATGACATACGCTAGTATCAAGTGAGTAATTCAAGAATATGAGTACTTATGAGAGAATTGTGATCAGTTGATCACAGATGGTATGAAAAGTCTGCTGAAGGACTTTTTGAATTACCTACTGGATCTGGAAGAGGTGTCTACCTCAGCAATTTCATGTTCTCATTGGACATGTGTCCAATTTATGAAAATGACAATGATTTTTAGACTGTGAATACATGAGAAAACATGCAATTTACCTTGCAGAGGGTAATAATTTTAAATGGGTTGTGGTTGGATATCTAGGAATGAATACTGCTAAAGTATTAGGTATATGTGTAGAAGAATACATGGACTAAATATTATTGAATTTGCATTGTATATATGATATGCATTCCTAAAACAGGGATGACAATTTCCTGGGAATCATATGATTAAACTGTATTGAGGCACACAGGACTTGTTTGTATGAACAAAAGTAACACAGAGTGCTTTTGGCAGAGTTTTTTATTATTGTTTATAATGTGTCTTCTGTGTCTTTCTTTAAATGCAAGATAACTTTTTTGCTTTGCTGTCCTGTATTTCTAATACATATATAGATGCAGAGGTGATTGGTCATTTTAATACTACTCATCAGAGATTTCGTAGGAGAATTACTGTAGTGAAGTTTGATGTTCTTAATGGACTGTAGCGAAACATTCTATATGGTTCTTAATAGAACCACAGGAAAAGATGAGTACAGACATGAACAATGAACAAGCTGTACAGGGTAATCCATTTCCTCCCTGTGTATCTGTTATTCTCAGTAATATCTGAGGTATTTATGCTCACTTGTGTAAGTATATACTTAAAGTTTTTGAAAACTCACATCTGCATTGGAACTTAACCCAAGGTGGAGATGGGTAGCTTCATTTTTATCCAGGGGAGCTGAAATGGTTCTGGAAATATTTTGTGAATTTTAAATGCTAAGTTGTTTTTCTTTGCTGTCAAACAATTAAAGCTCAAAAGGCAACCTGAATTAGTAACTGTATCTCAATATATGCAACTGCTCAATTTTGTTTAAACAACAGATGTTTGGTGGGAAATCACAACTGCCTCCTGAAAATCCCCATGTCAGTCTATTTTGTTAATGTCGCAAAAGTGATTTGGGACCTTGTTTTGAGAGAACTCTGTGCAGACTGCTATTAATGTATAATGTTTCATAGGAGAGAAAAAATCACATAACACCAAGAACACTGTGTTGCTTGGTGATAGAAGAGTGCTTTATTCTTTGCCCAGCATATGTAGCCTTCAGGAGTGTACTTGGTCAACTAACTTGAGTCCAGAAGCATAACAAGCAGTCACATCACAGCACTCTGTACTTCTCTACTAAAATATTTATGGATTTTAAGATCAGGAAGGGCCATTAGGTCATTAAGTCTGGTCGTCTTCTCAATATAAACTTTATGTGCTATCCGCGTACAAAGCCTGGTAACGTGATGGAGGTAAATCTTTTAGAAGATGCTCAGCCTTGATCTGTGTGCTCAAGAGCTTTCTTACAATGATTGCTTATTCTAATGATTTTTCCTCCCATCTGCTAAAAAAAATAGCCTTTCTAATTTGAATTACTTTGTCTTTTATATCACATCCACAAAGCAGACTTAGTATCTAGTATCTCTCTCCTATGAGAAGTTCTTATAACTTGTTAAATCACCTTGATATCTTAAGTGATCTAAAATGTTTCAATTTCCTGCTGTATATATTTCTATCTTCTGAGTCGTTTCTCTTTGCACATTTTCTGATCCCCCCACACCCATAAGAGCTTCTTTAAAATTTGGATGTCAGAGTTAGATGAAGTATTTCAACATCAGCCTTACAAATGCCATTTACAAATTAAAAATCCCCTTGTGACTCACACATTCTTTCCCCCTCCGTCTACTTCTCATGTTTTTTGGATAGCCACCAAAGGGTATGGGAATAACTCTTACCATCTCTGACAAGCATCCAACAAATGCCTACGTATGTGGGGCTGAGAACCCCCAGTGAGAGCTCAAGGGATTCAGAACAAATGAGGGGTAACTCCATACACTGGAGGATATCTTGATCTCAGAATTGCTAAGTATTTTAGAAATCCACACTTCTATTTCTCTGCCTCCTTCATATGCCCTTCTGATGTTTTTCAAGTGCACCTTCTCTGCCTTTTCTCACAGCTGTATGCTCAGACAAAAATCTGGGATATTTCACAAATATTCAGTAAAGAATTACTACATGATGCAAGGCAGTACCAGCCCAGCAAGAATAGGTTGGCATCTGAGAATGGATGAATAGGCATGCTGAGGCATTCCAGAGGCCTGCCATTAATGTCTTGATCACAGAGATATAGTGGCCTCTGAAGTCCAGGAATTCTTCAAGCTGGGAAGTATTTTAATTGTGTGGCTTAACATGGATTTTATTTAACAGTTATGTGTTCTGACCATCAAGTAGGAGAGTTTTGGCAGTAGACTTTAAGTGTTATCAATTGTTTTAATTTCACAGTGATAGTGCTGTACTTTGTTGAAAGTATGTAGTTCAAACTTTAATGCTAGGAGTGGTGGTAGTACATTCTTTTGGTAATACTTTCTTTTGAGTTGGAGAGAATTTCACTGGTAAAACATGCTTAATAAGTGAGTGTTTAGGTAGTGCTGCAGTGCAGCAATTTCAATATTGTCAGTTTGGGAGGTTTCTGCGATCTTCCCTTTAACTTTCCATTATTGCCTTTTGTTTTCATGGTATTTTTGTAATCTGTTTGATAACAGCTGCAAATGCTGCACAGATCCTGCAGCCAAGAAGACAGAAACTCCCTAATAAGACTGCTTGTACACTGATTCTACGTTGTCAGCAGAAAGAGCAAAACTACAAAACATGAACCTAAGTGAGACTAGCACTGGTAATCACAGCCAATAAATAGGGGACTGCAGACAGGTGTTCAGTCTCAAAGTGGAAAACACAGAGGTAGGTGACTGCTGGAAGTTTAAAGTCTAGAGACTGTGTTTGGGAAGTCCACCAGGGTTTAGCCATCACTGGAACTGCTCTAACAGCCTGTGGTCAGCCGGGTTCTTCTGAAAATTCTTTTGATTTATTTTTGTGTTTTTAGTAATTTTTCTCTAGAGCCCCTTGAGTTAACACATGCTCTGATCCTTGTCCCCTAAAAAACATTTGGAATGCAGCAGTCTAATTGATGTTGATATTGTTTCAGAAACTAGGGTGTTATTGAAAGGCAAGAGTCAGTATCTCTTTTTTCCTAGTAAGGCAATTTTGAATGTGGTACTTTTCCAGTGAGTATTAAGTACTGCGTTCAGCATGGATGTGGAAGTGACCGAAGATATTCGCATCCAAGATACTTCCCTATTTTTCATGGTCTAAGCAAATCATAGGGCTGCAGTGGACCTTGAGCCCTAGTCCATCCTTCTGTCCTGCGACAGGATCAACTGTTGCCAATTCCTTACATATGTTTATTGAACTGCTTCTTAAAAACCTGTAGCCTGATCCAATGTTTTATTCTCCTTATCTCTGAAGGTTACTATGAAATTTGAATCTTTCTTCCTGCAGGTTAAGCTCATCACTTATTTTCCTGTCTGTCATGCCACAGGAAACAAATTGTTCTCTTTCATTCTGCAACAGCCTTTAAAACATGGAAGATTGCTATGACATTTTTTAAAAAAATGAATTATTCTGTTTTACCTAACCTGAAGAAACACATGGGCTTTGTTTTCTAGACTTCTAATCTTCTAGTTATTTTGCTTTGGAGATTCTCCACTTGGTCCTGTTTTCTATTTTTCTTGAAGCATGATTTCCTTCTATAACATGCTTTACGAGTACTGAACAGAGCAATAGGATTACCTTACAGGCCCAGCCGGTGGTATTTATCTAGATCCATCACAGTGTAATGTTTGCCTTATTTATAGAAACATGACAGTGTTCACTCATAATCAGTGTTTAATGCGGAATAAACTCAAGCACACTTTTCTGTAGAAGAAACCACTTCTTTCCCATCTTATTTTGTGCATCTGATTATTCCTGTTTTAATGTAGGGGTTTGTACTGATCCTTACTTTTGTGATGTTTTTCCCCATGTGCTATCTCCGGTTTGCCAAGATAATTTAGAATTCTCATCCTGTAGCCTCCTGCCGTTTATTTCAGATTTATTTCTGTCTGACTAGCAGAATAGTCTGGTCTTTTCTCTGTTCTTCTAACACATATAAATGTCATCTACAAGTGAATAATATTTAATAAAATAAATACTCCAGTCCATTTCCCATCAGTGAGGAAAATACTGTATAGAACTGGATCCAGGACAGACACTATGGAGCCTCATTCAATATCAGCTTCCATTGTAACAGTGAACTCTGATAGTTCTTCCCTGAAACTGGTTTTCTGAAATCAGCTAAACTATATTTTTCTAGCTTACATATGAAATGTCACCCCAAGCAACGCTGAAAGACTTTCTGAAGTTGGGCAACATACTTTACCAGAAAGTAGAGAACACTCACTGATTGTTATCTAATTTTACAAATGGTCACTGCTTCTTCCTCTGCCAAGTCCAAAGCTTTTCACACCTCCTAGACAAAATCCCTAGCCCTTAGAAGCCGTACTTAATGTGTCCTGTATTATTAGCCTTAATGGTGTTTTACTTCCTCTGGAATATGATTGTTGTGCCATATCAAGCAACAAAAAAAACCCTGAACAGTATTTCTTCTTGTAAGTATTTAATTAATATTTGGAAACTCACATTGTTCCTAGCTCAGGACTGAGCCTTCAGCAGTTCAAAATATTCACAAAGAAAAAAAAAGGAAAAAAAAAAAGGCAAAAAAAGCTTTACATTTACAAATGACAAGAGAACGTTTGTTTGTCCAGCAGGAAAGTGCTTAACTGTTCCACTTGGTTTTAGAACTGTGAGGGAAATACGTTTCTGTAATCTCATTTAAGTCAGGTAGGTTTATTTATTTAAACTGGCTCCATAAGTTTCACTCCCATGAACTTTCAGATTTTCTGTAGGTTAAGTTGTCCTTTGCAGGCACTTTTAAGAAGTGGAAATCAAACTGGAGAGAACTACGTAAGATGACTAAACCGATAAATTTATTGCAAGTGCATCAAGTGATCTTTGACATAATTTATTTCCAAAAGGAGACTATTCACAAACTTCATTGAAGTATGCATACTAGTTCAGGGTTACTGTAAAAGAACTAACACGGCAATTAACTGCTGGTATAATTTAGTAACAGAGGTAGCAAATATCTCAGTGTCGTAATTCTTTGAATAAGATTATGTATTTCTCTCAAAGATTTGATTTAATTTAGTTACAAATTGTTGAAATAGTTGGACTTCCATTGCTATAAATAACACAGTTATTCCCCACTTGAAAATATGGCTAGGACAACAGATGAAATTATCTTTGCTGACCTCTCGGATTGTAAAATGGATGAATCTTCTATAGGGCATGGATGATATTAGGGTGTAAGTGAGAAAACCAAGGAGCACAGATATATAGCAGTAAATGAAAGAAGAGCATAACTAGGTTTTACTTTGCATAAGAGGGTGATACATAGGGCAGAGAAGGGGCTTTTTGTCAAATACCGATGTTAAAGACTAATATTATAATTTAACAAACCAGGAGTTGACTGTACTGCAGTTTCAGTTTCACAAACTTCAATGCAGAAAACTCACTGTGCTTAGAAATGCCCACATCCACAGGATGGTCTGTGCAGTGAGAATCCTGTGTCCCCCCCCCTGCCCCAGTAGAATACAAATACCAGCACTCCTTTACAGGAGTACTGTGAGGATAAATGCATTGCAGCTCCTTGCAAACTTTATGATTCCAGAAACCATTCAAGTACCAAAGATCCTAATACAAAATAAGAGTAGCTAAGCTTATTCAATAGGTCCCACCACAGTCCAAAACCTGATGTTATACCAGGAATAAAAATAGAATTATATTAATTTTCTTGTTGCTAACAATTGATTGGATTTTAAGTGCACAAGAGTAATTTGCAATATTTTTAATGTTTTGGTCTCTTTATGTCAGTTGTGGGAGTTTTCTGTAGTAGAATTCCACCCCTTCCCATTTTAGCTCAAGCTCAAACTGGGAAGCTAAAAATACATGAGATTTCATTCAAAGTTGATGGGAATAAGATGGCCATGGCTTGCCTACGACTTTCTCTGAAAATGCTTTTTGTCTCTGGAGGGATCATATTGAGGTGGTTGTGAGTAATACATTGTGGGAGGTTTTCCTTTAACACAGCTGTTGGTTTAATCATGTGCCAAGGATTTAAAACAATTGTGATTTATCAGATAGGGAAACAGAAACTAGATGTCACACTCCTTGCCAGATTTTGTAGAGATTGGGATCTGGATTGGCGTCTTTTTTTATTTGCCATGAGGAAAAAATATACTTCCTACTTTGTTATCTTGTCTAAAATTAAAAAAGATGGGAATGGAATTGACGTAGACGTAGACTTTGCACGTGATATCATACTCCTGAAATAGTAGGTGAAAGACCAATTGAAATTTTAGGACTAAAGCCAATAACAAAAACTTTGAAATTATCTGCTGGAGTAGAAAATATAATTTTATATTTATATATTTATACAGTTAAATAGTGTTTTACTTCTTACATGTCACCCTTTCTTAATGTATATGTTCATGCATTATTAAACTGGTGAGTTGGCAGCAAGTTTGGTATCTTCATGCAATGCCCATTCTCATTCTTCTTTCTTAATTTTTCCTATTAGCTGAAATAGTATATGGAAAGGTTAAAGGAAAGGTTGGTATCGTAATAACTTGGCTTGAATTAACTGCTATTGTGAACAGTGCTACACATATGTGAAGGCAAGAAGATTCCACTAGGAGGTGAACACTCAGTGTAGGAGCTACAGGACACAGCTGAAGGACATAATGCAGAGTACAGATTTTAGCCTTTCCTCCTTTCTCATTCTTCAGTGGTTCTGTGATCCTTCTTTCTGAGGTATGCGTAGAAGGAGGGCTTCCTCACTGGATGTAAGGAAGTATGTTTTACAATCTTCTAGGCCTTTTTCCTTGCTGTCACGTGTGGTAATGTCTTGCTAGTTTAAAATCAGAAAATGATGAATCTTCTCAGCAGTGCTGGGTAGCTGCTAACAGAACTCAAATTTCAAATCCAAAGACCTTGTCTGAGAGTAATTAAGCTGTGAATTTGAGTGTCTGTGCTTATAAAGTAATCAGATGTAACCTTCTGTTCTTTTGTGAAGCCTGTTAAGAAAGAGTGAGATTTTAAAACCAATCAGTGAGGTTTTACTGGGTCACTTTAACTTAAAAGTGGTGTAAGTTTTTATTTTACATTCAACATTTGTTCATACTGGGTTAGCATATGCAATGCCCAGGTGCTGTTTTTTTTTCTTTTTACTGTTTATGAAAACTTTCCACTTGCTATTGAGCCTATTCTTTCCAAAGTTTGGCTTCTCATCTGCAGTCTTCCCACTCCTCACTTGCTTGGCACCTTAAGATGTGGATAAAGTGTACACTCGAGCCTTTCCTTCACCTACATGGATAAAATTCTGCCAATTTCAGTCAGAATAAGATCATAGAGGGACCTGGTGCTTTCACAGGTTATGGCTAACCTGGCAGATGCTTTATGCAGATAGATGAAGAATAGTTTAAGAAATTTATGTGACTTGAGGATTGAAAATAAAAGAATAATTACAGTAAAAGGATAATAATTATTACTGGCTCTGTCTGAAATCTATGATGAGTCAGTTCAACTACATCAGTTTAGCTGTTATACAAAATTCACTTGACAAAAACGTTCCTTTATTGTCTTTGTGGAATTGTCATCGAGCATTCTTAAGCTGGCATGCTGACATGTTGGTTTCTTAAGTTCATTTTTTGGTAAAACTTTTGCACTGCTTAAACTAATTATTCCATCTTGATGGTTATTGGAATATAATATGGCAAATGTTTACACATTTAAGAAAAAAATATTTCTATGTTATGTTAATTGCCATTGATATATTAATATGACCCCAGTTTTCATCCTTGCTGGTCAAGGACAAAATGAATTCGGCTCTTCAAAGCTGCAATTCAGTGAAACAAACACTTAAGCATGTACTTAATTTAACCATGTATACTATGCTGGCAGTACTTGCCAGAAGTACACAGATGCTTAAATGTTCTGCTGAATGTAGTAACACTTAACTTTAACAAAATAAGGAGTGTTTTGCTGACTGAAGACCTCACAGATAACTCATCTGCCCACTCTGATTCAAGTACGCACTGCTGTTGCATACACCGCTGTTGCATACACCACAGATACCTTGAGAACCCTCAGCAATGACAGCAATGAGTCTCTGAACATAAATATTAGCCACGTGACTCACGGCGACGAGAGAAAGTCAGACTGCATGTGCAGTATGAAAAAGCTCTGATTATGACAGGCTGGGTTAGAATAAACTCAAAATCATCCAAATTTCAGCCATTATCTTCTTGTTGACACTTTGCTTCCTCAACCTTCACCCCCCGCCCCATTGTTGGTCATTTTCATACAGATGGTCACATCTAAAGGTAGTGCTGTGAGAAAAGAGGCAGATCTTTGCACCCTGTTCTGGAAAGACTTCGGCATATAACAAATATGTGCTATAAAAATACTTAATGTTATTTTTACAGTTTTAAAATGTACAATGTGTGAGATACCATAAGAAAAACAAACCACCCCTCCTCAAGCTCCTCCAATAGCTACCTTAAACTCTTCTTTAGTAGCTCATAACAATGCAATTCATAGATATGGGGGGATTAAAACTAGAGGCTCTACCCTATTAAACTCACTGCCTTTAATTTTGTGCAGGTTATCTGATAATTTATTTTGAAAACCCAACAATAAGACCACAGAGTCCAAGTGGCATGTGCTACCAACTATCAAAATGGCCTAACTAGCCTCTCTTCTAGCATGTATTACTCTTCGGATGCCGTGAAAGCAAAGTGTAGGGCAGCTAGGCACCTGTTGATGTGTGCCACTTTAATGTTGACAATTCCCAACAGTGAGAAATCCTCTCTAATAAATCAGATTGTCCAGAATCAGCTTTGGCAAGAGATGAGCTTTAAGGACAAAATAAAGGGTAGAATATTTAAAAGATAATACACTTCACAGCAGAGTTATTGAGTTATACTATTTCATTTTAAAATAAAACTTGTATTTACATATTACCTATTCCTTAATTGTGTTCTTCTACCTTTTTCCCTTCCATGCCACCACAAGCTAGACTGCCCTAGTCTGTGTCTGTGCCTTGCGAAGGAAACTTCCTTCCTCACTTCCTGTGACGGAGTGTTTGAAATCAGCTGGTATTGTGGAGAAGCAGGAAAGGTTCCTGCTGTCCTTCTTCCCTTTGTTTCTTTCTTCTTTGCTAATTTATTTCATAATCATATCGAATGTATGCTCTAATGATCAAACATTTTCTTCTGGTTGCTTACATCTTTTCCAGTCTCCTGAAGGCATACTGGTTAAACTAAACCAAAAATTACGTGAAATATTAAATGTATTATCTTCTTCCTAGATTTACAGCAAATATGAAGTCTAAACAAAGACACTATGGCACTCGCAATCTGAAAAACTATGCCACTCACATACAGTTCTTTCTTTTTTTGCATTCACAATTTTACAGGTTTTATTCTGTGAAGTCTTTGAAAGAAGAGTGGATTGTCTAAGATACAGGCCATGTGCATGAAAAAGGACTAATGATGCTAACCTTTAAAGCATATATTTAAGATAAACCCAGGACAGATGTAAAAATATGATAATATGAATCATGTTAATTTCTAGCTCTATCACAAATAGGATTATTTGATGTACTATTCTACTAACTAAATGCCTGTTCCCAAATGCTTGCAGTTTGTGTAAGGAAATCTAGGTTCAGAGCAGAAGAAAAGGTTATCACCCACATAAGCACTGCGAAAAAGCGTGGCTGCCCTGCTGATATTGATTCTACTTGATTTCTGATTTTTGCGTGTTGTTACTTTTTTTCTTTTTGAGAGCTGAACCTTAAGAGCATCAGCCAGTCCAGCAAAGGTGGGAAGCATGTGTTCAGCTTTGACCACGTGAGAACAGTTACCTCCTTATTTTACAGAGCACTAAATGTTGTTCTGAATTATTTGCCGAATTCAGAGCCTGTGTTCATTCCTCTTGTCAATTTACCTTTTAACTTCACTAGGAGGAAGATGAGATAGTCAAAGTCTGTCTTTGTGTCAAAAAGAGTAATTAAAGTTTTCTGTCTTTCTCATGCTATTTCAGAGCTTGGCTTATAAAACAAGGCTGGTGATTGAGGTTAGGTGCTACAATCTTTTGCTGTGATTTAGTGTAACCTAATAAATGGGCATTTTCTTAAAAACATGGCTTTCCCTTTTTGCTCCTTTTCCCTGTAGATAATGCTTTTTTGTATGGTCGAGGCTGTTTTTATATGAGGCTGACTCATTTTTTTTTTTTCCCTACATGTGAAATGTTTTGAATCAGATATAGAACAGTCTGTATCCTACCAGAGGAACTGAAAATTAAAACTGTCTTTCATGCTGAGGTTGAGGTAGTGTTTCTGTTTCACCTCTTTACCTCAGTCCTAGAGCAAAGCCTATGGATTCAAATTTTTCCAGTATTGTACTGTTCTGTCAAGTAGAGCTAAAAAATCCTATTATTGTCTATTTGAGAGAGCGTGTAGTCAGCTGTCACTATAATAACGAGTTTATGGTTTGGCTGCTTATTTTGATTGGATCCCAGTTATGTAGCATTAGAGAGCAGATGTTCCTCGTGTAATCTGATAGTAATTTTCACTCTATTTTCTAATTTCTAGTCAAGGATAGATGATTTGATGAGACCAAGGCCTCTGTCAAACCTCCACCCTACTCTACCTCAAGCTGATCCCTTGGCTTGAAAGAAAGAACAAACAGTTCTGCAGTAAAACGGTTTCGTTGTGTGCTGTACCTTAGTTGTGTTTAGATGAAGACACAGCACCAATAGGATCATTTTGGATAGTCTTTTTTATCCTTGATAAACTTTGTCTATGGTTGGAAAATAATTTTATAGCATGCTTAAGCACACATATTTTAAGAGAAAATTGGAATAGAGGCTTGTTGGCAGTAAAAAATTATGGTACCCTGTAAATGTTTACAATGAGAATTGAGATGCAGAGGGTAGTAAATGAGGAAGTGGAGCTCTGAAGGAAAAGGTATCAGTACCAAACTTGGTTGCAGCATATGGTAATTTAAGAATTTGTCATGACAAAAAGCCTTTGCATCTATCAGTAGACATACAATTGGAATTAGATATTGATTTAGCCCTGAGATACAATTAATGAATGGTTGTTGCTTCTATTTTATGTTGTTGTTTGTTTCTTAACTGCCCCAGGTTGTGATAGATACTAAAAAATCTTCTGTACATAGGCCCTTTTAATTCTATAAACCTTGAACCATTTTGTGCAGTCTATTGGTTAAACATTAACACAGGCACATGGACCAGATGGCACCACATTTCTCAGGCTAAGAGCACGGAAATCAAGGGACTTGTTCATATTAATCTATATTCTTTTGTGAATGCTTTAATTGTTCATTATTTTAATTATTCTACAGAAGCTGTAATTAGTGTTTTTAATAGTACTTTTAAAGAACTCATGAATAAATATGTTGTGAATAGATGTTAGTTTCACTGTCTGTATCAGTACTTTTGTCATAGATTATGGTGGTAACCCTACCTTCTTCCTGAAATGTTAGGTGCTGTACTAAATACTCAATGAAGAATAAGAGAGAACTATAGGCAGTTTTGTTAGGTCTGTTATAACTGTGTCCTTACTTTCCTTCTGGTTTTGCAGGGCACAATGACTACATGTGTCCTGCTACTAACCAGTGCACCATTGACAAGAACAGAAGAAAGAGTTGCCAGGCTTGCCGACTAAGAAAATGCTATGAAGTGGGAATGATGAAAGGTGGTATGTACACAGCAATCAACAAATCCTCAACATTGGTGTCTGCCTTCCTGTCTTTTACGTTCATTGGACAGCTGATATGGTTCCCAAAGGAGGATGCAACTAATTCTACTGAGCTGAAGTGTATTAAATCAAAGAGCAATTAAATAAAAAATAAAAAAAACCTCCCAAATACCATGGTATTATTCTTGCCCAAATTTGCATCAAAATCAATAGGAACATTGACTTCAATGGAGTTAGTATTCTTCTGTTAATATTTTTAATTCAGTATTTTTTTGGTCTCTCGTGAGAGACTCCAGATAACGGTGAATGAAACTTAACCCAAGGTTTTGTAGCATTTTGCAGTTCAGTGTGAAAAGCACTGATACTCTCAGATCGGTCCATACTCATTGAAATAAACTTCTGAATATGTAATACTTGTTGTGTGAATTCTGGAAGGGAAAGCAAATCCCTTCTATTCCAGTACTGTAAACATATTTTGTATGCAATTTAATTTCACCCAACAATATTAAAGGCTCACTTATTTTATAAAAACTGAGATAAATGCCACTTTCTTGGAACATACATATGTAATAATGATGTCAGAAAAGAAAAATCAGACACTGAATGGTGAGGCTGAAGTGGAATACCACTAAATTACTTTATTTATATATACAGTGTTTAACTTTTGGAGGCAAAATTAGAAATATATGACAATACTGAACAATTGCTACGGTGTGTACGTAGATGGAAGAGTTCTTTTGTAACATAGTTTTGGATTGATTATGATACCTGCCTTTCTCCTCTGTGTTACAGTACCTTATGTTTGTCAAAAGCAGACAGAAGTTAGCTATTTTTAATCCTTTTGGAAAAGCTGTGCTCCTAAGAATTACGAATATTTAAGAACAAGAAATTATAAAGTTTCATATTTGCTCTAAAGCAGAAGAAAACCATGTTGTAGCCTACTAAAAATTTTACATTGCTTTTATTAATGAAGAGTAATCACTAGCTTTATTGAAGCGTGTATTTGTAGGAAAATTTAGCTAACTAGTAAGTGCTTAGAAGAGTACTCTGCTCTCATGAGACCCCACCTGGAGTACTGCATCCAGCTCTGGAGTCCTCAGCACAGGAAGGACATGGACCTGTTGGAGCAAGTCCAGAGGAGGGCGATGAAGGTGATCAGAGGGCTGGAGTACCTCTCCTGTGGGAACAGGCTGAGAGAATTGGGGTTGTTCAGCCTGGAGAAGAGAAGGCTCCAGGGAGACCTTATAGCAGCTTTCCAGTACCTAAAGGGGGCCTGCGGGAAAGATAGGGAGGGACTCTTTATCAGGGAGTGTAGCGATAGGACGAGGGGTAATGGTTTTAATCTGAAAGAGGGGAGATTTAGATTGGATATCAGGAAGAAATTCTTTACAGTGAGGGTGGTGAGACACTGGAACAGGTTGCCCAGGGAGGTTGCGAATGCCTCTTCCCTGGAAGTGTTCAAAGCCAGGCTGGATGGGGCTTTGAGCAACCTGATCTAGTGGGAGGTGTCCCTGCCCATGGCACAGGGGTTGGAACTAGATCATCTTTAAGGTCCCTTCTGATCCAAACCATTCTATGATTCTATAAGAGAAAGGAGTAGAACCCATGTCTTGCATGTGAAAGGAACTAGTTGTTATATTACAGATCAGTTCTTCCTTTCTCTGGCACACCTAAAGCTTACTTATTCCATAAAAAATCTGGGGCAAGAGAGAGGAGTAGCTTTTACGTTTATTTTTGTTTATCCATCCCACAACAAAGGATTGTTTATAAGCGCAGCCTGTGTGGTCAAGGTAGGCCAAGTCTGGGAAACCTGGGAGAAAGAGTAGAGAGGAAAGAGTAAAGAAACACTAGTCAGTCGTTGCTGCACTTTGAGGTTGAATCTGCATTTTTCTCAACACAAGGATAAAGGGACAGCTGAGACTGATTTTGTTAATCTCAGTTTTGGAATACAAGCAGGGAGAAGGTTCTAACACTTAAGCCAGTAGCTGATTTTTTTTGTAAAATTTAGTTATTGATCCAGAGGTTTTTTGTTTCTGCCTTAACATCCTGGTGTATATGGCTAGACGTCTTTAAAGTAAAATGTATGTAATTAGTATCACAACTATGGTCTGGAGAAGTTAAAGTTTCAGATAAGGCAAACTAAAATCAGAAAATCCCACACATAAATTTACCACGCAGCTTTAGCTTTAACCCTTGCACATATGCCAGATCATAGTTAAGATATATCATTATGTTTTATGTTGATGCTATGTCTTTCATTTGGCACTATTCCATCCATTTATACTTGCATGTATTTAATTAATGACCCACTGTACCAGTTGGACATTTTTCATATCTTTTCTCTAAGATACGTGTTGTAATAGGTTTTTCACTGTTCTGTACGTAATTGTTTTAATCACATAAAAAAGTGCACAGAAGTCTCAACTAGTATTCTGTAGATTAAAGAAGTCCAAAATAAGATTGCAATTTTCTTCAAATTTTCTTTCTAATATAGATGTACTGGAATTTTCATTTCATACAGTGGCCCTCACTTGGGTAAAGTCCTGTGGGTTTCATCCTTTCTTTTTACAACGCTGTAAGATTTCTATAGTCACTACAGCAACCAGTAGTTCAAAAATAGTCAATGTTATGGGTTTTGGTTTCTCTTTGTGCCCCTAAAAGACTGCTGATAATGCACTGAAGTCCCTCACTGGTTCGTATGCAAGAATTTAAGAACATTTATTTTATGAAGTCTGGGAAAAATTTCTCGAGATCCTTCAGTTGCAGGCTATAAATCTGGCATGCCTGCACATGAAGTAGTCAAAAAAAGAAAAGTTAATGTAGGATGAAGTAAAGCGTTTAAGGTTCTGCTGGAGTCATTACTGATCCTGTATTGTCCACGTAGCTGTGGGAGAGAGAAATCCTTTTCTTTAAGTAGTACTTGATAATTGTCACATTTCTTTCAGATGAAGATAAAGGTTAAGTGAATATTCTTGGTAAGTCATGTGGTTAACTTTTAAAGTGTTAACTTTTTAATGTTTTTAAATATTTTTGGTTGGGTTTTTTTGTTTGTTTTGTTTTCTCTGAGAAGATCTCTTAAGATTTTCTATTTAAATAGGTGTCTTAGAATAGCAATTTCCTTCAGCATACTTGAATCGTGTAGTCCTGTGGTTAACTCAAGGTCCACATTTTTCTCTAATAATTCATAGTTGTCTTGATTGAATATTTTAATTTAAGTAATCTCCTTTTGTTCATATTGAAGGATTTGACTTGTTTAAAGGCATTAATTCTATCATACATTTGAAAAATATTCAGTTGTGTCATATCCCACTTCTATATCTGTCTCCACAATTTGCTTATGATGATATACCTTTCAGACATAATGGAAAACACCTGTATTCTTCTTTTTCTCTAAATGTAATCTCAGTTTTCCTCCTGCACTGAGTTAGCTGAGGTTTCTTAACAAATTGTCAAAACTGCTAACTCGTGACTTTTATCTATCGTTTAACTTCTGAGCAATACCTGCTATTAACTATTGAGTTTCAGTAAATATGGAGGAAGCTAGATAAAATCTTGATTAAATATCTCTGTTTAATTTTAAACTTAGGTTACAAGCTATGGTTGTTGGTGTTTTTCTCATAGAAGGTCACTTGATGCAGCATTAAAAATATCATATATATTTTTAATAGAGTGGTAACAACTGAAATATGGTTTTGCGGCATCATTCAGAAAAAATGCAGGCTTCAAGTGACTCTTGAGCTATGCTGTAGGAACATTTATTTATGAGTTTCTGTGGAAATTTAATCATTTTTTTCATCCCACTGTTCTTTCATCTTTTAAAAACTTCTTTCAGTACTGAAGAGTTATTTTCTCTCTCCTCTTATGTTTGCAAGTGTTTCCTTCTGCATCTGTTACCGTGCCGCTACAACAGACGATTAGACTGCCAGAATCTCTGCTGATGTAATCAGCATCTGAGACAGAATTTACGGCTCTTATATTTTGTCCAAATGCTTCACTCTCTCTTTCTGAATAAGCTAAAAGCACCTTATTATATTATATTTTATTATTAATTTGAGTCTGTCCGCCCTTGTTTGTACGTGTGGATAAAGCGCTCACACAGAATAAGCTCCTTGTCATGTCCCTCTTTCTTCTGGTTGAGTAGCAGAGAAGAGTAGCCTTGTTTTTGTTTATGATCCACTAATGCTTTCTTGAAGATAGTTTCTGTTCTGGTTTTGAGAAGTATATTCCAGGTTACTATTTCATGCGATGGGGGTTCCCAGCTTCCAAATGGAGTTTTTGCAGCAGTTGCAATCCTGAAGCTCCAACCACGTGTATGGTCCAGGTGGTCTCTGCTCTGATACAGATGTAGTTTTCCACTTCTTCATTGCTTTAATGGATTTCTGATGACTTGGCTCCGAAGGACCTCATTCTCTGAAATTACAAGTACCTTATTTTTATTGTTATTTATTAATGAAGTATTTTTATAGTGTGGTGAGTGAATGGGGATTTCTAGTTATTAGCAGGCTACGTTCTTCCCCTCTGTTCACATGCCACAAGGCAGATTTAACGTCAAGTGCCGTGTGGGATCAGAGCAACAGACTGGTAGTGGAATCAGTGACTATGGCAAAAATTTTCAGTGAAGTTAAATGTTAGATCTTTAATGAAAAATCAGTTATTTGCCACATAGTCCATTTTTAGCCACCCTGAGACCTTCTGTCACTTGTCGAATGTTGATGGCTTCCCAACCTCAAGTCGTAGGAAATGGGGTGATCAAGGATTTGAGTGCTCATGGGCTAGATCCAGATGGTGATGTAACCAGGGGTATTTACTGTCTTTAAGCAGTCTGAAATTTCATGTTGTAGAGAGAAGATTCTGAGTGTTGTTTCTTGTGATTAAGAAATTACAGCATTACGGTGCAGTTGAAGCCCACATCCTTCAGTGCTTCCCTCACAAAGTATCTGAGAACCCTTCAGAGATTACTGTGGTACAGCCCAGGGAATAAAAGCTTATGTTTGCCATAACAGTGTGCCATAACCACGTGCCAGGTGCCTGTAGAAATGTTCATTAACTCCTAGAGATCAGAGTCTGAAGGTTGGAGTCTGGAGACTGGAGGCTTTCAGTTTTTCTCTTACATTTTCTGGTTCTCATAGAACCAGACTCTGTTCAGTCTGGTTCAGTGTGATGATGTTACTGAAGTTTAAGACAAATTTTTACACGGAAAAGAAATAAACATTTTGCAAATTTGCCATCCTTTTAGAGAAGAACCTTGCTGATTTTTGTCTTTAAATGGACAGAGCTATGCTTTCTTGCTGAATGCTATATTTGTTCATGCTGAAAGTCCAGAGAGTTATTAAAATCATTCTCAAAAGCAGAGGTAAATCGGTGTCTGATGCAACCACTGGAAGGGCTCCAGACTTCCTAGTTTTCCATGTAATTATCTTTAATGAAATGTTATATTAAAAATAGAAATTAGTGAATGAAGTAAAATAGATTAACAACGTGAAAATACATTGTTTGAGGAGAACCTTTATGATTTTTATTAGACATACTGTTCTGTACTCAGCCAAATAACTGTGTAAGTGGGGCCTGATAAATGTTTGAGGAAATGCACATTTTTAAGATGTAGTTGATGGGCTGAAAGCATGTACTCAAACAGCACTTGAAGCAAGGTTTTGTGAGTTTAGGACAGCCTCCTGGAAAAGAAGGTGGAATTGAAAGCAGACTTTTTAGTGAAATGTTTCTTTTTCCCATTTGTATGCATGCAAAATGTATTATTGTCATTGAATTGTCCCAAAATATAATATTCCACAGTTTTGCCCCCAAAATAAGAGAGAGAGACCATTGTTTTGAACACTTTTGCCAAAAATACTTTATCTTCCTATTACACTTCACAGAATGATCTGGGCTAGGAGGAACTCCAGGAGGTCTGTTGTCGGGCCAGCTGCTCAAAGTAGGTTCAACACTGAATTTAGACAAGGTTGTTTAAGACCTTTTACAGTCAGGTGGAAAAGGACAACCTGTTTTATGCTTATTTATATGCTATAACAAGTTATATAAATTTTTTGTTAATAGTGCAGAATTTTTGACGTTTTACTGGAACACTTGTTTGAGATTGTAAAGCTAATTGTATATTTGTTTACATTTGCATTTTGTCCTTTACATACTTAAAAATTCCTAATTAGTAATTATTTCTGTTGTGATATTACTTGGGAATAGATACAGCAATGAGAGAGTCCCCGTTTAAATTGCTGATTAATTTTAAATGAAGTCTAGGATCCTTGCTGTGTCTCCACCTCTGTCTGCCACTTGTTCCTACCACGGGTACCTCAGGGTGCTACTGTGCATTCACTGGTTTTGAGGAAACCCATGCAGGTCAGAACAGCTGGTGTCTTCTCCTTGCTGAGCTTGGGAAATTTCTATCTATCTAGACTACCAGAGCTTCTGGTTCTTTACTTTGTTAGGCATTTACAGTTCAATTCTAGCACTCTCAGTCCTGATCTATCAGACCAAATAGCTTCAGTACTCTAATTAATCTACACAATTTCTAAAACGTAGCAGTTAGAATTTCTCACTGTCTTTGAGAATTATACTAATGGAGCCCTACTCTTAAAGCTTCTTGGCTTTTCCAGATCATGGTTGATGTATGATTCCTGTAAAAACTTTATTGTGACCCCTGAAATGCATATGGCTTCACTGTAAATATTGCCTAGAAATGGAGCTGTTGCTGTACTTTCTGTAGCCAAAACTTAGTATGATTTGTGTCAGCACTGAAAGGGATTCAGTTGAATGATGGATTAATTGAACACTTCTTGCTTCTCTTCTATGTGTCCTCTGATGCTCTTTAAAACATGTGCTATGAATCCCAAAGACTGAATGCCAAAATACAGATTAGGATGAATGATGTCTTGCACCTTCGTCTTTAATTAGTAGATCATTGGTTCTAAAACCGTGAGTTATGAATTGTCATTACAGACCCCAAATGACATTTGCCTCCTTGTTAACAGCATTTTTTTGTCACTAGGTCTTTAAAAACTTTACAGGGAAGACCAGTTTTATGGTCTGCATTGTAGCTGGTAGGAATGCGGGGACACTGTGATATGTAATGTGACTTGAGGACTGAGAAAACTGGTGGCAGAGCTGGGAGTTGAACCAGAATATCTGAATGCAAGCTCTAGGCCCTGCATCTCCCCACTGTGGCTTCTCTCGTTCTCCTTCAGTAGAAAGTAGTCCTGATTACAGAAGAAAAAAAAAGCCCCAGTTTGAAAAAGGAGGAGAGACATTTTTTGAAAAAAACACCCACATAGACAGACATACAGCATCCATCAACCACTCAGGAGTAGAAAAATCGCAACAGCCAGGTGCACAGACCAAATTCAAATCTGTTATTTATTGATACTACTGAGTGTCTAGATATCCTGGTCAGAAACCAGGGTATTAAGCACTGTCACTTGAGGCAGGCCTGTTCAAGATTAGACACTAAATTCTGACTATTTTTTTTAGCAGGTTTCAGACAATGTTTCTCATTTAAAGTAATTGTCAATCCACCTGGGGTTTCAGCACAATTTACATTTATGCTTGATTTTCTAAAAAGAGAAATGGATATGAAATAAAGGGGCTGATTGTCTGAATCATATTCAAAAGAAGTAATTTATTAAGCCTATAAAATTTGAATTTGGAAAGTAGTGTTACCTTCCTGTGACCAAATAATGTATTTATCTAGAGAGAACTAAGCAGAAAAGCTCTCAAAATCACTTTGGAAGGGCCATCATGCTGAGATACGTTACAATATTAGGACCTACATTTCAGCCATAGCTTCAGCAATCTCCATCTCATAAATCTATCCAGAATGTAGTTATATTCCTGACCTCTGCTTATGTACAGCATGTTTTAAAGGAAGCAGTAGGATTTTATTTCCAATGAAGCATTAAAAAACTGTTGATTTCAGTGGAGGTGTGCCTAATGAGCTCTATCTGCAAAGAAAAATTACTCTAAGAGGTCATTAGGAGACAGCTACCTTGCTTGCATCCACCTTTTAGACTCTAAAGCCAGTTGTGCTTAGATGACACTGGGGTTTGTGTCCATAAGGGAACTGGCAGCTTGTTCACACTGTTTTCCTTTTGCAATCACTTACTTTGGCCAACAGCAGCAGCGGCACCAAAGTGAGTCTGGACTGAGTCCCAGAGCTCTTCTGCAGCAGAATCCCTCCTGTGTTAGGACATTTGAGAGAGGCTTTTGGATTTCTAGCCTCTTCAACTCTCACTTCAGCTTCAGCAAGGCTCCCCTACTCCCCACATAAAGAGTTTCTGGCCTAGAAAATTTGTGAACACTGGTGTAGGATTTGTGTGGCTTCTTTGCATGCTCCTTTAATACTCTGATCGTCAACTGGGCTGTAGACTCTCTGGCTATCTGAAGGATGCTTTCTTATTTATAATGTCTTTTACTTACCACATACGTTTAGTCTTTTATTCTCAAGCAGGGTTTGTTTGACAAAACAACAGATATTCCTTTTCTCTGGCAATTCTCAACATAATTCTGATGAGGCAGTCTTGAAGAGTAACAAAATTGTTTAGAAGAGAAGGTGTTTCCAAGCACTTTTGAAATATTCCTTTGACAAACTGACAAAATTATAGGCTGGTAATGTTTGAAGGCTGTGTGTGTATATAGAAGTGTCAAACATCATCTGGAGTCTGCTGAAGAGGAGCAGAACTATGGACAAAGTGTCTCAGGTTCAAAGGTTGCTCCAGACTGGGAGGTTAGCTGGTAAGCATTTACCAACCACTGTTTCCAAAACCAATCATAGATCCATCTTTTTATTGTCCTTTTACAAAACCCCCCAAAGTCATTCCTTTTCCTTTCTGCCATGATTTTTTTTTTCTCCTCAGGGTGTGGGCACAAACTGTTGATTGCTACAGGGGGTTTCAGCAGAGTTCCCACGCCATCCTCACACTCTGACTATTTTCCTCCAATTTATTTATGAGCCAGATGTCTTAATTTTGTAATCCTGTTTAACCTAGTTAACAGGATAGTGTTGCAGTCTTTTCCTGTGCATAAGGCTGTCCTTTCCCATAACGTTTCCACCAGCCCTCTTCTAAACCTCTTCCTCCTAGGAGCCGCAGCAGTTGTGTTGCTGAAATGGAAGCGTCTGCATTATCAGGAAGCCACAAATAGGGAAGAAAATCTTCAAAGTTAAAATCTCATTTCTGAGCAAACAGTTTTTAAGTAGGAGCTTATTCCCTGGGTTAAAAGTTACTTATTTTGCAAAATAGTTCCAGTAAGACATGAAACAACGCTGATGTGAATTAAAAGCTATTGCTTATATGCTTGCTGCCTGGAAACTGAACTCTGGTTCACCAGTTCTGGCACTTAGCTTGCCTTTATGTTCTGACTTGTCAAGTTTCCGAATCTACTTTGTTTCCACTAGTTTAAATGCTTGAAATGCCATCTGAATGTCTGTCATGTATACAGTGGAGGTTAATTTGTAGAGCAGTGACTATTGCAAGGATTTGCAGAGTGCTGCCCGTGGACTGTTAGTGGTAGAGCTCGAAGTTATGTGCCAATGACTTCTGAGCACTAATTGCATTCTTGTGCCCAGGGCTGGAGCAGTAACCGTTACCATCACTTGAATGAACTGACTCTGGGAACTGTAGGATGGCAAGGCACCAATAGTAATGGAAAGAGAGTGAACAATAGTGAAACATTTTCCGTGACATTTATGGGGTTTCTAAGCAGTTAGGGGACAAAAAAAGCCAGATATTGTGACAGAGATTATTTTTGTCTATGATTTGAAATGCCCTGACAAATTAACATTTAGTCCAACAGTGCGCTGCTTCTCTGATGGTACTTTGTCAAAAAGGGGGCATGGGGTTTAACAATTCGTGTATTTGTCATTTCCCTGGCATCCCCCTCTCAATCTGATACCTTCTGGTAACCTCAGGAAGTAGAGAAGCTAAAATGCAATTGGAGTGAATATAAGTTTTCCTTCCAGCAGTAGAAAACTACCATGCCATTACTCAAATTGTGACTGTGTGTAAACACTAATATTAAAATCATCTTCTGCTGTTTTGTTAAAGAGCCTTTCTGTTGTCACTGAATCACAGTGTGGAAGCCAAGATTGTATCTACAGATAACTTGGGTGTTTGCATGCATCAGGGCTAGCACATGCGAGAAAAAGAAAACTTTTTGTGTGCCCAAAGTTTTAGATTGAAATATTTGTTAAGTAATACACACATGCGTACCAACATGAGGTGGGTAAGTGGTGATTGGGACATTGCTTTTAATTTTCTTGCTTGCTCACTGGGTGATTTTAAGTCTTTGTACATTGATTTTAATGTTCTGGGGTTTTTGGGAAGCTAAAACCATTATCCATAAAAAAGCCCCGAGATCATCAGGTGAAAGATATTAAAATCTGTTCTAATAACAGAGTACCTGAGATCTCACAGATTTATCAGAGTTACAGCCTATGACCAATTACATTTTTTTTCTATTCACATGATATTTATGATGATATATGATATGAAAACTACAGAAACTACTAAAAGCAGAATTTTACTGTAGATCAATGAAAAAATTGTATGAATTTTACTGTAGATCATATACGTATATATAAAAAAAGCCCCAAATAAATAATATGCCCCTAATTTGTGTTTCTATAAAGAGAGACAAGTGACTAGTTCTTTCCGTCAAGGTATTGCCCACGAAAGCAGATAAAGATTAGAAAGTTATTCTTTTAGTACTTTTAAAAATCTGTAGTGCAGGATAAATGCAGGAAGTGCAAGAAAAGGATGCAGTTAAAATTTTTTGAGGGAAAAGACACATGGATAACTGGTTACTATATCATAAAGCAAATATTTTATGAAGATAGACTTATTTGTTTCAGTCGTTGCATAAAAAGAAAATATAATAACCATATTTTCCTTCTGAAACAAGAAAGATACACTGAAAAAAAAAAGGTGTTAGTAATTAACCTGAATGGAGTACATCACCTCTGCAAGTGTATAAAGGGCTGAAAAATTATGCAGGCAGCGATTAGAATTACTTCCCAATCCAGTAATTGTCATGCTTATTAAATATATACTAGAAGCATTCATTAATCCCATTCCCACATCAAATCAGTTGTCTTCCCCTCTGCAGATCTCCAACAATTCTCTTTCTAATTGTTTCAGTTTTTCTTCATATCTTTTCTGCTTTCCTGGTGAATTCTTAGGTGCTAGAACCCTATCTTCCAGGGCTAGAAGGAGAAGCAGCAGAGGAGTTCCTTGAAAGCTGAGTGTTAATTACGGAAGAGTAACCAAAAAAAAAAAAAAAGTTTTTCTTCTTCTCCCTTTCTTCTGCAAATATCAGCTCCTGAGGTTGAGTGAGGACTTTTCACCAGTCATCTTTCTTTTCCCAAATAGTGCCTCAGGAAGCAACCCAAAATCTTACTTAATTATACACATAGAAAGCATATGTAGTAACAGGTAAACTTCTTTGTTTAAAAAATGTGAAATAAACCATCCTATTTCCAATAGTCATTATATATTAATTTCTAGGATATAATACTGTCTCATCCTGCTGTATGGACCTGGAATTCTGAAGTCAAATGTGCCACCATTTCTGGTTGTGCAACATGTGCTTCCTGCACCCATCTTGGAGAGATTGATGTGCTTTTGCACGTTTATTGACAGAGAGTTAAAGAAAGGAATTGACTCAGAAGTGAATATGCTTTTATGGTCCGGTGAGAAAATGACAATGAACTTTTAGATTTCTTGAAAGAAGGTGATGATTTTAAATAATCTTATTTTCATGTTGTTGTATGGTTCTTCTCAGATAAACAGCATTGGACCAAGCCAATTATACTGAATGGGATATTCTGAGAAAAATACCACAGCTGCAACATCTGTACCAGTTATCACAATACAAGAGAGAGTGTTTCTGCCTAAATTCACAAATTGTGTAATTGCATTCTTCCTACTTACATTTTTCTGTAAAATGAAGTAGTTATGTCCTCTCCCAAACTAGAACAGTATTGTCAGGTGTCTTGTGTGTGCCACATAGTGACAGCTGCACTTAAATTGATGGCAAATCAATTTCTGTGTATGATATGTACAGTCATGATGTATATTCATAAAGTATATTCATAGTTGGTTAAAGTTGCAAAGTTAAATTCTCAAATGTCAGAAAATACAGGAATTATTGGTGTGACCTATATTCAGCCACCTTATGGTATGATCTTACTAGTATCATTTGCCCTCCAGAAAATTGCAAACCTTTGTTTCTATTGCCACAGTTAAATATGTAGTAATTGATTTTGCAGATCGTTTACAAGGTGAAGCACAGAGATGCATTTGAAACAGAAACTTAAAGAAAGTCCAGAGTTTTTTAGGTTGTGGATGTTGCTCAGGGCCAATGTCTCACCTTTTTTGAGGTGATCCAGGAGATCGAAGATCTCAGGGACAGTTTGTCTTCCTGAGGCTGGGCTCCACACGTAAAGTGCCTGGAGCCTTCACAATGATTGATGACCGCTGATACAGACAATCAAAAAACGATTAGCTGAAAATCTGTATGCTAAAATGCAGTTAGAGGACTAGACCTCTGTAGAATTTTGGGGTAGGTTTCATTCCAAAAATATTGGGGAATGGGTTAAATATACAACTCACCTGAGAGTTTTAGCCGTCAAAGAAAACGAATATTCATAGTAAGTAACTTTATTGTAGTTTTTGCGTACAGCTATTGGAAAGCTGTTTGGAACTCCAGCACAACTGAAATGGAGCGTGACGAGATGGGTTAATACAGGCGTTACAGTGACAGGCAGATGCAATTTCCATATTAATACCCACCCCTCCTGTGAGCAAGCACAGTGAATGTTGTGCCTATGGGAGAAAGGGAAGGTGAAGGTCTTTTGCATTTTTTTTCTATCATATTAATGAAAATAGCACAATATGTGTTCCAGACAGCAGGTGGGTGTTTCAAACATGACAAAAAGCAATAGCTGTTGTGTTTCAGATTTCCAGAATAGTGAACAATAGGAAGGACATAAAAATATCTTGGCTGTTTCAGCTTTATCAAATAACCAGAATTTTTTCAGTGTTAGTGACAAGAAAAGTTTATTGGGTTTTATCAAATCTGTTCCCATTTATTACAAAAAATAAGCATTCTTTACTTGACAAGTATTCCTACGAAATTTCTAATAATAAAGAAATTGAAGAATATTATATAAAGGAGTTCATAGGAAATATATTTAAGTAGAATAGAATTTGAGATTATACATATACCTTTAAATCTAAAACGCATAATTCCGTGGCTCACACAGAGAAAAGCAAATTTTATTCTACCTGTTCTCCTTCTCTTCTTCCTGAAAATATTCCTGAATGTTTTATATAGTACTGAAGATATAAATGTGGAAGTTTGTTCTTAGCAGTAGGTAGGAAGAAGCTGGCTGTTGGGTGACTGAGATTCAATATTTATCCAACACATTCCTAATTAATGATTTTACTTTTTTTTAATAACATGGTATTTATTTTTTGTTTTGTTTTAATCACGTGTTGGAAAACACTAGTGAAATGATTAATTTGGTTAACATTACCTCCACGGTCCATATGCAGTTTTATTGCTGATCAGGTGCTACTGACTGGAATATATAATTACTGAGCAGTTTTGAAACCTGCTTCCATATCTAAAAAGCTGACTGAGTTTACATATGAAGCTTTACAAAACTGCCTTTGAAAATCTTGGCTCGTGTAGCTTTAAAACTCAAGTGGAAATTGTTTTAGAGCTTTTGCAAGATACATAGTACTTCCATTTTTGGTAGAATATTGTTTTTTGTAACATTTGGCAATTCAGATTCCTTTATTGGCTGAACTGTGGAATCAGATTTAATGCATTCATGTATTTAAAAAAACCTTATAGGATCATTGCACTTTTGGCAACAAAATTGTAGCTTGATAGAGTTGTCTTTTTTGGAATTAGTGACTATGCATCACTATTATCTCTTTTTAACAGAGATAAAAATTGACTAAGCTGAAGAAGATTTGAAGGCACTTGCATTTTTCAGAGAGATATCACTCCTGTTTGGTCCAAGAAAATGACTAATAAAATCACTGTGTTGCTTGTCCATCAAGGGGTTAGGTGAAGAGTTAGTAGTAATTTCTGAAAATCTCTGATGAGTATGATGCTTATACAGATTCAAAGACCTTTCTGTCTGTGATCATAAAAGCTGCTGATGTGATGCAGGAGGAATGCATACTATTAGTGACTTTTTTTTCTCAGATCTGGTCTTTACAAAATCTAGTGTAAGCTTACTATGTTTGCCTGATTGGTTGGGTTTTTTTAATCCCAAAATAAAAATGTAAAAATAAATTTGTGTGGGACATCTCCAAACCAGTTATGTTCAACTCTGATCAATGCACTACTTTTTTTCAAGGTGAGGAAAAGACAGGGGGAATCTTGCAGACAAATTAAAAATAAAGCTATTGTTCTTATTTAGAATCGAGTTGGTTTGTAAGCAGCTAAATGTACTTACATTTGCCACCTTCCTCTGTTATGTCAAATTCTCATACATTCTGCTGTTACTTAACAAGGAATGCCTGTAAAAAGTAAAAAGAAAAACAAAAAAAATCCTTTTTGATCTTCCAGTAATCTATGCCATGGAGACTTAAGTCAAAGGTGCCCTATTTGTGTTTATTAACCATTAATGGATTATTTTCTCCATTAAATTTGGCCTACAGTTGTCTAACATATACCAACTTATATTCACACATTCAGCTTTGTTTCTGCATGGTGTGAAAAAGAGCCTCTTCTTGTCTGTCCTGAACCTTGCATGGGGGAGTTTCATTTCATGCCATCTTGTGTTAGAAGAGAAGCGTGAGTGTTCATACCTTATTCATCTTCTTGCTACTCCTGATGTTGTAGTCTTGTATCTGGCTTGCAGGCCGAGCGGACATAGTCAATTTAGCTGTTTCTTGCACCAGACTTGGTTCACACTTAGAATCATCTCACTTGTCTTTCTCTTATCCTCTTTTCATTTCTTTTGTATCTTTTTTTTTTTTAAATGGGAAGAACAGAACTACACACAGTGTTCATTGTAGTGTGCCTCATGAGTTAATAAAATCTGTGATTTACGAAGATGCTCTGTCCTCCCTTCCTCTCCTAGTAATTTCTAGCCTTCTATTTACTTTTTAAACTAACTTATCTGATGTTTTTATAGTAATATTTTAGCCCCAAGATCTTGTTTCTGAATTATGTCAGTTCTGAGTCCATCTGAGTATGTTGAAGAGTACAGGGCCAAATAATACTTTTAACTCCGCAAAAGGAAACTGATAGATGAGCAGCTGTAGAATTTGGGATGTGAGAAAGTTAACAAATGCTTTAGTGTATAGGAATCATGTGGTTTTATTCACATGATTATGTCTGCACGCTTCACGGGGCAATATTAATTCAAAAACATTACACTGATAGAAAGCATACAACAAAAATATCAGATAGAGCATGTATGCTATTGAGTATCGCAATGAAGTAAGCTACAATGAGAATAACTCTAGGATGATGTTTTGCCAAAGTAAGTCTTGCATTTCTCCTTAGTAGTAAGAGTCTCCTCCTCCTCTTCTAAACAGAAACAGTTCAGTAGTAGGAAAAATTGGTATTGCTGAATGAAAAATGGGAGCAGCAATGCACTTGAGACTTTTGGCTTACAACGAGTTGAAAGAATGGGAAAACGCAGAGAGGTTAAGTAGTAGGAGCGATGAAAGATTTATTGAACTTGCTTTATCTGGAAAGATTAATAGAATTGAATCCGAAGCCTCCTAGATTTTGAATGAATTAGATTTAAAAGTGCTTAATCCTCAAGTACTAATTCATGGAAAATATCACCATATTCAAAGAAAGAGGCAAACAGATCTAAAGATCTTCTTATGTTCCTTTGAGTTTGGGAAAGGACACCTGCTGATATGATCCAACATTTATATGAAGGAACATTGGATGTGAAATGAACATGCTGCTAATAAAGCCTGGGAATCTAAAGATTTAAACTTTTGTGGTGTGAAAAAAGCTGAGCAAAAATTGTGTTTCCCACTCCCCCACTGATCAGAAAGATTTGTATCGATTGATTGCAAGTGCCAGCAGTTCTCAAAGCTTTATTTTTTTTTTTAATTGTTCTCTCATCTCTGTTTCTTGAATACTTTGCCTCCTCCTCTACAGATACTTCTTTTGATTTTCAAACTGGGACTAGTGCTGCTTTTCCATGTTGCATGAGAACTCCAGAATAAATCCCATCATAAGCTGCCTTCTCATGGCTCAGTTCCTTGTGTGCTTCCCTTATTACTTGCTTGTCCCTCACCCCAGTTGATGATCGATTTAAGTTTTTAACTCAGCTTCAAAGTGCCTGTGCCTCCTCCACTCTAAGTCAGACTTAATCTTCCCTTTATGGTTGGAGTCAACGTGGGCTTTATCGTTATGTTTTTCTTGTAACCTTTCCACAAAGGGAGATTTTGTTCCACTGTAAGGTCTTATGTTGTTGTTCTAATTGGTATGGCTGACTTGATAATATCCCAAGGTTCAGGGTCATACAGTGCTAAGCATATTGCAGAAATGTGCAGTAATGACAAAGACAGTTTCTGTTGCAGTTATTACAGCCTTTTGACAGTAGGTCTCCCACATTAGATTCTGAGGTTACAATTATCTTTCCTTTTCTTCTGTTTATCTACTTAGATGGCATTCTTTATGGCTGTATAAGCTCATCTTAAAATGGGAACTTTTTGCAATGTTTTTTATGTAATTATAAAGATCACAGGCTCAGTAATACAATGATGTTTAATTAAAATAATTGGTGAACTTGAGCAAAACTTTCATGTATAATTTTTGAGAGCTACTTCTGTGATCCATCTGGCCCACCCAGATCATTAAGTTATCATTGATCATTTGTAGAATAGATGTCTGTAGCTGTTGGGACATACTTTGAAGTTTGTGCTGTGAAGAAATATTTATTCCTAATTACTGACTTCCTTTTGCAGGGCTAAGGCAGCTATACAGTGTCACTAGTGTAGAATCCTGTGTAAGCCCAACTGATCTAAAGTTTATGAAGGAGTGCACTATTACTGACACTATACTTTTAAAAATAGTTTTTCTCTCCAACTGCTCATGTAAAATTCCATATATAGGAAGAATTCTTCAGAAGATAAACCAAGATTTAATGCTACCTGGGACTATCAATAGCAGCTGCTGGTTGGCTAAAGCCATGTGTACACAATACACATGTTCAAGCAAAGGAGTTCATTATATTCTTGTGTGTCTCCAGGAATCCGGAAAGACCGCAGAGGTGGGCGAATGATGAAACAAAAACGTCAAAGAGAAGAGCAGGATTCCCGAAACGGGGAGGCTTCTTCTACAGAGCTGCGAGCTCCCACCCTTTGGACAAGTCCACTGGTGGTTAAACATAACAAGAAGAACAGTCCAGCCCTGTCCCTGACGGCAGAACAGATGGTCAGTGCCTTGCTGGAAGCTGAGCCACCCATAGTTTACTCTGAATATGACCCAAATAGACCATTCAACGAAGCCTCCATGATGACGCTGTTGACCAACCTTGCAGACAGAGAATTAGTGCATATGATCAACTGGGCAAAGAGAGTTCCAGGTAAGGAAAAAAAATGCCCCAGTGGACTATAAAGGCCTCTACATGGCAAAACAACAGAAAAAAGACACCGGTTTTCACACTGCATATTCTAATTTAGGGCAAATTGTTTACCTAAGTATAAATACATAAAAAAATCACAAATTTTATGTTATATTGGCTGATAAAAAACTATAGTGCAATGTAAGTGACTTTTGAAGAAAAATTTATTCAAGAAAAGATACTGCCCCACACTGTAGAATGTTTGATGTTTTTTGATTGCAAATCATTTTTTTTTGGATAAGACCCAGCAAAATTAAAGGTAAAAACAGATTGCTAAAAGACAAATCTAATCAATTTGATCTAATTAAATTATGTTAATTATTTAGATCCCTTTTCAAACAAGGGTTATTCTCATGTCTGTAATGTAAGCCATAAATTCAGCATCACTACTGAGCCCATAAGAATTTGTATTATTATTTAATTACCAGTTTATCTTCTTGACCATAAATTACAGATCTTCCATGAGTTTTGGGTCTGAAAACCAGATCCAGAATAGCAATTTTTGTATGAAAATTTTTTCCTTCTGGAACTATGTGTTTTTATCTCTATCATTTTGGTGCATCATGGTTGCCCCTCTTTTCTGGAAGGGAATTACAGAATTGTGGGAAGTATGTAACATTTTTGTTTGCACGTATGTTACACATTCATTCATGTGGCTTAATTAATTTATACCAACGAAACAAGAGAGTAGTTTTGCAATTAAAATTCATCATCTTTTAAAATTTCAGTCTACAAGACTACTTTTCATAAGTTAACATTTAAATATTTATTAGAAATTTATTGCACATACTGTACTTTTAGCTTTGTAAAAATACCGGCATACATGGTAATTTATACTTTATAATTCACTGGGATTCTGATCTCTTAAATTTTTACTGTAGCCATTTATTTCATTAAAATTATGTAGCTGCTCTATGAAGGGATGTTAGAGAACACTACCACAGCTCTCACTCACATAGTGTATTACCTCAACAGCATTACAGACGGGTTGTCCCATTTTTCTGGTTTCCTGCATTTAAACTTGGCAAGACTCTTCCTGGTAAATCAATAACCCATAAAATCTGAGTCTTTTCCAGTCCTCATGGGTTCCCTTTTTACCACTTTTCACATGTCACTTTGTGGGCTCCAGCTATGATCAATGAGAACCTGTGTGTGTTTCATTTCTCATCGTATCTTATAAGAAATCACCTGAGAATTTCATTCTTGACAAAATCGCAGTGGTTAAGACATGATCCACAGTCTGTTCAAGTCAAGGGTGGGTTTTCCTGGTCATTTAGGTATGCCTTGGATCATGCTTTTAGAAAATGCTTTTGAAAAATGAACGTATGTCCATAGTGTTAAAGCGATTCACTATCAAAACAGCTAAATTCAAATGACCTTTCGACTGATTTTAGAGACGCAATTAGTCTAAGTCTGCTAAAATTCATTAATTTACATTCAAAATGAATCTACCACACTCTAAATTCATTATGTTGTCCAACTGGAAACATTTGTCTTCTATGACATTTGATTCTGATAGTGTAATTAATGAAAATGTGTTTAGATAAAAAGCAACACTGTTAGGGAACTCAGATACAT
The DNA here is from genome assembly GCF_964199755.1 of Larus michahellis. Taxonomy (NCBI): domain Eukaryota; kingdom Metazoa; phylum Chordata; class Aves; order Charadriiformes; family Laridae; genus Larus; species Larus michahellis. The sequence goes on from NC_133898.1 coordinate 61,631,363, forward strand.
TTTTTATTCATAAATCTCTCTAAAACTGCTTGCCGCAAGATGATTGCATCTGGTGAAGATCAAAAAACTGCCTGGTTTACCAAATATATGCTTTATTTCCCAAGCAAGCTTCTGAAATTGTAAAATCAAATGTATAAGTTCGTCAACTATTTGTGTATATTTGATGTATTTTACATGGAAATATATGTGTCTGTTAATTGTCAAAATAGCTCCCAAGAAGAAACTAGGCCAAATGACTCTATGTATCTGCATTAATAAGTACTCTAACAGGTGAGGTTTATTATAAAACTAGTGAACTTTGGTTAAAAAAATAAATAAATTCCTTCCCAGTCAGAGCTTAACTTATTAGGTACCGCACAAACAATCGTACCAAAGGAAACTCCTAAAGCAAGAGAGGTAGAATATGAATAGTTTGGGGATTCTGAAAGTCCTGGACACCTAGCTGGCTCTTTTTGTTGCGTCTTGGATGCATGACAAAAAAGCAGAAATTAAAGTATTTTAGAAAGTTGATTTAAAAGAATTCAGGACCAATTGTTTACCTGCCTCTAAAATTCTGTCCTCCTAGACTAGGAATTTTGGAGCTAGGTGCTTAAATCCTTTTTTTTTTTTTTTTTTTTTAAATCTCTCATTTGGTCCCTAGAAAAGGTTGAGTGTTCTTAGTTGCTGATATTAAATCTTAGAAGTACTGAACACCTTTCAAAGACAGGGCATTTGCTTGGACTGTTTGCCTGTTTCCTTCTGCTGGAATGTACTGGCAATATATATTAAGAGAAGTGTGTCTGGCAATATAGGTCGTATTTTCACCTCCACAGTATGTTGCCTTTGAATACTCCATTATTACTAGGAATTATGCAATACTGCTTAATTAAAGAGGATTTTTGTATACTTTACACATGAACAGAGGAACTGAATAACTTCTTTCTGTTAGGTGAAGTATTTTGTGCAACAGCATTGTGGGATTCCACTCAGTTATTTTCTCAGCCGATTTACTAAGATCTCAAGCTTCAGAATCAAGGGTAAAACCAGCTTTTTTCTAAAAAGTGGATGTGCTTTTTACCAGTATTAAAAAGCAGTCACAGAAAACAGCCTCTCCTATGCACATCTCTCAAGCCTTGGAAGCATTGCACAAGTTCATTTACCTGAATGCAGGCACTTAGCTGACAGAAAGCAAGGAGCAAAGTCAATACCAGTGGCTGGGTGGCATATTTCTTGAGGAAGGAAGAAATTGATATTAACAGAGCAGAAATGGAATAAAGATACAGCTTACAAGTAAGCATAAGGGTTTTCAGGGACATGTTTGGAGTTTATTTTGCTGCATAGGCTTTAAAGAAGAGGGAATGTGTCAAAGCAACCTGTAAAGACATTGTTTTGGTCAGACAGTCTGATGATGATGTGCATAGGTGAGCATGGAAGAATAAACAGCTAATTAGAAGAGGTACTGGATACAAGTGAATCTGTTCTACAAAAAGGAGTAATTAAAATTAATTTATGATGGCCTGTGTAGTATAATGCAGGCAGAGATCTGCTATAAACACATGCTGAGAATAATCTCCAAAATGAGGTGAGCCCTTGCAGACCTGACATGGTCTAAATCTTTATTGTAACTTGTTCAGCAGTAGTTCAAACTTGCTTAAATTGACTCTGCAGTCTTGGTGGTGTTAAAAACTGCTGGGGAAAGAGAACTTGTGGCAGCTTCTTCAGCATAACTTTAAAAAATGATCTGCAATATATAACATGATTGTTAACTGAGGTCATAACAAAGTTCTCCCATGACGATGCAACTCATAATATGCCAAGTGCATAAAAGCTTCTTTTAATTTTCCTTTGAAACCTTGGCAACTGATACAAGTGGGTTTGCCAGATTACATTAACAAATATCTTGTACAGTGTCCTATGACGTATACAAAAAATTCAGGATGCCCCACAGGACCTGCTCCGTACATGGCCTAATGGGCATTTTGGCTTAAGTCCTCCCAGATGGCCTCTGTAAGACACCAGTGGTGCCTTCTGATTAGCCCAGCCAGCTGGAATAAGGCGGGTGCAAACAAGCCTGTGATGGGCTAGACTTTACATACACATGTAAACTGAGCCTTTTACCATTTCATTGGGACAAATCACTAAAAATCACATGTAGGCAAGATATCAGTGTAAATGGAGAAATGTTCTGCTCGCTTCTGAATCACGTATTCCTGAAAGATATGGCTTTCTATTTTCTTCTTAGTTTACATAACATCTTGGGGTTATGGTACCACCTTCAGTCACATAGAATGAGGTTTTTTAGTTTAGTGAATTTCCACCGTGGTCTTTGATGCAATGAGCAAAAACCATTACTTTGCTTTTCTACAGAAATGCTGATACGTCAAAGGAATCAACTCACTGTGTTTAATTATTCACTTACTATGTATATCATTTAATATCTGTATTTGGAGTACTGTATTCTCTAAAAGAAGCTGGTATTTTCAATGTAATCATCAATAACGTTTTTGTGCAGAAACTCTTGAGATGGTAAGAGACATTATGAGCTTATACAGTGAGCTCATGGTAAAGAGTGTAGCTTTAAGGAAATTTTGCTGCAAGGGTGAAACCTTTGGCACTGCTGCTACAGTTTTGTGTAACTATTTACTAGAAGTACAGTAGCTGTACAACTTAATAGCCCTAAAATGGTACACTGGGCATACAGGCTTTGAAGTTTTGAGATGATTCACGGTGCTGTACTTATTTTATGGCTTCGTGAACCGAGGAGATAAACATTTTGGCACTGATTTTTTTTTTATTTCAAAGCCACAGAAGTTGCTATTTTCTTAAGATATTGTTTTCCTATTTGACCTTCTAAACTGCTCTGTTTGTTAAATTAGGAACAGTGTGTAAAGAGGCCAACAATAGCCACAATTTTACACTGCACTTCAGTGACACCAAACCTTGGAAAAAAAAAAAAAAGTCAGCTTGCAGTGGAAGGAAAGAAGTCTTTATAGAAGAGTGGTGTGTGTTAATAACCCTTTAGGTACAGGGCAGTTTTACAGAGCTTCAAAGCTTAAAAAAAGGAATGGCTTGCAATCCCTGTAATAATTTTTAATAAACCTTCCAAAATGTCTCCTTTATAGTCTCTCCTCCTTTGACTAATGGGCTTGCTGTGAAGATTTGTAGAATGTTATTTCAAAAACCAGCCCTCTGCTTATCTGTTTAATCTGTTGAAGTGATACTCGTAACTGCTGCCCTGACTTCATAGGGGAAAAACAGAGGAAGCAAATAGATCTGCAAGCAAGAGAGAAACGATAACAAGCATCTGGATCTTACTTTACGGCTGCTTTTTGCTAATTTAATTTCTGTGAAGTTTCAATTCATTACCATGAATGTGAGAGATAAAAATCAATCCTTATAGTGGAATAAGGTAATCAGTTACCATTTGACTTTGAACATCAGACTGAGAGGTATCTCATGAAATAGCATGATTATGCAAGGCAGTGGAGTTATAAATTTTGAATATGAAATAAAAGCTTTCCGTCCCTGTATTTTCTTAGTCTGGGAAGCATCTTTAGTCTTTCATGTCTATATTGTGTAAAACCAAACAACCCCCCTTTCCATCCTCCTCCCCCAGCTTCTGGGTGCTGTATGAGACAAACCTACTCTTGCAAGTAGCTTTTATTTTTATTATAAATAGAATTGTCTTTTAATGCTTTTGAAACTCAGTGAGGTGTATTTCCTCCTGTGGAGAAATTTAAATGAGAGGAAGAGGACAAGACCATGTGACACAATGGTTTGTTGGCAAGAAACTGAGGGGAAGACTCTGATTCTAAAGGACAGGGAGACATCTGCCAGAGCGATATGCACCGGGAGCTTGTGTCAGACAGGGAAAAGCCAAAAGGCGAGAAGGAACAGTTCAGCAGAAGTGCTTGGAAAGGAATATAAACTTTGGCTGCAGGTATCTGTGGGAACAAAAATACAGGGAGTGCTTTAACTAGCTGAAGACTGGAAGAAAAAGATAGTAGGAGGAAAAAGGATCAGGGTCAACTGTGAGATTGGAAATTTAAGAGGTATCCTAATGCAATGGTTTTGAAAGCCTAGGGAGTCCCTAGAGTTGGGGATGTAGAAGGGGAGATAAATGCATCATGACTAGGGTTAGCGAGCTGACCAGCATCAAGGAGAGTCCAACTGTGAGAAAAAGTAGAGGGCACATGCAAGAGAACCAGAGGAAGAGGATACTGGAAATCAGTCAGATGAGCCAAGAGTAACTTCAGCAGCTCAGTCCTGGGCCTCTTACTCATTCCGAGGGCTCCTGCTGGAGGACAGTAATTTGTTCAGGGGATCTTCAAAGCAGAAGGATCTGGTTGTCGCCTGTTCCCCCTGCCACAGGAAGAGCCTGTGATGTTGTCTGCTTACTAGCCCTGTCGTATTTCCTCTTCTCAGCCATAGTCTTTGAGCTTCGCACCCCATTTTTTCACCAGGAGTTTCCTGGCAGTGGGGATTTACAAGAATCTATTCAAACAGGGTCACTTCATTTGCATAAATTTTCAGTCAAGGGAAACAGAGTCAGGAAAGGAAAAGTAGCTAGAGAACCACTTTACATCTTTCTTCAGAGAACCTTTGAATGAGCTCAGAAGTATATCCTTGAGGGTTTTCTAATACATATCTTGCAACATTTAATAATTAATTTTTTTTTTATTTTTACTAGCTTTTTTTACAAACTCCTAAAGCTAATTATGTAGGTTTCCAGATTTTATTTCTTTGTCCAGAAGAAAGAGATTCTGAAGAGTAAGTTGGGTGTTGGTGCTGTTACGAGAGTGCATCTGCCTATATCCCTTTTAGCAACATTCTGTGGCCACAATTAAAAGCTCTACTTCGTATGTCAGGTGATATTTCATTCAAAAGCATGATAAACATCAGTAATTCTTTCTAATATTACAAAAATCCAACATTAGAGAAATTCATAGAGAGTGCTATATTGTCCTCTCGTTCACAGCTGTAGTTACTTTGCATAGAAAGGTGACTGCCAAAAGCTATTGAATCAAGCATGTTATCCAACCTTCTAGCCTCCATGAATTTAGGAAAGCTGTAGTAAGATACAAGTTTATAAACAAATAGAGAATGACAGTGACTGTCTTTTCCTTATGCTTCATAACTGTAGTTGTTTTCTGTGCACAGGATCAAAAAATGGCTGTGGCTTTCTTTTAAGAAAATGAGTTTCTGTTAAGATGGAGGTAAATGTGTGTAACATGCTATGAAAATTCACTTTTTTTCAGATAAAGTGTGTTTTGTATATTTAGACAAAAGGAGATATAGCTAACTACATTCTTCATAACATTTGTCCAATAAATCAATAACAGTTGGAACCCCAATATTTCTTTTTAACTGCTATAATATTTGTTCTCCCAGAGATGTCTTAGTTCCCATCTTTGTTTGTGGAAGTGAATAGTTTGAAAAACAATTAATACAGGCATCCAAAGCTATCCATTTACTAGCTCAGCACAATAACTATGTTCTACTCTAGGTGATTTTTTCAAAGAAACACCCTTCTTCAGAGTGCTGAACCTCAAACACATCTCTCCATCTAAATATCCCTGCCTGGAGTTTATGCTGAAGTTTAAATTTAAATCTGAAGACAAACAGCCTGTAAATCTGTTTCTACAAGTATGCACATATCCAGATACATTTATTAAGATTATGTAAAGTTCCTTATGTACACAGTGGTTTTAAAATCAAGACCCAAAGAGCCTTGTATATGAACCATAAGGTGGACTCTGTTCAGAACTTTCCAGAGTAAGAAATATTTGAATTTCAATGTTTTGGATTTTGGGGCTTACCAGCAAGCTGTGTCAAAGAACAAATTTCTTCGGTAACCAAAATTGACTTAGTGTAAGTAATTTTAACACCCATCATGTAAGAAGGAGCTTTTAACAAGAACTGCTTACATATTGGAGTTCATTGGGCATTCAACAACATACTAGTTCATTTTGTAATAGATGTTTGAAGATGAAATTCTATTGGTCTTGGCAAACAAAGAGGCAAAAATGAGCATCAGTAATTTTTTTTATATTTTTAGCCAAAACGTAAGGAAATTAAATACTTAAACTGTAATATTTTATTTCTAAAAGAAATGATCCTTTTATAAAAACATTTCCTGCTATTTTTCTTTAGCTGATAAGTAATTTACACTCTTGGATGAACATATCTGTCTTAGAGTCTTCAGCTATGCTGAACCCTGGAGCTTTCCAAGAAACGCTCGTTAATTTCCAGTCTAAGTAAACAGTAAGTAATGATCCCTCCTGATTTATTTATTTCTTAAAATAATTTACAAAAAGAATATGTGATTGTTGGAAAGCACTGATGCGATATGTATGTGCATGCGCACATATCCATTGTTCCCTGTTCACATAATTCATATAAATTGGCCCTTTTTACTTGATGTTTAATAACTTCAGCCTAATTCTTTTATTTTCTTTCCAGTACTACATCTCTGAGCATAATCAACTGTAATTCCAGTTTAGAGGTTATTTTAATATCATCTGTATTAGTTTTCAGTTCAAGTGAGTCATTCACTAAAATCTAACATTAGATATATAGGAGTTTTTAAGACCTACAGAAATAATTAGGAGAGATTTATTGCAGACTTCTCCTGGATGGGCTCTTACCCTGTCTGTATCGCTGCAATGGTGCATTATATGACACATCTGTTATGCAGCTCATTTATTTTCTTTAATTATCTCTCCAGGAAATGAACTTTGTGTGTAAAGAGCGCTTTGTTTTGTCTGTGTGTTAGTTATGGACTGCTGCGAATTTAAGCTAGTGAAAGCAAGTTAAAGCATATCCCACAGTGGGATGGGGAATGAGAAATCTGTAATTGCCTTGTCCCTCCAGGAGTTTGTTCTCAGCTAAGAGCGTCCATAAAAAAATATAACCTTCTCTCTTCCTTATGGAAAGTTGTGTTCCTTCTATGAAACGTAGCTGCCCATCACAGTCCTCAGCAGGGAGATGAAGATGAATTATTTATCACTGCAGATAGACTCTGGGTCTAGACCTAAGGCTTGTTAAGTGTCTTGAAAAGAGTAGTCCTGGAAACAGGAGGGAGGACTCAAGATCTTGACTTTGGCTCTGTGTCCTGCTCTCTTTCCCCACCCGAGAAGGGCACTGCCCAGGATGTCAGGAGGTACCCAGCGATTCTCCCGGGTATCTATGATCTGGTATTCCTTGTGAGCAGGCTGACCTCAGAAAAAGAAAATGCACTTTGGCAGAAATTTCAGTGATTTTTTGTCTCTTCAGCTTGAGATTTTTGGTTTGGAGTTTGTTTAGTTGATCCAGTAGGAACTCATGAGACCCAGAAGCAAGGGTAATATACAGACAGGGGGAAAAGTACCATTCAAAATCTCGCTTAGACTCTAGACAAAATGTTTTGTGTTCCCTGTTAAATTACATTCTGGAGTGTTTGAGGTGATTTAGAAAATTAAAGTTAAAGAAATCTCATTTTACTTGATTGGTAAAGATGGCATACTTGGTTAATTTGACATTTTCCAGAGAATATTAAATGTTATGAATAGCCTAATAATGAAGCATCTTCTGCAACAGCTGCCGAACCTCAGAAGACACTTCTGGAAATAGAGAAGTGGTTATGGGCTGCTGGCAAGTGAGCCAAGTGTTTACTAAAACATTGAACAGTCTCTAACTGGGTATGTTTGTTGTATTAGAAACAACTGACCAGATGAAAGCAAAAATCGTAATATTGACATACTCATACAAATGAATATAGTAGTCTTGCATGTCTGACCTATTTCAGAAATCTCCTTTGATTGCTACAAAGGTAATATTTTGTATGAGTTTCACATACATTTGTAGGGAGTACTTTGTGGGATTGTAGTTTCACAAGCATTTCTTCCAGTTGCAACGCTGGCTAGAGCGGTTCCTACCCTTCGCCTTCCTCCTGGGTTGAAGTGGCTGTGCAAGTAGGGGGATTGATCTGGGTTAAAAATAAACCTCTTTTTTTGTGTGTGTTTTGGGTTGTCTATAGCTTGTGTGAGTTCCCCAGTTCAGTTCCTTGCAAAACAGTTAAGCCAGTTGAAATGTGAGGGTGACAGTACACCAGGAACGAGCAGGCAAGTGTTAATATGAGGGTGCTGGAAAGAAATATTCATGTATCAGTACCGTCAATAGTAACATACAGCTCTAGCTCAATCCTTTTTCTAATTTACTGTCTCTTTATTTCTGCTTCAACAGAGAGTTTTTTTCCAATCTCTCCTGTACAAAAGGCAAAAATCTTCCAGTTACTGGCACCATTTACAGTCTCCATCCAGTTTGCTGAAGTATATGTTGTATAGGTTCTACTTTGCATATTTCTGCCTGATCTGTAATATCTTCTGTAATGTGATGCAAGAGCTATGAAGGGTTGGAGAGTCAAAGAGGAAGCACGGTAATTTTCCCCTCATTCCCTGCTTTAAAAGGTTCAGGAAGACCCCGAACAGTTGCATCAAGGTGCATCCTAGTTCATAGACAGTCATAGTTCCTAAGTTTGCCTCCATTGCTGGGGTACAAGAGACTTGCCTCCCTGGGAGGCAAAGACTGGCTGCTCATTTGGAAGACAGAGGAACCCTGGGGCTTTCTTTTTGCTGAGTTACCTTGTGGTTCGTTGCTTATTCTAGCGCGTATTTTTTGTAAGCTGTTCTTCTGTCTTTGTCTTCCAGGAAGGCAGCAAATTCTTCTGTAAGTTCCTTGGGCTGAGATTGCCCTGTACAGGTAGTAAATAGTGACCCAAAGCAAGAGAAGCATGTGGTAGACTTTTTGGAATCAGCAGCTGACTTCTATTCTTCTCCTGCAGGGTGGGATTTTGCAAGGTCTGTGGAAAAGGAAAGCTCTAGTGTATTTTATTCAGTGATGGTGGAATAAACCAGTGGTATTGATTGGTTAATGTCTTGCACATTTTAAAAGCATAGGCAGGTTCTCAGCTGACAGAGGAGAGCTGCCCATGAAAACCTGACGTATTTACTAATGCTGGTACCAATGACTTCATTTTTTTGTTTTTCCGTGTGGTATTCATATAAACACGGCTATGGAGAATCATTGACTCTGATATGAATACCAAATGCACTTTTTTTTTTTTTTTTTCTTCCCCAAGCATACATGAATGATTGTATTCTTTTACACTGGGCCTTTTGGGAAGAATGTTGCCTTACCACTGGGAAACACCAATTTTGCTCCTGAATGTGCCAATTCCTCCCTGTGTTGGTTTGGTATAACTCTCTTATAATATGCCATAGTGTATCCATCCCTAAATTGCTATCTCAGGACTTTATCTGCTGCATGGGAAAGCTGAGATGCATGCTAAATATCCCTGTTGTGAAAGAAAAAAACCAAACCAAACCAGAACACTAATTTGAAGATTCTCGTCCTACAGGTATAAATATTATTTAAATCTGCTATTTTTTTTTTAATGCTCATTACGCTCCTGCTTTATGCTTCGCCAGTATGCCTCTCTTCCCAACAATGTGGCTTACATCTTGCAGGAGTTTTACATGCTACTTTATCACTATCTTGAGAAGTGATCTTTGATACTGCTACGTATATCTAAGGAAAATTAATTACATGTAGGTCTGAAATAATGTCGTGTATTAAAATACATAATTTATTTGGAATCAGTTATGTTTCTCAGCTCTCTTTTTTCTCTGTTTCTATACCTTTGTTCCACCCTATGCATTTTTTTTTGAAGGGGCCACTTCTAATCAACTGTTTGAGAAAGATCCTGACATTTGAATGAAACACTGCCAGACATTATAAATACATTTCCCTTACTGTCTTATTTCAGCAGACAGTTCAGGCAGTGTGCTCTTTTCTTTAAATTCCAGACGAGGCTTTTTTTTTGCCTTCTTTATCAGTAGTAGGGCTTCTGAGAGATTTTGGTAAAACTCCGTCATTGGAGTCTGATGAATTCAGATCTGCTCTTCTTTAGCTGACAGTGAATAATTGCTACCAGCTTTCCCAGAAGATATTTTATTTACGAGTAACGCTGTGGAATAACGTTTAAGTGCTGATTTCAAGTAGGTGGGAGACAGAGGTATTAGCATGTCAGAAACTGCTCTGAAATAATTCAATGATGGGATGTCAGAAGTAGTTCAGTATACTGCCGACAGGCTGCTTTTCCCCTTCTTAACAAGCTGCCAGCCTGACACTGCGTCCCTTGGTCCGAGTCTCTGAGCAGATTGAAAATAACCAATGTTCATAAGGGTAGGAATATATTTAAGTGTGTTTATAGATGCTTATAAATATATATGAGCTGTGGAAGTATATAACAAGAACCCAAGAACCTTCTGTATGCCATCAAATGTGGGCAACATCATTGGGTAGCAATCAGATGGTATTTACTGCTTCAGGGATCCTACACTAAACACAGTTCTTCTGCCTGTGAGGATGGGAGCCTTCCCCCTGAAAAAGTCTTCTGTATGTGATGCCTTGAGGATCAGTGTGGCGATACTGTTCATAAAATGATTTCCTAGTCTGTGTCTGAAGTGTGTGAAGCATCTCTATTTCCTGATCCAAGCTAAAGGGTTTTTTTCATCCATGAGGAATCTATCAAACTCACATTACCTATGCAGATGAAAGAAAATAAAAATAAATCAAATTTTCTCCATAAATGAGAAAGATGAAAACTACCACTTCTTAAAAAGTTTGAAAAAAAAATCAAATTCTAATTCCAGGAGAAACCTGCTGAATTTTAAGTTACACATTTTTCTCCTAATCTTTAATTTCTGCTATTGTACTTATTAGAAGATACTACTGTGATTTTTCTTAACGTAATGGAACTCCATGCAACTTTCCAGTCCTGACACAGGATGGCAAATAGGATTTATAGGTCCAGTTAGTTTGTATGAGCTCGTATGCTGTTCCAGAGCTTTTCCAGATGTCTCCGTCAGTTGTGTGAGTAATTAATTTCTTGTTTCCTGGCAGATCCGAACAATAAAAAAAACATCATTTTCACTTAATACAAGATGTCATTTTTTGACCTTTTTGCTAGATAATAACTGTTTCAGGTGAAATGAAATGTTTTATTCAATATGAATGAATACACTTTATTAAGATTTTGAATATTTTAGTTACCCGCTTAAAATGGAAAGAAGATAACTTTAGAAAAAAAGATCTTAGGTCTCATAAAAGTTTAGGTACCTTTCACTACGCTGACTAGGAATAGGTGCCTGGTAGAATGCGGAAAACTAAGATGAGGTAGCAGAGAGGGACACTCTGTGTTCTCTGATAGAAACCAGTCTGGTTTTATTAGTTTATTTTTATTTTTTGAAATCTGACATGTTCTCCGGAGTATTTTAAGCTTTTCAACCTGTCGCTTCCCAATGTAAAACGCTCTGACAGAGTGCTTCCAACCACCTCTAGCTTCAGCATATGTCTCAGCAGCCAGTATAGGAGCCTGAGTACAACGTGGTGGTTCTCCAAGAGCAACACCTGTCTTTTATATATACACCTAAGCCTTGTTCATCCAACATGCAACAGTTTTCTGAGGTTGCCTGAGGCTTTGCAGATGCTGAAATGTACCTTGCATTTGTTATCCATTGAAGGAGAGTGTGCAAGAAAAGGGGCTTAAGTGAATGATGTGTTTTCTGGAAACATGCGGCTTGCTAACTTACTAGGTTTCCCTGGGCAAGAAAAAGAGTATAAATGGCCAGATGCATTCCAGTGTCTTGCTTTCCCTGTAACGTATTCCTTTGCTCTGTCATATGATGACACTCCCACGCAGCTGCTAAAATGCTCTTGTTGTTGTAGTGGTTAAAGGAAATTGCTGCAATTAATTTTGCTGTCTTTCTTCTCTTTGATGTGTCATTACAATTTCTTGGATTATTTTTCAGAGATTGGGTTCTGTTCAAAACCAGTCACGTAGGGGTGAAAAGAAAAGGAGGGAAAATAAACATTTGAGCCTTATGTATATACGTTTGTGTTTCTGTTCTGGTGTAGGTGCCAGCCCATGTAATGAACATAAAACTACATATACGTACCTAGCTTCGGTTACTCGCATACAAGTGCAATAGACAAAAATATGACTTCTCCAAAAGTGAACAATCTGAAGAAATAAAATGGATGCAGGTGCTTTAGTCAAGCTAGTTTTATTTCCTAATGACTATAAAGAATGACCAGACCATGAACTCAGAGGTTATGCTTCATTTCTTGGGTACAGCACATTATGTTCTGAGCAATTTCTATTTGTAGTCTTGAAGCAGTTTTAATCTTCAAGTTCACTACAGACTTGACAGTTTTCCCTTCTTTTCCTTGGGTTGCAAAATAATCCTCTTTTCTGCTAGTTCCAGATGCTGCTGCAATGAATGTTAATTGGTTCAGTGGTGAGTACAGTAGATCCTGGGGTGGAATAGGCTGTGGAGCAGAAAGTTAAGTGCTTCGTTCACTGGATTTTATGACTGAAGAAGGGGAGAGGGTAGCCCTCCCAATTTCATCATGTGGAAGTTGCTGTAGTCAAAAATGGTGTTAAATCCAGAAGTGACATTTCTCGAGCATCCAGGCTTGGGTGGAGATATGAATTGAAATGGTGAAACTTTAATTCTTAAAGACTTAAACAAAATTATTGGAAATAATCAAAATACAAAAACAGGATTTTGGGGAGATTCAGAAACAACAGGGTTAATAGTAATTAATTTCAGCTTCTACTTCCTTCAGTAAATAAATAATGTTAGTTTAGAAGAGTGGCTGAAGCAGATCATTGTGTTACCTTGCAAAGGTAATTTTATCTCTTTTCCAAAATGTTCTTGATTATGTTATGATGACCTTCAGGTCTTTCATATAGCTCTTATAATTAATGGAACAAAAAGGATAAGAAATGGAACAACAAAGATATTTTTATACCCTAACTTCTGTGGAAAAAATGAGGCGTAGAGAGGTACAAGTGAGCTGTCTGTGGTAGAGTAGGTCTCCAGGCTCACTTTAACCGAGTTCTGTACGCGTGTCACCCCTATCCTGCTGCCCACATGGCCATTAGACCGTGCGATGTATCTGCATTGCCTTTGTCCATCCTGAGGCTTTCCAGAGCCCTCTTCCTCTAGCCAGGTCCGTCTCCCGGGGTGGCAATGAAGGGCAGGCGTAGGACGCTGCCCGAGCCAGCGCTGCGCAGAGCCCACCCTGCTGCACTCGCTGCTGCTGTCAAAGCACTGCCCCATCCAAAGCGCCTTTGCCAACTCAAGCGCTTATGGAATTAGCAAAAGGATGTAGCGAAAGCATGTGGGTGCACTCCGCAAAAGAGGAAAACAACCGGCAAGTCTCAGAGGCCGATCTTTGCTTTTAAACTTCTCCCCTGATACCTGTATATTGAAATGACCATTTGAATCCTCACAGGGGCATGCTGGGGTCATTAAAAAAGCTGTGAAAGAGTCCACTTCACTCTGCTTCCTTTTTCCCCTTCCAGCGACTCTATGTTTGCTTCAAAACTCTGATTGCTTAAAGAGATTGCTTAAAGAATGATTGCTTAGAGAGACCTTTTGCCTCAAATGATGTTTCTTGACAGCCACAAACCCCAAAATTTGGGTTATGATTGGAGCACAGCCTGGTACTTTAGTAAGGAGGTCAAACAAACGCTGAAAACCTCATGCTCTCTCGGGTGCAGCTGAACACACAAAAAACCTCCAAGTCATGCTGGACGTGACCTCAGGTCTCGGGGCAGGTTTACATAAAGCGTAAACCATCCGAGGTGGTTGGTGCCTCCCTAGCTGCCCGTCACTCACCTTTCACGCTGCTCCTTCTTGCCGGGTTATTTCATCAGCTGGCTGAACACTTGAACCAGCAGAACAGGGCAGCAGAGAGCAGCAGCCCCGGTGGGGCAGGGAGGAGGAGGAGGAGGAGGGGGAAGAATGAGGCAGAGAGGACAGCTTGTATTTATGAGCATGTCTTTTGAGTTCATAAAAGTCAGGCAAGAATGCATAACCAGCCCCACGAATTATTTTAGCTGGATCTGCTTTTGATGGAAAACATTTTGCATATCAGCGACTTCTTACAAAAATGACAAATGTAAAAAAAAAAACAAACCCTCAAACCTACTTGCAACTGGCCTGAGTACTAGTATAAATTTAGCGTGATGTAATTAACTGTTGCAGAGACAATAGAGAAAAGATGTATTACTTCATACTGTGTAATTTAGTCAGCAGCTAATAAATTTTGCGTGGTATCCTTCTTCACCTGTGCAGGGAAAGATTCAGAGGACACCCTTCAAAAGAAAAGCCTTCACGTGCAGCTGATGGTCTGTTCCTACACTTAAAATCACTGGGAAGGGCTGCCATTGTCCCATTCTAAGTATGCAGACAATGTCCTGTGCATTTTATTTGCAAGCCTGACCTCCCCGAGAAATAGCACAGCTCTCACCACTGAAAGAACCATAAAGTAGCATCTTACTGTTGTCAAAGCGCAGCCTGAGTCTGGGATGTCTGGATTACAGTCCAGGGATGAATGATAATCAACATGCTTTAAATAAATGCCATACAGTGCTGCAGCAATTTGTCATGTAATAATGAACGTCACTGGGCTGTGATCATTTGAAGTGCTCGTTTTTTGTACAGAAAATATATATATGTCTCCCTTCCTGCTTTATAAAAACAGTATGATAAATTTTCACTAGGAAACTGACAGGCAGCTTTTACTAGCAATAATGTTATACGGTAGTTGTTGTTGTTATAATAATAATAATAGTAATAATTATTATTATTAAGATTTGTTATTTTTTTAATAACTTTCAAAACTGCTTGTTTAGAGGGGGAAGAAGGCTTAGGCCTAGGATTTTTTATATAGGCAGTTACCTTGCCTAGATTAGTGAGCGTTTTAAAAGCAGTTTAGAGTTAATGTTTGTTTAGTTCTCTGCCTCCAGGTTTTCTGCTCACACTCTAAACAATTTCCTCCCCAAGTCTAACTTGGTAAGGCTTTCTTTCCTTTTTCTCTTTGAGACAAGTTCAGTTGCGTCTCTTTTTTTTTTTTTCTTTGTTTTTTACCTTTTTTACTGATTTGCAAGAAAGAGAGCTTGCACTTGAGTTCGAGGAGGCTTCTCCCTCTCAAAGATTTTTGTGGCTGAAAGGACTAGAGAGTGGTCAAGAGCCTGCCATGCCTCCGGCCTAATCCTGCCTCCTCCTGGATGAGGCACTTAAGCTCTCTGTGTTCTATCTATAAAATACATTTAATAATACTTAATGGCTTTACTGTCCTTTGAAAATGTAAAGTGCTATGTGAGTGCCGATTACTTTTATTATGTTCCCTGATGGAAGTTCTCAATGTATTTCTGTTAACTGGTTCTGCTAATGCACTTTCTGGAATAATCTTTGGTTAACGAAGTGAAACAGTTGCAAAATAAAAACTGTGTTTTAGACAAGGCAGACACAGTGACACATGCAAGGAAAGTCAGGACGTGAAAGCACTTAATTTCTCTGGGTATGTTTGTGATGTGTGTCAGCCATGGGCTTGAGCTACAACGCAACCCAGCTTGTCTTCTCTCCAAGCTGCCAGGGAGAGCACAGCGTGGAAGAAACCTCAAGCTTTGGACGCGCAGCCTGACCATCCGCCAGCACAGGACAGATTTTCCCAGGCAATCAAATCCTGTGGAATAATTTGCTCGGGCTGCTGTTCAGTGAGAACTCACTGTCCCCAAAACTCACAGGAGCACTCCAAAGTGAGTGGCTGGCTCCCCAGGCTGGTTGTTCCCACAGCCCCGCTGGTCCAGCCCACGGTCCATCTCCCCAGGAGCGGTGTCGGCCAAGCTGGTGCTGTGCTGTGGGCTTCTGATGTTTCTCTCAGGCAAGACAGCAGTATTTCATAAAAATGTGGCAACGGTTTGTCAGGAGAAGAGAATGTATGTCTGACCAGCATCGATTATTGGTCACTACCCTTGAAGTGTTTCCACAGCCCTAAATCCAGATTGTGCTTGGTGCAAAGTACTGACTTTGAGTAGATCAGCTTCCACTTGGCTAGCTTCTTTGCAAGCTTGCTTTGGCATAGGAAATTTGAAATAGGACAGAATTTATTAGATCTGATGTATGCAGAGTACATTCGGATGTAGTTTAGACTGGTGTGTATCTGAAGAGGGATGGAGAGATTCTTGTCCCAAACGAGGCATTGGCCGTTTGGACCAGGAATGGCCTCAGAAACTTTTTAGTCTCCTCATCCTGAAAAGATATGGACTGGACAGGTCTGAAAAAAGTATGCACTTTTTGTGCAACCAGAAAGCATTGAGTGAAGTCGTGATAACTTTACAGATTCCTGGAAAATGGTTGAAACTGTTCTCATTCACTTGAGGAATGCGTTTTGGAACTGTCACGGTGCAGCTTTTAGGTGGAAGAAGAACAGATCAGCTCCTAGAAATGGGATCTGAAATAAAAGCGACAAATGTGACATCCCTGCAGGATCCTGCTTTGGGGAGAGCTTCAGGGTGGAGTTTGGCTGGGGTGGTACACCCGTCAGACTGTAACGCAGGTCTCCTAAGGTGAGCTCAGGGAGGATGGAAACATCCCGCAGAGGAGAAGCGCAAACGCTTGTTCGGTCTTGACTTTCAGTACGAATACAGACTGTGAAAGAGGGGCCTCGTGATCCTTCTGACTTTTTGGGTTTTGCCCAAACCCCCAAACATCCCTAACTCATATTATGTTTACGCCTGTAAATTGTAATTGTTATTTTTCAGAAAGAGGTTTAGAAACATCAGAGCCAAAAATGGCAAATGTGAAGTAAATTTTTTAAAAGGAATTAACAGTAATTAAGAGCAGATGCTCTTCTCTCTGATCTCATCTCGATTCGTTTCTGACAGACTGTTTAGGCTTAGGGGAGACAGTATATAAATTTGGATTGCTTTTCTGCTATATTATAATTATACAGGCAGTGAAAATACAGAATTCTGAAAGAGCAGACAAAGTATTCAGAGGCTCTAACAATTGTGCCGCTTGCTCTGTGTTTGCCTTTCAGACTTTCCTCCCTGGAACTCAACAAATTGTAGTTAATTTTTTTATGACCCCACTTACAGAAACAGAAGTAATGTCCCTTTAAAAAAATTTGAAATTACAAGACTACTTTTTTTAGCAAAATATTTAGACTGAAAATGTTGGATTTAGAGCTTTTTGATTTTCAGTCCTCAAAATAGGTTGTGATTTCAAACACTGGAATGTTTCTTACAATTTTGGCCTGAAGGTCTGTGGAAAGAAGTAGGAATAGGTAGCATTATAGAAAAAGCTGTGTGAATACTGAGACTCGTGGAAAATAGTGTTTGTGATTCTCCAATTCACTTGTCCTTGGACTCTGTTTTGCCCTGCTGTCATTGTGTACAGACAATGCTAGAGTCAAGGTGCAAGTTTTAGCCACTTCTTAGCTTTTAGCCACCTCTTAACTAAGAAGTTTCAGGGCTCAGCCTTAAGGGTTGAAGAGGCTGAGTGATCCATGCAAGTTCAGACCAAAATGTCACCTTATGTGCTAGATAAATGTGTAGACGTGGTCTCACCTCTCTCTGCTTGAAGTGGAGAGGTTGGGCACTGAGCTGGTGGCACTACAACAAGCACAGATTTCATGTCTTTGTCAAACTGTGGTGACTGAGCTATTGGTCCTCCAATTGCTCTGGGTTAGGAGAAACAGATGCTCTTTTTCCTCTTCTTGGCTGTTTCTTGAGAATAGAACTTGTCGGAGGAATTATTTTTCTGTTTGTCTGTTTCGTCTGCTTAGATATATTTGTCTATATAAACCTCTCTTAATTTGGTTGCTTTATTGAATGGTTGCTAGCTATTAGGTTGCAGTACTCACCACTATTTTCCTGCTGTCTTTGCCAACCTAATTGGTCTTTTATTCCAAATGTAGCCTATTACATGACCATTGCATAGCTGAGATACTGTATTGAGTTGTAAATAACAGCCTTTTTCTGTGGTTGTTGCCTCTTTTCAAAACACTGCATTAAGATAGAAAAAAATACTGGTTCATCTGTGCAAACTTAAGACACACGATGTAGGAATGTTCTGATTTCCCACAACATTTTTATGTAGTATAACATCCTATATTTTTTGCTATCTATCTGAGACATTACAGAAATTCCTGTTGCTATCAACGTAAAGACTTTCCATAAAAGCAGACAGGACATTTAGAAAAGAGATAACCTTTGGAGTGCAATAGTTAGGGCTATGCTGTTCAGCATATTCATAAGTTAGCTGGAAAAAAGGAGTGAATAGTGGTGTTAAAAAATATGGATGATATTAAATTGACTAAGGTGATGAAGACAAGGGCAGACTGAAAAACTGTGCAGTCCTAGTCTCACTGTCTCTGAAAGAATATAGTTGAACTGGAAAATGCTCCAAGGACAAGGTGAGTTCACAGGTGAATAGGATAGTGATGTTTTTTGTCCGAGTTAGGTTGATGGTTGGACTAGATGATCTGAAAGGTTGCTTCCAACCTAGGCAATTCTATGCTTTTGATTCTATGTGAGGAATGACTGAATATACTAAAACTGTGGAAAAGAGAAGATTATCAGTGAGATGACCTATGGAATAATGGTATCTTCCAATAAAATAATTAGATGCATCAAATGAAAGTAAGTTGTTTTTTCTTTTTTTCAGAACAGCAGATTATTATTTTCCGAGTGTGAAACTTCTTAGCAGAGAGTACTACTTCCAGAGTATATAAAAATTCTGAAGTAGATTAAATGCCTACGTGGATTCAAAAAGCATCTGGTGGAAAAAGTTGTCAAGGGACATTAAGCACAAAAAGACCATCTTTGGTTCTGGAAGTCCCTGAGCCACATACCACTGGAGCCTGAGAAAGCTTTCTGTAGAAGCATGTGTTTGTCCTGCTGTATGCTTTGCTGTAAGCATCTGGTAACAATTGATATTGTAAATGGGGTACTTTGCTAGATGGACCTTTGCTATTGCTTTTAAATCTTTTTACTGCTTTTGCTTTGCTTTCCTTCAAAGCATCTGGAGAAAGAGTCATTCTTTATGGAATGTTGTTTATTGTTGTGCAAAAATTGGATGAAATTTATATTTAAGGTACCCATCATGGTAATTAAGACGTATGGTATAAACATATAGGTAGGATTACAAAGAAGATTGCTTTATCATTTGTTGTGGGAAGAGGAATAGTCTGGACATCTTGGGCACCTTGTAGTTGTGTCTTAAGAATTTTAGTAGAAGCTGCAAAATGATCATAATTAAATAATCCCCAAATGATAGTACGTACCCAGTGGAGGATTTATTATTGTAGGATTAAATCTGCAAGGACACTGGATATTGGGTCTCAGAGAAAATGTTAATTGCTGAAGAAATTTTTTCTGATAAAAATACTGCTTATTAGGTCAAAAGTCACTAAAGCAAATGATGAATTTATGAGTTTCAAAATATTTGATTGGCAAAATTTGACATATATATATGTATGTTGTTGCTGGTTATTTCAGACTGCAGGGTTCACAATGTATGTTACAGTAGCAATAGATGAGAACCATCTGAGCTTTATGTTGTTCCTTACTGCAACCAAACAATCTTGTGCATAAACAACTTCTCTGTTGTTGTCAGGGGTACATGTTTTACTTAATTCTACTTCCAGAGTCTTTGACGGCAACACTTCCCTTCGAGCAATGGCCCAAATTCCCAGTGTACAAAGAGATTTGCTCATACCTTTTGTAGATGGTTGCTGCCTTCCTTGTTTAGGATGGTAAGATCATGCACTTTTGGATCCCCAAGTGTAATGTCACCTTTAGAAAGTCATGCTTGCTGAAGTAGTTTTTTTATAGCTTTTCCTCCGTGGATCCACTGCTGCTTCAGGGTGTCTTATTGTCTGGAAGAAAGATATTTGTATCGTATTGTCACTGACGCGGCACATACTGCTGCTTTATATTAGAAAGGATAATCAGTTTAGTTTGAATATCACTGTTCGGTATTCTGCATATAACAAATTTAATTGCCACCTACTCTTAGCTTAGTGCTCAGAAGACCTTTCTGGCTTTTCAGAAGTTCAGATTTCCGTATTTATACAGAGTTCATGGAACAATTATTGCGTTCTGTGTTGGCAGTCACTCAAAAATTCTGTTAATTTTTCTGTATATGATAAAGGGATGGTCCAGCCATGGCTTTTATTCCATAAGTGACTTTCTCCTGCCGAGCATATGACATATGAATGGTTTAATGGCAGTTTAGGTCTTGTGGGTTTTGGCCACACAAGGATGTTGATATGTCTCATGAGGTCATACAGTTGGTCAGTCTGGTATAAGGAGTCAGCTGTAGGTTATATCCATAAACTGCACCTAATTAATTTATCAACAGTGAAGTGAAGGTCTTCCTTTTTCCTTAAAGCACAATAACAAAACATTTAGAATTCAAAAATATCTTTTCTTTCAGAACTTGTCAGCATTAAAAGAACACTGATATTCGAGAATGCAGTGCACATCTAAACATAATTTTAGTGACATTAAAGTGCAGCATGCTCTGAGTGATGAAGTGACTAATGATTTATTCATCAATTTAACCTTCTGTAACATTATTCTGAATTAGCTTGCTTGAACAAGAGTATGTCTTAAAAATAATAATTAAATCTTGATTAACATTTCTAATGATAGCAAATTCATGGAACCTTAGTATGTTGCTTAGATAATAACTACTTTTGTTGTTAACAATGGCCTCTCATTTGTAGTCTGGCTTGGAGCAGGTTTAGCTTCCAGCATGGGCTTCTGCGTGTTATGACATTTCCTTTTATAATGTCTTTCTCGTTTTCTCTAGATATTTACCCATTGCAGTCCCTTAAGGCCTCTAGCCTGTTTAGCTTCACAAAGAGTAACTAAATTCCTCTTATTCCTCACTAGAAGACATGTTTTTCAATGTTTTTCAATTCATTTTCACGTTGTTCTATCATTCTGTCCCACTTCTCATCCTGCTTGAAGAATGGTTACCAGATTCAGGTGACACAGAGGTAATTTAACTTCCTTACTCTCTCAGAGTTTCCCTGGCTTTCATCTTTATTAGATGCAGCTTCCCTCTGGAAGTTCAAACTGGGATGAATTTTCTCCGTCATTTCAAAGTCCTCTTCACTGCTGCTACTGTTTCCATCTGGTATATATGCATAATGTGCTTGGTTTCAAACTTATGCCTTTATATCTTTTATGATGAAGCTAGTGAGTGATTTAGATGGCTTACATTGTCAACCTGAGTTTTTGCATTATTTCCCACCTGCCATCTGGATGACATCTGAATCGTGATTTCCATTTTTTTTTTTTCCATGTCATCATTAAAAAAAAGTCTAGGGTAAAGAAGAAAACTGTATGGTGTTCCTCTAGAAACACTTCAGTTCAGTTCATTACCATTCCATACTAATATGTGTCATTTAAAATATTTTAATTTGGTTAATGTGTTGCGTGTTTTTACAAAATCAAATGTTCTGTAGAAGCCAGTTTCATCAAAACTATAATTTTTATCAACTAAATTTATAGTGTCACCTAAAAAGCCATCAAGTTAATTTGATAAGGTTTTCTATGAATTACAGTTGATGTGTATTATTATTTCACATACTTTTAAACCTGCAGTAATCAAGGTTTGTCTTAGCTGTTTTGTTACAGAACCCAAAGTAGATGTCAGGTTGACAGATCATTTAATGCTTTAAACGATGGACTCACAATCAGGTTTCTTTTTCATCCTAGTTTTTTGCAATTTCCTTAGCTTCACTGAAATAAAAGTTAATATTCCAGACAGCAATAATATTGTTGGCCAAACCTGTTAAGTTTTTTAAGGCAAAGTAGTCACATTCAGGCACTTTAAAAGATGTTAGGGTTGTTGAACAGTATATTTGTGTTCTCAGAGCAGGCTAACAAAATATCCCCCCTCTATAATGCTAGGGAGGTTATTTATTAGCTTTCTTTTTTGCTTTCTCTTTTTAGTTTTTTGTGCAGATTACTTAGCCTTGGTGCAATCTGAATTTTCGTATGTGGAGTTGGGGAAAAACAGAGCTAATAAAGAGACAGGGCTTCAAAGGGGTTTGAGAATAGGTGTGGTAAAAAAAAGACCAAGACAGTGTGGAGAACAAAGCAAAACACTTTAGCATCCAGAATATTGTAGAATCTGCAGAGTTTTATAGGACAGTGAATTGCCACAGTTGTAACAAGCTCAGTTTTTCTGAAACAATCAAAGCAATCCAATCTGCTGTATCATAGCGTGCAGCCACATGAAATGATGGCAATATAACTGACTTGTAATGCAAACCTCAGACACCACATGGGGACTTGCGTCCCTGCATTGCTGTGGTATTCTTCAAGCATAGATAAAAACACTATATTATTATGTGTTGTCATACTAAGGCAATACTTAATAGGAAACATAGTGTTTATTGTTTGTTCTCCATAAATATACAGCAGTTTCTTTCTGCCAGTTTCATTCTTGAGTGCTGTAATCAATGCTTTGTAGTTCAGAATGTTGCTCTTTTAAGTTTCAGCTCTATTGTTTCAGGCTGTTTGGTGACTCAGGCAAATGCCATTCCATCAGTCTGTGAAGCCTGAGGGTCATATTTTGGTAATAAAGAAAAAATAAAGGAGAAGACACTTTTTTTTTTTTAAATAGTTCACCTCTTTCATGAAAATAGCAGTTAATACAGCTGCCTAAATTCACTCCTAATGATTGATAGATGTGTTTAATTTCAAATGTGTCAAAGCTGTTTCCTTCTTTTGAATGATTCTTTATGAATAGACTGACAAGCTCGCTCAGATGTTTTCATTAAAAATAATTATATCAACAACTCTTTTGGTGATAGAAGATTAATTTATTAATAGAAGAAGGTGATAATTTCTAAGTTATTGTGAACTATATTTTGTTCCTTTTTTCCTCTTTGTTATTTTAGAATATATTTCATAGCACAACATTTAACTTTAAAAATATGTGTTGGTTTGTTTTTTTTTTCTGAAGATAGTACTTGAGAGAATGTCAGGTATATTACTTGAAACTGACTCAGTATATACACCTTTAGTAAGGACAAAATACAGAAGCAAAATCAATGCCATTTACTGGGCTGGTAAGGTAGTTTACCCTGTAACTTGTATTCTGAAGACCAATTTGAATAAATTACTATTGAAAAAAATATGCCAAAGTTCAGTAATGTGTTTCACATATAACACTGAGTAAAAGATAAATAAGATCTGTTTTAAGGGAACTTCTACACATTTCATTTTAGCAAATTCATGCTATTTTCAAAGCATAACTTACACTAGGATCTAACAAATTGTATTACGCAATCTCCTCTTCACTTATGTCTTTGGATTGAAAGTAACGCTCATGAAAAGTGAGACTCTCAAATAGAGAATGATATAATCTGTTCCATGAAATGGAAACAGGAATGACCACTGTCATTATACTTTAATGTCTGCCTTCATTGTTATTCTTTCATATTCATATTTTAGTATTGTTATAAACAATTTTGCATGTATTGCTTCTAGCATTGTTTAAATACAGAGTAAGACAAGTCACCTCCTTCCTCCAGGTGCTGTAGTCCAATAGAAATAAAAGCAAGTGGTTCATCAGCGAATTCTAATTGTGCACTGGTCAGCATTTGCTTGCTAGTTTATTTGAAATGCTGTATTGGGCCCTCTTCCACATCGGTATGGCACTTACAGTAAGGTGATTTGTTCAGGAGTCTGTAAAACAGCATTCCACCAGAAGTGGTCTGGGAGTAGCCAATCAGAGCTATTTTATAAAAGGCATGTTTCCATTTTCCCTCCATCATGACCACCGCTCCATCTGCTCCTTTCCTCAGCATGCCCCTGGCTTCCCAGGCCACTAACAACAGGCGTGGGGATGGAGATGTTCACCTGGCTCTTGCCCTGCCCTTGGGGCAGGGTGCAGCCAGGAGACAACCAGGGGCTAGAAAGTGCTGACTTCTGTAGAATGGAGCCATGGTGGACCTAATAATGGACAAAACTCAGCCCAAAACGTAAAGAGGACGAGTATCTTTTATTGCTTTTTCTTGTCGGTTATCCAGCTGTGGTGCACTTCTTAACCTGATTCTCCGAACAATGTTGTTCCACTTACTAACCTGGAGTGTTTTTCTGTCTCCTATTTGTTCTTTCAGGATTTGTGGATTTAACACTCCATGATCAGGTCCACCTACTGGAATGTGCCTGGTTAGAGATATTGATGATTGGCTTAGTCTGGCGCTCCATGGAACACCCAGGAAAGCTTTTATTTGCACCTAACCTATTACTGGACAGGTGAGTCTGCATGTTGCTGTGAATTATTTAATTGAATGTATTTCTACTGCTATGAGATTAATTTTTAGCTTGTAGTCATCCCACCGATACTACAGTTTGACAGTAGATCACAAGTTAAACAGAATTATAGTAGGTTGGACTGGAAAAGGAACTATCAGAAATGTAGAAATGCTCTGGAAAGAGATGCTGGTCATTTATTAGAGAAGTAACACATGTGAAAGTTGCCTGCTGCTGGAAGTGCTTTCTTTCAAAGGCAGCAGAAAATTTCTCTTATAATCTGTAGTTTGTTGCAAACCTAAATTAAATTAAAATTAAATACAGAACCATAGTCACTTTTGTTCAAATAATTATTTCTGCTTACGTAAAATACTCCTAGTTAGTCTTAGTTAGAATTGGTTTATCCAAGCAGACAAAATTTTGGAAGCAAATCCTGGTGGAGTCTCTTATTTGCAGAGAATACATTAGAGTGTTTTGTTTTGTTTTGTTTTTTTCCTCCTGAAATCTGGAGTCAAATATGTAAAACATACCTGCTTGCTGCCTTAAGACTTGCTAATATGCAGTAGGTGTTTCTAAGTGAGAGAGAAAAATATGCATCTCTGCCATGCAATATCCTGTACTTTATCTGGCAGTCTTCACAAATAAAAGCAGGAAGATTGATAGATTTTTTAAGATGTATTCTATTTATCTTAATGCAAACTCAGGTTCTCTTTTTTCCCAGTCACAAAAAATTTCAGCCTTGGGAAAGAGCATTAAGAGCGAATAACCAGTGAGCAGGGGTTTTGGCAAATGACTGTGGCAAATCCAGAAACGGTTGGTTAAAGAGTCACCCTAGCTATTAGTAGTCCTCTTTTGTTGAAGACCACAGCCCACATACCAGAGTTGGCTGGAGAAGCTTACATGTGCACACTGGTCACTTCAGTGCAGTTTGGCTTCTTGGTGTAAATTGAAGGTGGAGGAAGAGCTGAGCTGAGGATGTGGTGAGGCAGTTGAGAGCTGGGCATGCTTCTGATCTCACCTCATAGCTGCGGGGGCAGTAAGCTACAGCAGAGGGGTGGCAACAAAAGGTCAAGGGCAGCGCCTCCAGCTACTGCAACCATTAGCTGGTGAATGAGTCAAAACTCGTATTAGCAGAAAAACGTCTTTTGAGCAACTTTCTCTGTTAACTATGGGGTACTGAGTTTTCATGTTTGCATTTGTGCAGTGTTTATCCTTCGATTTTTTTTCCCCCTTTATTGGTTTACTTTCCGTATTTTAGTAAAACATAAATGATAATGCCTAACAGTGTAAAATATAATGTTTCATAGGAATAGAGAAGTATTTATTGCCTTAGAAAAAAACCCATTCCACTTGTGTAAGCATATGATCTGTGAGCTATGGAACTAGATACATATAAAACACATTCTCATTTTGTGTACAGAAAATATGTTTGCCTAAATGTAAGTATAGTCTTCTCATAAGAACAAAAGTTTTAAAATAATTTCTTAGTGCACATAAGAAGTAAAATTTACTACTGTAGGGAAGTAAGTATAGCATAATATTGAAACTACTATAAATTGCAATATAGGTTCCAAAGACCTTCCATCTCTTCCACATTCCATAATACAGGTTGTGAGAAAAAATTGAAAACTGAAGAGCAGAGACAGAGTACCATTTTTTCTCCTCTTAGCTAAGAAAAACAGCTAGGGAAACACTTGAAACTTTGGTCTACTTCAGATAAAAATGCCCGTGCTCTGAATAAAAATGGAGTCTGAGCAGTTGATTCATACAGTTTAAACCAACTCTGCTGGATTAAAGAAAACAATTGCATGCAACTGGAACCGCATATTTCTTTAGGGCTCAAAAATGAATTAACTTCGTAATCAAAACAGGCTCTTTGTTTTCTGATTTCAAACAAGACTGTTTTTAAAACTGTAGAACTATTACATCTTCTCATCTTCAAATAATAAGAAACATGTTTCTAAGGCATCGTATACCTCTGCTTGATAGGGATAATTGCTAAAACTAAAATAATAGAATCATACAATCACAGAATTGTCAGGGTTGGAAGGGACCTTAAAGATCATCCAGTTCCAACCCCTCTGCCATGGGCAGGGACACCTCCCACTAGATCAAGCTGCTCAGAGCCCCATCCAGCCTGGCCTTAAACATTTCCAGGGATGGGGCTTCCACCACCTCTCTGGACAACCTGTTCTGGTGTCTCACCACCCTCATGGTGAAGAACTTCTTCCTAACATCCAATCTGAATTGACCCATCTCTAGTTTTAATCCATTCCCTCTAGTCCTACCATTACCCGACATCCTAAAAAGTCCCTCACCAGCTTTCTTGCAGGCCCCCTTAAGATACTGGTAGGGCACTATAAGGTCTCCTCGGAGCCTTCTTTTCTCCAGACTGAACAACCCCAGCTCTCTCAGTCTGTCCTCATAGGAGAGATGCTCCAGCCCTCTGGTCATCCTCGTGGCCCTTCTCTGGACACGGTCCAGCACGTCCATATCTCTTTTGTAGTAGGGACTCCAGAACTGGACAGAGTACTCTGGGGAGCACTGATATGCTAATTAGTTAACTAACTGTTGATTTCCTAGTTAAGTAGCACTAACAATAGTTTGATGTGCTAATTTGATTTAGGCAAGTTGCCTTTTGAAAATCATATAGGGGAAAAGTATATTGTTTGTCACATTTGAGAGGGCAGGACAGAGACCACTTCAAAGCCTGTTTAACCCTATGGAGTCCTTCCGCTGGATCAAGTATTTGGGCAAATACCACAAGCGTGCAAAAATTGTTTGGTGCATTATTGTTGTTGATCTAAATAATTAAATCATGTGACTGGATGGCTAAAATAATGGAAAAGATGGATGCTGTAGTACAAGTTCCTTTCATCTGTTCTTCTCTCCTTACCCTTCAGCATGTTCTTTACAGGATACTCCTTTTCAGTATTTTCATCCACAGCCTTCTGTCCTGAATCCCCATCACATTTTCCCTGTTACCTGATCTGTGGGGTTAACAGCATTAACAAGTATTAATTTAGCTACTGTCTATAATCCAGAATCACCAACTACAGGTGGTAAAACCTAGATCTGTCTCTAACCTGTCATCTTCTGGGCTTAGTGCAAATTCAGTACTGTTAGTATGGAGCTTTACCACAATTTGCATACGCCTCTACTTCTCTCTGATCATTTCTGTGGCAGACATCCTCTCTGATTTGTACTTCCCTTTAATTTTTCACATTCAGACTTCTCCTGTCTCTAACAGATTCTTTCTGTCTAGAATCTTGGAGATAGATAGTCATTTGTATACATCTCTACATAAAGCTCAGGTCACGTTGAGTTTTATTGTGCAACTATTTTACCTTTTGGCTAGATAAAATAGTCTTGTCTTGTTCATATCTGTCCAAAATGCCATAAAAATAACATTCCAACTTTGCTCCTTTTTGAACAAATCCATTTTTTCTTCTCCCAGCTCATTCCTCCTACTTGTGTCATATTAAACATGAACTTGTCTTGTCTCTGAAGATCTTTTAGAGACTGTCTTTTCTCATTCTGTGAGAGTCTACTTGTTACATTTTCGAATAAATAACTCTATAATTTTCCTATGTAGCAATTCACACTTGGAAGACGCCTTCAAAAAAGCATCCCTTTGTTATTCATTTTAAGTTCCTTCTTAAATTTTGCTTTGCCTATAGAAATAATTATACAACAATTTAGCTGCCAGTATGTGTAGACTACTGCCTTCTGTATGGATGAGTATCATCACATTATCCCTTTCTGTTCCCACTCTGCCTTGTAATTAGGGTATTCTGTGTGATAATGCACCCTATCTTAGTTAACACACTACCTAAACACTTGAGTCTTGGTGTAAAATCAGGACTTGTAGCAGTCTGCCAGTTACATAACTGGCACGTTTTTACAGTGTACACCTGATGCTATTAAAAAAGCTCAAATGACAATAATTATAGATTAGAAAAATACACTTAAATAGGAAATACAATTGCACACTCACAGTGTCTGATACAGTCAAAGAAGGACCAGAATAAATGCAAATCTTTTATATTCTGTGTTTGAAAATTAGTATCTTGCATAAGGCAAATCTAGAAGAAAAGGCTTATGTTTCTAATGGCACAAACCAGATGTTTCCTGTCTGGAGGGTTCCCAAGAAACTAGACCTTAAAAATGTCATTAGACCAGGACTGAAATTTGTCAGGCCTGACAATAGGCTGTTTATAATTTTGAAGAAAATGTAATGTTTCCTCAGGAATGAGAAAGTCATATTTTATTATATTTGTAAAGGATTTGTTGCATTCAAATATCATGCTGATCGGAGGTTACTTAAAGGTTTGAAACATAATTGTAGAGAAGCTCATGGTAGAAATAGTTGAATTGCTGACTGAGGTGGATGACTTCTCACCTGAAACATCCTTGAACTTCTGCCCAGTAAGCCTGGTGACCAGTGTAAGGAAACTGATGGGATACCATCTAAAGAAGAGAACTGGCTGAGGTGTGAATAACCATGACACAGGAGTAAAGAGTCACCATGCATTTTGTAAGGGGAAGCCATGCCTCATCAATACATTGGAGTTCTTTGATGAAATTAACAAGCAAATGGACGAAGGAGATCTTGTTTGATTTCCAAAAAGTATTAAACGATATCCAAATTTTATGTGGACAAATGTGAACTGATGCATACAGGAGAAGAATAATCCTGAGTTGATCTTGCCATCTTGCTGTTAACAGTAGCCAGTTCTGTGAAACCAGCAGTTCTTTGCTCGCTAGCAGTTGAAAAGTAAATAGACTACAGCTTTTCCCCCAAGAGTCGTTACAAGAGGAAAAAGTACAGACCATTGTTATTCCACTGCTTAAATCTGTGCGGCATCTGTGCTTGGAAAACTCTGCCATTCTGATTTTCCTTATCTTAACAGGAATATTGAAAAAAGAGGAAATGTACCCAGAGGGGTTGCATAGGCATTCAAGGAGAGACAAGCTTTGGTACAAAGAATAACTAAATACACTGACTTGTCTGCCTGCGATGCTCAATAGAAGAAGGAAAACAAAATAGAGATGATAGAAATTGCATAAGGTCATGAATGCATTGAGAAGATGGTAATTCACAAGTTACTATCTCTTCCAATCTAGCACTAGAGGTAATCACTTGAAATCAGCAGATCCAAATGCATATATGCTTAGCCCAGGGATAAATATACCTTTGATATGAGCCACTATGGTTGTTCTCATGTTATGTTCTAATGTTATTTTCTTATCTTGACTGCAAAAAATGTCTAGCAGCAAAAAATCAGTGTAGGGACTTATAAAATTTCAGTTAAACGTCATCAGTATTTCCATGTTTCTACCAGGTTATTTCCTTGTTTCTGTGGAGAAATCTAGTCTGCTATTCAGTTGTTGTTTTTTTTTAATTTGGAAACTCTTGTTCACTTCCTCTTCCAGTGCTTGATGGAACTTTTTCATTCTTTTGGAAGAAATTGAAGAATTTTCCCTTGATTGACTTTAATACTGAGTAATGGCAGGAGGCCACGGATATCTTTAAACAGCAGCTAGCATGAATAGCATAAAGACAGCGTTCGCTGTAATAATAGTGAATGGCAGCTGAAGAATTTACTGCTTTTATGGCTTTGGTCTGAAAGTTTCTCACCACATCTGAAAAGAATCTTTTAAGTTTTCTGTGCAGATAGTGCTTTCCAGTGTTTTGATAGAGAGAAGATTAGATAGAATAGAAGAGCATCAGGATGAAATCCAAGTATGTTTTGCTAGTCCCTCACCTTGTAAAGCGTTCCAAATGCCTAAGGACATCACACTTGTACTTGAGTACACTTTACTTGAGTAAATGCACAACATTTTTTTTGGCACTATGTAATTGTGGCTGCATTAATTATCATTGACTTATTAGAAAAATGGAAGCAAAGTGATCTCAGATCAAATAATCACAGACTCATAGAATTGTCTAGGTTGGAAGGGACCTTTAAGATCATTGAGTCCAACCATCACCCTAACACTGACAAAAACCATCACTAAACCATATCGCTAAGCACTATGTCTACCATCTTCTAAATACCTCCAGGGATGACAATTCCACCGCTTCCCTGGGCAGCCTCTTCCAATGCTTGAGAACCCTTTCAGTGTAAAAATTTTTCCTAATATCCAGTCTAAGCCTCCCCTGGTGCAACTTGAGGCCATTTCCTCTTGTCCTATCGCCTGTTACTTGGGAGAAGAGACCGACCCCCACCTCTCTACATCCTCCTTTCAGGTAGTTGTAGAGAGTGATAAGGTCTCCCCTCAGCCTGCTTTTCTCCAGGCTGAACAATCGCAGTTTCCTCAGCCGCTCCTCCTAAGACTTATTCTCCAGACCCCTCACCAGCTTTGTTGCCCTTCTCTGGACCCGCTTCAGCACCTCAATGTCTTTTTATGGTGAGGGGCCCAGAACTGAACACAGTACTCGAGATGGGGCCTCACCAGTGCCGAGTACAGGGGGATGATCACTTCCTGAGTTCTACTCACTGCACTGTTCCTGATACAGGCCAGGATGCTGTTGGCCTTCTTGGCCACCTGGGCACACTGCTGTCTCATATTCAGCTGGCAGTTGGCCAACACCCCCAGGTCCTTTTCTGCCAGGCAGCTCTCCAGCCACTCTTCCCCAAGCCTGTAGCACTGCATGGGTTGTTGTGCCCCAAGTGCAGGACCCGTCACTTGGCCGTGTTGAACCTCATACAGCTGGCCTTGTCCCATTGATCCAGCCTGCCCAGATTCCTATGCTTGATTCAGAATGCTTCATTAGTGACCTGCTGCTCTTACTTATTTCAAAGGGAAAAAACGCATAGGCAACAAGTATATCTAAATTTGCACTTCAAAATAAATTTGAAAAACGATTGTGCATTTCATTTTCATCACATCTTTAATAGTAATAGATTCCATGCTGGAAACCCAACTCAAACAATCACCCTGTCATCAGGCTACTTACCTGATAGAGCTAAATAGATCAACTTGTAGAGAGTTATGGAATCTCTTGAAATAATTGAATTTCTCTTTCATGTTTCACTTTATTGTTGGATTTTGAGATGCATTATTATATTGTTAGACCCTAGAGAATGAAAAAAAATGTTACAAGAGAAAGAATTATACATCTTAAAATAATGCAAAAGCAATAATTTCTATTTATTGTAAATCAGTCTTTTCTGTGCCTTGGAGCAACAGTCAGAGACTACCTGATTTTGTAATTCAAACAACCTAAACATAAATTATGAGGGCCCTTCCAGAGTTTGCGGAAGTGGTTGGTGGTGCTCAAAGTGATGAACTCTTTAAAAAAAAAAAAAAAGAAAAAAAATTCCTTTCATTATGATCTTCCCAATTTTCAGCTGTTAGAAAAAGAGGCTCCCTGTGTGGGTTTGTAGGCACAGAACAGAATTTTTCAGAGAGAATGAAATCATTTCTGGATTCAACATAGCCCCTACACAAATTCTAAGATTGCTTGTTCATCTAGTCGCTCTGACCTTGGAAGCTCAGGCACCAGTTCTAGGTCATGTTGAATTGCGATGCTGATCTTTCCAAAATTAAACTTTCTTTGCATTTATGATATGAAGAGAATTTTGAAATATTTTTTGGCTTTAAGGTGGTTCAGACTGAATATGAATTAAACTGAAAAAGGGCATCCTGTCAACAAGAATAACATTTTTTTCAGCCAATTATTGTAACTTTGTTATTCCCAAATGGATAGCCTTCATAATAATTTTCTAATCTAAATGTCTCAAATGTGACAAAAAAATTAAATATCAGTTTTCTTAGAATTATTATAGCACCATTTTAGAGATTTTTCCTATCTGAATATTTGTGGATCCATTTCACATTGTATTTTATCAAGAAAAAAAATAATTAAAAGGTACCTAAAAGTTAATTGTCTATATATTTCAGACCTGATTCACCACTGCTGAAATATGTAGTGTATTCTTGCTTTATCTGCCTAGGTAGAGAATCCTCTGTTGATCTAGTCAGAAAAGACACTTTGTCCCGACTATATGGCTCTGAGGGCAAGGGTTAAGGGCATGGGAGCCCAGGTGGGCAATCCACTGGGGTGGCTGAGGAGAAACGGCTTGGGGAAGAGTGGATAGATCCTGCAGGTCAACAACTGGTTGCATAGCTGGTGTTAACAACGGGAATACAACTTTTATGATCATGGAACCTGCTCTGAGGGTCAAGGATTGTTAGGAGGAGATGGGATCAACCTCACCAAGCATAACAAAAGCACAGTTTCCACAGGCTGGCCAACCTGGTAGAGGAAATTTAAACTAGGAACTACAGGGGAGGGAGATGATGGCCCACAATCAAGTGAGGAAGGTGGTAGTCTGGGCTGGCAAGGAAAGGGTTCAGGGTGATGTGGACAGGAGAGATGTTGTAATCAACGAAATGTAGTAGTAGGAGACTCCCTTAAGTGTGCGTAAGGCACATAAAAATGGAAGCACCTACAGGACAGCGTGATGGGGGAAGCTCCATACATCTGTGAAGTCAGCACAGCTGGATGCTCTCTAGCCAGCAATGCTGCCTCCCAATGGTCCTGAGCAACCTGCTGTAGGTGGCCCTGCTCTGAGCAGGGGCATCGAACTAGATGATCTCTAGACAGCCTTCCCAACTTCAGCAATTCCAGTATTTGGTGACAAACTGTAGGTGAAAACAACTTTAAACTAGATTTTTATTTCTTTTTTAATTTATAAATGTGCTAGTCCATATTTATTGCAAAAATGTGTCAGTGATGACTTTTAAAGCTTGGACTTTAAAACTTTTGAGTATGTTTTAGCCAGCAATTTATCCAAACCTCTGTTCTGATAAGCTTATATTGAAAAAGAAAAAAGGGCTCTTAATAGTATGCTCCAGGAAGAGCAGGCTGTAATACCACTAATCGACTGTAGTCGATTAAGTTCTTCAGGGTGTGTCATTTGAAAGACAGCATTCAGGGAGAAATGGGATGAGTAAAAGATGTTGCTACCTCTAAATGAATTTGCTACCACCTTTAGTAACAAAGGCTCATGAACAAGTCAATTTAAAAAAAGAAAAATCACACAGAAAGCAACACAACAGAACCACTACAGAGCAAGGCTTGTATTTTTAATTTATTTCTTTCTGAAACTCTCACCTTCATGCCCACCTACCACTTACTGGTCAATTTTTGTGACAGTACAAACCTAGTTGTTGTGATCAAAAGAGCCATTTTTTAAAGCAAACTGCTATTTAACCTCATGAGCAATGACACAGAACAATAAATAAGCTAGGCATTTCTCTTCATCAGCAGGCCATGCAGATTGGAGAATGTCTTTGGAGATTGTTGTTTTGTTCCAGAACTTGGGGGGCTAATTTTTTTCAGATTTATTTTTTTCTCTGCTTACTTATTCCCTACCCTTTTCCACAATCTCCAGAGTTACTGGTTAAATGCAGGATGGTCTGAAGTAAAATTTCACTGCTGATAACAATTTCCTCATCTTTCAATTATTGATAAAGGATAGCATTGTAGAAAAGGGGGAATCCTCAAGTACTTCAGTAGCCCTCCAACGCCCATCTGGCAGTACTTAAGGCATGCCGGTGGATGTTCTTGATTTGGTCTTAAAACCTTGGAGATGGAGCTTTCCTGACACCCCTCTTCCTTAAGCTGTTTTAGTGTATGACTTTGCATACAAATAGTAAGTGTTTATCAGTGTCTATTAATAGAAGTAATATATATAAAACACATTAATGTATATAAAAATCATCTCGTCTTGATGAAAGGTGATGAAAGGCATAAAGCCTGCAATAACATTCTAATGGACAGACCATAAAAAATTTGTGGGCTGGTAATTTTGTCAGCACTGGAAGAGGTAGGAATTGCCTAATTGGGCCTCAGGCTCAATCCTAATTGTTGCTTTGTTGCTATGGAAACATGGGTGCTGGGTGAAAACTGCTGCTATGCGTGGGCAACCACTTTTTTCAACCTGTTTTGGGGAAGTGATGAGGCCAACAGAAGTAACTCAAAGGGTGGGTTATGTGAAAAGGTATAAACATAACTGCTCAGCTCGGTGGAGGAAAAGAGAGCCTTGCACTTAGGGGTCCCTTTTCCTTCTACCTCTTTTCCTCCCTCAAAATTATGTTTGGAACTGATATTTCAGTTTCATTTCTTATTTGGCAGAAGTCTGTTTCAAGAAACTCTTGAAGGGAAAAAATTGTGATTTCATGTTGAATTATGTTGAATTATTCTCCAGTTGCCCAGCTGTGAGTGATTCTCAGACTGTGATTCATGCATTGACACTAATGGCACATATTTTTGAGTAAGTAGCCAAAAATATTGTATTTGTTTAAACAACAAGAAATAATTATTGCAACAGGGTTGTAAATCAACTGAAAAAGATTTTAGTGAGCTACCCCTCACCCCCCCAAAAAAAGAAAAAAAAAAAAAAGAAAGGAAAATTAATACTTGAAGGTAACTTTCTAAAAAAAGTACGTTCTCTCACTTGAATTTGTGTTCTTGCCTCTGGACAGGTAGACATTCTTCCTTGCCTATGCCACGACTGAATAAGTTAATGAATTAGAAATAAATCCTAACCAATTATAACAGAAGTATGAGAATGAGATGTAAGGAGGATAAAACGCCAAGAAGATATGCATTGAGAATGAAAAGACTATAATGAATAGAAAGGATTGTCCTCCTTCCAAAACTTTCTCCAAAACACAATCCAAGTTTACACGGATTAAGAGATTTTGAAGTATTAGAAAGTTGGGTTAACTTTTAAATTTTATTTTTTCTTCTCTATTTTATATTCTGTGCCAGATTTATGCATAAACTGAGGCCAGAGGGCTGTAATATGGTGGTGGTGTTTCTTTACAACTGCATTAGTACATCAAACCTTATTTATATGATTTAAGGATTGCTTTTATTCTTTACTCAGGTGCTGACTGCATGTTTGGATTCTTGGTTAAAAAGCTCCACACCAGTAATAAATCCTTGCTTCTAATGGTACCCTTTGAAACTAAACTCTTCCAGGAACTTGTCCAACAATTTACTTTAGAAACAAAAATTTTGATTGCAGATCGTTTTGTCCAACCTGCTTCTTGAAGCACCAGCTTAGGCCAGCTGTGACTTCGTGTAGCTTTCTTGAAAGTCTCTAAGGATGGAGAACACACAACCTTTCTGGGTACCTGTTTCAGGGTTGCACCACCCTCCTACAATCCAGCCCAAACCTTCCAAGCTGTAGCTTACAGCTGTTAATTACCTTTTGATTTAACGTTCACTGCTCCTGAGAAGACTTTGGTTACGCCCTGTTTGTAATGCCTCTTCAAGCAGTTGTAGACTGCAGGTTTTTTTGTCCCTTTCCCTACGTACTTTGCTTCCTTCTCACCAGACTGAACAGACCCAGTCACCCAACCTCTCCTAGCAGGCCATGCACTGCATGCCTCTGATCAACTCCACAACAGGAGGAGACATCCAACATCCTTCTTGAGCTGAGGGGCCTGAAACTGGACACAGGCAAAACCTCAGCAGGACCAAGTAGAGGTGGGGGAAAAAATAATTTCTCTTGTGCTTCTGGACACATTCTTCCTAACATAATTTGCATGCAATTTGCCTTATCCACAAAGAGAGAATGCTGTTGGCTTATATTTTTTTTTATTTCCATTTTCCAGGAGGGCTGCTGCACAGCCCAGTGTTCTCCAACTTGTACTGATGCACAGGTTTATCTGGCCCTGGGTGCAGAATTTTGTACTTCCCCTTGTTGAACTTTATGAGGTTTCTGTTGGTTCATTCCTCCAGGATGACACTAACACTGAAGTTGTGCTACATAGTATATCAGCCTCCCTCCAGCCCCAATTTAGTATCATCCGCAAATTTGAAGATTAATTTTTTATCATCATTTAGATTATTGATAAATATATTGAACAGCATTGGCTCCAGAGTCAACCTCGAAGTACTTTTTACCTATCACAAACTAGGTGTTGAGCTATCAATGTATACTTTCAGTCTGCTGATCCAGCCCATTTTCCACCCATATATCTGTCTGTCTGGTCAGCCTGTACTTCCCTGGCTTACAGATAAGAATGCTGTAAACCAAAAGCCTTACTATGGTTGAATTATATTGCATCCACCAGCTTCCCTTTGATCATTTAACTAATTGTTTTATTATAGAGTCAATCAGGTTGGTCAAGCACAATCTGGTTTCCTGGATCCTCCTTGTTTTTGTCAAAGTTGTGTTATCCTTCTACTATTTGCCTGTGACCTCTTTCAATTTCTGTTGATTTTTTCTAAGTGACAGATAGTAACCTAATGAATACATTGACCAACTATTTCAGCACCCTGAACCCCATTTGGCCTCAAAGATTGGTATTACTCTTCAAAGTAATTACTAATTCTCTAAGTAATTCCTTAACCTGTCAATATGCTTCTGTTGGCTTTGACAGTGAAATCTGACACACACAAAAAAGAAAAGCTGTTGAGTGTTTCCATCTATTCCATGTAGTCATTCATGAGGTTTTCTCCCCCATTTGTCAACTCTTCATTCTCACTGAAATTCCATTTGTTGCTGCCATACTTGTAAAATCACTCCTCGTTACCCTGTGTCCTTCACTAGTTTTAGACATAAATGCTCAAACAGTGCTTTGGTACTCCTCCTTTGCTGACTGCTTTTATTTATATTTCTTATATGTTCTTTTGCATTTTAGTTCATTAAGGGGCTCCTTGCTTAGCCAGGTGGATCTTCTGTTGAAATACCTGGTCTTCCTCTACTTTGGGATGGGCTTGTTCCTGACCTCTCAATAAGTTTTCCTTAAAATATCGTCTTGTTCCATTGACACTTTCCCCATCATGTCTCCAAGAATATTCTGCCTAGAAATTCACGAAATAAATCTGTTCTTCTGACACCCGGAGTCATAGTTCCGTTGTTTGCATTCCCAGCTTACCTCTTGATCCTGAGCTAAATCACATCTCATGGTTGCTGCAGCCAAATTTCCTATCTGTGTCCACATTCACCAGCAATGAGGAGTGAGTCAATAGAGCATTGCCCTTGGTTGGCCACTGTGCTGTTTGTGTTGGGAAGTTATGATCAACACAGTCCAGAAACTCCCTGGATTACTTGCACAATGTTATGTTGACCTTCCAGCCAATGACTGCAGTCTATCCATGTAGAAATCGTCCACAAGACTGTAGATTGGGAGACTTCTATGAGCTATTTATAGAAAGACTTTATACTCTTTGTCAGACAGTTTGTAACAATCCCCGCCCTCTTGCCCCTGTGTCGTTGGTGTTAATTTCTGATCTGACCTATACAGTCTCCTGACATGTGTGGTTCTGGTTTCTTATGGTTTGTGCAATCTAGCTCTCCCTTTATGTAGACCTCAAGTTCTTCCTCTCTTCTTCCATGCTTGTCTTTCCTAATGAAGTTGTGCCCATCCATGACAATTCTCCAATCATATGTGCTTTCTGGTCTGATCTGTGCCCTATCCCACCAAGCCTTTGTGTTTCCAGTCTCATCACAGCTGTCTGACTGTGTACAGACTGCCAATTCTCCTTCTGTGTAAGAGCACAGGCATTTGATTTAAGTCTGTGAATACCCTTCCATCTAAATGGGGATGTGAATGTTATCCCTGCAGCTTTCTCTCAATCATGCCTCCCCTATTTCCTAACCTACCTTTAGTCTTAGGAACACATCCTGTGACAAGCCTTGCCTGGAGGCTTCCTCACCAAGTTACTAAGTCCATTTGTGAAGACGACCTTCCTTCTCCTAGTCTGGTGGATCCCATCTGCTCTTGCCAGTCCCTCGTCATCAAATGAAGTACCATGATCAAAGAAGCCAGAGAGACAACAAATATACAGTCCGGCTTTGGTTTGATGGGTGCATCTGTGCCTACTTGGGCTTTTTCCTTTGAATGGAAAGTTTGATAAGAATATCCCCCAAGTCCCTGTTCCCCTCACCTAAACACCCTTCACTGTTAATATTTACTTGTCTGTCATGTGATCCTGTGTTTCTGTAAAAGACATTTCCGAGATCCAGGGGTTTTCCAAGACTGAAATAAAAATCTAAGTTCTTATTCCTACATACTGGGTTTGAGGAGGAGACGATTGAGTTAGTAAAAGAGGACTGAGACATGAATCTCTCAAGAAGTCTTGTCACGTACAAGTCCATGGGATGGACTGCATCCCAGAGTGTTGGATGATGTCATTGTGAGGTTGTTCTCTGTCATCTTTGAAAGGCTGTGGAGACCAGGAGAGGTCCTCAGTTATTGAAGAAAGGCATGTGTCGCACCCATCTCCAAAAGAAGAAAGAAAAACAGTCTGGGAACTACAGGTTGGCCAGTCAGCATCACTTCTATCACAAGGAATATCATAGAGCAAGTTCTCTGGGAAGTTGTTTGTGTGAATAGGAAGGAGAAAATGGTGAGTGTGAATTAGCACAGATTTAGGGTGTATTGTGCTTGACCAATCTGATTGCCTTCTGTGATAAGATGACTAGGCCTCTTGTTAATGGTTCACACTCTACCCTGATACTAGTTACAGTTGGAGTTCCTCAGGGGTCTATCCTAGGATGCGTCCTGTTAAATGTCTTTGACAATGACCTGGAGGAAGAAATGGAGTGCGCTGTCTTCAAATCTGATAACACCAGATGACACCAAAGCAGGGGTGCAGTTGATATGCTCAAGGGCAGAGCTGCCATACAGGTGGACACAGACAGGCTGGAGGAATGTGCTGACAGGAACCTCATGAAATTCAGCCGGGAGAAATGCGAAGTGTTAAGTCCACCTGTGATGGACTTAATCCACTGCTACTGTTCAAGCTGGGGAACAGCTCTGCTGGAAAGGACCTGGGATGCTGGTGAACAGCAACCTGTGCGTGTGCCCGCACTGCAACATGGCAGCAATGAAGGCCAACAGTATCCACAGCTGTATCAGTGTCAGTGTAGGCAGCAGAGCAAGGGAAGTGATTATTCCACTTTTATTTGGCACTCATTAGACCACGTCTGGAATATCGCATTCAGCTTTTCACCTCTCATTACAGGAAAGATGTTAAGGAACTTTAGTAAACCTACTGATGAGACATCAAGGTGGGAGCACATGCCTTGTGGCTGGGAGAAGTGGATTTCTTCAGCCTGGAGAAGAAATGGCTTTTGAGCATGCCTAATCTAAAATCTACAAGGAGGTTATCAAGGCTCTTTATTAAGATGCCTGATGGCAGACTGAGAAACAGGAGTCATAATTTGAGGCAGAGGAGGTTCTGACTGGATATAGGGGAGAAAAAAACCCATGATGATGAAAATAATTAAGCTGAGAGAGGTTATGCAGTCTTCATTCTTGGAGTGTTTCAAAACCAGACTTGCATAAAGCCTTGAGTTAGCTGACCCTGCTTTGAGTGGGAGGTTGGACTAAAGACGTCCTGATGCCTGGAAGATGCTGTGATACTGTAGACTTCCTAAAGTTAATGCACATAGAACTTTTATGCAGTAACTTAAGACTTTTAATTCACACGCTTTAACTTTCCTAAACATTTCCCAATAGCCAAGTTTTAAGGATTCTTCTGAGAATACACTCTGATGCTTTGCAGTAAACAAGTTTTTATTGTTTTGTTTTCAGTAAGCTGAGAGTACACGAAGACAACAGCATGATGGTGGTATAAGGATAATTTTCAGATCTATTGCTTAATTTGTCCTCCAGGAAAGTTATCTAGGCCTTCCTAGATAGGCCTTCCTATCAACTGGACATATAGCTGTGAAGATGTGATAATACTATCAGCTTATGTTAGAAAGTTAGAAGGCAGTTCAAGAGAATTGGAGATCCTATTTCAGATAGTTTCTGTTGGTTAACAAAGAAAATCGGTATTGTAGCCTAGATAATAAAAAAATTTGATTAGAAGCCTGCATTTCAAAAACACTAAGCTCCTGCAGTTCCCACTGATTTCAGTGGAGTTGGATCTGCTGCCTAACTCTGAAAATAAAGCAGAAATTTCTAAATTGTTTCTTGCACACAGGTAAAATACTTTAGATTAAGTTAGATACCTAGCTTTAGGTATCTGTCTATCTATCTAGTAAAGAGATAGTCTTCTTTTTCTTAGGAAGTAGCCTGGTATTTCACCCACTGCAGATAGCAAAGCAAATGGGATTAGAAAGTTTTTAGAATCTCTTAAATCTACATAATTTTTATTTATCATCTACCATATAAGTTCAGTTGGTGTGAAATAGACGTGCACAGAGATTTAGGCACATGGACTATGTGTTGGAGGACTAGAGATTTTTATCCAGAGGTTGTATTTGTCAGCAAGAGGATCTGGATTGGAATATTGATCTTGTAAACTACAGTCCATTGAACTATTTTGGTAAAAAGTACCTGAGAATTATTCTTACTTGCTATCAAATGTCTTTTCCATTTTATGAGTCTCCATAAGGCATTTCATAATTGGGGAATTATTTAAGTTAATGCAAAACTATTAAAGGCTTTTAGACCTCTGAAACTGTGCTTAACTCTATATACGCAAAGTTAATGTTTCTCTAGTTGTAGACAAAAATATTGTATCAGAAGCAGTGGAACTATTCCCACTGTAAAAATTCGTGTTTATTTTACTTCCATAGGATTTAAATTTTAGCACGCAAAATAGATTTTGAGGTAATAGTAGTTGTTCGTATTCTCATGCCTTGAGTGCCTGATTTCTGTTTGTTTTTTGTTTGACAATGGCGCTATTAAATACTACTTTTCCTTTGTTTATTTTTTTGGTGTCTGAGCAGAGGAGGAATATACTTGAATCCAACCAGTTCAGTTTTGCAGCTTTATTCTACCTAAGCAGGGCAGCAACATGGTCGTTGCTGAAGAGCTCTCTGCATCCAGCTCTGAACAGTGTAACTGATTGGTCATCAAATCATTGAAAACTCACTGTCTGAGTTCAGATTCAGCCTTCAGGCTAAAGAGACAGAATGTGAATTTCAGCAAAGTTCAGATATACCAGGCTGAGATCAGTCCTTTAGTTCAGCTCCTCAGTCAAGGCATTGTAAATGAGGGTGCAAAAGGCATCGCACACTTTACATGGAAGATGGCATTGAGCCTGCCTGCTAAGCTTAAGACTTAGACTTTTGTCCGTGACCTTTTACACTGCACTTGTTACCATAGGCTGTGGGAACCTAAGATGAAATTATGAATGTTGCTGGTCATACCAGAGAAGCTGCTAGAGCTTAAACCACCATGACTTTAGCAAAATTTAAAGAGCCAGAAAAGGCCAAACAATTTGCATTGACAAATGTTGCAGCTCAGTACCGCGTGCCTGCTGGAATCAAATTCTGAGTTAAGTGCTAGTGAAATGTATGGGGCAAATTAGGCACTTCTTAGGAGTGCTCAGTGTGCAGCTGCGTGGTAGCCCATAGGGACAGAGGCGAGAAGGAGCAACCAGTCCTCCTTATGCCTTTCTACTATTTCCATTCCCAAGGCTGGATCATCTCTGTCTTACAGAAAAATCAGAGAACATGCGCTGTTGTAACAGTGACTAGAAAAGTTGCTTGGGATCCCACATTTTCAAACATTACTGTATTTTAACCAACACCCTATTGGCTGTTTTAAGGAAGTACCTCTATTTTCTTGGCATTGTCCTGCTTTGTTTAAATGTCTCAGAAAGCAGATGGCACACGTTCTGTCATATGCCATAGTCACTGGCTCATAGGCACTGCTCTGGGATAAGGGAGATGTAGATTTAGGTTCAAGCACCGAATTAAACTGAATTGGGATTTGAACTTGGAAGGAAATGATCTTAAAAATTTTGTTCATAAAAGCCATATCTAAAAAATACTATATTTTTAGACAGCAGATCTGATCACTCGTTAAGTCTTACATGTTATGGTTTCACTCAGAAAGACCTAATAAAATTGCAAGTAGGTAGTTTTTGGTAAAAGGTAGCAATATAAATGATCTAAAAATCCATGACCTGGAAATCTGCAGACTAAACTTCCATAAAAATTAACTAGAATCTGCATTAATTCTTGAACTCCGGGTTCGGCGTGCAAGATGAAAAAAAAAAGTGAGTAAGAATACTTATTGTATTCTTTGTATACGTATTGTACTCTTATTGTATAGTATTGTGAGCAGAGGGAGGCGGTTAATTGCCCTTACTAATGAACACTTTGAGATTTCCCAAACTTTAGCTTTGTTTAATGCTGTAATGTAAAAAGTTATCTGATTTGTGGAGTGAAGTGATAGTTTTAATCAGAGTCAGTCATACAGACGATATTTTGGCCTCATAAGTCCTTCTTGAGCTCGTGAATAAGCTTATTCTTTAAGGAGGCATTATGCTGATATAAGAAAAATGGGAGAAGCGTGTCGGAACATTACAGATTGCAAGGCCAGGTAGAAACAAGTACAAAACATTAGGGAGGGAGAAATGCAAAGAACGGGGACTCATTCAGTTAAAGGAAAAAATAAAGAACGAGGAAACAAAGCAATACAAACGGAACAGGAAAAAAAATCAAAATGTAGTTTTAAATAAATCTTTTCCTCAATGTAAAAGTGTGGTTGTGTCAATCTCTTATGTTCCAACACAGTAATTCCCTGGTGATGAGTTTATGAAATCGACATTTGGGGGGGGGCGGAATATAGTATTTAATTATTTATTCATTTTATGTGGAGTACTGAGAACTATGATTTTGTAATCGCGCATACACCAAATGAGCATAGAGTAGGAAGTCACAGGCCAGCTAGTGCACTGGGGAAATCAAATTGGAGGAGAATGATCCAGGGGGATGAAAAGCTCACACTGCCACCACGTTAAAGCTGTGAATATCTCCCCCTTGATGGTATTCACACAGGAATCAAGGAAAATGTGTAGAGGGCATGGTGGAAATCTTTGACATGCTGCTGGCTACTGCTGCTCGGTTTCGCATGATGAACCTTCAAGGGGAGGAATTTGTGTGCCTTAAGTCCATCATCCTGCTCAACTCCGGTAAGTGGTGTGCTTTGCCCTCGCG
Source organism: Larus michahellis (assembly GCF_964199755.1). Taxonomy (NCBI): domain Eukaryota; kingdom Metazoa; phylum Chordata; class Aves; order Charadriiformes; family Laridae; genus Larus; species Larus michahellis. The sequence goes on from NC_133898.1 coordinate 61,674,461, forward strand.
CGGGTAATTGTCATTGCTTCTGCATGTGGTTGAACGTTGCTTGTTGTCACCAATTGAGGCTTTCATTTTGAGACCGCAGCAATCAAAAGGGGGCTGTCAACACAGATGCAGGCAGGGATGGAAGTGGGCAAACCTGTTCAGTGGTGTAGGTGGGACCCAGCAATTAACGCAGTGTTTGGAGAGTTCCCCTAAGGAAAGACTGTAAAAGAAAAAATACAGCAAGTGAAGTCAGTGATAATCAGAGGCAAATCTCCTTCTGCACATAAGAGAGATGGGAGCACTGACTGAGGCTAGGAGATATTAAATCTTCATTTCTTCAAGGCTCATATTCAGCAGGTTCGAATCAGTGGTGCTTTGTGCGGTAGAAGGTCAGAGTTGATCTGATAATCTGGATGAGTGGTCTGGTTTTGGGTGTGGAGTTTTATTTTACATTAAATGAAAGTTTATAGCTGCTGGGAAGTCTGGCGTTTTTACAAGACTCTTGACGGTGATAGATCAGAGGGCATGGTTTGGGTTGAGATGTTACAGGTTCACGATGAAAGCAGTTTACACCGTTGCTGTGCAGAGCGTCATGTATTACTCTGGCTTGCATACTGCACTTACGCAGTGTATCTGAGTACACTGTAACCTGAATGTGTATGTATATATGGCCACAGAATGTAAGTCTGTATTGCTTGTAATTGCCTTTATGCATAAAGGTAATGAAATTTACATTTCAGTTTTTGCATTCCTATAACCAACTAATTTTATAACTGTCTGAGGAGTTAACTACTAGGTGATGAGAATGTGGACATGAGTTTCTGACTGTCAGGCCCTTTAGATGCCCAAATTAGGAGGCTAGACTGCATTACAGAGATAAGTAACATAATTTGGGGTATTTGTAATAGTTGTGTAAGTGTTGTTTGGCATAGATACTCTAAAATGTCGTCTGGAGATGCTTTTCTTCACAGAATACAGCCAGCCTCCTTAGGTGAAGTGTTGGGACACACATGAAATATTATGTGCTCTGAAGCACACGGCACACGTGATGTATGAGGGGAGGCTGAGAGAGCTGGGTTTGCTCATCCTGTAAAAGGGAAGACTAAGGGAAGGTCTAACAGCAATCCTCAGGCGGCTGATGAACAGGTTATGGAGACTCTTCTCAGGGCCAGACTCTTCTCAGAGGTGCAAGAGGACAGGACAAGCTGCAATGGGGACAAACCACAGCAAGGCAGATCCCGACTAGATGAACAGAACAAAAAATCCTCCCAGTGCGAGGTTAAGTACTGGAACAAGTTGGTCAGAAAGATGGTAGGATCTCCATCATTGGAGATACTAAAAACTCAGCTGGACAAAGCTCTGGGCAGATTGACCTAACCCTGAAGTTACTGCTATTTGAGAAGGAGGTTAAACTAGATGACCTCCAAGCCTCCTTTAACCTGATTTTTTTCTATAATTGCACATGTAAATATACGCAAGTCTTCTGCTAAAGAAACAGCAGATAAATACACAATGAATTTTTGGCCCTTATGCTATCTGTACTATACATGCATACGATTAAAAATGATTTAATCAAGTGGACTAATTAAACAAATTGGACTAGTTATGCTACATTTCATATTTAAAAGCAGTCTGCTTTTGGATTCTAAAGCTTTGTGTGGGTTTAATTCACTGAGTGTACACAAACATTTCTTTATTAAATCCTTGGACATCTGTTAGTCTCTTCACATGAGGAAGTGCTGTTTATTGCTTTTGTTGGACATTTATTTTCTCTTTTTTTTTTTGCAACATCTTTCAAGGCTGTTTAATATCTTTACACTCCTTTTCTGTGTGGTCTTGGGCAAAATGCAAGTGATTTTTTTTTTTTATTTGCTCTCACTGCATGTGGAAAAGATGGAAGGTTTTGTTTGTAAAGCAAAATATACGTTTATGCTACTTCCAAATTTTTCCTGAGATATCAAGGAGACAGCATGTCTGTAACAACAAGGACAGAATTGTCTCTAACTAAATAACAAACCAGAAGGTGCCCCTCTAAAGCTGCAGCAATAAGTCTTTTGACTAAAAAGCAAAATTATATTTTTGAAAAACACATTCAGTTCAATAATAAAGGGCTGTTTCTTAATACTGGAACATAAATATTAGAAACATGAAAGGGCAACATGATGCCAGATGTTTTAGTTTTGAGTGTGAAAAGAGGAGTGGTGCGATGTGGCAAAGCAACAGGGTTTTGTTTTGGAGATGATGATGTAGGTCACGTCTGCCTTAGCAGCTGATTTGCCTAATTACTTAGCTGGTTAGTCCATTGAGGTGGAAAGATTTAGCTGATTTTATGGATCCTGATACATGGTTCCATGTGACTGTTTGTTATTCTTTTCTCCTGAATTTCCATCTCCTGTTGAATTGTGTTTTTTACTTACTTCGGGGGCTTGATGATCACAGGAGCACATGGCCCAGAGCTGAATTTGCTCGTAGCTCAGCCTGACTTGCTACAGATCCAGAGCAGTGGGGCAGGATGGAAGGGGAAGAAGAGCCTTGGGTATTGCTTTGTGAGCCTGAACGCTAAATGTAAAGATATTTTAAACTGGCGTTTATTGTGACAGAAAAGATGTAGAGGGCGTTCTCCTCTACAGTAATACGCAAAAATATATCACTATGTATAGTGACACGTATAAAATTATATCACTTTATGCAAACAGCTGACACGGTAGCACTGCAGTCCCCGAGGGACCCTGTGCTGTGTCTCATGGGCTCAGACCAATAGACTTCTTTGCAGAGTGGTGCTTTCTCTGTTCTTGCGCCGATTATGTTTTACAGTACTGACCTACAGAAAGAGCTGGAAAACAACCTGGTAGCTATTCAGTTTAGGCTTACTTTCAGCTTCAGGGCTCGGAAAGACCCTTGAGACTGTTAAATTTCACTTTGCTAAGACAATTTTCTGCACTCTTGTTCCAAACTATGCTTGTTGCTCATGTGTGTATGTGTGTGATAAATAGCTGGCATTTCTTCTGGGGAAATTTCTGGTCATTGGTCTGGGGCAGGAGCAATCACCGGAGGGGCAGAAAGGGAAAACAAATGTCATTTTTCTTGGCAGTTATTGACTCGCAATTGCCTGAAGTCTCTACATTTTTAGGGGAGTGCTTTTTTTGATTTATACTTTTTAATAGCTTCTGGACTAGACCTGGGTGAGAAACAATTCCTCCTAACAGATGTTTTTCTTTTTCTGGTTTCAAAGTTATGAAACTAAGGGGCATTGCTGCAAGGGCACAATAGCATCCTCGGGCTGGAAGAAGCTGCTCTGGAGGCACTGTGGGTTTATGAGACTAATGTTTCCTTCTAATGGACTCTGTTTTATCACTAATATTTAAGAATCTTGCCCCTACAGGTACCTGCTAAGCTGTAAAGCTTGGTATTGTCAGTAGGCATATGTGTGGGTGGTTGAGTCATTCAGCTGAGAGAAGCCCCAGGAACTGTTTCTCTTTGATGAATTGATTTCAGTAAAAATAATAATAATCATAAAAAGCTTTGTGAGAAGAGGCCATTGTATTATCTAGCTATATAAAATTTGAAGCAATATTCATTACCAAAATTAAGCGCTCTGACTGATGGTTTTCAGAAGTTGTGCTTTCTTTGAGTTATCCTTTTGTTTTTTTAAAGCAGTCTCTCACTCACTCACTCACTCACTCTGTCTCTCAGAGACACTCACTCTGACATTCAAACCCACAAATTTCTATTTCTTTTTAGTACAGAACACCCAGAGTCATAAAACCTACTTGCAGGTTACAGTAGTTCTAGGTGTCAGGCCCTTGGACTACCAAGGTGATTATGAGGAGGTGAGGTATGCCAAGAAGACAGAAAAAAAATAATCTCAATTTCCCTGACTGCTCAGATGCATGGCAAAATAGTCTTATCTTCAAATCTGATGGTGTAGCTCCTCAGGCTGCAAGCAATACAAACAAGCTAGAGTATATATGCCTGTGTACGTGTGCATGTTAGTGTATGTGTGTCTTTTTTTCTTAATATTGCATATTCACAATATGCACTGCGTATTGTGCTGTATATGAAGCGTTAAAGAAAAACAAAATGAGAAGTAGTTCCAGGAACCAATTTTTTCCAAGGACAAAATCCATATTTCTTCTTGTCTCTGTGAGCTGATGTAGAACGGCTAAAGCACAGGATTTGCCAAGTACATTACAGACACAGGGCAGCGAACACACCATGATTAAGCCAGTTAGTTAGATACTGTACACACATCTTAAGCTTTTGCTGCCTCGGGACTGGATTATAGTAATACAACCTGTTTAGAGTTATTGGCTTAATCCAGAAGATTAAAAAACTGTTGCTGAATGCAACAGCTGCCTTTCGGAAGCACAGTGCTCTTGTGACCTGATTCACATTGGCTGTGTGGTGTTGTCCAGAACAAATTCAAGATAAAAATGTGCAAAATAGTTTAGAATTTCCCATTTAGAGAGCTGATGTGCTTCATGCACGCAAGAATTACTGCTGGCAAAAGCTCTCGTGCCTGGGTTAGAGTGTTTTATAGGAGACGTAGAGGGGCTGTTGGAGGGGGAGTTTGGAGGTTTTTTGATCTCTGGAAAATTTCCTTCTGGTCCAAATCTTCAGGTTGCTCACTTTCAGCAGTAAGCAATGTAAGATGGCTAAATTTACACAGGTTGCTCTGGACATGGTTTTTAAAGGAGAGTCAGGTTTGCGAGTGAAGGAGCACACCTTTTGAGGCTCTTGCCTGGTTGGGAGGGTTTTGTTGAGGCGAGTGTGTGTAAATAAACCCTGATTTTGTTTACGTGTTTTGTGATAACACATTCAGTTCTAGACTGACTAGCAAATCACCAAAAATCAAACATTAAACAGCAGAGAAAATGGCAAAAACTTCCGAAGGCCTGGGCTGGTCAGTATTGCAGAGCTCTCGCGAGGTGACAGCATCTCCTCAAAGTTTCGGAGCCGAGTGACTGAGAGAAGAGTGCAGCCCGCCGGTAGGTCTAGCTGCAGGCTGTAGGTGTCACCTGCCACCTGGCCCAGACCTTGGATGGACCCAGGAGGGGAAGAGACATCGTCTTCCTCCTCCTGCTTTGCCTACAGTGACCAAATCCAAGCTCCAGGGTCATTCAAACCAGAGGCCTGCCTGGCAAGCAGGAGGGTTCGCACACAATCAGCTCCCATGGTTTAACACCAAAGCCAAAGAGGCCAGCCACAAGGCGTACCTTGGGCAAGTGTCTGACTCCATCAAAGTAATTTTTGTCTGTGGTTTGTTTGTTTTCTTTCTCCTTCCTACTCCAGGTGTGTACACTTTTCTTTCCAGCACCTTGAAATCTCTGGAAGAGAGAGACTATATTCACCGTGTTCTGGACAAAATCACAGACACTCTGATACACTTAATGGCTAAGTCGGGTCTTTCTCTGCAGCAGCAACACAGACGGCTGGCTCAGCTCCTCCTCATCCTCTCTCACATCAGACACATGAGGTGAGAGCAAGCGGGCAGTCAGCCCCCCTGCACGGCTCCCGTGCAAGGGAGGTTGCACAAATGCACACACACGCGTTTCACAGGTGGGAGTGCAAACTGTGCGTAGAGTTGTTACAAAAAAAAAAAAAGGCTACTTTACATAAAGATGTATTAAACATAAGCGCTAAACAGTCCGTTGGATTATGGTGTGAAAGGAGTAAACGTTTTCCCCGTTTGTTTCTTCTAGTTCTCTTTTCCTTTGCTTCTTGTTCTGATAGTGCTGTAAGCAGTACCTACTTTTAATGTTACTGCATCTTGTATGTGGTTTGAAAAGTAACAAGTAGAATACTAACGTAGCAGTAGCCTAGTTCTGCAAACTTTAGTCTCCTATAAGATAAGATTTAATAAAACTATCGCTTTTATGTAGCCGCTTTCCACAAGTGGCTTGATTGCAAACCAATTTAGAGAAGAGATTAGGATCATTATGTGTATTTTATGGGTGAGGATAAATGCAGATCTGCTGAATCCCCATCTAGAGGACTGTGTCCTTTGCTAACTAGAGGTGAGGTGTCTGAGGCACTCTGTTAGTACTCGCAGCAAAGATTCTCCCAAATGTAATTAACTCTTAAGGTAGCTGCTCAGTGGCTGGAGTGCTAACAGCATAACAAGTCTATAGAAAGATACAGTATAGATCTTATTTTTATGAAGGAACAAGAGATGTTGTTACACAGATTTTAATTTTCATTATTTCAGTTAATAAAATTAGAGTACACAGCACATCATAGCTACTAAAGCTGAATCATACAGATTTTACCTCCTGGGCTGATATACAGGTCCTCAGGAAAAAGTCGAGGGGTGTGTGCATGTGGGGTTTTTTTCACTTTTGTCTTTTTGTGAATTTTCTTAAGTTTCGTTGTCTTCATGTTAATCATCCATTTTTTTCTTTTTTTTTTTTTTATTTCCTTAAGAAGAATTTGTACAATTAAGGAAGTTCCAGATGCACAGTGAAGTTAATTATTGTTTCCATAGTTTCATAGTTTTGTGAATGGTTGCTATTACAGGCAAGCATTTGCTAACTAATTGGCTGAGGTTATTTTCTAGGAAAAAAGAATAATGATATTTTAGGTTTTATTATGAGAAAGCCAAGATTCATCCCATCCACTTTGTCACAGTGCCTGAATTAGGAGTCCGTGGGCTCTAGGCTGCCTTTTAGGCAAAGGAGAGCGAAAGAGCCACCTTTAGAAGGCAACTTGCTCATGGGCAGTCTGAAGGGTTCTTTGAAGGTGCTGCCTTCTGCTAACTGTAGCAAGAGTGTACAGTCAGTTGTTTTTTACAAGGTGGAACTTATGTGAACTAACAAATATTATTAGCTATTAGGTTGGGTTTTTTTTTTTCCCCTAACATATTTGGGAAGTAACTGTTGTTTTGTTACAACCCACAGCAACAAAGGAATGGAGCACCTGTACAATATGAAGTGTAAAAACGTAGTTCCACTCTATGATCTCTTGCTGGAGATGCTGGACGCTCACCGGCTGCATGCCCCGGCAGCAAGGAGCGCTGGGCCGATGGAAGAGGAAAACCGGAGCCAGCTGACAACTGCATCAGCTTCATCTCATTCCTTGCAGTCTTTTTATATAAACAGTAAAGAAGAGGAGAATATGCAGAATACAATATAAACAAAAGTCGGCATGTATAATGGTATGAGAAACCCAGCAGCGTACTACCTAGCTCATGCTTCATTTTGTCTATAGTGCCACCTGTGTAAACACTCCAATGACAACAGTCACCTGCATTTTCCATTTGAGTGTTTGTCAAGCACTTGCCCAAATTGATTACTTATCCTAACGGGTGACGTTTCATCGCTATGGACAGCCAGCAAGGATTGTCAGGCTAGTTTGATTTGTAATTTGCAGTGTTTTTATTTAATTTTGCATGTAAGTAAGTTGGGTAAGTCCTAATCTAAACCGAACATTCATTTTACTATAAATTAATAGACCGTACCACCCATGCATACTGGTATCTTCATGAGTGGTAGCCTTTGTTGATATCCACCCCAAATTCTGTGCTTGCTTAGTGCTTTACTTGCTCGAAACTTTGCAGCAGTTTGGTAGAGATTCTGGATTACTTTTTTGGGTGGGTAAATGGAAAGTTGATCAGCATCTTAGTGTGCCACAGTGAAACTGTAGTGCTAGTGGCTGCCTTGGTAGTTTAGGTAGATTCCCGTCTCTCTTCTTCCTACAGTAGAAAGGAACCCCTGTCTGAGAATAATAAGAGTTTTACCTTGCTGGCTTACATCAGCAGACAACTCCCTCTCGAGATCATACTGACCAAAATTTAGGTCCCCTTGCCATATCCTCTAGCCGAATTGCATTCTATCTTGTCTGATCCTGCAAAGCTGAATTGTTCTGTTGCTTGGCAGTGCATAAATCAAGGGCAACACAGCAAACAGTGATAACATAGATAATTACTCTTAAATCAGACCAGATGATTACAAAAATCATCAGGTCTTAAAAAAACCCAAAAGTGTTCACACAAATACATGATCCAGCACTAGTTTATAAAAGTCATCCCCTTGTCCTTTGCTTTGTTGTGCTACAAACCAAGGGGTGATGATGCCAGTGCAAGACTGGCACAGCAGGGTGGGATGGTCCCGTCCCACTCAGCAGAGCGTGGCCAAGCTGCGCATGGGAGAGCTGGCGGCCCAGCCAGGGCAGGAGGCTGTGCATCGCCTTGGCTTTCTTTGGCTCTTGTTGGGGCATGCTCAGAAATCACTGTTAAGAGCCACCTCACTTGTGACACCGGAACTGGCAATAAGCCTCAGACATGGTGAAGACTCTGGGACTGCACGTCCAGGAAGATCAGCCTGGCTTTCTCCATGCACATGTGTAACTGTTTCGCATAAGGGTTAGTCAGATTCTTCAGACCAACTGTAAATATACAAAAGGTCCACTGACATCAAGAGTTTCAGCAAGACTTGAAGGAGAGAGACTGAAGAAATCCATACTATGTGCTATTCAAAGTAGGAGTCGGTGCTGCTGTTTGACTGCCTGTATGCTAGAAGATTCCATGTGTCAGGGAACGTTGCTGGGTACTGGAATGTGGTTATTACATGTGCCAGGGATATTTTATTAGTCTAATGATAAACTTTGCCTGTGCTATCTGCACTTCTGGTTTACAGGTGCAGTTTGGGAGTTAGCACGGACCAGGGACTATTCCAATAGCTGGTTGGAAGCGACCACCCTGCCAGTAAGGACGTTTCGTAGCACGCGCGTTGGCAGCTCCACAGCAGCTGGGCACACTGCTAGAGGAGGGTTCAGGGATGCTTCTTTTACTGCTATAGTTGAAACCTTTATGTTAGATTATGCTGATTGGAATATCCTGTAGCAACTAAATATAGGAAACAGGGCAACTAATGCCGTACAGGAGTGCCTATGTCTAATCATGCTCCCTGTTACACCAGCAGAGTCTGTGTGCAGTGAGACCGAGTTGCATAGCAATTGTGAAGCAGCAAGGAATAGGACGAGTTTGTGCTCCTCGAGTCAAGGATTTGATTCTTTAGTGAATGTACATAATGATGTCTATAACAGTTTCATGTACATATCCGAGGATATGCGCAGCTTAGAAGCTAGATGCTACCTACGTTTGAGAAGATTCCTCAAAAACTGTGCAAGCCTAAACATGTGAAGCAGTCACTGTAAGTTAATAGGCCTTTTATTGATGCATATTATAATGTCATTTTTTTTCTGAATGTGTTGAAGGATTTGTCTTTTTGTGTATTCAGTAAGAGTGTGCGTGTGTGTATGTGTGTGTGCAAATTTGGTACCTGAAGGTTTTTGGGGGGCTCCTAAATGCCTTGAAAGAAAGTGCACATTTTTTTTTGTTTTGTTTAGTAGCTGGTTTTCAAATGTGTTAGAAAAATCATGAATGCCCTGAAGTGAGTGCAGGCTAAGATCTGAATGGAGCACAGGAATCCCTGCAGTTACATTTATGTGCTTACACCGTGATCATTCACTTGTAGCCCAGTGAGCGTTAGAGCTGCTCTTTAAATACTGTGCATGCGACTGGCTGTTCTCTACGATGGAACACACCGATCAAGCTCATAAGCTGCAAGGCAAATTGTTTTAAATGAATGCCTGCCTTCCTACATCCCAGAACAGTTCATTACATCGATTCAAGTGTAAATTTGGCCTAGAAGGTAAAAGTAGTTCATGGAGAGCAATTCACAACAGAGGGTCATATTCTGATGGTACTTACATAGGTCAAGTACCACTACACTCTACAGATTTTCCCGGTGAAGCTGGATTAGTGTGATTTGAAGTGGTATGCAGCAGACAGCGGGGTATCGTAATATGTCTGGGAACATAAGGAAGAATCAGTCAGCTCACGATCTTAATTACGAATGCTTTCCTAGCTCAGCCCTTGCAAGGAAGTAATTTAGATTCAACCAGTCCTCCCATGTTTGTGGTGGCAACAGTGGAGGGCACCCAAGAAAGAAAAACAGTGGTTCCCAGTAATACATTCATTTACCTTGGGTCAGTTTTAGGATCTGTGTCATTAACTTGTTCATGAGATTTTAAATGAAGCAGCACCTTAATGAATATAGTAACCTTCCCATAGTTATCTATAAAGATGATTGTCCACATATCAGACAGCTGAATGTAGCTATTCAATTGATTCAACAAAGTTCTATGACACAAAAATGGCAACTTTTTCATATGTAATTCTGAATTATGCTCTCACGTATGCAAACAATTGTGCCTGACATTTGGTAATTTTTATTTCACAGGATGCTATTTTATGTGTGTGTATATATATACATATATATACATATATACTTTATATTTGCAGCTGACAAACCAGTACTACCTGAATACCTGGTGCTGGATATTAAATAAAAATATATAGCATGTAAAAAAAAAAAAAACAAAAGAAAACTATTCAAGGCAGCTAATTATGCTTTTACCAAAACCTTCAGCTGTCTCTGGACAGCTAATGAAAGAATTATTTTATAATGTTTATATGTGGATTTTTAAAAAAAAAAAAAAAAATAAAAAAACCAAAAACCCCTCTAGAAACACAGGCAATGTAATACCAGCAACAAGCCAAACAGAAACAGATCAGATGAACTTGCTTTGCTTGAGAATATGGTTGTTACTGAGTTGTTACAAAAAGCTTGGGAGACAGGAGAGGAGACAGGGTGACGTGTAGCACTTAGCGGTGTCTGCGTTTCCAACAGTACGTGAAAGCTGCTCTGGTTTGTAGTGGTTCGAGCCACGTCTCGATGTTGCAGACTTTGTCTCAGGTAAAACTCCCAGTTGGGGCAGTGAGATTTGTGCTGGGGTAAAATAATTTAATGACAGTTTCTTGGTGTGTGTTTGTGGTAAATTTACTATTATGCTTCAGTGACGTCTCCTGATGATTTTTCTCCTTCTGTACACTGATGGGTTTAATAATTTAAAAACGTAATTAAAGAAATATCTGAACCTAGCTCCCAAGGATATTGCAAGGACTGTCAGCAGGTCACTGGTACCTGACATTTACCACTTTTAAATTGTAAAGAAAGAAAACAAAAGAAAACGCAAACGACTCCCTTCATCCAAGCCAGGGCTTGTGTTAGAGCCTCCATCCATTCTGATGCCGACTGATTCCTTAGGAGTTGTGCCAAATGTTTAAAATGAAACAAACTACCAGCAAAGTAAAAATTCTGCCTCACTAGGGCCTTAGTCTTATCACAGGCTTTGATAGGAACACAGCAAGCCTCTCTTGTGTATATAATATCCTGCTTTAAAATTAGAATGCAGCCCAACCTAAAGCTAATGGGATTTTGTATATAAGGTGTTCTCAGCTGAACTTATGTGAAGTGCATTTCTTACTTTCAACAAAGAGATGGCTATTTTCGATGCTATCCACAACTGTAATATAGCTTTACAGATAGAAATTCAACACATGTAAAAGAAGAGTCATGTTAATGACGGTATTGTAATACAAAACAGTCTTGGCTGTCACCTGCAATTATAGAATAATCTCAACTTGATCTGAGAATCTTAAATTAAATTTCTCTAATATTAATGTCCTACCATTTCTACTCACAATTCCCTTTCATCTTTCAAATGTAGATAGCCTTATATCCCAAAAGTTGTTTTCGAAGTGGTTGTTGCCCATAAGGGTATTTGGTTTTGCACTGTCTTAAAAAAAAAAAAATCTAAAAAAAATAATTATCCTTTGCATTCAAATGTGCCTAAAGAAACAAACAAAAAAAATTAAGAAAATGTATATGCTGCCATCTTGCAAATTAGTATGCTCTGTACTCCTGTGTGCCTATAATTAGAAGTCTGTTTCTTCAGAAAGTGCCCATCGGAAAATGAAGGGATAGACCGCTGGTCACGAGACTCGCATTAAGCCACTTTATGTATCACCTTATTGTATATACGACAAAACTAATGCTTTTGTGTGCACTATGTAGTCTGTCAATGGAAAGTCCTTTCTTTGATATAGGCTCAGCTGCCAAAATGTATTTGTTGAAGTATTCTGTTCTTTCACTGATGAATATAAAATTATTGATGTCTTTGTTTTGGTGAGGTGTTTTTTTTTCCCTTTGTTTTGCACCTAAAAAAGTTCTAAAAAAGTCTAAATGAAAAATCTGGTAGGCTACCTGATTGGTGCAAGATTTTTATCAATGTATTTGATGTTGAAAATAAAGAATTAACCAGAGCACTTTGTTTCATTAGTTATCTTTTGCATAGCTTTAAAAATATGCTTCTCTGCTTATTTTTTTCCAGTAGCCAGCAAAATGGTACACTATTTTTTACAGAAACAGAATGTGTCTGTTTCTGTGCATCTAAGTGAAAACTGTTTCTTCGCCTTTCCCAAAAATCATCAGTGACAATGTGTTAGGTCTGGTGACCTAATGACACTTTAATATGCCTAGTATTTTATATGCTTTAAGTTTCTTATTTTGGTTTGTGAAACAGATTATGGTGGAAAAAACAAAATGTGTGAATTTAGCCTTCTGTAGTTGACTTCCTCTTACCGTGAGTTAGCTAATACCAAGTAAAATAGCACTGCTTTCCCAAGTGAAAGCTAGTCAGTCCTCAGGGAAAAAAGTTGTCTTGGCTAAGCTGTCAGGAAGGGGATGAAAAGGAAATGAGAGATACTTTTATTGACATAAAAACACTTTAAACTTAGCTCTACTCTGTAAAATCCTCTCAAAGTTATATTTGGTCTTTGCGAAGAATCAAACCAATAATCTATAGCATTGACATACGTATGTAGGTATTTCGATAACTGTAGATACATATATATCTGTCAGTTATATGGAGAGAATATAGTCCCTATATTGATTTTTTTGATCTATTTGCTATGCTGTGCTGGTTCTGAGTGGGACTGTTGGCTCATAGGTTCTTCTCTTTCCTGACATGAATATATATGTAAAAGCTCTTTGGTTTTTTGTGATGTTTCACTGTACGTAATATATAAAGAAAAAACGGTAAGGTGATTATTACCTTAATTCTAACTATCATGTTAATGATTAAGACAAGACAGGCTACATACTTTGTCCATGTGAAACCTCACTCAATAGCTTGTGAAACATGAAAGTGAATAGCCTATGCAGACTCCAAAAGAAAGTTGGGGACTGTTGGGATTTGTGAGTGCAGAGTAGAACTGAGCAATGGTTCCCAATCATCTGACTGACTATGAAGGGCTGTACCAGCTTGACCAGGGAGCTATGATATCCACCCAGCAGGAAGCCTTGGCCTCCCCAGGCTCTGAATCCAGCAGGACTGAGGCAGCTTCCCAGATGGAGCTCTGGTGGGAGCACGCTGCCACCCAGGCGTCAGGCTGCAGGGTGTGCCCTACCCTTATGGCAGCAGTTTGCACGCCTGCGGGACATCTGTGCAGGTAGAGGAACTCCTCTGCCTAGTGATGGAGCTCCAGGAGGAGGTTGAGAATCACCAAGGAGTGAGAGAGGGAGATAGACTGCTGGAGTCACACCCCGCCTTCCCTGAACCAGGCCCCGCAGGCAGAAAGGCCACATGATACAGAGGATTCCCTGTCCTCTCCCTGTCTAGCTGAACAAGGTAACTTAGAGGATAGGGGGCTATGGGAACATATTCCTGCCTGGTGAAGCAGGCGTGTCTCCCCAGTGACTCCCCCACCTTCCCAGGTACCCTTAAAAAATAGGTATGATGCTTTGCAAGAGGAACCCTGTCATGCCAAGGAAGATGATTCAATGTCCACAGAGGTGTTGCCAAGGTTAAGTCAAACTACACCCTGCATCAGAATGTCTTCAGTTAAGAAAAAAAGACAGGTCATTGTCATAGGTGACTCCATCCTGAAGGGAGTGGAAGGTTCAATACGCAGACCAGACCCACTTCTCAGGGAAGTCTGCTACCTCCCTGGGGCCCGGGCTAAAGATATAAAAAGAAAACTTCCCTCCCTGGTAAGCCCTCCAGATTACTACCCACTACTAATTTTTCAGACAGGTAGTGATGAACTGATCGTAAGAAACCCAAGGGCAAACAAAAGAGAGTTCCAGGCCTTGGGACGACTGGTTAAGGGGTCAGGAGTGCAAGTAGTGCTCTCCTCTGTCATTCCAGTTGCAGGGAAGGATGAGGGAAGCAACAGAAAGAGACAGGAGATCAATACCTGGCTCTGAGCCTCGTGTCAGTCGCAGGACTTTTTGGTTTTTTTGATCATGGGTTAGTTTACATGACAGGCCTGCTGGAGAAAGACGGGGTACACCTGTCTCAAAGGGGAAAAGGATATTTGCACAGGAGTTGGCAGGGCATTAAATTGAGCGGGCGTTACACTAGTGTTGAAGGGAGAAAGGGATGAAACCAGGTTCCTTAGAGGTAAGCCTGGTGGTGGTGAGCCAATGTCTGTGGGACGAGATGCTAGTGAGGTCCCTTGGTCTGCTGACTCAGTGAAGGCAGGGGATGGAGATTCATGCAGCAGCAGAGATGCGAGGCTCATTGATGGGTTAGAAACTATGGCTGTGCCTGGGAACGGACAGGTAGAATTAAGGCTTCTCCCAGCAAAAAGGTGGCAGGACGAGGAGCCCAACTGAAGTGCTTCTACGCTAATGCGCGTGGCATGGGCAACAAACACGAGGAGCTGCAAGCCATTGTGCATCAGGAAAACCATGATGTAGTCACCGTCACAGAAACGTGGTGGGATGACTCACATGACCGGAGTTCTGCAATTAGATGGCTACAAACTCTTCAGATGGGACAGGCAAGGAAAGAGAGGAGGTGGGGTGGCTCTGTATGTTAGGGAGTGTTATGACTGTCAAGAACTTAATGATTGTGACAGTAGCATTGAGTGTTTATGGGCAAAAATCAGGGGGAGGGCCAACAAGGCAGATATCATGGTGGGAGTCTGTTATAGACCACCCAACCAGGCTGTAGAGCTAGGTGAAATATTTTACAAGCAGGTGGGAGAAGTCTCAAGATCACTAGCCCTTGTCCTCGTGGGAGACTTCAACCTAGCAGATTATCTGCTGGGAATACAATACAGCTGAAAGGGAACTGTCTAGGAGGTTTTGGAGCGTGTTGAGGATAACTTCCTGACACAGCTGGTGAGGGAACTGACTAGGGAAGGAGCCCTTCTGGACTTGTTGTTTGTAAGCAGAGAAGGACTTGGGGGGGATGTGATAGTTGAAGGCCATTTTGGGCATAGTGATAACAAAATTACAGTGTTTTGAATTCTTAGAGAAGCAAGGCAGCAGACCTGCCACCTTGTACTTCTGGAGGGCAGCCTTTTGTCTTTTTAGGAACTTGCTTGACAGAGTCCCTTGGGAGGCAGTCTTGAAGGGCAAAGGTGTACAAGAAGGCTGGACATTTTTCAAGAAGGAAGTCTTAACGGCACAGGAGCAGGCTGTCCCCATGTGCCGAAAAACAAGTGGTGGGGAAAAAAGACTGGCCTGGCTGAACAGAGAGATAACAGTTACAACTCAGGTGAAAAAAAGAGAGGTTATGGCCTTTGAAAGAAGGGGTAGGCCTCCCAGGAAAACTACAAAGATGTTGTAAGGCTACGTAGGGAGAAAATTAGAAGGGCCAAAGCACAACTAGAACTTAACCTGGCTTTGGATGTTAAAAACAATAAAAAGAGTTTCTATAAATATATTAGTAATAAAAGGAGGTCTAAGGAGAATCTCCATCTTTTATTAGATAGGGGTGGTAACATGGTGACAAAGGATGAGGAGAAGGCTGAGGTACTTAATGCCTTCTTTGCCTCAGTCTTTAGTAGTAGAAGTGGTTTTTCCTGAGGGTACTGAGGGATGTGGCGGAAGTGCTCACTGAGCCACTTTCCATCATTTACCAGCAGTCCTGCCAAACTGGGGAGGTCCCAGTTGACCAGCATCTAGCAAATGTGATGCCCATCCACAAGAAGGGCCTGAAGGAGGATCCGGGGCACTATCAGTCTGGCCTTGGTACCTGGGAAGGTTATGGAACAGATCAACCTGAGTGCCATTACGTGGAACATGAAAGACATCCAGACAATCAGGCCCAGCCAGCATGGGTTCATGAAAGGCAGGTCGTGCTTGAAAAACCTGATCTACTTCTATGACAAAGTGACCCACTTGGTGGATGAGGGAAAGGCTGTGTGTGTTGTCTACCTGGACTTTAGTAAAGCCTTTGAAAAGGTTTCCTACAGCATTCTCCTGGAGAAACTGGATGCCGATGGCTTGGATGGGAGTACTCTTCACTGGGTAAAAAACTTGTTGGAGGGCTGGGCCCTGAGAGTGGTGGTATATACATTTAAATCCAGTTGGTGGCCAGTCACGAGTGGTGTTCCCCAGGACTTGTTATTAGGGCCAGTTCTCTATAGTATCTTTATCAATGATCTGGATGAGGGGATCGAGTGCACCCTCAGTAAGTTTGCAGATGACACCAAGTTGGGTGGGAGTGTTGATCTCCTTGAGGGTAGGAAGGCTCTACAGAGGGACCTGGGCAGGCTGGATCGATGGGCCGAGGCCAATGGTATAAGGTTCAACAAGGCCAAGTGATGGGTCCTGCACTTGGGGCACAACAACCCCCTGCACCGTTACAAGCTTGGGGAAGAGTGGCTGGAGAGCTGCCTGGCAGAAAAGGACCTGGGGGTGTTGGTCAATGGATGGCTGAATATGAGCCAGCAGCGTGCCCAGGTGGCCAAGGCGGCCAACAGCATCCTGGCCTGTATCAGGAACAGCGTGGTGAGTAGGACTCAGGAAGTGATCGTCCCCCTGTACTTGGCACTGGTGAGGCCCCATCTCAAGTACTGTGTTCAGTTTTGGGCCCCTCACCACAAAAAACCACATTGAGGTGGTGGAGCAGGTCCAGAGAAGGGCAATGAAGCTGGTGAGGGGTCTAGAGCACAAATCTTATGAGGAGTGGCTGAGGGAGCTGGGGTTGTTCAGCCTGGAGAAAAGGAGGCTGAGGGGAGACCTTATCACTCTCTACAACTACCTGAAAGGAGGATGTAGAGAGGTGGGGGTCGGTCTCTTCTCACAAGCAACAGGCGATAGGACAAGAGGAAACGGCCTTAAGTTGCACCAGGGGAGGCTTAGACTGGATATTAGGAAAAATTTTTACACTGAAAGGGTTCTCAAGCATTGGAAGAGGCTGCCCAGGGAAGTGGTGGAATTGTCATCCCTGGAGGTATTTAGAAGATGGGTAGACATAGTGCTTAGCGATATGGTTTAGTGATGGTTTTTGTCAGTGTTAGGGTGATGGTTGGACTCAATGATCTTAAAGGTCCCTTCCAACCTAGACAATTCTATGAGTCTGTGATTCTATGACTGTTTTGCAACATTCTTTTATGACAAAGAGCTTAACTGAGAGTTGATACTTTGGCCACGAAGGGTGGGCGAGAGTAATACCAACTAATTGTACGTGTACATGTGCTCAAAATAATAAAATTGTTTTCAATGCTGACTCAAAATCTGACAACATTCAATGGTTTTATACAATATTTTATATACAGGACCAAATGAACACTGAGGTCAAATGCTCTTACCATCCATGGAGAACTGGCTTAAGATGGCAGCTGCTACCTGACACTGAACTCACAGACTTAATACGAAAAAAGCAGCTAGACAGGAGAATATCCTGTAAAATCAAAGGCCTGACACTCCTAAATTAAAACCCAAACAGTTAAAGTCTGAGCGTATTTACATCTGCACAAATTGTGCCAATTTCAATGGGCGAAGGATTACACAATACCTGGAGATCAGGCAGTCTTTTGCCCATCTCTTTCTGGAGTACGGCGTGACCACACAGTACGGCTGAGCTGGGAAGGCATCTCTGGAGATTGTCTAGTCCAATTCCTGGCTCAAAGATAGGTCACCTACAGAACATTGCAAAAAAAGGGGACTCTACTACTCCTCTGAGCAACCTGTTCCAGTGTTTGACCACCTGCACATTAAAAAAATGTTTTCCTGTACTCAGATGGAATTTCCTGTGGTTTAATTTGTACCCATTGCCTCTTGCCCTGTCAGTGGGCACAACCAAAAAGAGTCTGTCTCCCTCTTCATTGCTCAGACCTTGCTTGTTCAGACTTCCCCCCACAGAGGAGGAACCCACCAGGAAAAGAGCCTCTGCAGCCAGGCACTGGGCACATTTCCACAGCCAGGAGCCGGCTGGGACTCCGGCTTCATTCCTGATTTCTTACATCTGTTGGCTGAAGTAACTTGAGAAATCATACAGCAAGGACATATCACTGCAGAGCTCTTGCAGCTGAAACTCCTGGGTCACCTTTACTGGTCCCATCACTCTCGCTTCCCTCACTACAAACACGGCGCCTTGCAGAGTAGCTGCCTACTCCCTTGAGGGGGCCCATATACGTGCACAGAGCCGTATACATTGGGCTCCTCCCACACCCTTGCTTTCTCTCTTTCCTAACATGTAAGTGATGCATGTCTTGTTCCAGTGTATTTTATTCTATTTAACTAATTAGAAAGGTATGACATAGTTAAGGCATCATTGAAGAACATATCTCATTGCTTTTACTTTCCTGTTAACTAAGGCAAACCCCTTGTTATACAATGACAACAGCTTCTTCATGGGCTAAACCTTGGTGTTTGCAGTCAGTGGGGCACCCAACCCCTTTAAAAGCTTTGTGGCCATGCTTATTCTTCAAAATTAAATGATGATTTATTGGATTTTTTTTCCTTGTTTGTTTGTGGTGGGTTTTTTTCATCCAGATCCTGCCACATTAGAAGCTCCATGAAGCAGCTGTTTCTTAGGCTGGAAAAGTCTCTTTACTCTGCATTACACTGCTTGTCTGTACCACTCAGGCAGTGAAGAGGAGAAGAAAATCCTCCCATGTAACACTCATCAGCGTGCTCACAGAGAAAGAGTGCCTGCGGAAGGATGCTGCACGGTTTTTCTCATGCCTGGCCAGGCTCCAATTTCTACCATTCACCGTGGCATCCTGCAGACAAAGAGGTTCAAGTGTAAAAATGTTCATGAAGTCTTCAGGAAAATTGACCATCAAAATAATAACATTTGGCACTTATCTCAGCAGAAGCAAGGCTAACTGGCTCTCATGTCCCTGTGAGATCTGTATGTTGCAGTATTTAGGTGTCACTCTGCTAATGTCTTCATTTCTGCAGGCATACTGGGAATATAAAATTTATCTCCTGTTGTTTTCCGTTCCTACACATTTGCGCACCGCTCCAGCACGTTACCATTTTAAACAGCTGAAAAATGTGCATGTGAGGAAAGGTTGTGCTTTCAGGATTTTTTTTTTAGACATATTTTGCAATACATGCTTGGGACTGTAGGATATTTAGCTCCTCTACATACAAAGACTGAGTGCTCCTTTCTAAGACAGAAATGCTTGCGTCTTCTCAGATGTCTTCTTTATTTTCCACTCACCTCTTGAGAATGTGTGCTGTCCATGGAAAGGTGAAACAAGTATGTTATACCATAGAGGTAAGCAAAAAGTGCTGCCCACTTCGCAGTGAGGGTCACAGTAAGGCATGTAAAAGCTTAAAAGTTTAGGCATCCTTACGAAAGCAGAAAAGTTTGAGGTCCAGTCTGCCTTTGCAGGATTATTTTTTGCTTATGTTAAACCTGAAAATAGGAGAAGAAACTGCAGCTCCAAAATGTCTTCTTTGTATCTGTCTCAATCAAAATACTACAGCATCATGCTGTATTCCAGTACTTTTTTTCCCCCCCTTGCCCCCACGGTCTGCACACCTGGCTGCACAGTGCTTCAAGTTTAGCAAAGGAGTCAAAGTTACAACCCTGTGTTTTAACTTGCAGCTCAATGGTCAGGAGAGCCTCTCAGACAGTGTTTGAATTATTTAAAAAGAAAATACTACAAACGTGAATGTCCTATTTCTTGGATGGGCTTGTGAGCACTTATAGAAAAAAGGGGGACGCTGGTAGCTTTCCTTTCAGCTGTTTTTTTTTTTTTTTTTAAAATATCCTTTCTAAAAACAATGGAATGAAAAACCCCACAATTACAACATCAATAATAGCAGTCTCCCAGGAATTACAACGTGCCTGAAAATGCAAAGAGCCTGACTTGAGAAACTTTTGTGCAAACTACGTCCACATCTGCGTCATCCCTGACACAGAAGAGTCGGTGGCTCACTTCTTCTCCCCCAACGCCACTTCTGATACAAGAAATGGACAATACTTTCCTAAAGTCTCCTCCCTCTTACAAAAATTAAATGTCATTGTTTATTCAGATCTCATTCTGGTAAAATTCATTTGCTACATATCAGGTCTTTTTTTCAGATTTTTACTGAATCAAGTAGTTTTGACCAGTTCATTTTTTGAATGATATATTAAGCAGCACCAAACAATAGAAGTCACAGCTTTCAGTTCCTGTCTGCTTTTAGAGTAACAATTTAATATAATTTGGATTTCTATCATTTAACCAAGCCCTAGTCTATGATAAGTCTTCAGTGCTTAAGCTTGCAGTTATTAATTTCCTTTTATATTGTTTCACGGATTTTTATCTACTGCTTTTTTTTTGTAAAGACAAATTAATTCTGTCAACTATTGACTATTTCTGTCAACTTCAGACCATTTGTACTCCTAACACTGTCAGACGTCTCTAAATATCACTTTTCAGTCTGCCTTCAGATTTTGTAAAGCACGCTCCACAAACAAAACTCCACAAACAAATGCAGTAAGTTCAGGGCAAATAGTGCTCGTTATTTTGCACTACTATCATTTTAAGCATAATGAGATAGTGCCTTGATATTACTGCATGATCTGGAGTCGCTGAGCAACCAGTTTCCATTATGCCTTTAAACACCCACTAGTTACGAGATGACTACAGGCCAGCAAGTAGGGTTCAGAGTTGCAAGATACATCAAGCTCTGGGGGTGATTACACCTTTACAGCAGCTACTGCAACTATCTACAGTAGAAAACAGGGAAAAATATAACGCAATAATGACTGGAGTTCCCCAAGACACAGAGTCTACTTTCTCTATGCTTGAGCACGTGCCTTCGACACAGACCCAGAGTTCTGTGGCTCCTGTACTGCCTTTCCTCATGCCTTTCAGCCAGGGCTCAAGGCACATTACCAGAAATCAGCTCCTTGTATTTCAGAGGCCACGTAGGTGAGGTGCTTTAGAAAGAGGGTAGATGACAGGTTGCAAACTTAGCACAGAGACAGGGCATCTCAGACTCTAAGTTGTGCATTTCTTGAAGACTTGGTCCATATCAAGTCCTCTGTAGCAGTGTCCCAAGGAGACAGAGGTAGGCAGAGAGAGTAGCTTGACATTATCAGGATGAGAAAGATGCCCAGGCTGCAAAGCTGGCTAGTGCCACTGGCTGCAATGCTTGACAGCTTTCTGGGTGCAGTTTTTTTCCCCCTGCAGTTGCCCCATTTACCCTGGTTCATGCTGTGGCAATCAACGCATATGCTGATGTTGCATTGGGATTTGCAACTCAAGCTAGACCTTCAAGTCACTGGTGCTCCTGGGATGGAGCTTGATTAAACAGGATCCTGTGAAATGCCTGGCCATTTGTTTCTGTTTTCACTTCTTCGGGCCAGGTTTTAGGATCAAGATCCAGTTCTGTAAAATCACATTGAAGTCATAATGGAATTGGTTGAGGACCAGGAAGTTCCTTTTGGAGAAGCCTATTGCTCAAAGCACTTCAACTGGTCAGATGTTGATTTTGTCCAGAATTAAGACTGAAAGTCCCAAAAGTAAGACATCCGAAGTGGCACTCAAGGGATCCTCTAATCTGCTGGCACAAACTGCCTGCAATTCCCTTGAGATGTCATCTTCTAGACTGTCATTCCTATCTTTGAAGGTATGGGAGATTTAGGATTTGCAAATAGGTGTTTTTCCTGTGTATGACGTTTTTGTAATGTGTGTCTATCACTGTCTGTGACTGACTTATTCACAGGTGGCGTAGAGAGTTTGCTGTTTACTGGGAGGATTGCTCTATGTGAGCAGATCACTTGGGGTCAAAAGGAAGTCTTCTATATCTAACTTCTCTTTCAAATCAACAGGTAATACTTCGAAACTGTAGCTAGCTCTGTGGTTAGAGCTCGGAGCTTGAGGCTATGAACAGAAGCAGCTTTGCTTTGAAACCTGCATAGCAGGAACACTCTCTGCCTTCCAGTTCATCAGCAAGACAGAGGTGAGACAGTGCATGTGTGCCCTGCAGGTAATCATCAACCAAAAATGCGCTGAACTTGAAAGGGCTACTGACACTTGATGATATGACCTTCCAAATTCTTTACTTCCTTTAATTATCATCACTTCTTTTCCTGCTTAGCCCTAACTCTATTTAAGGAATTAATTGTGAAAAGTTCCTATGATCTCACATCAGTTTTCCCCTGGCGTATTTAACCAGCTAACCTCCACTCCTCTGCATTTCGGCACTTTCTCATACTCCCTAGACTGAACATTTCAAGACGTGAGAGAAAATAAAAGGGCATGACCATCATGAACGACATGGAATCATTCCCCCCCCACCCTACACTTCATCTTAGTGAAATGCCCCTAGGAGCTTAAGTGAGGTGTACAATTTCTGCTTTCCTTCTGCAGAAGACAGGCCATTCTTCCCTAGGCATCAGGAAAGTGGGTAAGGCATTCAAACAATTAAGGGATGCAGGGGCTACACAGTGGCAAAATAGCTGGTAAAATTCATATGTCAGGTTGCAATTCAACGCATGCTAGATGCTACCCTGTACACTTTTGATAAAGTACTTTATTAATTCTGACAGCATCTGACATCATTCAAACTGAACTCTCTTCCTTGCACTTCTCTCTCCTTCCCTGGCCAGCTTGTTTCAAACCTCCCTGCCTCTCCCTCAGTTTTTAAATACTATAAGTAATGAACACAGGTTTCATCTGTGACTTTTTGCCTGGTTCCGTCAACAGACTGCTCTTCCATAGGATCACCAATAGTTGGCTGGAAAACAGGAGACAAAGTCAGGCTGAGATCCTTATTTCTCACTAAATTAGTCTTTTTACTCTTTTCAGTGTTTCCTTTTAAAAGAAAACAAAAATATCTTTCAACAAAAAAATTAACTACCAAAACCAGGGACTGCCTGATGAAAGGATGTCTAAAGCATGCAAAGATCTGGACTAAGAGGTTTGACAAACTACAGAATTATTCACGTAGGTGCACTGATTACCATTGACTAAAGTACGTCACCAAAGAGAACACTATCAGAAAAGAGAGGAGTGGTCAATCTTATGTCAGGCCTGCTGCAAGTAACAGCTCACCCTCGCACCCGAGAAGTGTGTTCCTTATCTTTGTCTACTCAGAATCAGTGATTATGGATACTAATCTAGCCTAGCATAAATTCTGAATACCAACGAAGGAAACTGCCAGTCCAAGTCTGGGTCTCAGACATTGCAGATACTTTGCTGACATACAAAGTCCTTTTCAGGAAAATGTTAACGTTACACTTACCTGGAAAGGAAACTTTATTTTGGCTCCTCCAAATGCTGGAGTTCAGCTTGTGGTACTCTACCTCTGACCACCCTCCTCTCATACCAGCTCAAATGATGACATCCCAGAAAAGTAATCCTACATAACAGCAATTAGTGTGCTTGTATTTTCTTCTGGCTTTTTTATTTATATTTGGTAGGCCAATATATTCTAAGTAAAAACATTTAACTCGCAGGAAAAATTCACGTTGTGTCTCATGGCTTAAAAAATCCCAAACATATTAAAGAGCAGTAAATTAGAGACATGATCTGTATTTTTTTCAAAATTGAAAAGATTCTGAAACTAGTTGAGTTCAGACTGCTAAATTGGGCAAAGTGTCTACCACTGCTCAGACTGCAAGTTTTCTGCAATATTTCTGAAAAATTTATGAGTCTTCAATTTGTTACATTTTTCTGTTATTAGAATCATAGAATGTGTTGGGTTGGAAGGGACCTCTAAAGGTCATCGAGTCCAACCCCCCCTGCAGTGAGCAGGGACATCTTCAGCTAGATCAGGCTGCTCAGAGCCTCATCAAACCTGGCCTTGAATGTCTCCAGGGATGGGGCCTCCACCACCTCTCTGGGCAACCTGTGCCAGTGTCTCACCACCCTCAGTGCAAAGAACTTCTTCCTAATGATGCTTATGTTTTAGGCATATTCCACTAGACTAACTATTGGTAAAGCATAAACATCTATCTTGGTATTAAGCTGCTATGGAGAATATTGAGAAGTTTCCAGTACACCCACAGGAAAAAATCTGCTTCAGTGCAGACTGGTACAACCTCAACTGCCAAAGGTTGCACTTGACTGCATACGTAAACACACACACACACACTCACGGAGAGAGAAACAATACACGAGTGAGAATGAACTTCAAGAAGCAGAGCTTGAGAAAAAAAGCAACCTGAAGTGACCAATCACTAATTCAAAATAGAGACTGCTTTCAATAGCAGCACAACTTCTAATGCGATACTTTCCCATGTACTTTACCATTTGTCAAGTTTTCCAGATCTTCTTATTCAAACACATACCTAATACCATTAATTTGTTACAGCATTTTTTAATTCTTTTTAGAAGTGCAGCATATGTACGTTTTCTAATTTTTTTTATACCATACATATCTCATTCTAAACTTAGAGGTTTCCATAGTTGTCATTAAAAAGCACGTAGACAAAATATTTTATGGTATCTATAATAAATGCAAAGAAATCAATACAAACAAAACTTGGCTTAGCAAACTGTACATACATAAATATGTCCTTTGTTTTTCAACTTGACATTCAACATTTTTCCTCATAAAACCTTTTATGATCTTATTTATTACATCCATTTTTTAAACCATAAAAAAAGTGCTTCTCAGATTTACACCTTGTGCATCCAAAGCAAAAGTTAGAACACCATGCCCGAAACAGAAACCACGGGGAATAATACATTGCCATACAAGACCCTTTAAAATTTTATGTTACAAATGCTCTAAAATTTCTTTAGCATCGGTTATTTTGTATACCGTAGATACTGAGAGGGTATTTAACAAAGACTGGCTAATGGCTCATTTAGAGCAGCACACAGGAAAGGATCTACAGTATCAAGTCCTTGGCTATGCATAGTACAGGGCAATGACCTGGATATAAAGTGGCTAAAAGATCCAGAATGCTGGACAGAAGGACATTTCCCTCATACACGTCACATCCTCCTTAGTACCCAGGATGCGAGTATTGAAACGATGCTACTCAGGTAATACATTGTGCAGTTTGATACCGATATACTGATGCGTTACTAGCTGAGTGCCAGCAGAGAATGATATGGACGCAGCGGTGGTTACAGCAGGTAGGTAAAGCTGCCACACTGAATCCTGTCACCCTTTAAAACCATCCTGCCTCTCAGCTAGCACTCCTGCAAGGTCACCCGCTGTCTCACGAGTCTCCTTCATAACGGAGGCGGACCATTCACGTATTTTAGCATGGGGTGGAAAGAGCGGGCAAAGTTGTTGGCCATAGTACAGCTGTAGTCCTCCTTGGTCATTGGCACCAGGCAAGCCAGCCCGATCAGGAGCAGCAAGAGGAGCTGAAGTGGCAGAGCAGCTCTGAGGACTCTGAGGAAGAAGGACGGGCGCTGGCATGCTGGCCCAGCCTCAGAAGGGGAGGAACCTGAGCCACCTCTTGTGGACCTGAGAAAAGAGGACGGACAGGTGAATACGCTAAAACGTTACTGTGGCAGAGGCTGCCCTCAGGCACTCAGCCTTCCTGAAGGCTGGTTTACTATTTGTACAGACTTCGATTGACAACCGCAGCGGTATTTTTCACTGAACATGCTATTTCCCTAACACCTTTAAGAGACCCCGTATTTCTAGACTGGGTAGGAAAACGCCAAACGATCACAATAGAATGGTCTTTGCGACTTCACAGCCCCTTCATCAGTTCTGGGGAAGACTCTCCACTTACAAGCACTGTGCTCCAGAGAAGGGGAGAATAAAAGGTGGGCCATACCTGTCAACATGTGTTCAATGCCTCCTCATTTAAAACGGCAGTTGCATTTGGTTTGCAGAAGTTTCTACATTCATTTCTGTATATAGTATCCGCAAGGGTATAATGCATTAAGTTTCAGTTACATCGACCTTCAATTCACCAATATGCAGGCAATGGGAACTCATTTTCCACAAAGTCCATTGTATTTTGAATCTTGCACTGAATCAGCAGTTAAAATCTACTTGCTCAACTAACTTGACACCATCACCTTCCAAGTGATTTTCTCCCTTGTGTCGATGGACCTGACTTGAAATGGCACACATCCATCACAGTATGATGGGAGAGGCGAGACCTACTGCAAACATTTCCAAAGGGACACTTCAAATTAAGCACAAAAATTCAATCTATTTTTTAATGAAGGATAAAGACTTATATTTCACATTTTCCTTTTTGAATGAAACCGTCAGAGCTCTAACATATAGATGACAGATTTTGAGGTAAGCGGGTGACTGAAAAGAGTGATTATCCAAGTTAAAGTCTGAAAGTCTCAGTGTGCTAATTAAATGGCACAGGAAAGTATTGTATTTTAGCACTAGCCAAAAATGAAGAACTTAGAGCCTTCAATTAATCTGCTACAAGATCTCTTCCATTAAGACATTAGGTCATGAATTTTGTCTTAGACATGTTGCTATAAAACATCTGTGTGGCTGCTATGACTATGAAGCCTCAGGAAATTTATGGTTTGCTAGGGTTTAAGAGATAAAAATGCTCATAAGGATGGATTTAGTCTCAACTTGAAGGTGTGGGAGATCAGGTTTGTTGGCTGAGGTCAAATGCTCCTGAGTAAAGCAAGTAGGGGGTGATGGTTCCTTAGTATCTCCTTGCCTTCCCCTTGTCCTTTTGATCCTGTGTCCCAGATAAATCTGAATCTGTGTGAGAACTCATGCAAAAACCAAAATACCATCTTCAAAACTATGCCAGGCTTGGCAAGGGTCCCCTTCCCACATGTTCAGAAAAGAGTTCTTTCTATGCTTGAGATGATTTTTATTGTCTCGTTCACATATATTCATCATCCCACTATGAAGACTTACAGATTTGGTAAAGTTTAGATGACCAACAGATACATAAACACTTCAGTATGGTAAATTATTAACTTGACCTAAATATCCCAGGAAGGAGCGATGATCAAAACTTCAGATCACATGTTCTTTGAATCCACATTATTGTAGCCCGGATGGAAAGCTGCTTATCACATAATGTAAGATCACATACTATAAAGAACATATTGAACGGATATGGCACATTTAACAGCATCAGAGCATTCCATATTAAATTTCAATTAGATCAGGACTTCTACTGTCTGAGAATGCCAAGAGAGAAAGTTAATGGACTGAGGTAGGAACAAAGGGAACAAGGAGTGCTTAATTACCTTCCAAGCATTTGATTGCACAGTCTACCTATTTACAAGGCTCTCATTGTACAAATGTTGTTAATCCCAATCAAAAAAGGCCACATTTCTGCAGTTGGTAACTGCTGTTTGATAATGAGCAAAGTCTGAATTTCCTTCATTGACTCAGAGTTACTCTGGGGCAACACTGAGTGTCAGACACGGAATTTCCAAAAAGCAGAATCAAATGGGAGCAGGCAAAGTTAGCATCTAATTTTTCTTTTCCTATGGCTTTAGTAGCACAATCCAGCACTTTTTGCTTTCTGCTTTACCGAAAAAAGAAATAAAGAGAGGTATGTGTAAGCTGCATGGCTGATCTCTACAAGGAACACAAACTTTCTTTCAAAAAACAGTTCATGGCAAAGTTTTTCAAAACACTTTTTCTGCAGTGAAGCAGGGTGTTGAAGAATAGTTTCTAACACTGCATGGAAACAATTAAACAAGCAAATAATGAAACATTATGAAAACATCGTCAGAGGGGGAGTTCTAAAAAGTTTGAATGCTGTATTGCCTGTGTCTATTGCAGGTACGCCTCTGTAATCTACATAATTGTCTGAAAAACGGAATGGCTCCGCTTAGAGCGTTGGTGAGGAGAGATGGTTAAAAATATACATTATTAATAAAAAAGGCTCACTATTTACGAGGGCCAGAACTCCTATATACCCCAGCAGGAGAATAGAAAGCTGAAGTATTGTAAGCCACTTTGGAGAAACAGGTAATGTCTTTTTCTTGAGCTTGCATCTACATCTGTCTGTCTTCTGACTGCCCCATCATTTGTCACACTGGTCGCTGCTGGAGGAGGGAAGGAAGTAAGGCCATCTGCTACTCGCTCCATACAAAATTCCTACTAACTAGACAAAAGGGAGAGGCACAGCTGCAGACCTGGCCGACAGTAAGCTTCTTCATGTCAAGAAATCTCATAAATTAAGTGAAGAAAAGCAAGCAATTGTTGCCCTTACTTTGAGAGTTTGTAATACCAGTGAAATTGGAACTCTTTCCTGAGCATTTCAAGAGAGGAGAAGCTAATTTACCAGGCTATAGATTGGACGGGCAAAGTGAACTTTAATTTCAGCTCAGATGAGTACCTTCTTTTAAAGATAACTGATTTATTTTTTTTTTCCAAGGAAAATATGGTCCAAATAATCTACCTGTATTGCAGGAAACATCTGAAAGATTATAACAGAAGAATTTATCATTCGAGCGAAGCTGACAGGAATCAATAAAGTGAGTTTAATGGTGAATTGACTAATGGAATGCAGACAACCGGCTTACATTGGAAGAGGCACTGCTGGGCTAGTAGGATGTTATTACTGGAGTTAATCAAGGATGAGTCTTGATTTAATATCTTTATGAAAAGACTATGGCACAAAATATAAGAACAGCACATTTCATCTCTATGATGGTAGAAGCTGGAAGTCTTTGCAAATACAAAATAGGACTAGGTTCTTGCACAGAAAAAAATGGGTGAATCCAATAGGTTTAAGAAGTAGCTCAGGGAGTTTTAGATTATAGTACATAAGGTAGCAATAAAAGCTTCTGCTATAAATTTGGAAGTTCACACTCTGAAAATAATGAAGAGAATCTAGAGCTGTTTGACACAGGATAGCCACAAACCAATAACGCGGTTTGTGAATAGCTGTGAAAACGGACAAAAGCATTTTTAAAATATATTTCGGTTCAAGATTTCCAGAAGAGAAAAGGGGTCGTTTTAATGGTGTTCTAAAAGGCACTAGTCAGATCTCACTTGGAGCAGTTTGTATCATTTTGATTGAAAGATGAATTCAAACTTACGCCAAGCTTAAAGGAGTCAAAAAAATGGAGTATTTCTCCTATGAAGGAAATAAAGAGCTGAGCTTACCAATATAAAACCTGAGAGATACTAAAACTGGTCTCTATAAAATAGTGCAGAACAGACAGAAAGAAGGGTGAACAGTTGTTAAAGGAAGGGATAATGTTTGCACAAAACCAAATTATTACATCTAGCCATGGATATATACAAGGTGGAAATTATTGTACTTCCAGATAATCCGAGAAATTAAATTTGATAACGATCTTCTAATAGACTTTTTGATCCCACTGATTCTGATTTTTGAAGATGGAGGTTGCTAGAGTTATGAAGGGGGAAGGTATGATGCTCTGCCTACGAGAGCAGGCAAGAACTCCTCTTAGTGGCCTGAGAGACTCTCTAGGAATGACGTTGTTTGTCTGTGTTCTGACTTTGATTCTCTCCCTAGCTCTCAGCATCACATCACCCCAACCTCAGATTTGGCTTACCTTGTAAAGAAGATGAATAGGTCCATTTCAAAGGCAGTTAAATATGAAGTTTAGGTAACAAGCTTTAAGCAAGAGTGCGGGAGATAATTGGGAGAACCACCATGGCAAGCCAAGCCCAAACCTCACGTTTGAGCTACTGCGTGGCAAGGGCTGCCATTTTGTGGCCGAAGGCACAGAGAGTTCTGTGGCCTGGTCTGCTCCAGGAACAGCAAGTGACCTTTAAAGATCCACTAGTCATTTGGGGAGGCCTGGGGAGAGCAGGAAATGGATGTTGGCACTGTGGCACCAAGACTTGAATAGAGCTGCTCAAGAGAGACAATATAAACACCCTTGAGCAAATTGAACCACTATTTTAATCTTTTTAACATTTTAATCACTTCAAAAAAATCCACAGGCACAGATCCAGGTATGCATTTACAACAGCTCTGTTAAACTGATGAAGAAAGAGGAGTTGCTTCTTGGATTTGCTTTTCCCGCTTAGCGTAAGATTACTAATACCTCCTGAATGAGCCTTTAGTTGAACCCACAATATAACACCTAGTTCAAGGTTGTACCTTGCTTAGCATCACACTGTGCATGCTTGTCTTTTTGCTGTGGTAATGGGGAAGGCAAAATGATATCACACTTGTTATACACAAAACACAGCCCCTCTAATTTTTAGATGAACTTTCCTTCACAACCTCCTGCGTGCTAAACCTTTCAAAATTGACTTTAGTTCTCCAGTATACTAAACTCTAACAGGGTTTGCTGATCCAGTGCAAGATCAAACACAAAGTACTCTGATCAGAGGCATGTCAAAATATTAAAGAACACAGTGACAGCTTGTACCGCTTTATCAGTTAAAACCACATTATACATCAACCACAACCTGTCTGGCTTGCGCATTTGATTAAGTTTCCTATTCAGCAGTGACTCATTCGTATTCCATGCTTGTCTGAATGACAAATTGAACATTGTGTTGTACTGCTACAAGATGTGTTAATAAACAGTGCTGGAAAGACTTGATCTGAAAGGTGCCGCACCAATGCCACTGCTAGAACAGAGGTTGATCTCAAAGCTGCAAAGCATTGCTAGCTGCATTTTGAGCCAGCGGCTCGCACCTACAACCAGAAACCTTCTCAAAAGATTGGCAGAAGTGGTCTGACTATACAGGAGAGTGGAAGAGCACACACAATACGTTTCTTGAGTACCACGTTGCTACTGCGAGCATGCTAAATCTGCTGAAGACATCCTCCATTCCTCCTAGCTGTTAATGGCTGCAGAGTAAAGCCCCCCTCCTCCCTTTTCCCACTCCCTATGAGAAACGCCAAGCTACACAGCAGACCGGAGTTGGGAAAATTAATTCTCTTTCTCCATCGGACAGAAAGATGGAGTCACCTCCATAGGTGCCATGTGTCACCTATTTTCTATGTGCTTTCCTCATGTTTCAAAGAAAAAAAAATCCCTAAAAATGAGGCAGCTTCTTGGTGCCAGTGGAAGCAGTGAAAGGTACTCCACCTGTTCTATCTGCTATGCTATGTGGTTTTGCAACTGTGCCACTTTACTCACAGTCACTAACTACACATATAAATCAAACCTTTTTTTTTTTTTTAAAATAAGTGTTTATGTAAATATCTGCATGGTAAGAAGTTTTATTCTTTATTTCATTTATATTTGAGAATAATTTTGCTGAACAAAGCCTTGATTTTGCTCATGAAAAAAAAATAATACTCTTAAGGTATTTTTTTTCTGCTTGGTTATTGCTAAAATACTGTATTAAATCTAGTGTTGCCTCCTCTCCAACGTCAAATCTTTCACTTTAACAGGAGTTATTTTAAAAATTAATTAGGTACTATAGAGAATAAATGAGATTTAGGACTTAACTATAAGAACAAATATATTTTCATCATAGTTTCTGATTATTTTAGGTGTTGCAACGCGTAAGATGCTGAAATAGATGCTCTTTTTACGTTTTGGCCTGCTTGTGTACTTTTTTTTTTTTTTTTTTTTTTTAAACTTCATAACTCTAGAGGCTAGTGATCTGATCAGTGAAAGAGTGAAGGTACACACATCACACTGACAACAACAAAGAACGCAGAAGCACTGTTAGCTGCAGCGATGACAGGTTGCCGGAGACAAGGTGGGAAGCAAAAAGCTGTAGCTGCGAGCCTGCTCTCTGCTGGTCGGCCGGAGGCGGGGCAGCGCCGCTCCCGCAGCGACACACGGACGCAAGCGCTTGGCGAGAGTCCCGGCAGTGTTAGCGCGTTATACTGCAGGCGTCTAAGGAGGGGAAAGTGATCGCAAGTCTCAAAACCCTCACCTTCTGACTTTTAATTTTGAGTCTTGAGTAGTGAAAACCCACAAACTGAACAAAACATTTCGGGGGGGGGGGGGGGGGGGGGATAAAAAAATAAATAAAGAAAAGGGTGTTAGTATGTCTCGTCCAGATCTGTGGGTTTTGTGAACTGTAGAGTATGGTATTGGCCTATTACCTGCCTTAATTTAATATCTAGAGGTAAAGAGGATGATAAAAAGTGTTTGCCATGAACCTACTGGAATTTCTGTTAAATCATGCCAAAATCGAATAATCATGAAATGTCATGAGTGTAAACACCCATTCATCCTGATCAGGCATATAAAAATAAATGTTGATTACATGTCATTCCTGGGAAGCAAAGGCTGCAGATGTCGAAGGATTAGCCGGTATTGCAATTTAACAAAGAATTTGAAGTAATTGAGAGCCCCTTTTGCCAAACTATTAACAAAAGGGAAGTCTTCACTTGTTTAAGTCCTGGCCACCTGACGGAGTCAGTGCGGACAGAGAGGAATCACGGCCAATTTCCATCATCCTCTTGGGGTTCTAGAACAGAGTGCGGAAACCAGGAGAATAAGGTACCTGCTATGTGGACTGCTGACAGAGGGTCCAGGCTGTGAGAGACTACATTTGCCCCGTGGCTGTTTGCAATGAACAGGGGGTAAAGAAAGAAGAATGTTCAGTCCAGGCAAATAAAGACAAGCTACTGATGAAACTAAATTAAAAGTGCAGCAAAGGAAACATAAAAAAAATAAATAAATAATCAAATGAAGTGACCAATACCCATGAACCAAGGAAACTGGCTTTTCTTTGTACCTAGCTGAGTATGGAAATGATTGGAACATACACAGTGAACTTGAAAATAACACTTTAGTCATTAAATTTACGAACAGTAGCTCTGGATTTAAATAACATCACTAGAAATTTAGCTCAAATAATTTGTAACATGAAATAGAAAAAAAATTGAATTCAATATGGGCAAATATAGACATTTCAAAATGCAAATGCAGAAAAATTTATATTCTCAAGGAAAAAAGGTCCAAAGGCCTCCTTTGATGAGTCTGGCCTCTTATACACCCACACTCCACTCACAATTTTGAAGGCCAAATAACTGTAGGTGCATTCCTGCACTCACAACTATTTGCTGGAATATTTAATGCAGTTAGACGTTTATAATTCTGATTGTATTTTTGGTATTAGTATTTATTTCTTTAGCATCAGTATATTTCGCACTGAAATTATAAACAACATCGCTTGAGTCTCCAAAATTGTGGTGCAAAACCCTGAAGTTTGAAAACCAGACCCCAAGGAA
This sequence comes from Larus michahellis, assembly GCF_964199755.1. Lineage (NCBI taxonomy): Eukaryota > Metazoa > Chordata > Aves > Charadriiformes > Laridae > Larus > Larus michahellis. The sequence goes on from NC_133898.1 coordinate 61,707,584, forward strand.
TCATACAACTTATCTATACATTATTGATAAAAATGAAAAAAAGAGTAGTCACGTAATAAATTAGAGATAGACAAATGCTTATTAAAGTGTCAAGATGAAACCTATTATAATTCTACATACTCTTTAGACAAAGATTTTATCGTAAAATACTTCTCCATTTCCTGTAATGGTCAGGCATCCTCCATTTACATCTGTGATATCAGAGCTTTTATTAGTTATTTAAGCTTAAATTTAAAAGATAAAAGCATTAACCTCTGGAATACAATGTTAAGTTTTATATTCTTTCTCCTCTTGAAAAGCCAGTATTCCTTTACATTCTCATACTAGCATCTAAAAGGAAACTAGTGAATGTAAAAAAAAAAAAAGATTTAAAAAAATCAATTTCAAGAGCCATAAAATTTATGAAGACAGAACTCAGAGCCTTTAAAAAAGTGCAAATGGAAAAAAAACACTAAAACGAACCTGATTGTTTTAAGAACTAAGGAAAAAAAGCAAAGTAATCAACCAATAGAATTGCAGAAAAAGACAAAATAATTGCAGTTCCGTTTTGGGCTCAGAGTATGGAAGTGTTAAGTACTAGGCATGTATTGCTACATTTCTTGAATTTTGTGCCAGCGATGTAAATAGACAACTCCAGAGTTGCCATCATAGCCATTCATTAGGTCCTGTGCAGCTAGCTGTTTTGAATAATGTTTTATGCCCTTCAGCTCTACTTAGCCATTCATCCAGAGTCTCAATAAGACCATCTGCAACCTCCATCAGAAATGACAGAACAACCTTATTGAGATTCTGGATGAAGCAGCTCTGAAGAGAAGGCCAAACAGAAATGGAGGACTGATTGTACCAGACAAGACCAGACTTTGGGGTGCTGCCATCACTAGAGCAAAATACAAGAGACACGACATGCCATACCATGGTAAACCAACCACACTGACAGCCCTGGTTTTAGATAGTATTTACCACTTCTGATTTCATGCAGGATGGGATATGCAGCAGGGTTGGGGAAAGCAGCTGTGTTTTGTTCTTGCTTTATGCCATTTCCTGTCCTATCAAGTGAGAAGGGGGGGTCTTCCAGCTGGCTAGAGCTACTGTAGACATCTACAGCTCCCACGCAGGAGGTGGAAGAAAATATATGACATGAAATTACCGTTCTCTGTCTGCTTGGAGTGCTTCTTCCAGATACAGGACTCACCGAGCCCGATGTGTCTAATTCATCAGCAGAGGACCATGAGGACAATTCCTAAAGTTCAGAAGGAACGGAGCTCAGAAATACAGCAACCAGCTGTTCAGGTAAGCAAACTAAAAAGAATCCCTGAGTGAAATCCCAGCAGAGTTATTTCCAAAGCAAATATAATAAAGCAGTTAAATTTTGTTACCAAATCTTATAAGACTAAGGCATTACATGTTTTCTCTGTTAGCCCTGAAGAAAAAGAAAAGCAAACAGGTAGTTAAAAATTAATTGCTTTAGGTGACATGTTTTCCACCAAAGTCAATACGGGGGGAAAACCACTTGCTCCTTATTGGCCTTTAATTACAATAAGAAGCTGATACCACCAAGATTTTACTTAAACAAGCAGAAATTTACTAGGAGGAGGGAAGAGCTGAGTTCTCATGCCTTATGCACTCTGCTAATACAAAGCTTTAAAAGAAGCTAACTAAAGGAGAACCTTGAAATCTTTACTTTATACCTGCCACCGTTGGTGAAGTAGTATGCATAACTCCCTCTCAAATACCCTGCTATACATGATAATTTGAAAAGACTGGAGTACAGCTCAAACCTTAGAGGGCACTACGAGAGATTTGTTAGCCTGTCATTTATTTTATGCTTGCTTTTTTTCTCTTTGACACAGTGAGCATTCTCTTATTTTCCAGTGACAACTGACATACTGTAATTTGCAGTACTGCAACTAGAAAAATTATCTCATACACTTTGCCAGTTGACTGAATCAGTAATGGCAGGATAAACAAACCAAGATGTTCAATACTTATTGCTACACCAAATAGCAAAAAATACCCACCATATCACCAAATAGATGTTTACATTACAAAGTGTAAGATCATTTCGTGATATTCAAGATTAGATGTGTACCATCTCGATAAGTATTGCAAACAACAGAAACAGTGCAGTCAACAGCACTGATTGCAGAAAGACAGTCAAAACAGTGGGAAACATGCGGCCAACAAACAGCAAGGAATAAAAAGACGTAGCTTACCAGTTGACTACTTGAAATGTCTAGAATTTTCTCTAGGTCTTTAATATGACGTGTGACCTCTTTCAAGAGGACCTTCAGTCTGTTACCGATGACATGCACCTTCTCTTTGGCTTCAAGACAGTCCTTGCCTTCAGCATTGACTAGCAATTGGCAGGACATATCTTGCAGTGACGCCACCTTCAACTGAGACTCCAGCAGTTCACGTCTGATTTGCTGTTGCCAAGGCAAGCACCAGATTATTTTAATAGAAGTTAAAAAAAAAAAAAAAAGAAAGAAGGAAGGAAAAAAGCTAGAACTCACAAAACTGGATATTTGAAATTAATGAAATGGAAAGAAAAGAGAAGCAATAAATATTTCTAAACTGACAGGAAGATAGACAGCAGCCTAGCGGTTGCCTGAGATTTTACATCACAAGTTACGCTACTGATGGAAGTGAGTAGTGTTCCCCACTGAAGTATAGCTACTGACATCAGTCCCACAGTTGCGTGTTAGCATGCAATGTACAATGCTAACCCTCAGAAGAAAGATAAATGCGATTAGGTGTTTTTCTGATGATGCATTTTGGGAGAAACAAGGACGATTATAGCCCTACCATTAGAAGTCTGTGATGATCCTGCAGCGTTTCCGAGTCCAGGTTTGGATTGATAGGCACAATCTCATTTTTTCTTCTGTCAATATTCTCTAACCAAAGCAGCAAACCATGGCTCATTTCGTGGAAATCCTGCAAGTGATGAGTGATGATTTTAATAGCATAGCAGAAAATTCCAGTCAAATTCAGGGTTTTTTAGTTTATCCTATGATAAGTCCTACTGGCTAAATAACATAACTTAGAAGGAAGAGTAGGATAGTGTATTAGAACACTATTCCAGAGACGACAAATTCAGAAAATCTGGGGCTGGAAATATATGCTTCAGGTAGTGCAGGTGTATCTTTCAGAAAACATGTGCCAAAGCTGTATTTTGGCTTGCATGGGCAAGTTTCAGACTGGATAATGAGCACACCAGATAATGATATGGTTTACATTTTTGATATGTGGGATGCTGACAATTTAAAATGAGCTCAACACAGACCTGGCACTGCATTAATGCATCCTGCAATGAGCAGCGCCACTCTTCGATCATACTGCATACGTGGTCCCAGCGCACATTCATCTGAGACAGGCGCTCTTGAAGCTTCTTGCTCTCTTCGCTGTCAGACTGAGTGAATTCTGAGCTGCACAGATTGATGGATAAGATGATCGCTTTGCGGTTATCAATTGCCTTCTGCAGATCCTTGATGATAAGACAAAGTGGGACAGGGGAAGAAAGGATGGAAATTAGTAAAACGTGGCTTTCAGAAGAACCAAGCAGAGAAGGCACCACAAGAATGCAGTGATTTGCCATCAGCAACTGCAGAATGGTACCTTACTGTAGCAGTCTCCAGCACTCTGGATATGAGATTTCTGCACTCACTCTGTGACTCTGCAAATGTTCACTCTTTAACATCTACTAAAATTTTAGTGCGAGCATAACTAGAACAAGCCAATTAAACTTGTAAAGTCTTAAAAGCTTGAAGTCATAGTTGACTTTTAAAGATCTGTCTCATGTTTCAGATATTTTAAAGACAGAGCAGACCCAACAAAATTTAGAGAGGTAGGACAATTGCACTTTAGCTCACAATAAAACTTTTGCCCCCCCTTCTCAGTTTTGCTGACAAACATAAAAACCAACATGTTTTCAAGTGGAAACTGCTGTCAACAGTATTTTAAAATAAAAGCTTTTACTGAGGGAAAAGAAAACATACAAAGAGTATAAACAACTTACTCCAATTTACAGAAGCAGGACATGTATAAAATCTCTGAATTGTTTACACTGGAAGCCACAAAAGAAACCCCACCTCTTTCGGTTTGGAGGGCACTAATGGGCTTTCCAAGAGTGGGTGAGATAAGAACAGGATTCTTATGAAATGCCCCCTTTTCCACCTACTTTACAGCATTTACTTAAAAGCCTCATGTCACAGTGACCTTTGTAGTACTTATGGCAGCTATATTTGGATTCCAGTGAAGATCAGCATTAATATGCTTTAGATGGATCGCTGCCGGAAACAGTCTTACTATCTGTCCATCTCATTCCTAGCATGCAGCACAGTGCATTTTGACATTGGCTCCCACATTTTTGTGCCCAAGCTTATAAGATGCTAGTAACCAAATGTAAAGTTTTGGACTATCACATTTGCAGACCTTTATAGCTCTAAAATATCCAGGAGAGATCACAAAGGCAGCACTCAGATCCTGATGCAACCGAGGTGACAGAAGAAGAAACAGCACTGTTGCAGAATGGCACTGAATTATTTCTGTGTTGTACTGTTGACAGCAGTGGGTAGGCTACAACCCCTTTGGACACTCTCTCCTCCTTCCACACAAAGTAATAGGTCCCAGTAAAGCATTTATTTTAAAGTAGCTATTTTGTTACCAGTTTGACTAGAAGATATTTTATTTAACTTGGCTTTGTTTTTTTTTTTTTTTCCATCAACTTGTCTGACATCAGGAATTATCTGTACAATCTGGAATTACACAATTGCCACAGAATTACTATTTCAAAAAATTGATTTGGATTATATAAGTAAATGCCAGTGGTACATTTTTCTGCCAAAAGGTGGTTCATAAAATCACTTTCCCAGTTACTTCAGTTATCAGCAGTAGCCTATGTCCAGAAGAACGCAAACCAGCTGCAACTATTGGCAACCTCTTCAACATACCTGTGGCACTTAGGTCTGTTTCCAAGGTAACTCATAGAAAAGAGAAATAAAACTCACTTTCAGTTTTTTAATTCTAAGTTCAATAGTTTGTATGTCAGTGCTGAGATCAAGGCGGCGGAGCTTCTCCAGTTCCTCTTCAGTTTCTCCCAACCAAGCCCAAATGCTATTAAGGTCGGAGTTAAACTGCTGCCATTGCTGAAGGTTCTGTTTCATCCTTAGCTCCTTGCTTAAAGCTTGAGCCTGGATTAATTCCCATCGGTCAATTACACCTGGAATGATAAAGACCAAATGCAACAAAAGCAAAAAGTAGCCACACACACAACTGTATCAGTCGAATCCTGGGCAGCACAAAAAAAAGTTGCATAAAAAACTTCCCCACCCTAATCCATGAAACACCACACTGAAAACTAAGTTAGAATGAAGAACCTGCTGTTGGAGAAAAAGAATGAAGAATCTGTATGATTCCAGGCAGCAGACAATTTTACCACTTTCTAATGTCAAAATTCTATGAATAGAATTAAGGTGATACACTCAGGTCTCTAAACCAGATGTATATGTATACTATGCTCATATAAAGACATAATAAATCAGCATAAATGAAAACCAGACAAGGAGTCTGGATATGTCTAACTAGTCACATATTTATTATTATTTTCCTTGGTATTTTTACCTATCACAATTTAATACTCACACCTCACTTCATTTGCCTAAGCTACTGCTGATGCATTGGATAAACACCTGTGCTAAAAAGAAATAGATTAGGTGCTGTTTCTTCTTGTTAGTTTTATCTTGAAATGCTATAGCAGAAGGACAAGTTGTATCATTCCATCAACTTAAAACAATAAAAAAAAATTATCAAGATAAAATAGACTACATGTGTAGTATATCTTGCCAAGCTAAGAATAGAGAAGTTGCCTTTATAGTCTTTGGAACAAATTCATGCTTTTACAATGCAATACCTCCTCTTCTATAGCTGATGCTTAAAATTAATCAGGTGAATACTTCTACCAGGTGAATATAGATTTCTGTATTGTAGACAGATAATATTAGAAATGAAAGCTAATATTAGAAGAAATGAATGCTGATTTATGTGTTTTGTACAGCAATATAAACAACAATTTTTCATCAGAAGACATTCAACAAAAATGCATTGCATGCACAGAGACTTTTTGAAAGGCTTAGGGTTATGCCCCATAATATGAAGGGGTTCTTAAAAGGCACTTATATGCCTAATCTCTTTATAGGGCATATGTAAGGAATACTTAGTAATCCTTGCTATTCCTATTAAGAGATGTTAAACAGAACATGGTAACGGCCACAGTCGCGTAATTATATATGCCAATAAATAATACCAATATTTAGAAAAATTTTGCATGTTTGCTACTTTTTGTAATTACTTTCCGTCAAAGAACTAAAGGTTACGTACCAGATGTTTGTGTTTCAGTACTGTTCAGGTTAATAAGACCAGATAATTTTTCTTCTTCCTCCTTCAGTTTATATCCAAGCCTTTTTACTGAGTCTATGCTTCCACTGCACTCACCTAGTAGCTTCATCTGTATTAACAAATAAAAAAATCCCGCCTCAATATGCACTGTACAGGACTAATTGCATGGAAAATGCAAATTACAATGCAACTTCTGAAATTTTCCAAAAGTAGGTCTAAGTATGAAGACAAAAATCTATTACTTTGACAATCTGTTGTGATACTATCAAAGAAATGTATATGGAGACAACAAGGCCTTAAAGCGAAGTTCAGAGTAAGTAGAAACAACTCAGTGCCATTGTGCCAAATTGTGTTGGATGACTTTAGATGTGATCTGTTCTAAATGTTAAGACACTATGGCAAAGACACAAGAAGATGTGAAAAAGAAAATAAAATTAAGAGTAGAAGTATTACTATGTATCCAAGCAGCTAATCTTTCAATTCTGTCAGTAATAAAACTATTTGAATGATTTAGAGAAAGATTTTTCTTCCGGAAAACCTCTCTGAGAAAGCTTTTTAATCACAGATTTCATATACACAACCTTACTTACATGATGTGTGTTTGTAATTCATCAGCAAGATGAATACTGTGCATGAAGCTATAAAATCTGCTTTTAAAAGCAGAGGAATTTTAAACAAGGATACTATCATTAGATGGCTAAAAACACATGTGAGAAAGTACTTTTGGACATCTACAAAAACACAATAGGAAAATAAGTTCCTTAGAGTCATGTTTCTGTAATCTTATGCTATTGTAAACAGAATAATAACGTAAACAACAATAGCACGTGGTTAAGGGTAGCAACCATTTGAGTATGTCTGAGAGGCAAAATACACGCACATATCCTTTGTAACTGGAATCCAGCTCTGGTCCTGTAGGTGTTTTGCTGCGGATGATGTTTTCTGTTTGCTGTATTTGGAAACGACTGGTGTCTAAGGCCTTGTCCAGCTGTCGGATACGTGCTTCCAGAGCACCAGGTTCTCCTGTACCAAAACCAAAAAAAGTGACCATCATCTGAGTTTTCCCAAAGTGCTTTTTTATCTGTTGCCCAGGAAGAATAAATATCAGGAATACTATCTAGATGAGTCAGTAAAGGAGAAATGTGACTGCAGCAGTATTAGCAGTACAATGTTAAAGCGAACGGATAAATAGTTACATTAGAGGATGTTAGTGACCTTCAGAGGACAGATGACTATACCAATGAACATGCTTGCCATAATCATACTATCAAAGTGTCCACAGCTTAAAGCAGGCTTGCAAACTATTCTGAAGTGACTTTTTCCCTCGGAGAACTCCTTACCTCTCTGAAGCGGAAAGTTCTTGGCAAAGCGTGCTCTAACCTCACTGATTTTGGAGAACACCATGATCCCTTTCACAAACACTCTCAAATAAAACCTTCTATCCCAAATTCCTGATCCGATCACACACAGAATCACAGAATGGTTTAGGCTGGAAGCGACCTTACAGATCATCTAGTTCCACCCCCCTGCCATGGGCAGGGACATCTCCCACTAGACCAGGCTGCTCAAAGCCCCATCCAGCCTGGCCTTGAACACCTCCAGGGATGGGGCATCCACAGCTTCTCTGGGCCACCTGTTATGGTGCCTCACCACTCTCACAGTAAAGAATTTCTTCCTGATAGCCAATCTAAATCTACCCTCTTTCAGTTTGAAGCTGTTACCCCATGTCCTATCATTACACTCCCAAATTAATGTTAAAATTTTATTTCTCCTCATCTTCTCTTTTTCTCATTCCTCTCCACTGAAAAATAGTGTAATTTTCATCTACATGAAAGGATCCTATTTGTATACAATTTTGAAGATTAAAAGCACTATGCAAATGCTAAGCAATACTGTTATATTCTCAAGGTCCACATACTGGATGTCTTGAAGGCCCACAGCAACTAGTGCATGACTGATTTAGACAACCACACTAAGCAGCAAAATTTATAGTATTTTTCCAATTAGGCATTTGAAAAAAATTATGCTTAACGTATCTGCAAGATGATATTATTCATCCAAGCTGTTTGGAATTCATACCAATGTTTTTGAAGCAGGACTAACTTGAATTTTCCTTATGGAGGTCAGCTGAATTCTGTGATATGAATCAGCTACAGCCAATTCTACCCTGAGGCAGGCTGCAGCCTAGAGGACCACATGAGATCCCTCTTATCCATATTCTATCACCATGCCTGATTTCCATCTGTTTACAAAGACAGTTTGAATTTATTCATAAAGACGCAATTAAAAACATGCATAGAGAAGGGGAACCTTCTCTCCACCTAATTACAGAAAATGGAGCCTCTTGGATGTTAATCTTTTTTCATACAAAACACCACCTCACCCCAAATGGACAGAACAAAGTGCTCAATATGCTTTTCCCTCACTTTTTTCAAAATTTTCACAGGTCAGAAAACTACACATACTTTTCTATACGTATTGCTATTATTTATACTCATAATAGTTTTTCACTAATTTGGGTAAAAAATAAACAGGGACAGTGAACCCGAGGTCTGTGCCACAGATGCTGAGATTGTAAATGTTTGCTATTTCAAATTTGCAATGAAGTCATTATTACAAAAAAGGAAAACTGTGAAATCATGAGAAAATGTATTTGTAAGTGCATCTAATCCCTCTGAGAAAGTCATCTAACAAATGAAACAGTAGGTTTAATATTGTATAAAAATGCAAAAAAATTATTAATCTTCCAATATAAAAGACTAAGATAAAGACATTGGACTACAGCACCTCACCTTGGCATTATCATCAGATGAAACAACAACTAACGTAAAAGTTTATGTCTAAGCAATAATCCAAGCTGTGTCTGTGTTAAAAAAATAAGTGCAAAACCGAACAATTAGGTTTTGCTCTATGTCTTTTCCTTCTGCCTTAATCTTTGTAGAACCCACCCTTTTCTCAGAGACATAACAAAGTATTAAGTCCTGTTGAGGGATTCTAGAGAATAAAGACCAATCAGAGTAACCTACCGATCAGTTTAGTTAGCCAAGCTGGGAGGGCCAATACTGCAAATATCATCGTTTCATCCATGCACCTAATAATACCTTTAAGCGCAGTAGTAAAGCAGGATACTTCTACATTAATACGCAATGCTGCCATTGTAAGAAATATTTATCTTGTAAGTTGTGAAAAGTACAGCAGATGCTAAGAAAAGAGAAAGAAGTTATGCTTGTGCACTGTGGGATTTGCATCTGGCTATGCTTAGTTGTTTTTGATGCCTACCAGAGATATTTTTGAGTGCGTTTTCTGTGAGTGTTACATAGGCCTCAAGAGTTTCAGGGATCTCTACATCTGAAAAAATAAAAGCACAGTCTAAATTGACAGCTCAGCATTGGCTGTCTCTTTCCAACAGGAGTCTTTTTCATGGGATGGAATATATAAACAATTCCAATAGCAAACATCTTTTCTGGAGAAGGAAAAAAGATGAAACGCAGGGAGCCTGCTACAAAGTCTCTTAATATCCAGGCAAACCTGGCTCTTTTCAGAGCAATGACCTGGAAAGCAAAAAACAGCCACAAGGTCAGAGTATAATATATATATATATATATATATATAAAATATATACACTATGTCTTCCCCCACAACTGGCTGCATTTGCACACTTTCACTCATTAAGATTTATTACACAAAGCACACACACTTCGAAAGGATTTCCAGCTTCACTGGACAGCAAGACCCAAGATCCCACCTTAGGATAAACACTCATTTGCTGGATTCTTGCCTGGGTAAGGGCTGAGTTACGATTTACTTAAGCACTTGATGATTTTGTCTGCGGATCTCTCCCACAGCATTTCTCCATCAGTTTGTTCTGCACTTCTTGCCATATCCAGTATAGTTTCTTCTAGTCAGAATAACTTAGGACGCATTGCTGTTACAGATGACATATCCCATCTGGCAGGCCACAAGCATAGAGACACGGCCAATCCCCTGCCATATCATATACGCCTTTGCGATTTTCCAAGGCTGTAGTCATCCAGGAATTTCCATTGCTGTGTCTAAGGCCAGAAGGCCACTAGGATCACTTGGGGAAAGCTATTTAAAATCTTCAGGGGCTATTTAAAATACTTTTCCATGAGCATCTTGGCCAAGCAACCACACATGTAACATTTGCTTCTTTTTACTTGAAAAGAATAGGGGACACAATTTGCCACCATACCTGATATACCAGCTGCTCCTCTCAAGTAGAAGTCCTTCTCTTGTCCTCCGTCGTCTTCCTCAGAGTGCAGTGCCCGTGAAACAGCCGTCTCCAGGTCTCTGCTAAGGTCGTAGTCATGATCCCACTCCAGGGGAATGGAGTCCACGCTCGCAGGGGTATCTCGCCCTGATCGCTCGCTTCTCACCGGCTGGGAAAGAGGCAGCGAAAGGTTGGAAGAGGGGTGCGGGGAGAGAATGCTGTCCGCAGATTTGTCATGCCAATGTATGTCAGAGAGATCTGCTGATTCATCCAGATCCACCTCTCTGTCAGAGAGGTCGTGTTCGTCATCTGTCAGCTAGAAGCATAATGCAAACAGAACGGATCAATGAAACGTGCAGAGGCGCTGCATGGTCAGTCTGGGTCAGTGAAATAAAGTAGCATTAGGTAACAGTCACACTGATGGGGTTTCCATTTTTTATTCTTTTGCACTTCCCCTTCATTGTTTTAAGATGCACTAAAAAACCTAAGCAACAAAAAAGTTAATAATGCCAGCTCATTTTAATTACTTAAGGCACCACAAAGTCTCACATCAAGCAAACGTCTCCAGACTTTTTACTGATGCCACTGCAGTGCACACATCAAGTCAAAGAAAAGTCATAGGAAGCATAAGTGACCTTTATCTTGACCACTGGTCTCATTATATTCTTTCATATTTTGAAAACCCTGGGTTTTGTTCCTTTCCTTCAGTAGGACTTGAGCTACCAAAAATCATTTTGCTCTCACTTATTCAGCTGTGTGTTCAGTTCTGGAGACAAATTTATGTCTTTTCTGATGGGGAGAATCGCCTTATCACTGTTTTTTAAACAAAACAGAACTCAATAAGCTGCCAATGAAACTATCTGACAGAGTGGGAAGATGTTCTAATTACCAGTACCACACTTCTACCTCCATTAATAAAGTTTTATAAATCTCCAGTTTGCATGGATTTTTCATGATGATTTACAAAAATTCCAGATCTGGTGAGTTTGCTCCCTGGACAGGACATAAGCTGTATATAATGAAGGGAGGTAGATGGTCAGGATTGTAACAAAATTAAACCACAGGGTTTTTGGAAAGTCACAGAAGTTTCATTTCATTTCAACCTCTTTCCCTTTCTTCATTCTCACACTTGTAAAATGGCAACAAACCAAGCAAATATGTTTGTAAGTAAGTATACACACAGGAAGGCGGATAAGTTTCTTGTGGTAACGTTCCACACGTCCAAAGACCTCCTGACAGTAACGACGCAGCTCATCTAGTTCTTCTTCAATGACAGCTGCATCCATGGGCTCACTTTTCTCAATGAGTTGCTCGCCCTGCACAATTATCTGCTCAATTTTGCTGTTGTTCAGTGAGATTTCTTGCTGGAAAGCCTGCATTAAAAAAAGACCCATGCTTAATCAACGAAATCAACATTACAACCACCTAAGTTATTAAGGATGCAAGTCTTAAAGTTTTTCAGCAAGAATGGTGTAGGTAACAAACAGGGATCATGAGCAATTAAATTTAGAAATCCGCAATTGTTCTAGCCAAAAACAGTGACACTTCATGGTTTACCATCTCATTCCTCATTTGTTGTATTTGGAGAGAAAGCTCTTCTCTAAACAAGCCATACCCATGACCAAATGTCTAGAATAAGCACAGATGTTAAAGTTAACACACTGGAATTTTGGATATTTTGATATTTTTCTCTCCAGAAAATGATTTTTCTGATGCAGAAATTGTAGAAAAATGTAGTAATTCTTAGGTGTCAGCAATAACGGAGTCTTGGCATTAATAATTTTTATCGACACTTGCTCTCTTGATTAGCGAATGGAGACTATCACCCTTAGTTTTTTGAAAATTTTTCACAGCACAAAGATCTTCCACTCTAGCAGAAGAGTATGTATTGAAACCTGACATAGCCCATAACTTCTGAGGTTGAAGTTTCAGCCTGCAAGTAAGGGACTGTAACAGGCTGCATTATTGCATAATGTTTCTTAAATTATTTTCCACCATGAATGTTTTTATCCGTTCTCTCATACTGCTTCCTGTTACTATTCAATCATTCTTTACCTTAAGTTGCTTTATCTTTGCTTGGACATCACATTCTGAGAAATGCTCAATGTTGGTCAGCTGCAGGTCCATCTCTGTTAGCCATACCAGGATGCTATCACGTGCTGTCTCAAACTCCTCACGCTGGCCAATAAAATGCTGGGGAATGGAAAATGGAATGGCACAACATGACCAAACAGCCGAAAAAACCCTGGCAACAGTGGTTCTCTGACGAAATGGTTTTCATGCCCTTCAAACCTAGTCTAAACTCAATACCCCTTTTTCTTTCATTTCCTACATACTCTCTAAGGTTCCCTGTTCAGTAACATCATCTACAGCTGCAATTAGCTGAGGTATGAATGTTATCTTCTATGAAGGAGGTGGTGTTTGAGGTCACCAAGCGTTTCCCCACAGACTTCATGCTTTAGTTTCCTCAGACAAAGTGAGCTGATAAGCTCCCTTCCTCTTCCAAGGCTAGAAATCCCCCCAAAACCACTGTGCAAATGCATGAAACCAGAAGCTTTTGCAGTACCCCCAATTCATAAGTGTAGTAGTGAAACTGAAGGGCTTAAAAATGGAAACATACTTTTAGCCTGCGCAGGATGGAGGTAACTCGCTTTTGTAAGTTGTCCCATCTCTGGTTCCCCTCATGAACCATCTGCTTGAGGCTGCAGTCAGAGTCAGTGCGGTTCTCTCGGGCCAGGCGGCGATACTGTTTATTGATCAGTTCCAGCTGAGTGAGACTTTCATGCACTTGTCTCTGGAAAGCCTAAAGCAATATGAACAAAAGACACCATCAGATTTTAATTATTGAAATCAGGAGACATAAATAAGTCTCTCCCCTTATTTCGCCCCTACTTCTACACTCTGACCTGCGTTAGCCCATAGATTTTGCTATGGATGCAGTGATCTTCTGATTAAAATGAGCAAAAAAAAATGAAAAAAGTTTACAAAAATGACATTGTTCACTGAATGAGAAATTGCAACATGAGTACCCGTTACAAAGGCAGAATCAGCACAAAAAAGACTCCCCTGTCTACTCAATCACACGCGTTCGTATTTGAGAACAGAAACACAAACTATGAATATGAAACATTTTTTAAAAAATGAACAGAAATCCAAGATTCCTGTGGCTTCATTGGACTTCCTTACACGCACTGAAGCGCAAACATTGAAGAGATTTGAGCAATTGTTTATTCTGAGTTTTACCAAAGATAGTGAAAACCGCTACTAACGGAATCGTCTCTTTATCTTCAGTATACTGGTATACAAGTAAGTTTTGTCTTCGTATTTTCATGGAAAGAAGATTTCATGAACATCCATACCAACTTATGCCTGGGCAAATGTCTGCACCATGTACTTTCAGTGCTTCCTCTCCTGTCACAAAAGCCTCAGTCACCCAGCCGGGGAGCAGAAACAGTAGGTGGCTTAGCTCAGAAGTTTGATGTTGTGACTAGCAAAGCAAGTCGGAGAAAGCACCTTGTAAGGAGCTGACTGAATTAAGCCCTTCAAAATTTTTTTTCAAAGAGATGAATAATTTAAAAAAAAAATGTTGTCACAGAAACAGAAAAGCAATCAGTCAAAGGAAGACTTAAAAACAGACTACACCAGCTCTCTCTTGAATACAAGTAGGTTCGGGCTCCTGTTGTAGTGCTACAAACTTGCTCTCTGATACTCCTCACAATGCAAATAGACAGTCAATCTCTCCCAAAACTAGACACCACTCTTACTAAGGGACTGGAGAAGTGTGAAAGGTAATATACTTCCGTACAGAAGTTTTCATTAAAATCAGCTAACACATGAGATTTCATAAACAGTATATACTCTTCATACTGTACCAGTCAAAGCTAAAAGTGAAATAAGCACATTTCTGCTGTAATACTAGAGACAAAAGTAAAGAAGCTGGTTTGAAAAAAAGATCAAAGTCTGTAGAGTCCTCTCAATATAACTATTCCCTTCATTAAATGGCCATCAAATTGGGTAGGGGACAACTGACAAGGAGTAAATGGGCTTGCAAAGGGAGTGAGATTCTCAGTAGAACTGAATTCGCCTACAATTGCACAAGGAAGCAATTCTCATATCAGAGGCACAAATCTGGCTGTGTTTACTAGGATCATGAAATCTGGAAGTGTGCAGTTGTTGTTTCACCTGTTACCGAGCCTTGTCTAGCAAAAGAACAGCTGTGTATTTGTCTTCCATTTTTTCAGCTCAGCTATGCAAGAATTCATCTGTTGCCTTCCTTCCTGTAACCTTTTTTCATTTCTCCATAAACTACTAGAGAGGAAGGGGTTGATTTTGTACAATCAAGTCAGTGAGAGCCATCTCGGACCTCTCAGCTCAGGAACTGAAAGGTTCTTACATGGTCTGCTGGGCTCTTTTTCTTGGTTTGTTTTAGATTTGTTTTTTTTTGTTTGTTTTTGTTTTTTGTTTTTTTTTTTTTCTTTTTTAATAATTTGACTGGAGATATGTAGGGGAAAATAAAATTAGAAAAACAACGTTTAGTTAAAGCAGAAACCTGCTTCAGTTAGTATGTATATGTGGCTGACTTTATACTAACTTCACAGTGAGGTTGCTGAATGCCACTGAATTTGAACACCACAACTTTTGTTGCTTGCATTCCTGCTTTTTGGTAGGTGTAGAAACTAGGTGCTCAGGAAAAAAAAAAAAAAAAAAAAAGAAGAAAAAAGAGAAAGAGTAAAACTGCAGGGAAAGCAGGCTTCTGGAGAGAATGCTAAACTGTTCTCTTCGCAGATAGCTCCTGCTGACACTCTCTAGACAGTAAAAATTCCACAAATCTGCAGGAAAGGGAAGATCACCATAAAGGCTGAGGTTCAATGAAACTGATTTTTACAGGGGATCTGATTTTGCCCAAAGTCTAAGACAGCCAAGATATTTTTGGTACTGTTTCTCATATGGAGACTCGCTAAACAAGAGATTTAGATCTCGATCACTGAATATAGGGACAACGGGAAGCAGGTCTGAGACAGAGTACTTGGGTCCAGGAGGCAAATGTTTTTATACTATGGCAACCTACCTCACCATAATGAAGTCTAGCAGTGTTTAAAACCAAAACCTGGCCAGTGCATTCAGAAATGTGAATGTCAATTACAAAACCTGAATCTGAGCTTCACAGTTTATGTTTTTGAATTAATCGTTAAACTAAAAAATATTAACCGGTCTTAGACATTGTCTAAAATTTTAATTTCTTCTTCACAGTAAATACTTCACAGCACCTGATTGTTTACAGAATAGCCTAAACAATTTGTTCTCTTTCTTCAGAATTATTTTTCTCTCTCATCTTGATATACTCCTTGCAAATATGAAACTGAGCAAAAGATTTCCACCTGGGACTAGTCACATGGCATGTGTGTGTGCTGTACACAGAGGTATACACTCCACGGTCATTATGAGACAAGTCATCATCACATTGTAGTGGACAAAACAGAGTTACGTAACAAGCTCTTAAACGTTGACTGAAATGACAGCCTGGCACTTTTGTAGCATGCACTTCACTTTTAAGTCTCGGGGGACACCATGTGGACATGTAACAATACTTGCACAAACATGAATTTCAGAGATAAGGATCTAAAATGGGGATAGTGTGCATTGTACGAAACACAGTTCAGAGGGCTGGTTTCAGAGAGTTACAGACATGAGGGATAAATTCAAAGCAAAAGCTTAAACATGTAGCGTGCATTTGAAGAGGCACTTGGTGAAGGGAGATTTATGAATGCTCTGGAGCACCTACTGACTGGACGTATTAAAAAGCTGCAGCAATAAAAGAGGTGAGAAGCCTACATTTGGTGAACAAACAGCAAGTGAGAATGGACTGATTTATTAGCATTTTCATTTGCCACTTTCCACCGTTTTTTTCATCCTAGAAACCTGCCACTGAAGGCAGCCACAAAATCATCAACTCCACTATATTAATGCAGTGTCTCTGCTGAGTGACTTGTGTATGGGAAGGAAGAACACCAGCTGGCTGCCGTAATATGATCAGTAGATATTAAATTTCGACTATTATAAATCACCTCGAATTTCTTCAGTTCTTCCTTAGCAACCGTGTAGAGCACACCAGAGGAGCTCGGGAAAGCAGCTGTCCTCTCGGAGATTTTTAGCCAGTCTTCAAATCTAGAGTAGTCATCCAAAAACTTTTGCCATAGCCGCCACGTCTCTTCAATTCTGCAATAGATAATGGAAAATTAGGGAATGCTCAGACTGAAGGCCATCTGACCTACGGGACTTCGACTAATCATCTACAACAGCAAACCAGTGCTGCACCAGAAAATAACTGGCTCTTAATCTAACTCAGACAGGCAGGCTGATAAACAGAGCACAGGGAAGGCTGGCTCATTCCAGACTGAGCTAGAATAAGATGATGACATTTTTTTTTTTTTAATGCATCTAATTTTGGAATGAGTATAAAAAGGAAGTTGTAAGTATGCAATAGGAGCTCTAAAAATCTGAGCACGTGCTAAATAACTTCTGAAATACAGTCCCAGCGTAGGTACCTAAGCCAGTATTTTAGAGACTAGAAATTCCACACGGTCTTCAACTGCAGAATTTTTTCTTACAGAATACTAAAGATGTTGCTGCATTTATTTTAAAGTTCTTAGTCATTATTCTGCATTGCAAAGGGACACAAACGTATTTATTTCATGCGCTCACCAACGTGGTAAAATGCTATCTCTCAATATACTCTGTAAACATATTTTTATTGAAAAAAAAAGTTGAAAGTTATTCCAACATTTATAAAACCCACAATTTTACTTCAATTGAATATGTAAAAATAGTGGCTGACTCTTGATCCTGAAATCAAATTGGCTTAATACTGAGACTGTAAAATCCCAAGAACTTCAACACCACTTGATTCAAAATAACAAGATCTTTTTTGGGACAGGTTGTGCCACAGCAGAACTTTGTCTGTTTTTACATACAAAATACATCTTTCCCAAATCTTAGATATGCAGGTCTGAAACGGACTTGATCCATGCAAAATTTAAGCTTTGTTGATGATATGCTGTTTAACCTGCAGTTTGACCTCTGGAAAGTTGCTTTTTTATAGGAGTAACTGTTTCTAGTACAATAAAGATCATAAATACTGATAGCTCGGTTAACTTACTGGTACAAATCTACTAATGGCATAACGTGTACATTGCAAGAAAATAAAATAGAGTTCAATGCCTTGTTCAATGCATTAAATTAAAATAGTTCTGAATTAATTTGCTGGACACAAAGGTATGAAGCACCTGTATATTCTCAAGGCAGACTGTGTATGTGTATATATATATATATGTATATATACACACACATACACACAGACACCTATACAAGAATTACCACAGCAATAGTATAAAATTACTTAAAGACAGCAGTCTGTGGATATAGAGCAGCACAACTTAAAGCAACACTTTTTTTCCATAAAATAAAGAAAACCTTTACTAAAAACATTAAAAACACAAACCCGAAGATCATACAAAGTTCAACTCCGCATTTTGAAAAGTCATAAACTTTACCTAGAGTTCTTGATATGACTGTGTAAACATTACAGAAACCAGACTCATAACTTAAAAAAAAAAAAATAAATCTTCATAAATACAGGAGTTCAAAAAATTAAGCATGTATTATTGCTGGTCAGCACAGAGTATGTAGCGTTGTCCCAATCTAGCCTACATGGTTATGGCCATTAAAATCACACATGCTATCCTAGATGGGAATAGAAAACAAGGAACCTTCTGGTTATCATGGGCATGCAGTGTACAGAATGTCTAAGCACGTGCAGTAAACCAGATCACACCCCAGGTGCACAGGCCCTACGGCCCACACTTGGTCAGCAAAGCTAAGGTAGGTGATGAAATTCCAAATGAGTGCTCAGTTCTAAAATTCTTCCAAATGAACAAAATCAGACGTAAGAGAAACTCATTGAGGAACATCACTTGCATGAAAATCCTAACACCTGGAATAACATTCCACCCATTTGATAACTAGTTTCCCCATCAGTGTCTGTAGTTCTAGGGTAAACTTAAGTGTTACAAGTCTCCCTTTTAGGTCATGTTTTCTAAATCTCCTGGAGTCACTGCTATCACCTAAGCTTTCTCTACTTTCTCTCTCATAATTTCTATGAAGCATGGGAAACAAAACATCATTCCATCAAAAGTCTTTTGAGCAAAACTTGATAATTCATATCTGTACCATGTGTAAAGGCACATAGAAATGCAACCTGAAATTTCCTTTTTTTTCCCCATAGAGTTACAGCTATTGGCTTTTATTCAGTATATGGCCTTTTTCTGACCCCTACACCCTTTTCTTCATTACTGCAACCCTGTAACATACATCCCATCCTGTATTTGTGCCTGTGAAAGGAAATACTAATTTATAGGCATTTTAGACTTACTTAAGTCGCCTTTCCATTGACATTGCACAAATGTTTCTCCACCTTCTGTCCAGATTGCGTGTAGCCTGCTGGATAGAGTCACACTCTGCTTCTGTGGCACAAGCATCACAGTCATGAAGAAGCACTTCACACAAATTGAGAACAGATGCCACTCCAGTGCTGTGTTTCTCTATGTCCCTCTGAAGTTCCTGCAGGTGAAGAAATTAATCCTTAAGAGAAACTGCAAAACATGCATAAATACAAATGCATTTCTCTTCTACTTATTAAAAAAATATTAATAAGCTTGCAAACAGGAGAAAAAACATCCAATGTATACCTATTAAGATACTGCATCTGCGCAAGTGGTGTTGCAATGTTATCAAAGGTGCCAGGAGAACCTGGCAGCATGCACAGCTCTCCCAGGGACTATGAACACCAAACCATCACCTGGGACAAACTGCCAGAGCTCTGCATGCTCAGCTGAGCACCTTTCACATACATTTAATCAACATCACCGATAAATGGTGGAGTTATTCCCAGCCCTTTCTCGTTATCACAGACAACATAAAGCAGAAGTTAGTAAGAGAAGTGTGACAAGAAAATATGTTCTTATCTCCTGCAAGGATTTGATGGAGGTTCCCTTTGCGAATCTACTTTTCTCCAGGTGAGCCAGCTGCAGAGTGGCATGTTTGACATGGAGATTGGCAACAGCACGTGTTGAGCAGTGCATCTCTAGTAGGATATATTACTTCCTTCAACTTTCCAGTTCTATAGCATTTTCATTGGAAATGGAAAAGGAAAATTCAGGACAGCTAAAGAAAATGCGCTTACACTTACACATTTATCATGTGATCAGTATTATCTCTCCTGTCAGTTTCCAGGTTGCAATGTCTTGTTCTACACTGATGATAACGTTTCATCTTGAAGCAATGTTTCAGGTTCAGTTTTGAAGTACAGGTTCCAGTTAAGATAAGCCAGAAAAGTAATTGTCTACTACTGTTGGATCAGTGCAAGAAAAGAAACCCTGCTTGACTTCTGCCTACATTTGCAATGAATCATCGGAATATTAGATGGAAAAATCAGGATGGGCAGTAACAAAGTCAAGACAACATGATTCCAATAGTGACAAAGAAGTACTGATTTGACTACACTAAAAAAGTGATATATTGCACCTAGAATACTTCGTTCACTTCTGGTTCAGATGAAGAAAAGAACTACTAGGACCATTAGAAACGTGGAATTTTATTTAGGAGAACAAGAACTTGTCAGCTTGAGCATGAGTAGAGATAAACAGCTCTTTATAATTTTGCTAGTGAAGTAAACCGTAACATGCAAAGGGAAATATAGTGTAAATATATCGTGTCTACATGCATCTAACTAGAGCAACTTTTCTTAAAACTATCAATATGATGTTCTGAAAATACCTTCCAGGAGGAAATGAGATCTAAATGTAGATTCTAAAAACCTCAGCAAATTTGAAATGGAGCAAGGTGAACTTGTATCAACCATCTGATTTGGTTGTTTGGGATAACTGGGGTTGGACTCAATGAGGTAATCTATTTCCTCTTCTCATCTATGAAATACAAGGCTATTTTGTGAACATCTACATGAGACCATCAAGTGGAAAATCACAATGTTTTCTTCCTCAGCGCTGCCCCTTTCACTTTCACTTGCCTGGAAAATACTCTTTCATTGTGATGTCCAAGTGCTTATTCTTCTTTCTACCCACCCTGAAATGTTATATAAGGGCAGATACTATAAACAGATTCAATACTCTATGAAACACATACTCCAGACAGCTATGAGACTCGAGGTTAAGTAAGTTCAGGTAACACAATCTCTTCTCTGCTGTTTTGGAGTTGAACAGTAGTGAGAACTGCCAATTAGTGGTCCTGAGGTTTCCCAAGGTTTAAACTTTTTAATTTACCTACAGAACCTTTCTTCAAGCAATGTCTACACTGTTTTTTCTCTATAGCCTTATATTTCTTCACCAGATTTTAAAATTTCCTATGTTTATTAGAGCACATTTAGCCTTTGGGTTAGTTCACAAAAGAGCATCACTTTTATGCACTGCTGTCACCCATGTACAGCTTTTTTTTCCTTTATCAACACAAAAGCAGCCACCATTTTTTCCACATTTCAAGTGGTTGCAGATTGAGAAAGTAAACAAATAAGTAATCCTTGAAATGCAGTTTTTGACCCTGGTAAAACACTGCAGTGAAGTTACCTTACCTTCCCCGGGATATCCAGCTTAAATTGTATCTTTAATTTCACTACAGTGAAGTAGACGCTGAGAAGTAGATAATGGAGCTACAGAAATTGAATTTGGCCCTCCTCTTTCACAGCATAATGTTTTTAATGTAATTTTGTATATGAACAACCGTTAGTAGTATGAGCAGGGAAGATAACATGACTTCAGTGGAAAGCCAAACATGGAAAACAACATAAGATCACTAATGGAAGAAGAAAGCGGGATGAAATACTTGAGAAGATGGCCAATGTACTCGCCTTCTGAGGTAAGTGGATAGTGATAGAGCCTCCGACTAATAAAAATACTGGTTGCTGTTGCCATACATTGAAGGTGGGTGGTTTTTTTTAAATTATTATTATAACCATGGCATGGAGCGTTATCAAATCAAATCATCATGAAGTTTCCAAACACGGCATCATCCCAGGAAAAGATTCATCTCTATTTCTCCCCTTTGGAGTTCAAATTAAACCACTTACACTTCTACGGAATATCGTGGCATGCTGCTGCTGCATGGGGACCACCACAAGGAAACAGCAGAAGGCAGAGATACACCAGTCTCTGTGCCCAAAATAAGACCCATAAGAAGTGGTTGTAACAAACTGCGGGATGCCTGCATAGGGATGCTAGTAAAAGATCTCAAGTATCTACTTTGTTGACAGCAATGTTTAGCCCTGCTCAGCACTTTATTGTCTGAGAAACACCACTTGTTAGTGACGCTTGTGTGTTATAAATTATTATCCCTATGTAAATTACATATAGAATATTAATAAGCAATTCTGCGCAGACATGTAGCAAATCAATTGGGGAGCTGGCAAAAACTCTGAGGGGGTTCTTGGGTCTCAGTCCCACACTCAGCTCAAAAGAGCAAAATATCAGTTTGTACACTTCATAAAATAATTATCCCCCAAACATTCTGGCACTCCTCTTCCCACACATTTCTTTCTCCTGGAGAAAGAACTCAGGAGAGCATCTAACTCATCTCCAGTGAGGCACGATAAAGGTATTTTTGCCAATAAATAACTAAGAGGAACACAACAGAACAACAGTCCTCCCCAGCAATGTGCTTCTAGCTAAAACTGCACTGGGCGGTGAAGTGGAACAGAAAAGAGAAAGTATAGTAAATCTTCTTAGGAGTAACATTAATTTTAATGTCAAAACCTAGTTGTCTTCGCATTTTTTCTGCCCATTCCAGTGTTGACAATTTTGTTTGAGCACTGCATAAAGGCTTTGTGTGCTATAAACCAACCAATTTTAACTTCACATATATAGTTCATGCATCTTTGCGTGCAAAGTGATTCTCAAACAAACTGCAAAATAAAAATGAGTTAGAAAGGTTGCTAAAAAATAGTCATTTCCAAGCATGTGCAAAATTTGCAAGGTCTAATAGGTGTCAGTTTTGCCTCTGAGAACAGACAAGTCAAACAAACAAAAACCACAAACCCCAAAGGAAAAACAATTGCAATAACTCCTTCAGGTTACATCTCTTGGTGCCTTACCTTTCTTGACAAGGTCAATCAGCTCCTGGTGGATTCGATGTCAAAGCCAGCAGAAGGCTCTATAAGTGACACAGTAAGTACCACTTGCCTTGATATTTAAACACTTCTTTGCCTCATGCCCTCTCAGCATTGAGCCGGGTACGGCCAGCCCAAGGACACTCTACTTTGGTTCTCCCCATGTCATCGTGCACCTGATAAGTGTGTTGTGTTTTACCTGCTGTTCATTTAGCTTCCTTTGTATCTCCTCAGAGCTACAAGTTTCATAGACGATAGGTTTGGACAGCTCTGACTCAATGTGGGCAAGCCAAGATCTCAGGCTACTCATGTTTTTATCCAGTTGCTGCACTGCAACGAGGGTCTCCTTCAACTTCTTTACCCTGTGAAGTAAAAGAAATGGCAGCATAATGACACCCCAAAGGAGAATTTCCACAGCATGTGTTTGGGGAAGTTTTCAGAGAAACTTAACTTAGATGGCAAGTTCTGTTCTGAAGTCTGCCTTTATTACATAACAGAAGTATCTTATATGTGCAAATAGTCCTGCATTCATAGGTTCCAATTAAGAAAAATTAAGAGCTTACTAATGCCAGACAACATTTTCAAAGCTTCTGTACCTTATCCGTTTAACCAGTACTACTGGTGGAGTGCACTGAGTGAACAGGCCTTTTTCACTCTGGTGATTTCTAAACATAAACATATGTTTTGTAAACATACCATGGAATGGTTGGGTTGGAAGGGCCTTTAAAGATCATCTAGTCCAACTCCCCTGTAATGAGCAGGGACATCTTCAACTAGATCAGGTTGCTCAGAGCCCCGTCCAACCTGATCTTGAATGTTTCCAGCAATACGGCATCTACCACCTCTCTGGACAACCTGTTCCAGTGTGAAGACTTGTCCTCGAATAAATAAGTTTTGGAGAGAGAAATCCAGTTGAGAATTTAGTGAGAATTCCTGAATCCCATGGGCTGTTTTAAGTTGTTCTTGGTCTTAATGGACTAATTCAGATTTAAACAGATGAAATTGGAAAGTAACTGCATGGTGATTTCTAAGTAGTATTTTTCTTGAGACTCTGACCGTGTAACAGCAACGTCGTGGAAAAATTAAATAGTGGGATTTTTTTATTCAAGGGAACATTAAGCTTAGAGAGTGAGGAAAATTTGACTAAACCTTCATCCTATCTCAGTATTTTTTCCTTCAGCCTGTTTCAACTGCAAAAATGTTTTGTCAGTAATTCCCTCCTTCCTATCGCCATGTTACATAACATACATTAGTGCATTCTGAAATGGTTTCTAAGCTTTCTTTTTTTCCCATTTATGTAGTACCACAAACAATTTTGAGTAACATTCCCTTTTATGCTTCCACTGCTCTTCCACTTTAGTGTTTCAATATCAGAAAGCTTTAAGAGATGAGAGCAGCTGGGAATAGACTGACTAAATCAGGTTGAAAAATACAAGATTGCCAGATTCGTCAAACAAACAAAATGCCACCTGACTGTCCTATAATTCAAGCAGAGCAATTCACATTTTTTCCATAATACTAACAAGCAAATTTATCAAGTGTTTCCATATTTAAAGCAGTAGTTGCAGCTGACCATAAAGTCTAATATAGATGTCCCTTTCTTACCAAAGAAAATGCAGAGATCCTAGCGTCAACTTAAAAGTTAAATCTTTCAAATTTTTCTCTTTCTAGCCCTCTTTTTTAGATCACAGATGGTCAAACTGTGGCTCTTTAGCACCAGACACACTTAAGAACAGCTCAAATGCATCTTCTTTGCCAGAGTCTCATGACCAACGGCTGCAGGGTTGCGATCTGAGAAAACATCTGGGTAATAAGAAAAAATCTAGGTAATCTGAAAATCTGGCTATGAAGGGACTGAAGTCAATATAATCATGCTGAAAGACTGCCCCAGTCCCCATCATCAGGTTATCCTGAAACACGACTGTGGGTTAAGCCTTGGAGAAATACCAGGAGAACAACCAATGTCTGTGGGCAACATCTCCTCATCACCTATGTTTGTACATACAGTGCTTTGTGGGTTTGGACCAATTGAAACTTGCTCATAGGGTGAGCAAGAAGGTTAGTTATCACTCTTCTGGAACTCACATACAACTTTTCAGTCTCTGACAATTAATTAAGAGGAGTGAAATCCTGCCCATTTCCTGCTTAGATTTTCAAGGCTGGATGCTGCTGATCCTTTGCAGGCATGCTGGAGTGGGAAAGGGAACAATGAGTCACGTCAGGCCTGTACAGAAGAAACGTCGCTATCATTCGCAAGCCCAAGCTGCTGACCAGGCTTTTCTTGTTTGCAACTATATAGCACCCTAACTTCTGTGCTGAATTTTATTTACATTTTGCGTGCAATATCTGATAAAGGGCCCGTTATTTAGAAAGTACCCTCTTTGCCTCAGGCGGACTGCATGGCACAGTCCTGCCAGAGCAAAAACCAACCTCGTCCCAAATAGAGCTATTTTCAGCCACATGACCGACTTGAGAGAAGAAGGAAAAAAGCACGACACACTGAAGGAATACTCCATCCAAGACAAAAACCTAGGGCTAAACCTGCCCTCCCACCAAACTGTTGCAATTCTCTACACTTCAATTCCAAAAGTTAAAAAAAAAAAGACAAAAATGAAAAAAAGAAAAAAAAAAGTCAAGGACAACACCGTCCTAGCTCCAGCTCCCTGCTACATTTACTGTTAACACTGTTCTTTTTTTGTACTGAGTCTAACCTAACAGGTTCCTCGCCTGTGGTACAAATAGAAGCACATAAACAAGTGCTTCTTGGAGTATGCTGGGCTTACTTTTTTTGACTCAACTGCAATACAGTGCTGTTGTGCCTCTAGCTACTCTGAAAACATACCTGCGAACAAGTAAGAGATGTAATCCATCGCGTCTAAGAGTTTTCCTTATGAATTACAGTAGGGAAGATGCCTATGCTCTTCATCTTGCTGAATATTGTGCCTGTGTACAAACGATTACATAATGTGTGTGCAAGAAACATCTCTCTCTCAAAAATGTAACAGCTCAAAATCCCATCTTTCCATGCTATTGGTGGGGCCTGAAAGCTAATGAAACTGAAAGCTCTGCTTAGAGACAAAGGTCAAATTATAAACCATTAAAACCAAGTACATAGGATCTCTAGCTAACTGTAATTTTGACCTTTTGAGATTTCATTTTTAAGATTATGTTTAAACAGTTAATTATTCCAACAATCATCTCATGTTTTTGTTACAGCACTATGCATATTACTGCAAGAGACTTGACATAACTCTTCTCCCTTGATAATAAAGATTTTGCATTGAAATCAAAGGGTTGGACCCATGACATGGTTGTTTTAAAGGCTGTTTTTTGTATAAGACACACACACATCAGTCTTACTACATTTGACAAACGCTTTAGACTCTCAGAAAGGAAAATACAGCAGAATTCAATTGATTGTTTTTACGGTTTACTGACAAAAACTCATCCAAAAAATTTGAATCGGCTTATGATGCTTATGTTTCCATGTTCCAATTACCGTACCTTGGTTTCCCCAAGATAGTAATAACTTTAAAATATTTTACATTAATAAAAACCAGTGGGAGAACAAGTTGGAGCTGAAAATAAGCACAAATGCCTTTAATTCAACTAGTACTAAATTAGACAGGCTTAGATTCCTCTTAAACCTAAAAAGGAACAACCCTGTAAGTAGATAACAATGCATCATATAGAACTCATAGCTACTGTGTTAGTCATTTAGACAGCTGGTTGCTATATTAAACTTTAAAAGCAACACAAAAAAGTCAGTAAGAGCATGTTCTATGAAACAGTGAAAAATATTACACTTAAAATCAGTTTAAAAACAATATGTTTATGATTAAAGGAGCTTTATTGTCCAAGGCACAGTACTACTGCATACCAGGACACTAGTACCGCCAGTTATATTTGCTCCTCAGATGAGAGTTTCCCCTTTCAAATAGTAAATTTCTAGAGATCTGAACAACAACAGCAAAACTTCTAGAAAAGATATAGTGAAGAGGGAAAAAGGGAAGGTGAATCAAAAATCCAAGATGATGTAGGCTGAGTTCAAGTATTACATGCAGTTACAAAACCGTTGTTAATATGTACAGGACAGATCAGCTTTGATAAGTCTGAAATACTTTCTTTACAGTGTCGCTCCTTCTCTGTCTTTTGCTTGTAGCCATGCCCCTTTGATGACACAAACAGTGAGCAGACAAATACAAGGTCTGCTTTCTCTCATGTGTGTACATGCGCTTGTACTTAAAAACAGTAGTAAAACCAGTCTACAGTTTCTTTCAGAGAGCTAAGAGATCCTTCTAGTTCTAAGAATGCATCAGTAACAAAAAATTACTCTGTGATCCAAAAGTACTAGCTGTAAAACAAAGTGTGCTGTTATCACTGTCAACTATTTTGAAACTGAGCAGAAAACAGTAATTTCTAGCTAAGGCAGTGATTTCTACACATCAATATTTCAATTACTTTCCCAGCAACCCAAGATTTCAGAAAGAACTGTACCAATCAAAAGCAAACAAAAATAGCTGCCTGCCTTGTGATATCACAATTACAGTCTGGGAGATCTGAATCCACACTGCCGTCCTCCGCCATCCTCACAGCATGCAAGTCCTCCGCCACCACCATGAAATTTTCCAGCATTAAAAAGAAGAACTTCCACTCGAAAAGCCTGCGAACACTGTGCTTTGGGCGGGGGGAGGAAAGGGGACACACTTCTCTTTACTGGTGAGTACTGTACAGAAAACGCTGCACGCCAAACAAATGCCAGCAGCCGTTGCCTGATAACATGAGCCTGAATGGTGACAAGTGGTCATGTTTCTAAATAAAACCTGCATTCATCAACATGTGCCAGACTTGATCTCCAGGAATGTGGACCGTCAGTGGGAAGGGATGAAAACACATACAACAAAGCCTTCTTTGCAAAGCCTGAGCAGTTGCAGCTATAGCGCTGCTTCCTGGCTGTAAACACCTGTAACATTTTTTTTTTTTTTTCACTGGGCCGACGCATCAGAAAAATTCATCTGAAAGGATGAAAATGTTCTAGAAGGACAGAAACCGAAGTCTCTGATGCGGAGACATAGCTACCTTTCTGTAGCTGTCTCTTCTGTAGTTACAGAGCTCCTCAGAATGGAGAGGCAATTAAAAAACTGGGTAAGGAAACAGAATGGGAGAAAGGAAGAAAGAGGCTTTTACAGGTGAATGGAGAAGTTCCACTGCACAGTATAAAATCAACAGGTAAAGAATCAGACCGGACTCATATTACCATTCTATATTACTAAAGCATTTTCACAGACCACTTTCTAATTGTTCACAGCTGTCGGAAACAAACAACTAAGAAAAATGCTCCAAGGCAAGGGATGACTGTAGCTTTGCAGAAAAGCACACAGGCTCTGATAATTTATTAATGCTGTCAGGGACCCAGAATATGAAAAGATGTGTTTTACTCTCAACACCAGAACAATCAATCTGCATTTACTAGCTGAGTGCGGCCAAAATCATGTTATAGGACACATTCCAAACTCCAACATATCATAACAGGAACACACCCCAGTATATAACAACATACTCTAAAGAGCCTCTGGAGCCTTCTAAAAATTATTTTGGAGGATGCAGATCCTTTTGTCCAGTGGGAATTAGCCATCAATACAAGTACTTCGTACATACATTAATCAACAACTTGGGCTTTAACTGCTATCAGCCTAAACTACAGCTGAACTAGCAAGATTTCCACAACCTAGCATCAAACCTCTCCACCACTTACTTTGTAACTTCCGCAATGCAATATTCAAACTTTGCAAAGTTTTTTTTCCACTTCAGTAAGCACTGGAATGGAAAGTGGTGTATGTTTAATTGCAACAATAGTGCTGAGCACACTAGTTTAGAAGGCTAAGTTGAAATGATCTGGAAATAAAAGTAAATAAATATTTTACATAAATTAGTTTAGAACTAGGACATGAGACCTTCCTTCATGATAACAGAATGAGAAAGTTTAAGTGTATGACATTGCAGTTTATATCTCCCCACCCCAAAAATGATACAGAATCCTGAACCCTTACCTGTCCCTGCAGGGGACACTAATCTCTAATACTGAATAGACAATACAGATCTTTTAAAGATGTGTTTTGCAGTTTCTGAACGCAATCACTTTTCACTAGAAGCTTCCTGAAGGTATTATTTGAACATTTGTCTGAGTAGGTGTTTCAAAAGACAAACACAAAAATACAGTAAATATACTTCATGTTCAACAACTGGTGATGTACCACATCCTCTGAAACCAGCAGGCTCCTCGACCGTAATGCACCGCTTCCTGACTTAATTGTTCTGTAAGAAATATACAGTGTTCATTGCTTTAAAATGAATCACTATAAAAGGAACTGGAGCCACCAGAATGCTTCTGCTTACATAAAATTTACTGCTCCCATGTTTACAGATTTCAGAGCAGGAATGCAGTAAAACCATTTGAAAAAAGAACGGATGAAAAAAGGCAACGAAAGTAAACAAACTTTTGCTGCTAACAGGACTAAAGTATTACTAATTCATATGTCCTTACATCACAGAAGTGTAAAATAGAAAGTATATGTACGTTTTTTGAAGTGCAAAATTGTGACAAAATTATTGTCGGTAATGGGAGGGAGGCTGTAGCACGATTCAGTGGAAAGTATTGAAAGAAATAAACCAGTTTCTTCACACATCAAACAACAATTCTGTATTTCTTTAAGTTATGAAACTTGCTGTTGTATTTTTGCCCTTGAGTAAAAAGGATCTTTAAACCCAGTGTGCGTAACGTCTACCTGCAATTACTCTTCTCCGTCAGTGAAAAATTAATCAGGCAGAAAAACTAAGACTTAAGTTTTGGAACAGCTCTTCTCAAAATCCAAAACTACAAATGCACTTTTTTGATTCCTCTGCCAAGAACTTTTTTTGAGAAGAACTACATTTGCACTCAGTTTTAAGCACTTGTCTGAAGTAAGATGGTACTGGAGCAAGGCTCACTAAATCTGACTGCAATGGATCCTATGTCATTCTAGCAGATAATGTTTTCAATTGACTCTTTTTTTTTTTTCTTTTTAAAAAGAAATGATGTCAGGTACTGTAAAGTAAAACAGGAAGGTGATTTTCACAGAAACACGTTGCTGGTTAAGAATAAACTCATTTCACAGTTAATGATGAAATGGCAGACAATAAAAAGATTTTAAATTCATGACCTCCAGCAAATTAATCTGTCCCACGTAGCACTTTGAAACAAAACAACTGTTTTACCTGGCTGCAATAAGATCTAGAAGATGTTGCCACCTGTCATTGATCTTGCCAAGTTTGTACTCAATCTCTGATGCCTTACTCTCCTGACTAGCTTTTGCTAGTCGCTCTCCCATTTGCTGGAGCTGGATCTTGTTCTTCTGGGCTACAGCAATTTCCTCTTGATAATCCTGGACAGTAAAGAGCAATCAGAAGTCAGGGTACTTATTCTGAATACACTCTGCTCTACATTACTAAAGGAACCATATAAAAATACAAGTGAATGCTGGTTTTTTGATGATTGGGACAGTGGAGAGACAATCTCTTAAACATTAGATGTACAACCACGAACAACTTCATCAGAAGAATGAAAAAAAAACCCAAAACACAACACAACGCCTTCTAGAAATATATCTGCCATAGTTAAAGTCAATACACGCAATTCTGATTGGACATTTACTAATGTATTCAGGTGTCTTGACTTTACATTCAGTTAATTTTCTAATACTGTGGGAGGTTCTACCTCAAGAAAGGAGGAAAATGTTCCGTAGTGAGAGAAGAATACAAACACAGTCTTACTGGAACTTACAAACATCAGTGTAAGGTAAAATCTCCATTTCAGCTAATTCAGTATCCTCTTTGCAACGCAAAGCAAGTAAGCAGTTAAAGAACAGTGTGTAAGTGTACATGCACTGCACTATACCTTTTTAAGTTTCTCAATCATTTCTTCTATGAGGATGTCGCCATTTTGAGAAACCTTACTTTCCATTTGTGTCAGCCATTCACAGAGCTCCTTGTTCTTCTCACTGAAGACAGCCCACTCATTCAGTCTCTCACTAACTTGTTGTCGACGTAAGGAGACCTTCAAACATTTGCACAGAGTAAATAAAAACAGAATAGTCAATGCATTTAAGAGATGCTTGAAACACTTTGTGCCTCAATGTGAACTCCTCTGGCCCTGCAAAAGTTTAGAAGTAAGTGTTAATCTCAGGTTTCCTGTTAGCTACATTCTATGCATAGAGAGGCATCCAAGCATTACACTCAGTAGCCTATCAATATCTTGTTTTATAATGTCTCTAATTTTCTTACAAGTTTTGCTCACTTATAAAATGTTATAAAGTATACTAATAGTTTCTTTTTAATCTAAGAGATTAAGTAAAAAAGGAAGATATAAATGCTTGCTAAAGCAAAAAAAATAGATATATACATAGCACAGGCCAAACTCAAAAAGACCATGTAATTTGTACATCAGCATTATTTGTAAGTACAAAACTAAATCAAAGATACACTATGTTTTGCATAAGGAATTTTCTACTTGAGTCCCAATACACTCGTTTCGTAGGTGACTATTTCTCTTGAAAGGGCAGGACACTAAGAGATTCCAAAGGACTGAGGTGTGCCCTGACAGGAAAGAATAAGCACAAAACATCAAACAGGCTAATGCTGTAGTTAATGCAGGAGGAAGGAAAACATTGCCATGTTTAAGAAATTTCTACAGCAGCGGTACTATCTTCAACTATGAATTGCAATAGACAGACATTGAAATAAAAATAGCAGCAGAGGGTGAGCAGCAAAGTCACCTCTCCACTTTCAGACATTTGTACAACTACTTACTTCCTCCCCAGGGTAATCTGCATTGTTTCTGAGTTTGTATCAGCATTTCAGCTGAGACGATGAAGACTGCATCTGCCCTTTCATAAACAGAAGTGATGTGTTTAACTACCGTGTTAGGTTTAACAAGGGCATACACATGATCTCTCATTTCCTTTTTGCGGTTCTAAACTTGATGGCAGCTTTCAGGAAATAAGCAGCAGTTGAACAAAGTGTTGCACTAGGTAGGTTACATCCTGAAACATTCAGTACACACAAAACTAAGATAAAACTTCTCTACTTGACTTCCTCCTTTACCATAAACATACATGCACTAACTACACTGTAGTTTAGATGTATCTACATTGGCGCATTCAAATGCAACTAACTCATAACAAGTTCTGTTCTGTGAACCGTGAAGCATTTTTTCCTGCTTTGGGGGGTTTTTGAAGCCTTCACGGGTACCTTACCTGAGGTAACTATTTCAGAGTTAACCCTGGTATATCTGGACTGCAATCTCTACTAAACCGCAGAAATAACATTAGGATAATCTGAAAAGCTGGGTGAGGAAGACTCGACTCCCTGGATTTCAGAGTGCAAAATGGAAGCCAGAAACACACTAATAGCACGACGTACCTGAAAAATCAAACTATATTCCTCAGCTCATTTCGCAGCCAAGAAAATAACCCTCAGACTAAGAGAAATGCGAACATCAAAGTCTGAAAAAGCAGAAGCTATCAGCAGAACTGAAGGTACAATACAGTAATGTTGAGTGGGGAGGGGACATCCCTTCTGAGCGCAGCTCCTCCACCAAAGCACCGTAAACTATATTAGTTCTGTGTTTTCCGTAGCCAGACATGCCACAGTCCCACAGCACATAGCGTGACTCTTTTCTTCGTTTTTCAAGGTTGCTTAAATATGACCTCACAGCCATGACAAAGTTCAAGAGATCAGTAACTAAAGGAAGCATTTCAATGGATCTTTTCCCTGATTCACCAAGAGTTCAGTTTTGAATCTGAGTGCACCTACATGCACCTTTTCTAAAAGCTGCCACTTGCATTCAGTTTTTTTCCCAATGCTTTTGTAGCCTGCGTACTCATATCAGTGCTCAGGACTATACTTGCCTGGTGGCACAGCTCCTCCCACTGTCTGTGCAGAAGCTCTATGCGCTCACTGAGGATTGAGATATCGTCTGCACTGATATACGCAGACAGGGTCTCCTTCAGCAGAGAGAGGTGTGCAAGGTCATCTGTCCATCCTTCAACAGCATTCTCTAACTCCTTAAAAGAAGCGCACAAGGAAAAAGGACCAGTTTGCTAACAAATAAAGATTTGAATGTGTTGATGAAGCACAAAGACAAGCATTGTTATCCCACTGAATTAAAGTCATATCTGAGCAGACCCACCATTTCAAGCAGACTATTTCAGCCCCATTTAAAAGAAAAGAAAACACCAACCTCATAGGTACCGATATTTTCAGTTACGAGAGAAGTAACTCCACAATAGAGAATGATACATCAGCCCTGTGACAAGTAGTCACAAACTAATATACTATTCAAATCTCTCTAAAGTTCAAAGGTATTTGAGAATTCCAAGTATTGGCTTGGAGTCCTCTGTACTGAAAAATATTTTCAATCTGTAATCCGTTTCTAAGGTGCAAAGAATATAGCATCAAAGTGTTATCTAAGACTCCCCACAGTTATCTCACCTCGAATAAAAAGCACTAAAACAACAGTTTAGGTACCATGAGTTTAAATCTGAAGTTAGAATTTCTATAATAAAAACACACCAGTGTTCAGCACTTCTACAATACTTTTCAGACCCTGTTCTGATCTCACTTTGATCAGATCTACAGTTACCCTGCAGGTATTATGCTGTCCAAACATTACACGGATAGTTTCTTGTAACAGGGGTGGCTGACTGGTTTGCACAGTCAGTAATGTGAAGCCTATTAACAATGAAAAAGGTTACTGCACAAAGGCAGACAAAATGAGACAGTCAACAGAGAACAAGTGCTTTACCTTGCATCGAATCTGCTCTGCGTGCAGCTCATCATGGTGTTCTGGCAAAGGCTGAGAAAGCTTTTTTTTGAATGATCTTAGCTTCTCCAGGGAGTCTCCTATACCCTTTTCAGATTTTTCCCAGTCCTGAAGGCAGAATGTTTATTAGACTTCAATTCAAATCTGGATTATACTTATGTCAGTTGATTTGCCTAACTAACCACTAAGCAATGAAAACTTTCTCATAATAATAACATGCCCTGAAATCCCTTTCTAGAGAATACTTAGTCTCAGAGCTTGAGTCATGTCTTGCATGACAACAGGTCTTGCAAAAAAACCCTCGCTTTGGTGTCTTCTTTCTTCTCTCCTTAGTAAGTAACATGACCTTACACGACAATAGTTTGTGATGCTCTTAATGCAATACATACTCTTGTAGAATACACATTTGTGCTTCCCATTTGGTCAGAAGACCACTAAAAAGTCACGTATTTAAGACGAAGATAGCATAATGTAATGAAGGCTTGATATCTATGAGACGATTTATCCAATTTGCATGGTAATTTCCCTACTTCCTCACCTTCAAGCATTAGCTTCCATATTTTCATTGGGACAAAATACCACAGAAATTTTCTTCTCCCTAGATAACAGCTTTCATGACTAAAATTTCCTGACATAATTCCCTCACTAGAAGCCGAGGTATAAGGAACAAGGCTTGAAAGAGCAAGAAAAATTTACTTGTCTGAACTTTTCCAAAATAATATTTCATTTTCTTGCACTGCTTCGCTTCTTGCTATTCACAAACAAAACTAAAGTGTCTGTAATTCTATTAGACATCTGAAACTATTCTAGAAGCACTTGCCCTATTCTATTAATACAAACAAGCCCAATTTTCCTTATCCTTCCTAAAATGAGTAAAAGGAAAAACCAAACAGACCAAATTTAAATTCCAGCCTATCATCTTCAGTACTTAAAATGAGGTTAGCAGGCATTCTGGACATTGCTTACATCAAAATAAAGTTCAAGGCTCACTTCTCCAAGATCACAGAAGTTTATCTAAACTGGCAAGTACTCAAGATGCTGGAAGGAAACACAGGCTACTACACTGCTAGATAGAACTTGACATTGGCATGTAGAGGGAATAAGGCAGGTCTAATTTTCAATACAGTACATATAAAAATTAACCAGCATTGTGCAAAATAAGATACATTTTTGCTCTATGTTGAAAATAGGACTGCTAGGAATATCCTTTATTGGCAGCGTTCTGGAAATATCAATTAAAAGATATCAACTAACTTACAAGCCTACTGTGAAGTATTACCACTCCTAGTTTCAGAGGTGGTGAAATGAAAACGTGAGCTTGTGCAGCATATATGCAATTCCTGTATTTGTGCTTATCCCTTGAGAATCCTTTTCTTCAACAGGGATCACAGTGAGAAACAAATGAACCAGCTGAAGAAGTACAGAAGAAATCACACACTTACTTTCAGAAGTAAAGCAAGTTGTTTCTTTTGTTGCTCCAGTTGAGTGCTAGCTATCTTCCAGCGCTCTTGAATTTCAGTGAGCTCTGTCTGCAGGGCTGCCTCAGCTCCACTGTCAGCAGAGAGCAGCAGTTGCTTCCCAGCTTCCACAGTGACGATGTAACTCCCTTGCTGCCTTAGGAGAACTTTCTCTTTAAGCTGAAAATATTAACAGTTTTCTGTCAGGTTTGTCTTTTTAATTACAATTAGCAATTCAGTATAATTCGTTCTCAAGCCCATACTTTAGTTGATCGTATACCTTGGCGTAAGCATGCACTACTGCCCAAATGCTTTACCCTAACTTTTTCACAATCATTTACTGCAGCAGTCCTTTAGAAAATGTCTCTGAGGACATAAAGACATGAAAGACTTCTTTCTCCCCATTAATATCAGTTTCTCAATTGCTCTTAAAAAGAAATAGTCCCTCTAGAGCCTATTGTGCTTATAGGCTTTATTATTATACGTATCCTCCAGCCAAAACACTTGAAGACACCAAGCTGTTGAACAGCTTGTTAACCTCACATGAAGATGGACACTCAAGCTATCCCTCAAACAGGACATCATGTTTTTTTTCAGGACAGTTTCAGTATGATGTTAGCTACAAAGCAAAACCAGAAGCAAACTCAAGAGAGAGGGTCCAGTAAGTTCTCCATTGCATGTTCTTTATGAACTCCAACTTTGTTTCCATCACACTGCTGCTTTTGAGGCTATGCCAGTTCCAAAGAAGAACTAACATCCAATATTACTTTCTGCAAAGCAGATAGTCTGAATCTAATACATTTTTAAGGATGTTTTAAATTATGAAGGGTGTAAAAATGGCAGGGATTTTTTTCCTCTTTCTTCAAACACACTGGACATACTTGCACTTCATCCAGTAGTGCTCTGGCTTGCTGCAATGGGATAGGAATGTTGCCCAGACCACCCACTGGCTGACAGGATATTTCCACCAGCCACTTGCGCAGCTTCTCTGCCATCTCCCTATAGCGTTGCCACTGGTGAATCTGGCTGTCAATGATCCCCCTCCTCTGTTGTGCCCGGCGAATTACTCCTTGCCATTGATTACTTAGAAGAGTCAGCTTCAGATTAAATTCATCCCTATTATAAAGAAATAAAAATACACAGTAATCTTCATAATCTCTTTGTTTAATGAAATAAATTAAAGGGAAAGGGAAGATGTTTTCTGCCTGTCAATTATGAAACACTAGGAGAAAAGCACTGAAGTCTCATGAGAGCTGACTGAGGGCGAGAACTTCACACTTCGTGTACTGGAAGAATCAAAGGGCTCCTATTACCGAGACATTAAAAATCCCAAACCTTTAACAGACAAAACTCTTCCACCTTCTCCCCAGAAATATGCAAAGAAAACCCACAGGCTTTGCCAGTTTGGATTAGCCAAATTCGTAGTAAATCATCGAGATTTCACAATTTACTACTGAGCTCAAAGCAGGCATAAGACATACACTATTAACAAAATTCTCACATGCCAATAAACAGTTCATCTTATATTAGGACCGTGATATACTTAGCAAAGTCAATGCATATGCACAAGTGTAAAGCCACTGGTGTTTCAGTGTTTTTCATTCATTTGATCACAAGTGTTTAAAATAAAATCTCAGACAGCAATGAATTCCTATTCCATCACATTTAGGCTGCAGACATTCTTAAATGGCAGTAGGGAATCCTCTTTGTAGAGGCAAATCCCCAGCTGGTATAAATCAAGTGTAACTCACTAAATCTGTTACTGAAGGCCCCTTTGGTGAAAGTGACATTTTGAAAGTACATCAAAATAGACAAATATGTAACACGCTTGATAATCCAAGACAAATCTTTGTCAGACAAGCAGCCTCAAGGCTATTGTATTCCCAAATGCATTCACACATTCACATACTCCAGAACACTGTTTTATTTAAAAACTGGCTAATTAATAATTTAACCATGGCATAACTTCTACCTCAGAAGAGCATGATCTGAACACTGACATTTGCTACCTTCTCTGGTTTGGAAGTCCCCCATTAGTCTAAGTATTACTTGACATAAACAGCAGCAGCAACAACACAGGAATGTCTACCTGTCATCCACCTGTCCTTGTTCTATGAGGTGCTGCCCATCAGAGATAATTGAATGCAAAATTTGCTGGCGGCTGAACATCTCTGCCTGGAATAGCTGTTGTACAGGAGACAAGGATGTTAAAACAAGATCATACATTTTAATTCTATCTGTAAGTATTGGTAAAAATGAATTTTCATGTATGTAATCTCATTTCAAATTAACTCAATAGGAGTTTTGTCATTAACTTAAATAGAAACACTTTTAAAAATCTCATTGCTGGAGTTACTTGCAGCTTCTAGTAATTATTATTAGTTACTTGAGATTGATTTAAAAAAAAAAAGCTAAATAATACCAACAGGAGCTAGGTTTTATTTCTCTGAGTACAATTGTGTGACTGTTACTATAACTTACAACAAAATCCAGATAGGATACTTATTGCATGGACTGAAAGGGCACTTTTTATTTTCTGACAAATTGAAGAATATAATAGTCCTTTGCCTTGTTAAATTGAATTTATGCACAGATTGTTTGTGATAGTGTTATACAAATTTTTAATACAATTTTACAGTGACAATAGAACTTTAAAACAAATGGTCAACCACGTGTAGGAGCTAGAAATGAATTTTGCACTTTTTCCAATTTTTCCAATTTATTTTCCAATTTTCCCCATCAGTCACAATAAATTTCACAATGCTTTTAAAACTCCCTTATTGCTGAAATATTACTTAAGACAAAAAATTACATAAATTTGCTACTTAAGCAAAAATTACATAAATGATTGTTTAAAACATGTTTTCTTTTAGTAATGGGCCGTGTCTCTAGATAAGGTTGTTCAGGAATATTCTTATGTTGATGAAGGTACGCCCAGGCATCAGTTCAGGACTAGACCCACTCCATGTTCAAAAGGTTTTCAGAGAGATTAAAAGAGAACACATACTGGTATGAAGCGTGAGATTTTATTTTTTTCTTTTGTTAGCGATGGTGTTTGCAGTTGACAGAACTTCATCCTTGCCTGAACTGAGAGAGACTATTCCCCAAATCAAGATTACACTCCTGTTATATGGCTTCCCACCAGCTCACATTCTGAGGTACCAGTCCCTGCATCTGCAACTGCCAGCAAAATACTCGCTGTCACCTGCACGATTAAATCTCTCAAGCACGTAGTATGTAGCTTAGGACTTCTAGACAATGGGCTAATTTTTCAAAGTAAGTTTTGCCTCTCTGGATCACTGAGTTAATTTTGAAAGTGTTACCCAGATCATAAATTTTCCCATAGAGAGAAATAGTGTTATCTAATTTCTTTGCAGAAGTATTTGATAGCGTTCTTTGAATACCTTGGCTCCTATGAATGACTGAGCATGGCGAAGGGAAAAGAATTGCTCTATTATCTCATGAACAAAACCCATAATACTATGGGGTTGAGAATTTCAGAGCAAGAAGGCAGAAATTTTACTTCCTGTCATATCTATTTCTGTCAAGTTAAGGGGCATGGATGAAGCACAGGAGGCAACAGCATCTACCGGCATTGTTGATAGATTGAGACTAAACAAAACACAACCGGTTAAAAAAAAACCACCAAAACCCAACAAAACCAAGCCCCCTAAAAGTGACAACTTTAATATTTTTTTAAGAGGACAGGTGAAACAAAAGCTTATCAAGCATGAGGAACTTTGCTTAGAGTGGAGGTATTCAAGCCCTACCCAAAAGCAGAGAGACATTTCTGTCAACATGCCCTTGCTCTCTGCCTGTACGCTATCCCTGTACATAAGAGGAAAACTGTTACGTGGGACCACTTGCCACTCCAGTTTCTTCTCATATGTAGATCACTATGAATCATAGAAAAAGAAATGCAAAGGAAGAGGAAAGGAGGGCAGGTGTTGGAACGCACAATACCAGCACACTGGAAAAATTTCAGTAATTGAGTTGGCAAGGAATTTCCCCTTCCCCTGCCAGCACTTTCTCAAACACTTGTTTCAGTGCATTCCCACTGCGCAGGAGTCCCAAGCAATGTACCAGGCTTGCAAATGGATATCTGGAGAACTGCGCCAGAATGACTACAAGATCGTCCTGACAGACTTGTCAGATGCAGATGCCAGTGTTAGCGCATGATATTTAAAAAAGGTGTCACCCTCCATGTTGCTGATTTGTAATTTTCAGTGGGAAGTTATTTCTAAATAAGGCCACTGAGGTAGCTGGGGTCCTCTTTGAATAAACACCAGCAAAGTTATGAGTCAGCACTGGAAAGCTGATAAGAGAGCTGGAGGCATTTCAATATCCATTATGGGAATTCATGCGGAAACAGAATATTTTCTCATTATCTTCAAAAATAAAAAGCAAAACAATCTGGAAATTAATCTCAAATTTACATTTGACCCTTTCAGCTGCAAGGAGTGGAAAGAAAATTCTTCACGAGTATCAGGAGGCACTGCAAAGAACATTGAGTACTGAATACATTTAGATTGTATAAAATGCCAAAAAGCTTTAGGTAAAAAAAAAAAAGCTTTTTATAACATTTTCTTAGGATGAATTGCAGTATTTAGAAAATCAGGTATTAGTTCACTGAATTCTGAGAGATGACTCTATAGTTGTAACAAAAAAAAAAAATCTTCAATAGAGTCCCTTAGTAACACTCCTCTGAGCTGACTGCTCAGATCAAGATTTCAGGAGAGAATTAAGCTGAGATCTCAAGATAATTGAATGCAAGAAGATTGCCATTAACCCCTGTCAAAAAATTATAGCTATACCTGAACACAACAGTAGGAAATTATCCACTTAGACAGCAATGATTTCTGGACATTCAGATCTCAATGAGATGTCTCAACTTACAAAGACACCGTCCAGTTAGTGCTGGCAGCACTGAGAGGAAATGAAATGGATGACATTTGTGAAAGCAAAGGCAGCTAAATGTTAAAGCAAATGTATGCTAAAACAAGCAAAAATGGTTGTGAATTACTTTCTGCTATCAGACATTCATCCAAACACTCCGCTGTGAGAGGGGAAGGACATGACTCTTCCTGTGATCTGGCCTGAGTCGATGGGTAGGTCAGCTGAAAAAGTTGTGGGAACTGAAACTACTGTGGCCACATGGGAGCCTTGGTATGAAAATTGACTTATCTTACTTGATCTTTACCAGAATTCTTGGCAGTAACAATATGGGTGGAGAAAAAATGTGCATCACTTGACTGCACTGAAGAATCACAAAGGCATCCTCTAGTAAAAACTGAATCAGTTTTTCCCTGCAGCAAAACCTGGGCTAGTGCTTGATTTGTTACAGACAAATGACTCCAGCACGCAGCGAAGATCAAATCAGTTTGTTCTCCAAGGAAATGTTACCAAATGGAGGCCCCATGGTGAGTTATATAACTCGGTATTTGACAGAAAAGTCTTCCTTTAACATGCTCTTCAGGTGCAGTATATGTTGGCAATTTAATAACAAAAACCCAAAATCCAAATAAACTGAAAAAAGAGAGATTTTCTCCAGTTAGGACTGAAGACAAAGGGCCAAACTGCATGAGAATAGTTAGGTTCTATGGGAAGACCAATAAAAACTCTGATTTCCTTGGTACAAACCAATCTGTAGGGGACAAGCACTCATAGGCATACTGACACATTATACACAAATGCAGACAGATACTCAAGTCCTACCCAAACTGCGTATTATTGACATATTTGCACGCTTGTGTTATTAAGTTAAGATATCATCAGATGGTGAAGGCAAATGTAATTCAATTCAAGGCATGCTCTTATATTACTCCACAAAAGAATGTGCATTCCAATTATGTATAAATAGTATGTGTTGTAGTTATGTATAAATACACATGATGACTTGCCTCATGTGCCCTCTGTTGTTCTAAAAGGCTCTGGTAGTTTCCTGAAACCTCTGCTGCCAGCTTCTGCTCAGTCTGAACTAATAAATCCATCCAAGTCTCACATTTCTCCAAGAAGGTCTGCTGCTGCAGCAAGAAAGACTGCAGTTTACTGAAAGAAAGAAAGATGGATTCAGGTAAGGTCTCCTCCTCTCACACTCGGCGTTAAGGGTCTTGCAATAACTTTTCCAGCAGAATTCCAGATCAGACGGTAACACTCTTCCCACTCAGCTGCCTCATTCAATTTATCTAGTCAACACTTTGAAAAGTAGCAGTCTTCCTTATTTCACATTCTGTTAATTTGTGGCAAAACCAACATCTCAGCTCACTGGCTTCGCTTTTTATTTGTAATTATACCAAAGACAAAGGGCTTTGGTTAATGAAATATCTGAAACATTTCCTATATTCTGCAAAAGGTATACTTTCTAGCTGCTGTAATCTAAGAAAACTACACAACAATCTTTAACTATCCCCACCTGAATCTCTCCGTAGTCTGAGATGAGATCAGAGACCAATGTCTGTTCAGGTTCTGCATCCTTTTGATTTCTTTGTCATTCAGAGGAAGCCTGTAACCCAGCTCATTAAGACGGTCCAAATCTGGGGTCATACTGCTGAATTTCAACATCTGACTCTGCAACAAACAACAAAAATGATAACTAGGAAGTTCAGTAAATACACAGTTACAGACTACAAAATTATGAACTAGCACTGAGTTAAATTTGGAATGGCCTTGGTTGCCACCAAGTGGCAAGCAATTCCTATGCCAGGGAAAAACTGCATTTCCAGTTTTCAGCCTCTGGTCCCAGACCAGGGGAAGACTTATGTTCATGTTTAAATGTGCACAGAGAAGTAAATTCCAATTGCACTGAGGTGTTTTGCTGAACTGGGGATTTGCCACTCAGAGCTGCAGAAGTAGGCTAGTGTTTGAAGCCATATGGTTATTTTGTCAAAAAAGTGAGCCTTTTTCCTTGTTTCTTAGCCTGAATGCTAGGCTGGCAAATTCCCACTGAACTTATTCAACATTTATTTTTAATTTTTTTCATTTGCAGTACAGAAATACCAATTTACTATGTTAGGAAAATGTCCTGGGTTTTAACATGCCCAAGATGCAATTACGTGTATAGTTAATCCTGATAGAAAAATAATGGGAGAATAAAATGACAAAACCAACCTAGATGGCAAACTAGGTTTCCAAAACTTTCAACTTTGAAAGAGGAAGAGGGGAAAAAAAGCCCGACAAAAAGAAAGAGTGAAAGAGCTCCAATTGAGAACACACAATACACAGTATGGATGTTTCTTCAGTATATCGAAATACTCAA
Organism: Larus michahellis; assembly: GCF_964199755.1. Taxonomy (NCBI): domain Eukaryota; kingdom Metazoa; phylum Chordata; class Aves; order Charadriiformes; family Laridae; genus Larus; species Larus michahellis. The sequence continues at coordinate 61,749,947 of NC_133898.1, forward strand.
AAAAATAGATGACTTCATCCCTAGACTAAATACCACTGGGATGGGAATTGCATAAATTAAAAAAAAAAAGTCAAGAGAAAACAAGATGGACAAAAATCTCCAAAATTTACTAAAATTTCCATTCCTTTTTAGATTTGATATTAATTTTATTCTAAACAATTTTCCTGTGCCTTTCTTCTTTACGCAGGGGCAAAGTAACATGGACAATAACTCCTTGACTGCCACAAAACTTCTAAGTTCTCATTCTTACACTTTGCATGAGTAACAGTCCTTTAATACACGTAGAATACATGTACGATAGTTGTACTACAAATAACTGTACTACAAATAACCAGGCTAACAGAAAAAAATAAAAAAAAAAAATCAACACTTTCTGCATTTATTAGTCACCTTGAGTTCCTCCATTCTGCTCTGTATTGCTGAGAGGTCAGATGAATGACTGGGATCCTGTCCTTTCAATATTTCTTCTGCTTCTGTTATCCAGGCCTCAAGGACTTGCAGGTTCTTAGCAAAGGTCTGATAGTCCAGCACTCCAGCCTTGAATAGAAAAGGACCCACAGTGTAAGAACTTTGGCCACGTAGCCTCCATATTGGCATTACACTTCTGGTTGTTCTCACAGATTTGCAAACAGCTGTATAGGCTAGGAGCTTTTGTAACTGCTGCGTTGCTCACAGACTGAGGAATTATTGGGGGGTTTTTAGGTTAGAACAGAGGATTTTTGATCACAGCAAAAAGGCACCACTTCAACAAAGTATGTAAATATCTCCTTGCCTTGAAATAGATAACCTTCTCTAACTTCCTTTTATGAACTAACTCCTTAATTTATTGTCAGCAGACAGAACCACTAGTTGCTATTAATACAATTTGAAATGAAAAACTTCTCTTAACGTTTTGTCTCCTCACAAAACAGTGATGTTATAAACAAGACAATGCTGGATTTCTTGGGTAAATCCTTTTGTCACACAAACAAAAGCCACTACTACCTTTGTTGCTTTCTCACCCATATACTTTCCTATGGAACACATTCTGACACTCCTTTTTTCCTCTTTAGTCCCTGGTGACACAAACAATTAGCAACATCTACTGAACAGCTTTGACAAATGGTAGGTGTCAGTCTCATGGCTGACATTAATAGGAACTATAAAAATCAATTCTGCACAATTATTCAGAATCTCTCATTTGTGTTACTGCTAAAGAACTAGCTGGGAGGAGAGGTTGTCTTCAGGGGAGCAGTAGCTGTGGATCCAGCTCTTAGCACTATTGCTATCTGCAGAAAGCACGGTGCCCTTCGCATTCCAGATAGACACTTTCCTCCATGAGGTTTGCTATCTTCTTCCCAGAATTTGGACCTTCTTACAAGGTCTCTATGCTGGACTCGAGAATATTTTCTACTCTCAGCTTTGGCTTCCAGGGAAGTCTAGGAAATGCTGATGAACAGGTAACATCATCCTCTTTTCTCGGTCAGTTTTAGCTAATTTATATGTTTTCAGGTACCACAGGACGATCAGATTCAAGGACTGAAAACACTCTCTGCATACCTGAAGTACAACCTGTTGCTTGCGGAGCGCCTGTTCTAGGGTTGACAGATTCTGGTTCAGAGAAAGATGATCAGACTGTATAGCTGCTGCTGCTGAAGCCTCCACCTGACTTTTCAGCTCCTCTCCCAGTTCTTGAAGAACTACCAGCGACTCCTGTGCTGTCTTCAAATCCGTGAGTACATCCTGTGGCAACACATTGAATAAAGGTATGAGTAGTTAACCTTACACTCAGCTAATGTCATCCTCCCCTGATTCAGAGGAATGAAATGACCGAACTCCATCACTATATGAAAAACTTCTGTATTTCAATGCCCAAGTGTCCATCCACACTCTGTGTGAAAAGGAAATGATGGGCAGAATAAAAAAGTATGTACCTGTGCATGGAGCAATGGTACGAAGGGACTGCTCAGCTACCTTTGAGCAAGCCTGAGTTACTGATGGGGCAATACTTGTTGAAACAAACCTTTTGAATCTACTGACATGCTGGTCCTAAGCAGTGTCAGCCCTCACTGTTGGTCAGTTCAGACCTGGTTAGACCTCCCTTTTTTTTCTGCTATGAATTACCAGAAGGGACGAAAAATAACTTTTGTAAAAGGCCTAATATAATGGCTAAGGAATGGGACATCAGGAAATGAAGAAATTATTTGAACTGAACAATTTGATTTGCCAGTCCAGATGACTATGTCAGTAAATGCTCAAAGAGCTCATTAATGTGTTAATTTTTCTTTTTGCAATTCTTTTGCTTACAATAAGACAATTAACATTTTAATACTTTTTTTGTCAATGACTTAACATTAACTAACTCAAAAGAACTAAAATGTAACCACAGATAGAAGATAAACTATCCTGCTGACTTGAGATGCAGTCTTGAAAAAGGAAGACTCTCAAGGTTTCAGATTGAATGGTGTCCTTCCATAAGAAAGGAATAAGACATCCCCAGAACATACAGTCTCTATTCATTCAGAAAAACTAAAAAGCCTTAATTGGTGGAAATGTAGTCAAAAGATCTTGTATTTCTTTCTATTATAAGGAACTCTATAGATTTGGTAGAGATATTTTCCTAAGCAAAAATCCCTTCGATAAGTAGGGACTTAAGAATGAATCAAATGATATAATTTATCCACCTTCTCCAGAGAGATGACTTCAGATACAAGCTTCTGAAACCCTACTACAAGTAACAGAGGGATCACATGAAAAGTCTGAGAAACTCATGATGTTTTGGTAGCAGACATAAAGCCATCTCTCCTGTGCCTGAGATGCATCAGTAAAAAGAACTGTGTGTGTATGCAAGTTTCCAATACACCAGGTATAACGTTTAGCAATGGAGAGCCTCCTGTGATTTTTAGCCCATAGAGCTGTGAAAAGCTGCAAAGCTTAACTGAACATACATTGCAGTCCTGAATCCAAGTAGTAACTTCATCATCAGCAATGTCCTTGCTGGTGGCAGTCTTCAGGAGTTCATTGGTCTGGTCCTCCCGCTGACGGACTGTGGAAGAGCACTGCTGGTAACACTCCTTGTACCTCTGCCACAGCTGCAGGAGGCTCTTACTGGCACGCAGCCGCTCTGCAATCTCCTGCAGAAGGTTGTTCCACCTGGGGAAGAGATTGGATGAATGATCGAAGCCTGGGAGTCCACAAGAACTATCCCTTCCCCTCTTCCTCTCTTCTGTTTCCCATGGTCTTCTGGCTTTTAAGAAATTTGGTAATAATCAAGGCCCAGACATTTGCCGGGGTGGGGGGGTGGGGGAAGGAATCCAAGAAACATGTTGGTATTCTGTTTTGACCTGTCACAGCAGGTTTGATCTGTGCTACATCTTGGATGCTGTATTTTAACGCTTGAGCTCAGAGCTGGAGCCCACTTTTCGAAGTGAACCTCCTGCTATTTCCACTTAGCACACTTCTGTTCATTGCACAGAGCATCCATGACTGACCATGAACTGCCAGTACCAGATTCCTGCAGGGGCCTAAGAGGCCCAAAACAGGTGTAAACAAGAAATTTCTTCTGCTGCAATTTCCTCCCAAACCCCATCAGAATATTTAAAGTCATAAAGCACTGTGTAACTCACTTCTAAAATAATCCCAGACCCATTAAAACTCTTTATATTTTTATTATTCATTTAAATATCTAATCTCCCTTTGAATTCTTGGCTCTAATGGCAATCAGAAATAGGTACTTTCTCAAATGTGCTGGTATTTATCAAATTGCTTCATTATTTCCTCACTAAAGGAAAGCACAATATTTTTCAATTATTATTATTATATGATAAAAATGGTGACATGAAAATTCCATCAGTTATCATTGAAACTATTAAATCCTACAGTATCTTTTTTTGAAATTGAGTGAATAATCCCTCCCTCCACTTCTGGATTCTAGGACAGGATGGACCACAGATAAAACCAAATTTGGCATGATTGTGTTTTCCAAAAAACCCCAAACCTTCCACCAAACCAGATTTTGCTTCTGGATCCTGCCTTTCTGCAGCTTATCTGAGCAAACCCTTACACTGGTTCTGGCCTGGGTTTAAAGTTGGGGAAGCTGTTTGCCAAGCTACTGGGGAAGGCTTAGACCTTCTTGCCTATCACGCCCTTCCTACGACTAGAAACAGCAACCTAAAATCTGGGGAACCTGGTGCATGCAAAGCCTACAAACTTTTCAGACAGGATTCTTGCATGTTAAGTGCAGTATTATTTTCCAGCATGGTATTTATTAATCTTGGTTGGCAACCATGCATGAAAAAATAAAATACAACAAAAATAAAAACAATGGAAAAACGAGTCAATGGATAAATGCAGATTTAACACTGAAAGTAAAGCTCAACACACAGACATTTTCTACCTCATATTCACTTCTTTCAAAGTGTTGGTAAGTGTTTCAGTCACTGGTGGATGACATTCTTTCAACAATTGATTGGTCACAGAACCAAATTTCTGTAAGCTATTTTCTTGCTTTTCCAATTCATCTTGTAGGCTCTAAAACAGATAGAATGATAATTAAAAAAAACCTAAAAAACACACATGAGGTATTACAATTGCATGACATAGAAACATTTCAAAATAGTATGCATCAATTACATTATAAAGGTTATGAATGCAAAAATTTATTTCATGCATGTTTCATCTAAATAGAAGGTTGTTAAATATAAGACTGATGTTGGATCCATTTGATTCAATAACAAGATGTAGCAAAAACTAAATTTTAACCTAATATTTTCTCAAAATGTAAAAATCTTGTAAAAGAAATTATTCTAAACAAGTACTCTTGCACAGAAGGAATAAGTGCATGGAAGTGCTTTAGACATTAAAACTTAACTGATGAAAGAAAATCAATTAAATAACATTTTCTTGTTTAGAATAAGAAAAGGTTACAGCACAAAAAAATCTTTCTTCTGAAAATAAGATTCTTGCTCTTTCATTTATCAGTCTGAAGTATTGCTGGCAGGGAAAATGCTCCTGTTTGGTTTTTCTTAGCTTTAAATATTTTTATGCATATTGTTACAGTTTGAACAGCCCAGCAAATCTCAACCTGATTAAATAGCATAATAGAAATCTTAATAAGTAAAAAAAAGTAATTTTTTGTACCTATTGTTTTACTGACTCCTCCTCTCTGACACATAAAAAAAATGAAAACATAGAAGACTGGCTGTAAAGTGCATTAATGGATGCTCTCTAAATCTTGGTTTGAAAAGTACTGTTCATGCTTAGGGCATCTGGCCTTATATCTATCTGGACTTCAAATCACACAAAATATTTAAATGATAATGTAAACTTAAATTTGCTGGCAAATGCTAATAACAAAAGTTCTTGTTACTTTAAGCATCTGGAAATGTTTGCATTATTATTTTTGACTCTGAAGACAACAACTTTCTTTGAAACAAAAGGTTATTCTGTGTAACAACAATATTTATAATAATTTTAAAATTAATTATTTCAATTAATTATTTCAATGAATATTAGTTTAAATTTTATAATAGCAGTCTCATATTTTATGCTTGTCTTCCAATGGAAAACCACTTGAACATGTATCTCAGCTTTTGGAACATTATTTTCTTTAATCTTTTATCTCATGCAAGCACAGTGTTGAGGTGGGGGGGAGGTTTAAAATATGATAAATATGATCTCAACATGTGCCAGTAGCTCAGAAGCCTGACGAAGCAAAGTGAGAAACTTTAGTTTTAATGGTCACCAGCACGATTTAAAAACTTTTAACCATTTGAGAGTACAGCTCAAAATTTAAAGAACAGCATCAAAAATCTAAAACCAAAAAAAAAAAACTATCACCATTTTATTTTTCTGCAAAATGAAAAATGGAATAGCTATTTGATAATGTTACGGGATTGTAATGTGCCACTATGTCTGCACTTCCATTTTTTATGAACCAAAATGTATGGTTATCTGCATCCGTGCAACGAGAACAAAATTAACACTTAAATCCATCCTTAATATGTCAAGAGCCATGGTTTTCTTTTCACCTGAAGGTTATCAACTTGGACTTTCACAGCTTCCAAAGAACCAGTAAGAAGATAAAAACGGGACAAAGAGTATCTGGCTTCTGTCAGGTAACTATTCAGTTCTTCATAAGCCACCTTGTAAATGCTCCACTGATCAAGAACAGATTGCAACAATATCTTCAGTTGGCTAACCTAGGAGGAAGGAGGAAGAAAAAAAAAAAAAAAGTAAATGAAAAGCATTCAAGATCTTTGCGTTTTCTTTAAATTATTTCCTTCCTTTTGATCTCAGATGCCACTTGATCTACAAGCCTAATCTTAGACTTGTTGGAGAAAGAAGATTTTGCACAACAATCAGCTGGGCTTACACTGGGTACAGCATAAAGTTCTGCTTGATTTTTTAAAGTTAGGATGGCAGAGTCTGAGAAAGTATCAAGTCCGTTCTACTTTGGTCCAAAGCCGGATTAAGAGAAATTGCTTAAGACTATGAGACACAAATGCCCACGGCAGATAAATCAGCCTGTGAAAGTCATCAGAGGAGCTATCACTAACACACTGCATTCCTCCTGAGAAGGCAGACTGATGTTATCAAGCTTTGGATGATGACAATGCCGATCCCTTCCTTATTCTACGAGACCTGTGTGCTTGTAAAGGTAGTTCCTTACAGATCATTTGGTATCTTTTCACTAAATATCAGGAAGCACATAAAAAAGTTCAATTACAAGAACTAAAAACATCCTTCAAATAGGAAATATTATACCCATTTTATGTGGAGTGTACACACAAACTTGGGGATGGGTGGAAACAGGGACAAATTCATAATCTCTTCCCCTACAATAAATAAGAAATCCACCAGTTGCAAGCTGCTAATTCTCCCTCTCCTCCATGCCCTGTTCCTGGAGCTATAATTTGCCCCTTGATGATTCTTTTACCATGTGATCCAAATTGGCCCAGGAATGGTTAATTTCTTGCAATGTACTCATAACAGCAGAAGAGACTTCTTCCTTCTTGTTCTGAATCAAAGACAGACCACTCTGTTCTACATTTTCAACTTCTTTTTCTTTTGTTCTTATTGATTCTTCTAATTCCTGAAAAATAAAAAGAAGATTCCTAAGTATTTTTGTTTGTTTAGTTGGATAGATAATGCCTTGAGACAGAAAAGATGCCCATAAGCTCCGTAGTTTTAAAAAATGGAAAGTCACGCTTGCATACGTTGGCTTTTTATTCTCAAGAGAATCATAACTCATCAGCAATTTTATTTAATATTTTATGTTCCCTTTAAAGCGTAGTTGTTTGTCTTTATTTTAAATAGAAGCATGTCCTCTACATTGAATTTCTGTTTAATTTTCTGCTCTCACGTAAGAACCCAAAACTCATTAAAAATAGGACAGCAGTTTGAATACATGGGAAAATTGTTGTGTGTCTTAGTTTGTCCGAGAACACTGAGATGGCTTTTTAATTAGTCCAAAGCTGCCTCAAGCCTCTGGAAAAAAGATGAATTTTGCCACCCAAGGAAAAGGACAAAATTACTTCCTACTGAAAGATGCGAATTTGCCTTGCCTCCTCACATGAAGTGGGTCCTTGCCAGGTCCTAGCAAAGCCCCTTGCCCAAGGACAGCGAGCCTTCCCCTAGATGACAAGTTCATTGGAGTCCAGCCAATGACAACAAGCAACAGACTGCAGGAATTTTCCTTATTGCCTCCTCAAGGTTGCATGCCGTTGGGAAGCATTAATGAGCTCGATAGCATTTTGCTCTGCTCAGCGTTCCCACGCACTAACCCAAGAAAATGGGAAGAAAATGAACAGTTGTCACGGAAAAAGTGAAGAAAACAAGGCCAAGTAAATAAGCACTGAGGCCATTGACAACTTCTTAGTGGTTTGTTTTGCTCCCTCAGGCAAGTGCTGACTGTTGTTGATTTACGATGACCCTAGGTTGGTCATGGAAATGCTGATTCAAAGTTTCCGGGTTTTATCAATAGGTGAAGTGCAGAAGCTTGGGCATGTAACATTCAGCTGTGTAGCTTCAGGTAGCGCAAAAACAGTCTGAGCAGAGGGGGAAAGTATGGCTTGTAGGCTTCAGGCCAGCTCAAATTTGTGTTTACCTGTCAGGAGATAAAGTAGTCAGTGTGATATGGAAAGCAGACTGTGAGGCAGGAGCAACCTTGGGATGCCTCTACATTAAGTAGTACATCTTGTGATCTCAGGAAATATTTTAATTTTCTGCAAGCCTTTCCTTACTCAGAGAGATGGATCATCAGGAAAAGAAAACAACACAGCAAAACTCTGGGCAAACTGAAACCCCGTGTCTTACTCTCCCTAAGAATCAAAAAGCCCACCATCAACAAGTGAATCTTGCCTTAACAGACTTTACATTTTACATAGTGGGGAGGCTATTTGGAACCAAATTCTGACCTGTCTTGCAAACACTTGCTATTAACAGAATTTATCCCTGCACACATACAACACTCTTTTGTCTATATACATATATGTGAGAGCATTTTTGCTGTAGTGTTTATTCTTAGCCTTTTCTTCAGTATTATTTCACTTTTCTTCAAACTTCTAGCCATAACCTTGTTTCAGACTACAGCCTTGGAGTAATACATCTTTTTTTTTTTTTTTTCACCAGCTGGCATCAATGCAAACACTACTAAGCTGTACGTAGTAAATTTGACTTTCCAAAAAGTGGTTTTCAATACTAAAAAAGGCATTTAAGTTTGTAGAAGATTGCTCCAAAATTCAGAGAGTAACACAGGCAAACATTTCAAACACCGAGAAGAGCAAATATTACTGGTTCTTTGTGAAAAGGGGTTTCTTATTCATCATTTTAAACTCACAACTGAATTAAAGACACATTACTGTTTCTGATGTGTGATGGGAAAAAATGCTTGCCTTCACTTATTAACATGACACTAGGCAGCAATTAACATTGGTTAATAAATAAACTGCAGCTTTTGTACTAGTTGAACCTGATACCTGGGAGTGCCTGATACAGTTATTTCTTAAACAATTTGTTTCTCCGCTGATCAAAGTCTTGGCATTTTTAAGTGACTCCCCCAAGTGTATTTGCTAACCTCCCTGACCAAAAGGAACCATAAAGGCGATAAATCAGATTCAGCTTTGAACTCCAGCCAAACACAGCCTGCCAATTATGTCAGGCTATGCTAAATTACCCTTGCTTCAGTCATATGGGCTTATTGTCCTGAAACATTCAAGCTACTTGAACTGAAGCTAAGCAATGCAACCAGTTTGAATACTTAGGTCAAGAACTTAGGAAAAAACCTGACTTCTAACATATCTGGCCTAAACAACTATTTGCTTTTACAGAAACAAAGATAGGTGTAATACACTGGTGAATATAGATTAAATTCTCATACATTTCATTTGAATAGATTTCCAGCTGTTCTCGTTGTGAAGACTTAAAAGCTACATCATGTTTGTCCCATTCATTAAATGCATGCAGGAAAGACAGCCACGCCAAGATAAGCATGCTTCCTTACTCCTTTTTAAGGAGGAACACCAAGATTTTCGGCATGCAGTTGTCCTGACAGAGTTTAATTACACATTTGATTTGGTGTGAAATTTATTATTTGGTGTCTGGTAGAACAAAATACTTTTGAGCAAAACTTACCTGATGCCTGATACTATGTAGAGGCCTTGCTTAGAAATTCAGAAAAATCTATTTTGTTTATACACCTATAAGCTTGAACTATAGCCTGACAGCTCCAGAAGCATGCATCTAACTACTTAAATATGTGCTATTCTGAGAAAAATGTTCAAACTGTGATACCCTATTCAGCGCTGTGTAGTCCTTGTACAAATTTCTTATGAAAAACTGAGGTGGTTCTGAACTTTTATGCATTATGTATAGCTCAGCTTTGCCTCATCCTGTCTTTGCCCCTCATAATCATGATTCTCCTTCAGTCTTCTGAAAGCAAAAGGGAATCCAGCACTATTTCCTTCTCTGGATAGTTGAATATTTGAAAATATTTGATTCCTAACGGATTTTGTATAAAAGAATAAATCCTCCTTGGATTCTAGCAAATCTAGGATTTTTCTTTGAATAGTCAGGTTATATTGAATGACTATATGAATAGTCATTGTTATATTAACAGGTGGTAAAAGAAAAAAAAAAAGGCGGGGGGATGCGGAGGAAAGGTACTGATAAGACAGAAAAAACAAGTTTCCAAATAGTCAAGCGTGGTGTTCATGACATCAAGTTCCATAAGACTGGCTAAACAGGAATGGGAACATATTCTTTTGACAGCCTTTCTAGTCCAGTATGCCTGGCATGCTGGGAAACGTCCATGCTTTAATACACAATGCAAAAAGAATAATTACTCTGGTTGCTTTTAAAGATCTTTGGAACATTACTGTTCCTTCCTCCTTTCTTATTGCTTTCACTCTAGGAATGAAATCTCTCCCTCGCTCTTTACTGAAGTAAAGAGGAGTTCTGTCACTGACTTCACTGACACGAAGATTTCACATGGCTTTATGAAGTGTTGTTTCTAACTGTCGGAAAGAGAATATTGTTATTTATAAGGACACATTACCTGACAGTCTTTCAAAGCATTCTGTACTGAAGCCTGGTCTCCAATTTTCTGTTGCTGTTTCAGCTTCTTCTCTTGGGTTTCAAACCAAGTTTTTAGGCATTGCACATTATTTTCATATTCTGTCCATGATTCCTGCAGACTTTCCAATAGCTGGATCTGCAAAGAAATATGAGTATATAGTTTCTCGTACAATTACCTTTATTGTTGGGTCAATTAAATAAATCAGTGAAGACCAATGCTGACCAGTGCCTTCTTGGAATCCAATGCTTTCAGAATTTAAAAACAGTATATGCATTCAAATTGAGATATATCTGCTATTTGTAAAAGCCTTCATAATAAAAAACTTACTTTATCCAGAAGTAATTATATAGAGACAACATCTTAAAATACTATGACATGCTGAAAGAAGCTAATACTTTAGTGGAACATGTTTATCAAGTGGATTTTTTTTCAGAGATCAAGGACCTCAGGACTTCCCAAATAAAACTAAGCACACAAACATACATTTCATATTGCTCACTTATAACTGTGTAAAGTAGATGAAGATTTACATTACCTCCTTTGTCAACTAACTGCTTTAAAGTCACTTAGATTTTTCTGATTGTTCTAGGTGTTATTGAATGGCAAATGAGATAGCACTTCTATTCTTAAAAAAGAAAATTAACAAAAAATAACAAAGCAGGATTTGAAAACAGCAGCACCGCCATAAAAAGCATTCATATTACTTGAGACAAATTCCACTGTAGGGAATGAGCCATCTAAATTAGCTGTAATCTTAACTAGAGCTGCTTGAGGTCAATATCAGTCTTGGCCACAGTGATGATGAGACAGCTACGAGTGAAAGGAGTGAAATAAGGAAAGCAAGTAGCAGACTAAAGATCCTTAGAATAGCAGACTTTGGTTTGCTCGGGCATGATCCCATGGGAAGCTGTACTGAAGCACGAAGGAGTCCAGGAAGCTAGTTGATCTTCAAGAACAACTTCCTCAAGTCACAAAAATGACAAATCCACAGAAAGCGTATTACAAAGAATGGGCCTAGAAGCATGGCCTGGCCATGCAGGGCTGGTGTTAGGAAAGCAAAAGCTTGGCTGGAACTAACTAGTGAGGGACAGAATTCCCTTCTTGTTACTCTTCACAAGTACATCATCAACTAATGGGAAACCACAGAATAGTCTGAGCTACACAGACTGTGTACCTGATCTTACTGACAAGGTCTCCTCTCTCACGCCTCGCAGGTCTTCATGCCAAGTAACAAATTTTGTCATACAGAGGTACTAGCTGTGGTAGAGGAGGAAACAATTAGGGGCTACTTAAGTAAGCTGGACATATAAAAGTCCACAGAACCTGACAGGATGTATCCTAGAGTGTCAACGTCATTTCAAGATTGCTGTCTATCACCTTTTAAAGGTCATGATGATTGGAGGAAGTTGCTGGTGATTGGAAAAAGGCTGTAACGGCAAATCCTACCAGAAGGCATTTCCACATGCATAAAGAACAAGGAGGAGGAACAAGCATGGTCTTACCAAATGCAAATTGTGCCTGACCTAACTGATTCCCTCTGCTATGATGATATGACTGACCCTGTGGACAAGCAGAGAGTAGTAGATGTTGTTTACAGTGGCTTTAGGAAGACTTTTGATATGGTATCCAATAGTACCCTTGTCGTTAAATTGAGGAGGCTGTAGTTAAATTGGTCCGGATTGGGCTAGATGGGAGGTCTATGAATGAATGAACAGACTAGAGTCACCAGGCTTAAAGGTTAGTGGTGAACACTTTGATGTCTGTCCAGCAGTGATTTACAAGATGGATCTTCAGAGTCAGTCCTGGGGTTGATATCGTTTAATACCTTCATCAAGAACTGAACAACACGATGGATTGTGCTTTCAGCAGATTAACAGATGGCATTGATTTGGAAGAAATAGCTGATGTGCTGGAGAGTAGGGCTGCCATTCAGAGAAACCTCAACAGGATGGAGGAATAGGCTCATCAACCCTCAAGAAATTCAGTAAAGTGAATGTAAAGTCCTGCACCTGGGACAAAATAACCTCATGCAACAATACAGGCTAACGGCAGGCTGGATAGAAAAGGACCTAGGGGCTATGGTAGGCAAGAACTTGAACATAATAAATCAGCAGTGTGAGTTCATGCTGATGAAGGCCAACTGCATCCTGAGTTAGATTATTGAGGGTGCACCCAGCAGGTCAAGGGACCTTTCCTTCTCCTTGACATGTGTGACCTATTTTGGGCCCTCCAGTGCAAGGGAGAGATTGACAAACTGGTGAATGGCCACTAAGGTCATTAGGGAGCTGAAGCACATGACATACAAGGAGAGGCTGACTTCATTTAGCCTGGGGAAAAGGCAAAGGAAGCATCTCATTGATCTGTTCACTCCTTATGGGAGTTATAAAGAAGGTAGATGCAGACTATTCTTGGAGATGTGCAGTAAAAGGAGGAGAGATATCAGTCACAAGTTGCAAAAAGGAAAATCACAATTGGGAGCAAGGCAAAAACTTGTCCCTCACAGGAGTGTTTAAGCACGGGAATGGACTGCCCAGAGAGAGTGTGGAATCTGTGCTCGGAGATTTCCAAAACTCCAAGCTAAGCAAGTCCCTGGAAATCTGATCTAACTGTAAAGTTAACGCTGAGAAGGAGGTAGGACTAGATCACCTGTAGAGGATTCCAACCTTTATTATCTTAATAGTTCTATGTATTTTGAAAGTTCGCTACAGAGCATCCGGGTTTTTTCATTACCTTTTCCGTTATCAGGCCTTGCAGGATTTGCCAACGTCTGTTCATTGCTCCAAGCTGTTCTGCAAAATCAGTTTTGTCGCTACGTTTACTTTCAACATCCTGGCTGCTAATTTGTAGCACTGATTGGTTCACGAAGTCAACTGTCAACTGTTTGCAATTTAAATCTATCTTGAAACCCTAGTAGAAAAGAAGGGAATAAACCCCCCAAAACATAAGTACCATAATTTCTTACTTTCCTGCAAAAAAGAGCAAAAATGTTCACAAATCGCAGCTTTACCACTACTTAGCTAAAAGGTTTTTAGCAATTGAACAGCAATTAAAAACATTGTTATTTTTTCCTAAATATTGAGAAATAAACCAGCAAAATACTGCCTTTTGAATAAAGAAAGTGCTTTCCCCCCTACTCCTGAACACCTCCCCTCCCCTCCAAAAATATAAATCGATAAAATTGTAGATACTGGTCTCAAGGATCAGATCTAAGAGAAACTGTATTTTTTTTTTTTTTTACTTTGTTTAGTCTCAAAATTTTTAATACAAAAACAGATAAGATGGAAAATATTCTTACATTACAGTGTAATAGCCAAGAAGTGATTTTTCAGGAGACTAGTGAAACAAATCTGCCATTGAGAATAAAGTCACTGTGTGCAATCTATTACAAGAGCATTACTGATCTAGTTAAAGAAGTGAAATTCTGCTATGTCTATACTCCTCCATAGTTATCTCAAGATATGGTATCTTTCATTTTTGCTTCAGATATTGATCAAAATTATCTTGATCTGTAAATCACTGGCCACTTTCCGTTCAAGAACAGGCTACACTTTGAGGAGAAGGTAATATTATGCAGAGAAATCATAAAAAAGTATATGTAATTTGCAAATTGTTTTGTGGTTTTGGGTGCAAGTCAGATCTAATAAGGTTTATTCATGTACATATTGCTTTGGATTTATCTGGAAATTAAGGTAAGTATATTAAAAATTAGATTCCTGACATAACTAAACAGTAGAAGAAAAGTAACTTTGGCCTGTTTTCAACAGTACCAAATATTACCCAATTCTAACTTGTGTACAATTCTAACCACTCTACAATATAAGTTTTGATTTGTTTGTTTTTTTTTCTTTAAATCACTTATATTTTACATATGTATACCTATTTAATGGTGATAATTCAAAAGGGAAATCAAGAACATTTCCACTCAGTACCTTGTACTTCTTGACGTAATCCTGAATGACTTTCTGTCCTACTACATTTTTTATGTTCTCTTCATCCTGCTGAATGACATTTTCCATCAGGGAAATCCAGCTCATAACTTCAGTGATAGCATGGCGAGAAGGAATTTTGTCCATCTGGAGCTGTAGAGATAACAGACTTAAAATGCACGCTGTGAAGAATATGGATAAGAATTCCTTGCTTTGTCTTACCATAGAATATTTCCTTTACCTGCTCTTATTATCATGTTATTCTACATCCCTAGCATACCCCTGAAGTTTATTAAAAAAAAAAAGTTTAAAAAAAAAGAAAAAAGAAAGGTTTTAATAGGAGATCTATTGTATAACTGCATGCATCCTAATAAGAAAATATATTAAAGGCTTCTTATATCTATTTTTCATTGTACAAAGAAACTGGACAAACAAGGATTCCATTTCTAACTTCCAAAAGGTTCTGCATTCTCATTCCATAATCCTGTATCGGGCTCATGTAGAAGATCAACTTTAAGCTATGCTTTTCCTGTCCTTGTAAATGGATAATGAATTGACCCATGGAAAATAATTTTACATAACTCTTCTTGTGGTGGTGATTTCTAAAAGGGCTGATTTTGAATACTACCTGTTTTTTTCTTAAGACTCACTTTCAACACATGATGCTGTAGTGCTTGCTTACATTTAGTTACTCAGAAATGTATTCTCTGACATTTTTAAGTAGACATACATATTTACAAGACAGTTCAGAGAACTACTGAATGACATACTTTTGTTTAATATAATAGACTCGGGTAACATTTGTTACCCTTCCTCTCTTGCCCTAAATCACGATGACATTACTGTCTCTGAAAGCATTCCAAATTATAAACCGAAGAAATCACTTGCACTGATAACCTCCTGGCAACTAAATATTAAGCCAGCTTTTAGACCAGTATAATACTTTAACTTCAGTATTACAGCATTGAAAAAAATAAAACTACACAACCAAACCCCTCCTGCTCCTACATACACTAGCAGGAACCTTGCACAATGTCTTTAGATTTATTTTGTCTTGCATAGACTTGGACCCCGTCTATTCAATTTGAACAAAACCACTATCCAAGTCTGACAGGACACAGTGATGTGAACTCCTTTTATTCAAAAGTATACCACCCCGTTGAAAAAAACCCTCATCTGTTCTTTGGTTAAAATTTAACAAATGTAACTGTGAAAGTCTGACATTAAGACCAATTGGTGTAAGACAGAATGGGTAGACAGGATTTGGACATGAGTGTAAGCTCTCCCACACTGAAACAGCAGTAATGTTGTTCCCATTTTGCCCCAAATGGATAAATTGAGGAAGGCAGCAAGTATCTCTCAAAGGCAGTGCCAACTGTATGGCCTGAGTTTTCTGGAATATCAAAGGCCATAACTGGCCTTCTTTACCTGGTGCAATTTCTCTTGTACTGCTGGGATTTGTGTGAGCAGCTCTGTCCACTGGCTGTCAATGTGGGACAATCCCGCACGCAATGCTGCTGTATCCACCTTCTTCAGCCTGAGGAGCTGGTTCCCAGTATTCAGGACAGAAGACTTCTGTGATGATTTAGCATCCACCTCTTTTGAAAACTCCTGTAAGCAGAATCATTTTTGTGGAAATAATCAACTACTTGTTCACTGTACTTAAAGCTTTACCACAGAAGGCTAAGAATATCCTCCCTTCCCTCTAAAAAGACGTACTTTCTATTAGTTTTTTCCAGCTATACTTCAGACCAAGTGAGAACAAAAATTGTTTTCAGTCATAAAACCATTTTCTGTTTTCAGAATCACGAAGCTTTACAATCATTGCATATAGCAAAGGAGTGCTGAATGTGCAAACACACCAGATTTTTGAAGGACAGCTCACCTACAGAAGCAGATTTTTTTTTTTTCCATACTCACTACTTCAATGATGAGAAAGAGTATAACCATACGACTGCTCAACTGTTCATTTATAATTGGAGAGAAAAAGGTGTCCGAGGTCCAAGAATGACTTACCAAAAAGGAATTGAGGTGGTCTCGGACTGTTTCCAGTTCCTGAGGAACTGTCAAAGACTGCTGGCTCCAAAACTCCAGTCGCTCCTTTGCAGACTGTAACCAATGTGTCAGTTCACTTGATTCACTCTGATATCTGTAAAGATGTTTAAAGAAAACTAAAGCAGTCATCGCCACTTCTTGCCTCCTCCATGTGTTAGATGAAGATACTGTATGCCAGACTTAAAACAAAAATATTTTCTTTCTTTCATTAATTTCAGAAAAATGTGATTTAATTTTAAAGGCAGGCATGGTATCAGGAAGCTCTTATGTTAGCCATTATACCCACAATTTCTAACAGTGCCTTCTTTTTGCCTCTTAGGAAGAACTAAGTTTAATGAAGGACTGGTAACTAGGTTATCAATGGGTTTGGGTAAGCTGCAACAGCACCCCACCCCACCTCACACACATAAACACGTTTTTGCTTTCCATTAGAAAGCTTAATCTTCCAAAAGCTTTACCACAAGCTATCTTAGAGTGGAAATTTAATGTTTTCTTTCAGAAATTATCTCCCTATCATTGCATATGCCAAGCAACAAATAGGATGTCAGAATGAGAGTATCTCCACATAACCTTTATACATACAATCCCTTTATGTATCTCTCTTGAAAGGCTAGTGAGCCAATAAGCCAGCAATGTTATGACTAACAGACAAAGCATGTATATCACTTAGGGAACTGATTTCAGAAGTAACATATGAACATTACTAAAGGCAGCTAAAAGTTCCCTTTCACATATGCAATGACACAGACTTACAAGAACCCAGCAGTGACAATGCCCCTGCCAGAACACGCTGAGGCTACTCATGCTACCTAGCAAAGCACAATCCTTTCTTATCAACCTGTATGGATATGGGGCTTCTAACTTAGTCATCCGAATAAGATATCTTCTGACTTCCTCCCACCAGCTGTTACATATTTTATCGCAAATGGGAGAGTATGATCGCACTTCTATGGAACAGGAGTAGGATATTGTAGAGTAGTCAAACTATGTCATACATTTCAAAGTAATTTCTTTTAAATGTCAAATCTAATAGCTCTGGATTAAGAATGACTTTGACCTGAACAGCACAGGTGAAGAAGTTTATACTGTCCAGTACATCAGCATTACCTTGTCCAGTGCTTCAGTATTGTCTCCAGCCTGTGAAGCTCCTTGTTAACCTTGCTGGAGTTACTTAACCAGTGTTCTCCTAGTTGGTTCAGTTGACTTTCGAGATCTGAGCAGCTAACAGAAAAAAGGAGCCTTTTCCCATCATCTAGCACTTGGTATAATTTAGGTTGGTATTCAGTCAGGTTAGATCGCAGACGCTGCAATGACAGAGGAGACAGTTAGACAGCTGAGCAGGTCTCTGCTATCACACTTTCTCAATATTTAGTTTTCTTTTATCGCATTCTGTAGCGTATCAAATGTCACCACAACACATCACATTTTTCCCTCTGCTCCAGCTCTAGAACTCCCTGAGAACCATCATGTAGGTAACCTGCTCAAAATCTGAATGTGCTGTCACAAAACCCCTCACTTTAATATGTTTATTGACACTTTCTTATGATGAACTCCTCTCCTTGGTGTAGATATTTTACACTTGAAAAGAACAATTTCAAAAGAAACCATTTCTGAGAGAAATTGATTAAAGTATCAGAACTTAATCTACCATCTGCTGAAAACTCTACTGCGACGAAAATTTAAGGTGTCCAATACCAAGTTATTAACAGTAGCCACACCAGCCATTTCAATTCCTATCTTCAGTTCTCTGGTCATCTAACTCTTCTTTTACTGATCTACCCTCCTGCTATCCATGGCTACAAAGAAGATCACTCTTGATCCATCCAAATCCCTGAAAACAGAAGCTGATTGTTACGGCAAAAGAAAGCAAAAAAGGTACCAAAAAAGGAAAGTCTGCTAATACTTTTAACTTGAAACCAACTGGGAGCAGAGACAGATTTAATTTAAATGGTGACTTGTATATGGGTAAAGAATTTGTATTTGTGGGCAAATATACCTGTATAATGATAGCAGAATTTGTCAAATAGTAGAGATTTTTAAAACATCTGTATATTTGACTAAGCTTGAGTGCAAAATGTACGTGCATTCCCCTTTTTCAGTTATGCTGAAACTAATCTGAAGATAAAGTGTACAAAACTACCAGTCTCATGGTGAGTACATAAACTTTCTATCACACTTCTTATTTTCTCTTTCACATAAATAGAGCTCTAATAACTTAACAGAATTTTTATATTTACATATGTGTGTGTCTGTGTGCGTACTTACATATGTATGTATAACATATATACACAAATAAATGTATAACTCCTAGAGAGTAGCATAAAAATTCCAAGATAGCCATAAATTAATTATGACGGATTTTTAACCTAACCATGGTCACAGGGAGAGAAAAGAGAAAAAGGTATCAAAAATTATGCCATAGCGGAGTCTGAGAATCTGGATTTGAATAACCTAATATATGTAACTGACAAGAGAAACAAAATAGGAAAACTAATCTAGGGTCAGGACCAACACAAACAATGCCCAGCATTAAACAAAACCAAAATAAAACCCACGCTCAATAGATTGCTTAAGTTCTCCTCATACCATTGAAAAAGCAGAAAGCTGCACAGTAAAAGAACAATATACATAACAAATTCAGAGTAGACAAGAAGTCAATTTGCAAGAAAAATTTGGCAGACATTTTTCTGTAAAACAAAGCAAGAAAACAGAAAAGAACTCAACCAAAGTGCCCGGTGTATAATGAGACAAAGGCAAAACACTAGATCAGAATTCTCATTTTGAGAACAGACAGAAAAAACAGGATGTGGCAGAAATCTATATTTAAACTACTAGTTCTTGTTGCATTTGAGAAGGAGGAAGTCAACTTGGGGATCTGCAGGTTGTTCAGCCTCACCTTGCTCTCTGGAAAGATCATGGAGCACATACTCTTGGAATCCATTTTCAAGGACAAAAAGGACCAAAAGGTAATCAGGAATATTCAGCCTGGATTGGCTAACTTGACAGCCTTTTAGGATGAAACTACTGTCTCTGCGGATGAGACTGACTTCAATATGGCCTTTGACACTCTCTCCCCCAGGACCCTCCTCTGGAAGTGGAAAGAATGTGGGCTGGATAAATGGACTGTTACACGGATTGAAAACTGGCTGCATTACCAGTCTCAAACACTAGTGATCAAAGGCTCGATGTCTGTCTGGCAGACCATAATGGGCAGAGTACTCCAGGGATTGTTGATATTTGAGCCCAAAGATCTTCGACACCTTCACTGAATAATGACAGAGTGCGCTCCCTCAGTAAATTTGTGGATGACACTAATGTAGGGAGAGTGGCTGACAGAAAAAATGCAAGATTTAGTCCTGAGGCACTTTGATAAACTTAAGCTTGGAGGCAGCAGAAACTTTAGGCGGCTCAACAAGAAGTGCAAATTCTGTGTCTTGCGCAGAATAATCCTCTTTCTCAACACAGGCTAGGAAGGGAATGGCTAGTGTATTTAACCTGGCATCTTCCATAACCAAGACATTGTGAATAAGGCAAACCACAGCACTGGCCTACATTAGGCCTGTGAACAACTGACAAGTTATTTTATTATCCCCATCTACATGGTGTTGATGAGGCCACATCTAGTGCACCTGATTCTCCCCTGCTCCCACTTCCCACTGATTTCAAGAAGAAGGAAGCAGTCAGGATCTGGTGCAGAGCTATTAAGATGCTTAGGGACCTAGAGTACATGTCCTTTAAGAAGAGGCTGAGGGAGGCGTGCCTGGTTTACAGTTACAAACAGGAGGCTAAGGGCCAGTCTAAAAAAGACCTATAACTGTTTCAAGTAGAATTAAAAAGATTGTAGTGTTGAATGCTCCTCAGTAGTGCCACGCAATAGAAGAACAATGGTGACCAGCTGAAAGCTGAAGGTTTCGATTGGGCATTATTGAAAACTTTTTCAGTAGGAGGTGATGCAGCACTGCAATTGGTCCCCAGTGATCTCCATCTTGTGAGGTTTTCAGTGCCTTGGCTTATCCAGCACGTGGAAATTGTCCTGCTTCAAGTGGGAGTCTGGACTAGATGACCTTCAGAGGTCCCTTTCGTCCAACCTTTCCATGAAGAATGTCTAAAAAGCACCAACCTGAAAAAGCATAATCCGTTCTGTAAGCCTGTCCTCCGTCTCTTCCACCAAACCAACCATGGGGATGCTACTTTCGACAGATTCCAGCTGTCTGGTAAGTTCCTGGTAATCTTCATCCAGACGCATCCAGGTCTGTAAGCACAAATTATCCATGTATATGGTGAATATTGATCTAGGTATCTACAATTTTTATTACTCGCTTTCTCAGTCTGAAATCCTATAGCTATGTGGTTGTGAACATACAGAAATACAGTACAAATGGTGAACCTATAATAAGACACCACCTCTGTTTCAAGCTCAGCTTTTATTTAGAACATATGGATAAAGCTGTCATGTTCTCATTGTCAGCTAAAGCTAAGCAGCTCTTTTAAATTTAGAGGCACACAACTTGTGTCACCTGAAGGACACAACAGGTAAACACAAAGATTACATGTAGTCTACCAGTGCCTTGTGTGTATGACAAAAGGGACTGATGTCCACCAATTCTGTCCAAGCACAGGAAACCAACATTACAGAATATCCTGGCAGTACAGAAAAGACCACAGAAATTCTCACCTCTAGAATGTATTCCAGCTCCACACCTCGTTTATGAGCCAGCTTTAATACAGCAGAAGCTTGAGTCGTTAGGTCTGAATGTGACTGAGTTTCCTTCAAGAGGGCAAAGCTACTCATTTTTCTGAAGAGCGTTTCCGTCAGGATCATATGAGACTCCAACCCCTGAAAATATTCCTGAGAAATTTGGGTGTGAAAGGAAGGGTAAAGAGAGAATAGAAAAGAGGAAGTGTAATTGTTACTCAATTCATTACCACTAAAACAAAATTTTAAGACAATAGCAGCACAATCAAGTAGTTGTAGACACAGAATTAAGTAAACTTTTCACTCCACCACCATTTCACAAAATCCAACCAAAAAAAAATCTTTCTTTTAAAGAAAGAAAGAAGTCATTCTTTCCACACAAATTCTATCGCAGCTCTCATTCCATAAACAAAAATAGCTTAAATCAGATATATAACACCAAAAAATTCTTCCTAATTAAAAAATGTAGAAAAGTCATGTTATATATTGTGGGTGCTATTAGCAAACATAACTTTCTCCTGCGAAAAAATGGAGTAGTGGGTAAAATTGCTATGTAGCATGACAGGACAAGAAGAGTAACTTGTTATTAGAATGAGGAAGAAAATGTGATCTACCTGGGTTCACTGTCAACAGAGTGTTTTAAAGTTAGTCAGTCAGAACAGTTCATTGATTCCAATTTGAAATACAGTAAGTTTTAATATATCTCAATTTAATACTGGCCCACCATTCTGAAAAGCTCCTGAACCTTTAGGAACAGAAGGTTAGCAATTTTCTGTGAACAAACTTACAGTCATGATTAGTCCTGAAATATGTCACAGTTTCTTACCTTATGTTTGTCAAGTAGTGATTGAACCTCTTCCTTAGAAGCAACAATCATTTTCTGGTCACCAGCCATCTTTTCTTGTCCTGTTTCCAACAGGTCAGCCAGGTCCTGTAAAGCCCGTTCATACTGCCTCTTAAGAGCCAGATTCTGATTCAGGTCACTCCGTCTGGATCCAATGATCATCATCAGCTCATCATACATATCCTTGGAGGCAAAATGTAGCAGTGGTGATTCTTATTTCACACCTTACGCATGCCTTCCTACCAGCAACCTTACTGTCTCTGTATTCCTCTATGAATAGTAGCCGAATAACATCTATTTCCAGCTCAAAAAGACTGTGCAGATATACTGACTTAATTGATAAATTAACAACCGACCATTTAAAGAGAGAAGAAATAAGCAAGACCTGCAACTCTTTCAAGTGCATGCATTTGGGAACAAAGTTAGCAGAATCCCAAAGGCTCGCTTTCAGTAATAAAGGAGTTGGGTGACTGGGCTTAAGGCATCAAAACCCAGACTACTGTGTGGCTACCGCACACTGCAGGTGTTGTTTATATTTTGCTTCTTGTAATGCAGGGGGTTAGATGGACTCCATTACGGCTACAGACTACAGGCATCTCACAGCCAGATTTGTCTCCCTCTCCTACCCCAGCAGCTTACTGGTAGCAATCAATACATACAGCCTGTAGTAAAAACCAAACCAGGCTCAAAACAGCAATATACTCTACATAGAACAGTGAAGTGTAGAAAAAATGCAGTATGTATTTCACAGTGTGTCTGTACTGCCAAATTATAAAATGAGCCAAAAGGAAGAATTCCATTCGTTTCCATGTGCTATTACTTATCTTGTATACCTCAACCATAAAAGTGAGAACAACCTACAGATGCTTTTCTTCACCAGAACAGGATTACTTTCTTGTTTTGGTTTTCAGAATTGTATTCTCAGAACATACATCCGACTGTGAGGGTAAGCCCATACCTTTGATCAAGACATTCAGAAACTAATAAACCAAAATGTCCCTACAGCCACTGAACGCTACAGCAAAGTACACACCTTCAGACTACAGCTGGCTTTTCTAGATTTAAAAACACAATTGAGAAGCATAACTGTCAAAACAGCAAAGGGAAGGCTTTTCTAAAAACTGAAATCAATGGGAGGGGGACATCTACACATAACCTGACAGTTAAAAAAAAAAAAAAAAGAAAAGGCAGGAACCTCTATGACCAAAAGGATAAAGAAATAGGTAAAAGACACATTTGCACAAACTCTTTGTCACTCGTTTTTAATTGAGATCACTGTTTTGTTGGCTTAATAAGTTTACGGTCTGGTTTCAGGTGTTTCCTTTGTTTCCAATTTATTATGATGTCATTATATAGGGTAAAATTCGGTCGCAAACCTTCTTCTTGATCTTTCCTTAAGCACTCCCCTGCCCCAGCAACAAACTGCTCACAAGGGAGTTTCAACAGCCTGTTATAGCTCTGGACCAAATGCCCACATGTATCTACTTCAGAGAGCTGTAAGATAAGAGCCCTACTAAGGTGTGTTCAAAACCAAGTCTAACAGAAAGTATGCAGGAACAGGAGACATTCTACTAAAAGCAGAACATTTCCAGTTTTAGGTCCCATTAGCTATCTATCCCCCTTCACCCCCCTCCTTTTTTTTTTTTTTTTTAAATGATGGATGTGAGTGAGAACTAAACGCCAGCCCATGAGACATTGGTGAGAACAGGGCTCAACCTTCAGCAGACATTTATGTTTACTTGCTTATCTGTTCAAATAGAACAGAGACTCAACAAGAACTGAAAGAAAACGTGGTTTTGTGTGCTTTTATGATTAACACTATTGAAAATAGATATGTTAGAAAATCTGAACATGCAAAAGTAGAAAAACTAGGTGAATCAGGGAGAAAATATCTTTTATACACACAGAAATGCTTTTAAATATGCTTTTCTAAACTGCCTTATGAACAATAAAAAGGAGCATACTAATATCTTTGATATCACCAGACAGGCCTAGGATGGAACTTACAAACCATACCTGGATCTTAGACAGCTCTTGCATAGAAGGTTGGTCAATTTGTAGCTTGTCTACATGCTTCTTTAGTTCACTGATTCCAGTATCTAGTTCCTTCAAACCTTCTTCTGCCTGCAGTATGACCTGTATTTGAAAATGACATCATTTAGTTTCAAGGTTTAATAACAGTACTGTAGCTGCCATATGGTAATGTTCTTTTCCATTTCCTGCCTGAAGTATTAATCAGTATTTCAGTAGTAAGTACTAAGTATTAATCAGTCCTTCAGTCTGCTGAAATTGTAAAGGACACTCTAAAGTATTAATTCAAAGTTGGGAGAGCCAAGCTTGTTTCTTACAGTAAAATATAATATGGCATTATTATTTTTTAATAAAAAACTGTTTTAGTATCATAAACAATTTTATACAAAACCTTGCTGTGAAGTTCCACACTTTTAATTGGTTGGTACAGGCACAAAAGGACTATTAGTTGTTCTAACACCTTCTTCTAAAGCATTCTTTTTATTAACACATTCATGTCATATCTGAGCACCAAGCAGCCAACCATCACAGCAAATGACATGCATGACAGCAGAGCTGTGCACAGTTCTCTTACAGGACTAGGAGAGGGCCAAAATTACTGTCAAGGAAAAGGTCTTGTACATCCTCTTTTGTACTTGGAAAATGACAAATGAAAGCACACAGTTTGGTATTCTCAGCTGTACGCAGGTGATAATTTGACTTTTTCAATGGAAGCTACAAGAAATAAGGTCCTTCAACCTAGGAGTCTCTGCTGAATTAATGCATGCAAGCTATAACAAAGGTAAAAGCACAAGGTGGACTCCTGTGGTTATAGTCCTTCGTTAAGGCCCTTTCTTGGAAACTGCATATCCAAATGTTTAAACTATATATGTGAGTAGAACTCCTGAGTCCCAGCAATGCAGTCACTAAACTTACACTTCATGCAGCTAAGCTACTTGGCTGATTAAGGGCCTTATTTCTGCTTTCCCAGTCACATGTTGAACAAACAGCAATGCTTTTAAATTTGGATGCTTTTTGTGCCAAGGCAGACGTCCAGAAGAAATCAGTTTGGTTTTATTACCATGTTGTTTTCCTAATTGGTAGTTAAATTAATCATATAGGAGCTAATTTTTCACCAATGTTTCGTATCATGGAAGACAGGAAAGACAGACACAGACCTCCAGCTCTCTTACTCATACATGAATTAAAGTTCCTTCAAAATTTGATTATCAGATATATAAAGGCCAGTATTTCTGTTTAGCTGAAGGATAAGTCTCTTCCTCGCAGTCACCTTCTGGAGCCAGACAACAGTAGCTCTTGGATAACAAGAAACATCTACAGAAAGTAACCCTTAACGTACTTCAATCACTTTTCTCATTGGCAAAACAGAAACAAGGAAACATGATGTATTTTGTCATATTATTAATTAATTATTCCTCAGGCAACTCCTGATAAAGAAGAAACAATTATTGCCTTAAATTAAAATTAGTAACAGTCAAGATATTACTATAAACTAGTGCAGAAGAAGTGCCTTTGGTTTTTTAATAAAGTGTAATAGCCAAACAATTTAGCATAACTTTAGACTTCTTTTGGTTTGTTGAAATTTTCTTTCTTTCAAATATTGCCCAGTATGTGCATAACTAGGTCACCTGGGGAGATAAGAAAGACACTTCGTGTTTGGTTTGTTTGTTGGGTTGGGGTTTTTTTTGTGGGTTTTTTTTTGTTGTTGTTGTTGTTGTTTGGGTTTTTTTTAAATTTATAAACACGTGTAGTGTACTCTTGGAAGTACTCATTTTCACATACTTTATGTGAAGACATACATTCTCCCATAAAAAGCAACTATTCTGTAGAATCCAGTTATACCTTAAATAGAAACTTTATCTCTTCCCTCCTCCCTGCCCAAGTAATAGACATTTAGTAATACCTGCATTTGTTCTGTTTCTGGTCTCTCAGCTGCCTCTGCTAGTTTCTGTAGAACTAAATATTTGTTATCAGCCACTGATGCAAACAGAAGCTTCAGGTCATTCTACAGGAGACAACAACAGGAACAAATTATAACTAATCACTGCACAAGCCAACTGAAAAATATTTTATGATCGAAAAAAGTTTAAAACTTTACAATGTTACAATATCAGCACTAAGGCTTAAAAACTATTCAATATTGAAAGCACCATAATCATCCAATGTAAAATATGCAACATATCCGTAGCTCCATATATATGAGCAAAAAGCTAAACTAACTTCTATTCAAAACATAACCTGTGAACTCATTTCTGCTTTTGCCTTCCAATTAGATAATTATTTAGCAGGGGTCAATTAGCTTCACTGAACAAAAACATGTTATTCTTGTGTAGCTTATTCCATCACATATGCTCATAAACAAGCTAGGTTTTACTTTTTAAGGAAAGCTTTTTTCATTACAAAATTAAGCAAATATAAAAAAAAAGTAAACAGGCTTCAACACATTTCAGGGCTAACTATATATTACAACTTTTACAGTACCTTATTAGACCAGATGCATGCATATTAACAATTTTTGCCAAACTGCAATTTTTTTTCATGCATTCATCCCAAAAGAACTCCTAATATAGGTAAAATAGAAAATAATCAGCGCATTTCTCTAAAACTTTTAGCATTATATAGGAGTGTGTTTTTGACTTTTTTTTTTTCCATGCAGAAATTCTTTTGAAATGCTAAATATCTCTGTTACACAATAAAGCACAGGATTCTAATCACCTTATCTCCTTTCTTCAGCAACAAAAGGCCTTTTATTTAAAATTGTTGGAATAATTTTTTTTCCCCATCTACTGCAGAGGAAAGGTTATGGAGTTTGAAAAGAAATCCTATAGAACAACCTATGAAATTATGATCCTAATCTAAAGAACCAGCAATCTGTTTTCCAATTTTTTGCTGGAATTTATATAGTTTTTGTCATTAAAAGTAAACCATTCTGGAGGCTTTATATGATAAGAATAAGAGAGAAGGTAGAGACCAATTAAGGTCTGAAAGCATTTCTGAAGTCCGTTTAAAAAGATTTCTAAAAGCAAACATTTTTCCACCTCTCTTCATTATTTTCTGCTTTGCTTGATACAGACAGCTTGAGATACAAGCTCTTATAGAATAATAGGATGGGTAAAGGGTGATCGGAAAGGTGGGAGTAAGTATTATGTTTTCTGTTTTATCATCGCTAATAAAACCTGTGTACTATGTCATTTCTGAAATTATAAAATGCATAGAGTGGAACTCTAAAGTTGCTTTTTCTTCTTTGAGAACAGTAGTCAACAATTTCCATTTATTGCAGTGCCAGGAGGGTGAGTTTGGGATGAATGATCATTTCTACAATAATTGCATGAGTTGCAGAAGGCTTCTAGCAGAAATTTTGAGTTTTAGAACATGATTTGGGTGCCAAGTTTTGCATAGCCTACCAAGTTTGATTTTCAGTAAAAACCTATGAAAACTTGTTCTCTTGATTTGGTACCAAAAATTCTTATTGCTTTGACAATCAAATCCTTTATATTCCCCATTTGACATGTACCCTTTTTAATTCCTTCAGATGGGCATCATACCTTGAAAGTCACTATTTGCTGGAGCTTTTCTTTCATCTGAAGGCACCTCTGGTTTACGACTGACTCCAGCAAGCTCAGCCTTCTCAGGAGACAATCCAAAGTGTCTTCTATAATACCCTTATTATCACCATTCTCAGGAAATTTCTGAGCAAATAAACCCTTGTTCTTATCCATTTCTTCCGTTACCTCCTTGATTTCTTTGGCAAGAGACTGATTTTGTAGAAAATAAAACAAAGCGACAATTAGACATTCTAGAAAGCAGGCAAACATATTGCCATAACCATTGCCAATTTTGCAGTGATGCAGTGACTTTTTTACGTTGTTAATATACACACACTAGACAAAGTTATGCAGCTGCAGTATTTCTGGTAATAAAAAAAAAAAACCAAAACAACACAGACTGCTCTGAGGAAAACAAGTGCTGAAACAAAATGAACCTGCCCAAATAAGGACTTTGTGAAACAGAAATCCACGCAGCTGCTGAAAAACGTCCTTTTCCCTCTCTCCATTTTGTGTTGATGAATTTGTACTGTTTCCATACCCCAGAGCACTCCTCCCTCTTTTTACTTATTTCAGTTTCAACACTGTGGTGTTTGCTAATACTTAGCAAAGAAGTTAAACAGCAGAAAAACTCTATGTTTATTTCTCTTCTGATCAGGCAAAATTCGTGTCAGGTGCTGCTTTCTGCAACATTCTTGCACTGGGTTTGCACGGCAAGGTTTTGGTAGTGGGGCGGTACAGGGGTGGCTTCTGTGAGAAGCTGCTAGAAGCTTCCCTATGTCCAATAGAGCCAATGCCAGCTGGCTCCAAGACAAACCCGCCACTAGCCAAGGTCGAGCCCATCAGCAATGATGATGGCGCCTCTGGGATAACATATTTAAGAAGGGGTAAAAAAACCTGCGCAACTGCAGCTGGAGAGAGGAGTGAGACTGTGTGAGATAAACCACTCTGCAGACACCAAGGTCAGTGAGGAAGGAGGGGGTGGAGGCGTTCCAGGCGCTGGAGCAGAGATTCCCCTGCAGCCCCTGGTGAAGACCATGGTGAGGCTGGCTGTCGCCCTGCAGCCTGTGGAGGTTAATGGTGGAAGAGATATCCACCTGCAGCCCATGGAGGACACCACACCAGAGCGGGTAGAACCCCATGGAAGGAGCCCACGCTGGAGCAGGCTCCCGGCAGGACCTGTGGCCCTGTGGAGAGCTGGAGCAAGTTTACTGGCAGGACTTGTGACGCTGTGGGGGACCCACGGTGGAGCAGTCTGTTCCTGAAGGACTGCACCCCGTGGAAGGGACCCACACTGGAGCAGTTCGTGAAGAACTGCAGCCTGTGGGAAGGACTCACATTGGAGAAGTTCACGGAGGACTGTTTCCCATGGGAAAGACCCCACACTAGAGCAGCGAAAGACTGTGAGGAGTCCTCCCTCTGAGGAGGAAGGAGCGGCAGAGACAATGTGTGATGAACTCGCCACAACCCCTATTCCCCGTCCCCCTGTGCCTCTGGTTGGGGAGGAGGTAGAGAAAATCAGGAGTGAAGTTGAGCTCAGGAAGAAGGGAAGGGTGGGGGAAAGGTGTTTTAGTTTTATTTCTCACTCTTGTTTTGATTGGTAATAAAATTAAACTAATTTCCCCCAAGTCAAGTCTGTTTTGCCTGTGGCAGTAATTGCTGGGTGATCTCCCTGTCCTTATCTTGACCCATGAGCCTTTTGTTATATTTTCTCCTCCCTGTCCAGCTGAGGAGGGGGTGTGATAGAGTGGCTTTGGTGGGCACCTGGCATCTAGTCAGGGTCAACCCACCACAATTTTCGACACAGTGAATAAAGTTACTTCTAAACAGCAGCAGAATACTGCAATTACGCGGAGATCATGACATGTCTCTTATCTAGGATTCTAATATTTTCTTTCTAAACACTACATAAAATGCACCCTTGTTGGCAATTTAAAGAAACTCCTTTTCATGGTTTCCTTACCTCTTGCTTGCAGAGATATGTTTCTGTTTCTTCCTCTGGCAACAGAGCTGTATCAACAAAGACCTGCTCTTCAACACCATCTAGCCACAAGGAGGTGGCTGCAACACCATCATACAGCTTCTGTTCAAGATGCAGGCTCTCCTCCACCCATCCAGCCTGGACAAAAGAAATCAGAGAAGTCGAGAGCAGAAGTACAAGATACTCTTTCTAACATCTAATATTTGTGAAAGGGCTGGATTTCCGGGTGGGAGCTAGAGAAGTTTTCATTGTAAATGCATCTCTGCTGTTGTAAAAACAATTGAAATGTTACCTCAGATGACACATCTTCAAAGGTCTGATTCAATTCAACCAATACCGGTGACACTGAGGATTTATCCTCATCCTGTCCTTCCTCCTTATACAAAGGCATTCCAGATAGCAGTCGGTTTGGTCTGCTATACAGCTGCTGAGAGAGAAGTACTAATTAGGAGTGCTTCTACTGCACATACAGGGCACAAAATTCAGCTATACAGATTCTACTGCTGACTGAAGATATCACCAAATAACACCCATGGTCCTCCTGTGACTGTTCGGTCATGAATGTCTTGAATAAAACACTGCTCAACAGGAGGTTCACTAGAAGAGCAGAATAAATACTTGTGGCCAGAATTAGCAATTACATGTTTTTACCAAAAAAATAATTAATTGGTGTGAAATGAATACAAGATATTTATAACTTTGGAAGCTGATTTTAATGTAGTATTATAGAAACAATAGCGGACCTGGGTCTATTAAAAATAAAATGGAGGCTGTACGTTAATATAGACCTTGGACTGTTCCCAGTTTAGTTGATTAATCCCTGCTTCTTCCAGTAAAAATTCTGTGGCTGAAATCACTTGCTGCTTTGTCACATACTCATTAAGACCATGAATTGAGCGTAACAAAAACATTCAAACTGAAAATACCGGTTTTTCCTCTGAATTATCACCAGAGTACTGGTCAATTTCAGAGGGATGATTTGTTACAGAATTATCCTGGGTTAGAGAAGTAAATAAAAATTTTGTTCTTTTCTTCCTTCCTGAATGGTAGCGCAATTCAAATCACTTTGAACAAGTGCAGTGCTAGTGCCAATATTTCATAGTTTTTAAAGATGTCACAAAAATAAATTGTTCTGTATTCTTTGCATTAACTACATCGCCTTAATGCATCTGCTATGCACATACTGTACCTCATGTTGTGACAAGTGCTTTCATAGAGAAAATGCAAAGAGAAATTAAAAATAGCTACCAGCTGTTCTTGTTCCAAAGCTTTCTGGAGCAGTGTCTGCTTGGTATTGAATTCCTGGTTCAGGCTTTCCCATTTCATCTTCATCTGTTCTTCAGATGATGGCTTCTCACCTTCCAAGCCTAATTCCTCTGAGAGTGTATCAGGCTTCTCACTGAATGGCAAGATGCACAAAGGTTTAACAAATACAAAAGTTATAACAGATAAGGTTATAAACAGATATATAACAGATAAAGTTATAACAGATAAGATAGTAAGAAAAAGGCTGGTTTGTAGCTGCAAGAAGTTATTGACTGATGGGATAAAATATACTTTGTAAGAGACCGTTTAGACCTGCAAGTACCCATACTAAGTAAGAACCCCCAAAACGGTCTGAATATATACTACATTGAAATGTAACCTTTAAATAAGCTTTGCTTCGAAGCAATCTCTCAAAATGCCAGACGTACCCTGATATTTTAATGCAGGACAAGCATATGCGTTCAGCTTTGGTAAGCAGTGAATGAAGTTCAGCGTTTTCTGTTTGATTTTTTTGTTTGTTTCTATAGCGTAACGTGACAGAAGGAAGCCTCAAAAAGGAGGAGATAAGTACTTTCTGGCATTATAGTAAAAAACCACATTGAATTTACACAAAGGCTGAGGAAAAGAACTTACTGAGTACAGGTCACATTCTCTATGAGTACAGCTCACATTCTCTATGCATAAGTCTTGGTTCTGCTGCCTCATGAACCATCTTCATGTTCTAGACATTGGCATGCTGGCAGAGCCACAAAGGTGCTCATGACTACTGAGATACATCAATGAAGTCTTTTAACCAAAGGATGGATTGCTCCTTGAATCTCAAGCTGGTTATGCTCACCCTGGTTTCCTCTTCCCAAGATCTGGCCCTTCCTGCTCCCTCAAGGTCCACATCAGCAGTAGGCAGTTATTTTCTTCTGCCTTTGCTGGGGCAGAAGTCTCTCGCACCCAGAGCCAATGCTTTTATAGACATCTACTTCCCTCAAAGGGGCAAATGTGCAAGAAAATACAGACCAGAGTGAAATTAAAAATATAAAAGGCTTCAGAAAGAAAAATATTCACTAACTGCAGGAAAAATAAAATTAATCAATGACTATTTCATCTGGAAAGTTCTGGTTACGATGGCAGACTACAATGTTTTAGAGATCAGCTATGATTCCCACACCAATGCTAGACCATAAAGCTATAATAACTGATCCACTGCTTATCTAATGAATCCTACTAGTTTGTAATTTTTGTCTGATGCTTAATAATCACAATAAAAGGAATTTGTAAATGCTAAACGTGATCTATTAGCACAAAACTGTTTGTGTAATTATATTATCAGACTTCTCAATTATAAACCAGGACCCCAGTATCCTAGTTGCTGTATAAAAATGATAAAAAAAAAATATTAGTGGATTATATGCAGAAGAGGGAAGTAAACATAGGGATGACAAAGCACAGGTCATAGAAATTTACTTTGCAGAATAACACATGAAAGCACACCTTATACACAGGCCTTCTGGAACACTGTGCTGTGTTAGGATTTCTTCTCCACGGCATTTTACTGACCGAAGCAGATTCTTCTGCTCTTCTAGCTCTTTTTCCAGCTCCTAGCATAGCAAGTTACAAAAACCAAAACAAACCTCAAACAGATTGCTTTTACCTTGGAAGGATATGTCTACATTGCATAACTGTCATGTAAAGATAGCTGAGCTATTTCTGATACGGCTTCCTTGAGCGCCAAAAGCAGTGCAAAATCTCCACGCAGGAACACAGAAATGTTTGGTACATAAACTGGATTGTTGAACTAATTGACTAATGCAATGCAGTTTCTGGAACACAACCTAGTGAGGATGTCTCTGTATGATGCAACACAATATATCTTGTAATGTGTGTATCTTTGCTTCTATAAAGACAATATTTACTATATTGAACAAATACCATCATCTCCTTAGAGTAGCTTTAAGGGTTGATTCAATTCAATTTTACTAATGGAAAATGGACGTATAGAGTGGTTAAGCAAGTTGGCCATGGTCACCCAGGAAGTCTAGTCTACCTGGCTGTTACAGATACAAAATAGCGAGCTCAGATGCATCATTACAATAGCACTGAGTAAGAAACAGTGTAAAAATGGAGATTTTGGTGGAAATATTAACAGAATGTTTCAGCTACAGTGTTAAGCAGAATCTAAAGATGGGAGTAAAAGAAATGCAAAACACCAACTTTCTGTTGCTGCAGGGTGCTCTGCTGCTGCTGTGAGCGAGTGGTTCTTGCTTGTGCCAGCCATTCTTGGACACTGGGGCTTTGTGAGGAAATGAAGTCCAGATCACTCTCCTCCTTTTCTTGTAACGATCCCTGCTGTAAGAGTGAGAAATAAAGATTTTACAAACTCTCTTATGTCGCTAGAGAGCTGGCAGGTCCAGCTCATCAACTGAAAACCACAACTAGTGCCACCTTCCATGTCTCAAGCTGCTGGCTTACATAAATTCTGAAGTGAGCAATGACTTTAGATTTCTAACTTCTGCTAGTCAATAGTTACTAGCAAGAAAGCATCTGTAAAAATGTAAAATAAACATGCACCACTGCACTTAGCAGAATCAGACACCGGAGATCAGAGACCATGGACTGATGTATTTCTGAAGACTGTTCTGCTTCTCCTAAAAACCAGCATTGGTCCGTAAAGGAGAGTGCAGCTCAGGAAATCAATGGCTTGTTCTGCCAGGCTTTTAGTCTAATTAAAGCCATTTTTTTGCCTAACTAAAAATAAGAGAATGTTAGTTGTCATTCTGGTCAAAATTTATTTATCAGTAAGTATCAGTTTATTTATCAATAAGTAATCAACCCATGGTTGGCAGAAACACAGTCAGTTAACAGCAGATTGTATGCTATGAACAGGAAAGACAGTAAGAGAGACCAAACCACAGAATGTTATAATAGAATAGCAAAAGCAACAGTCCCTTCACTTCACGCTTCTATCAGTATGTTTTTCCAACACGAGTGATTAAACAGGCCTTCTATGCCAGCAAAGCAAAAGAGCAAAAGTCTTAATAGTTCCCAAAACTGCTTTATCAACTTCTTGACTTAAGCAATCCATGGTGGCTGTAAATTTAAATTATTTTAGCAGCCTACATATTCAAATGCAGGGATTTTAACATACCAGGCCTAATGTTAAAGACAGACTTCTCCTAGGTCTGGCTACTTAGATCTACACAACTCTCAGGATTTATTTAATGTTTCTTGCATGTACACAATGACTGTAGAGTTTGCACCTTTTTTTTTTTTTTTTTTTAAGCTTTAAGGAGCTTAATTTAAGCTGGAGCTTAATTCCTCTCCCATTTTGTTTATATACCTCATTTTTTGAGAATTCATATTTTGTCCATATTCATTCAGCACTTATTCTAAATAAAGTAAGAGCACCAAATGCCTCAGACTTTACATCAGGCTCCCCAAAACAAAAACACGTTCCACTCTCCAGAGAACCCTTGCCTCAAATCAGGCAGGGACCAGCAGCGCTGAACGTGGCTGAGGAAGCCCCTCTTGCCTCATCCAGTGCTCCTCATACTAACAACTGGGATGGACCTCTGCCACCAGCATCCCTGGCTTCAGGCACTGAAATGGCAGAGTTTTGATAAATAGTAGAAGTTAGGCACAAGATTTCAGTTTTGGGGGATGATGAGTATACTGGAGTTGAAAGGACTGATTAGTGTTAGAGGATATAAACTGTAAGAGAAGCAAAACAAGCAAGCAGGTATCTAGAGCTGCAGAGAACTATTAGCCCCTGCTCTATGAAAGAGCTTTGTTTCACTAAGGATTCAGTTTGCAGGTAAACTGTGATACGTTGTAGGAACAAGTTCCTAGAAAAGCTGACATGGTCACTGTGTGAAAAATGCCATTATAGAATATCAGATTAGGCAAAGAAAATGTTATGCGAGGGATAAAGAGGGTCTAGAATTTTAATTTTTCTATTAAAAATTAGAAAAAAAGACAATATTTCTGTAAATTATGTAAAAAAAGTCTGCTTCATTTTATATACTCTAGGGACAATAGGTATTCAACTTGTAAATTCCTGTAGAGAATAGTATCTAGTTCTCCATTGCATTTGTGCTGGCTGATTTCAGTTAGATTTTGTCTCCTCTGCTCTGGGAAGAAGGTTGAGAAGCTACAAGTTTGGAGTTACACTAAGACAAATAAATAGTAGTCCCACAGTTCCCACAACAGCAAAGAGTGTAAAAGGGGCTGTGGCATTTGTGGATGCAAATATGCTATTGTACATATTTTTTAGATCAAAATTATTTGTGAACCAGATTTTTATCATTCTCAAATCATAGAACATAAGTTTGAAAAACACACTTGCATTTTCATTTGAATTCTCTCTGAAGGAACTGTATTACATTTTCTTCAAATAGCCAGTGGTATAAATGCTTGAAGCTGGCATTCCTGGGGACTATCCAGTGCAGCACAGAAATATTTGGAAAATCCTGAAGAAAATGGTGCTAAAATTGATCTCTCAAAGGCATTTAGAATTGTACAAACTTATATCAGGCATATTTGTCTTGTGAAACTGAAGTCGTCCCTCCCCCCCCCCCCTCCGGCACTTTGTAATAAATAGTAAAAACCCATTATCTGTTTGTTGGGGGTTTTTTTGTTTGTTTTTTTGCTTGTTTTTTTTTTTTTTTTTTTTCCACTACAGAATCCATTCTACTTCTTTGCTTTATAAGGATTCTATTTATTTTTATTGCTCCTCTGTCACAGAAGTTAGTAGGTAACAGTAATAATGCAATGTTTTGTATATCTTCCAAAGCACACAAAAAATGCTACCTTTGGAATCAACATAGTCTGGAACTTTCCTGATCCAGCATGTTTCTAATGAGTTTCACTGCTTCATTTTATGAATAAAGGAGTTGGTTTCCAAATAACATTTTCCATATCATTAGTGACATTAATTAATTAAAATAGAAGGAAAACTGAAATTGCTGCAAGGAAGTCACAGAATCTCACACTGGCTCCTAAAAAGCCTTGTGTCACAGATATAACAGATATGCTGAAATACCGCTTTAAGGAAAATACAGCTCAGTCTTTACAATGCTCTTGCAGTGCAACTTGGGAGGATCCTTCCTTTTCTGAGTGCAGGCTGGTCTGTCTATGCCTCTGGGCAATTACAAGGTTATCAGTACATCTAGAGACATGCATAAGTCTGAGTTTCTTACATGCATAAGCAACAGTGCTGTTAGCATGTAAGGTTTCTCAGGGTTAAACATGGTAGAAGATAGAGTTAGTGCATTTTTGGGCATCTGATGCCCTGAGCCTCAGTCCAAAAGAAATACTTTATGCCTGATTATTTGGAAAAAGACATTATAGAATTTCTCATTTGAAAAAGAATTACTTAATGAAAATCTGAAGATGTCATACTGCCTATGCCTATTTTCTTCCATAGTCTATAAGTGTAATCCAAAAAAAGTTTGCAATTCATAAAGAAGCTTAAGTCTTGCATGCACGTAGCATCTTAAATGATTCATATTCTACATCTGGAGATTATTTTGTTGTTATTTTCAATATTAGAAAAGCATCCAAAAATCTGTTTTAAAAGTTTATTTAAACTAAATCACACCATTGCATTTTAACTGTGCTGCATTATATGCAATATATATATTACAGCATGCATATTTTAAAATGAAGCAATAAGGTCTGTAATGCCTTTTCACTTCACAAGTATTGTATCAGGATATAGTTTATATGCCTACATGCTGTTGATAACACTTTTCATTTGCCTAATCATGAGGTTTAATATGCAAGAATAACATTAAAATTACTTCATCTTAGAAGCAATAGAAATAAATATCTGGGGTTTTTCCTTCGCCCTTTTTTTTTTAGTGTTTGTTTGTTGTGGTTTTTTGTTTGTTTGTGGGGGGGGTTGTGTTTTTTTTTTGTTTTGTTTTGTTTTTTTTATGTGAAGCTATGTTAAGTTTTATAGTTATCCAGTTGCTTTGGACTAAAAATAGTTCTTAGCACGTCAAGTGACTTTTCAAGCTAACCTCTCAGTAGACTTTAATCTGCATTACAAGCTAGAAATCTTTGAAGCTTATCGTGTTTAATTTGCACAGCAAAGCCCAGAAAAGAAGTAAAAGAAAAGGTGGGGGAGGGAGTCACAGCAGGGCAAGCAAATTCAAAACCAGTCAGTCACATTACATGGTTGGGTTTCTTGTATGCATTCAGTTCTCCACATGCTAGTTTAACCTAAAGAATGACCAAAAACAACTGTTAAAAAAAATTAACTAGTGTCAATAAGCAGGCCAATGCTGCTAGGACCAGAAACCTACAAGACAACTGAGGTTAAATATTTCTTATTTATATAACATTTTGTTTGATGTAATGATGTCACGAAGTATTAGCCATATTTAAAAATGTTTCATTAACTTGATGTTATCTGATCATTGTGTTGTGCACGCTGTATGGAGGAAAGCATGTATTTAGGTTGTTCTTTTGTTGGGGGAGGGATCCTGCCCCAGAGCAGGTGCAATCTAAAGCAACTGGGAACAGGAACAGAGTATATCCAGACCAAGCTAATGATCTGTTTACTTTATTATTGTCGTTTCAGTGAAGACAGGTTAGGATAGTTTCACCTTGAAGTGGTGCTGTTAACTTGAAAATGATAAGCTAAAGCTTGCTAGGCAGTTCTTTTCTATTTTGGAATGTAATTCCATTTACTAACTGAAGACGAATAGCTCAACCTAAATCAGTAAAAAATTTTTACTCCTTTCCTCAGTTGCATAAAACTTCTATGAAACCCCCCAACCTCCTGCCCACTGTGAAGCCAGTTGGGAAGAGCCACTTACCCGAATGTTGATCTGTTTGTCATGGAGCACTCTCTGCAGCTCCAGAAGGCTGCCCTTCAGTGTCCTGAGCTTCACAGCCAGTTGCTCTGCCTCGTCCTTGGTGTGAGCCTTCCCTTCCATAAGCAAGTTCTCGTTGTGCACAGATAACTCTGACAAGGCTA
Source organism: Larus michahellis (assembly GCF_964199755.1). Taxonomy (NCBI): domain Eukaryota; kingdom Metazoa; phylum Chordata; class Aves; order Charadriiformes; family Laridae; genus Larus; species Larus michahellis. The sequence goes on from NC_133898.1 coordinate 61,787,822, forward strand.
CCACTTTCTGCTCTATTTCAACCAGCATGTTCTGCAGCAGCAAAAACAATGAACCAAATTCATACATTTTCCAGTATCTGTCACGCTTTTGGCAAGACGACCTGTGGCCTACCTCACCCGTTGCCAAGCTAAGGGCAAGCCAGATTGTCATTGCTTTGCCTTCCAGGCCCTTTCAGAGTCCTTAGGAATATGCTTGCAAATGTTTGCATTTGCCATTTCTGTTTGCATCCTTTTTCAAAATAGGCAATTAAAAAGTTATTTGGAAAAAAAATAAAGTATTTGTTGTAGAGGAGATGCTCTTTATTTGCATATTAAAGGCTAAGATGCTAGACTGACATCCATAATGACAAGAAACAGAGCACACAGCTAGAGTTACTTCTTTCATGTACATTTAAGTGAAATGCTTCCTACCTCCTCCTGTGTGTTGCTCTGGCTGTGTTGATAAGCTGCTCTTCTCGCTATTTGCTCTTTCTGATTGGTGCATGATGGACTTAAGGATTTCTGTATAATCCTCTTAAGAGAGTCTTAAAGTGACAAATCTCTGGCATGTTTATTCTCAAAAGCTACTTTCCTGACATTCCCTTGACCATTCACGTATTACAGACATAGTGCATATTTTGATCTTCCAAACTCAAAGCTCATACAATTCTGGCTCAAAAACCTAGCCTGACACCAAATGTTTTTGTTTCCATTGCAACTGTCAAGCATAAACTTACAAATATTGCCCCTGAAGGAATGTGTGCAGGGTAAGATGGACAGAGTCTCTAGAAAGTGGAAAAAAATACAGGACTTTTATATAAAATCTTACTGTATTAAGATTTTAAAAACCAGCAAAAGAAAAGCAGTATTAGCCTTTGCACAAAGTTAACTGTTCTTTTTGATTTTGAGATTCCTACAGGTAACCTGCTCTGGGTGACCCTGCTGTGGCAGGGGGGTTGGACTAGATGACCTCCAGAGGTCCCTTCCAACCCTATGATTCTATGATTCTACTGCTCTGTTTAAGTTCACAGGGTTTATCTATATACAAAAAACAGCTCCCAAGGACGGGTGATGAAAGAACACTTGAGACTGAGCAGACTGAAAATTCCAATAATGAAGCGATATCAGTGGAAATTTAACTAGATGCTTAATGCATTGGATGTACATGAAACTTAACTTCCATTTATCCTAAAATAGTTGAGTTCCTCATTCTTTAATATAAAAAGGGAACTTTTGTCTGTCTGCCTCATGTCTATCTTGTAATTTTAATGATCATACAGTTCTCAACTCTCAATTATAAATGGAAAACTCACACTAATTTGAGAACCTGGATGTTATGACTGATCCAAGCCTTGTTAATAAAAGTATACACAATTAATCCTATTGCAGCAAAATGTTTTTCCTCAGTTGTTTTGGTATTCTGGGTTGATTAATATTAAATTCATAAAAAATAGTAACTACTGATGATATTTACTTTTGAATGTGGGTAGGGATTACTGCTGAAGAAAACACAACACTGTCCCAGTCAGCACTGCTAGTGGGAGTGTGTTTTTCCTCCTCCTGGAAAAGGAGGAGTAGGAAAGTACACTGCAGGTGTTTTCATATCTATCAAGTAAGCTGTTCAGCGACTCTAGCTTGAGCAAAGCAAAAACAGCAAGTGAAGTGAATACAAGGCCTTTGAAGCAAAACAAAATGCCCTCCGAAAGTTGTAGAGCTTCAAATATTCTTGCACTCAGGATATCTTGTTTTCCTGCTGCTATACTTACATGCGTTTCCTAAAGCACTGTTTGCAATCTTTAACAAGAAATGAAGAACAGGCTATATTTTATTTTATAAATCATTGATGAAACTGAGTGTATATGAGGTGCCAAGGAGCACATAGACTTCTTCCCCACTAATATGCTGGCTCATCCCACTCAATAACAGACTTAACATTAATGCTCCATATTTGTCTCCATTCAGATAAAGCTGTGACCGTCCTATTCATCTAAACATTACAGGACTGATAATTTTACCTGACAGTCTACCAGCTGTGCTTCCATGTCCATAGGTTCCTCAGCTGTGACCAGAGCCGTGTCCAGCGTTGCTCGGGTATTGAGTAACCAGTGGTCAAGCTCATCAGCTTCACAACGGTACCTTTGAAGAGCCTGCTCTTGCCGCTGTTCTTCCAGCTGCTCATTCAGTTTTTCCTAAAGATAAAATTATATTTTACTTTTTAAAAGAAATACACCACAGCAGTCACTTTTAAAAAATGTTCCCTCTTTCTCTCTCTCTCAACTTCTAGATAGTATTTCTAAGCCATAATAAGCCCTTTCTTTCATAAGTTTGAAACCTTTACAAAACGTTATTGCTTTCAATCGATGGGAATGTTTCTGGTGACTGTAATTCTGTCTCAGTTCAGTCACTCATTTCTACTTCCTTCAGTAGATCTCTGCTATTACAGCCTTCTAAAGGTGAGGTCTTTTCTGCCTCCTCTTGCTGCTGTCCTTTGGGTTTCCCTCACATTGATTCAGTTTGCTCAACTAGGACATGACTGTTTGCTTAGGGAGAAAGATACATGGGGACACAGAGTTGGGAGTGGGCTGCAGGGAAAGGAGAGCAGCTTTGTCTTTTTTGGCAGCAGCAGGCTGTTAGATAGCCTTATTGTCTCTCAAGAGAGGCAGGAGGGGGTACTTCAAGGACCCAACAGGGTAATGGTGGGCCCTTTGGTGTAGCCACAGTGGGTAACGAGAAGACTGAAGAGCTGTCTACCTTGTCTGGCCTCTCAGAGGATCCCTGTGCCTGTGCTGTGGGGTATGGGAGGACATTAAGCTCCAACAGCTGCTGCAGCAACAGCATTGCAGCAACACAGACTCCCTGGCTCCATCTGTCAGCTGGTCCATCCATGGGATAGACAGGGAGCGATCAGCAAGAGTCACCCTGTCATCGTCCCTATGAATTTGAAAACTGGCTGAATAGCTGGGGTCAGAGGGTGGTGATCAGTGGCACGAAATTTAGTGGGAGGCCAGTAACAACCTCCAGCAAGTTTACTGATGGCACAAAATGGGAGGAGTGGCTGATACACCAGAGGGCTGTGCTGCCATCCACATGGACCCTGACAGGCTGAAGAAACAGGCTGACAGGAACCTCATGAAGTTGAGCAAAGGGAATTGCAAAGTCCAGCTGCACCCAGGGAGGCTGGAAAGCAGCTTGACAGAAAAGAACCTGGGAGTCCTGGTGGACACCAAGTTGAACATGAGCCAGCGATGGGCCCTTGGGGCAGAGAAGGCTAATTGTATCCTCGGCTGCATTAGGGTGAGTTTTGCCAGCAAGTTGAGAGAGGTGATCCTTCCCCTCTGCTTAACACCGGTGAGCCCACACCTGGAGTACTGTGTCCGGTTCTGGGCTCCCCAGTCCAAAAGAGATACAGAGCTCTGGAGAGAGTAGAGGGGATTTAAGGAATAAGAAACAGATAGAATGGGGTGGTCAGAGGACACTTAGATGTATCAGATAATGTGGACCATAAGCACACTGCAAATAGAATGGAACAAGGGGAGAAGATTGTACTGGATCTGGATGGGGTGGAGTTAACTTCGTAACAGCCTGTACAGTGCTGTGCTTTGGAACTGTGGCTAAAACACAAAACATTGTGTTGATAACAGCAATGTTTTGGCTACTGCTGAACAGTGCCTGCACAGCATTAAGGCTTTCTTTCCAACCGGCCCTCACAAAGGCTGAGGATGGGCAAAATTTTGGGAGAGGACATAGCCAGGACAGCTGACTTGAACTGACCAAAGAGATATTCTATGCCATATGAGATCATGCTCAGCAACAAAAGGTTAGGGAAATGGGGTGGGGGGCGGGCATTTGTGGTTATGGCATTTGCCTTCCCAAGCAGCTGTTACATGTGCTCAGACCCTGCTTTCCAGGAAAGCGGCTAAACATCTGCCTGCTGATGGGGAAGTAGTGAATAAGTTCCTTGTTTTCCTTAGCTTGCACACACAGCTTTTCCTTACCCTATTTAGCTGTCATTATCCTGATCCATGAGTCTTTTTGCCTGCCTTCTATTTTTCCCCACCTTCTATTTTTTCCCCATCCCATGGGAGAGGGGAGTGAGGGTGGGTGTTTTCCTGCTGGTCAGGGTCAACCTACTACTCTTCTGTAAGGAAATTCAGACCTGTATGTGCAGGACAAACCCCTCACACAAGGCAGTGTTTGCACAGCTTTTCTGAATGCTTAATTTTAATGGGAAAATTAATAATTGCATTAGAATAAAAAGTAATGATAGTTTTTAAGTGTCTCAAATAACCCAGAGCCGAACTGTTCTCAGGCTCCAGTTATTTAAATTAGGTCCACAGAAAGAATAATATTACCAATCCACACCCGCAACAGCAAAATATTTTCATTACCTGTTCTATCTGCATTTCTACACTTACATCCCTGCAGTGTTCTGGCAGATTTTATCTGTGAAATCAGAGCTATAAAGTGCACAGGTTAAATTACTGAATATTGTCTGCATACCATACATATTTCTTACCCAGGATTACTGGGAGATACTTGTGCTATTGTATCTAAGTAACTGTGGGAATCCTCACCATAGTTAAGATTTGTATATTTGACTCATGCTTTATCTTGAAATTATTAGTTATCACCTCCTCGTAAGTACTATCAAGAAGTTTGTAAGATCCTGTATGGGGTGCAAGCTATAAACAGTAAGATCCCTATTCTACTTCCAGCTCTTTATTTTTACATAAAAGCCATCTTTCTTCAGAGAAGTAAAACTTAGAGCAATTTTTTAAGAATAACAAAGATATTTTCTAAGGATCTGTTCACTGTCTCAGGTGACTGCACAGAACGAATGCAGCTGATGCACCCTGGGATCCCACTGTAACCCAGGTAGATACACAGAGCCAGTTCTCAGTCTCTCAGAATCAATTGATGCTAGAAATTATGAAGGCAGAAGTTGCTGTGTTTATGAATTCACTGCTGCAGTTCTTAGTAGCACAGTAGTAAAGCTGCCCTGCAATGTTCAAACTAGCCAAACTGTAGCCAGCTTTAGCATGACTGCATTTTCTCATCTGTATACTGTACACAGCAACATTCCTATGTGTAAAGGACTTTTTTAACATCACCTTAGTATGAAAGGGTTTTTGGTAAAGCTGGTAGACAAAGAAATAAAGGGGCGCATCTTCCATGATAAAAGTTTGCATGCAAATCACTGGGAAGATGAGCGTAGACAACAATGCAACGGTTTGGAAGAGGTATTATTTCTTTCCCCCTTCTTTTGTCTCTCAGGTTGGACAGGTGATTGCTCAAAAGTTTACCGTAGGTACATGACTTTTATACCTGCACTTCATTACTTCTCCTGTGGAGGACAAGGAATACCAAGGGAACCTATTGAGAAAATGTCAATGTGGATATTAAAAAAACCAAAACAATAAACAACTATATAAAATATGACTTGTGTAGTGTGTTTCCAAGTTCCTTCTGGTTACTTATCACCTAGGATTAAGATGAGGGGATCACTAAAAAAGAGCAATAATTTATTAGTGAAAGGAATTGTGAGAAATGAGCAGAATTGAAAATGACTTTTTTAATTATCAGCCTTCAATGGTGACTAAGTGCTTCAGTGAAAGTACAGGTCTGCCAAAAGTGGCTTTGAAAATCTGGAATGTGATCCAAAAGATCCACTCCTAGAGGTTTTTTCTCATACCTCTAATAGCTGTCTTTTTCCTGATGCCTTCATTCGAATTGTGGCCATCCGTTCTGCCAAGACCATGAGAGTGGACTGCAATGCCAGCTGATCAGCAGCTTCTGCATCCAGTGGTTCTGAAACCAGCTCCTGGGCTAATGAGGTCTGAAGATCGGTGATTTCTTCTTGTAACATTAAAATCTCATCCATCAAAGCCTATTTAGAAATGAGAGCAGAGAAAGTATTTGTGACACATTTATCTGCGAGAAGAAAGTATCTCAGGAGGCATAGGCTTAATATAAAGTTCAAGATGACTGTCCCAAGGGAGCATGAGTAACACAGAGTAGTGCAATACATCACTGTAGGTTTGGTAGAGCCAAAATTCAGGAAGACTGACTCCTGCTTTTAGATGCTTAAGCTAGGATCATGCATCTAATAACTGAAATACGGATTTAGTTACTTATCTTTCATTTCAAACATATCACAAGAAGGAATTCTTTTGGAAATATTATACATACAGATTTATTCTTCCAACAAATTTTCTGGAGGGCATTCTAGTAGAAACAGTGAAAATAATGAATAAGTAAATGAGTGTGTGTTAGTGAGAGAGAAATAGGGGCATGAATCAGCTGCCAGCCTGAAACTTTCTAACTGGACAAAGAACATCCAGCAATATATGTAAACATCCAAAGATTAACTCCACAGTATAAAAGAAGTTCCTATTATCATTCTTATCCTATAAATCAGTTTCCAATATACCTTCAAAAAGATACTGCATTACCAATACCTTAGAGCGGATACTTCACTTTCATGTCTGATAGTATATACACATTGGATGCACAGGACACCCCACAGTGCTACAAAAGCCAAATGTTATCCTTTTCAGGTCATGGAGTTCCTACTGAAATGACAACTGGACCCACCCTATAGTTTCAAGCTATCAGTTAAGAGGCTTAGATGATTACAAATTGCACATATGTCAGATTGGTTACTTGATAAGGTATTCTCTTATTATTCAGAGCATCATTTCTCAGGACTTCCCTTGGGAGAGAATTTTTTGTGTGCTTTGGTTTGTTGGCTCTGTTTAACAAGGCAAAGATTGTATTTAGATCAATTTACAATGCATCAGTATTGGTTATGATCTTAGTAAATTTGGGAATGTTATAAATAGTCTGATATATGCTAGTAGCACTGATGATGAAGAATATTATGTGCAGGTGTCACTGAACACACTTTTGACAAAATATTTTGCTGAAAATTTTGATTGGACAAACTCTTAAAATCTATTCTACTTTTTAAAAAGGCTCCTTGCTAAAAGAATCCCCATTACACCATCTTTAGAACAGCGGAAAGTCCAGAAAGGCAAGACACATAGTTAACAGAGAAGGTTTATACAACTAATGCATGTTTTTGAGGCATCCAGCCATGAAGAATGGCACTATCTAAAAAAAAGAGAACTAAAGATACACAGGTAATACATGCTCTCCCTCTATTTCTCACATCTAAATTACCTGATGTTCAGCCATCTGGCTCTCCGGGCTTTTGGCTGGTTCCAGACTCTCATTTAGTTTGACCTCAATGGTCTCCATTTTTGTGGATATAGACTGGAGTGTGTCTTGATATTTCTGTTGACGCTCAAGAGCTTCATAGAGGGTGCGCTGCTTTTCACTGATCTGAAGAGGACGGAAGGTTTAGATTCTGACCTCTGATACAGGGCTTGCTCTTTCTTCTGCTTCAAACTTTCCTAAGCTTATGCGACTAAAACCAAAAACTTGCAACAAGTCTTCAAAAGTATAAATGATAAAGCAAAACGTCCATATTAAAAATATTTATCTGTTTAAACATCGTAAGTCAAATCCTAGGTTCTGTAACTGAAAAAATTGGACTGTAATCACCAGGAACAACCTAGGCACGTTCTCATGCCTTATTTTAGATTTAATGCACTCAAACATGTATGTGCACAATTTGCTAGACATATAGTTCTTAATATCCCGTACTAGCTACTATGCTTCTGCAAAGAATTAAGATTTATAGCATGTGATCAAAACTTTGACCATCTTCATACATCACTGAATGATTATGCTGCACTACTATGTAGAAATGTGTTGACTCAATATTTGGAGAAACGGGATTTTTGTGCCTTTTTTGCCAACTCATCCAGCATGAGTAGATTTCCCTGTTAGGTTATGGAATATAGTCTGACAATAGCCAGTATTTCTGGAGGCAACTATCAGCCTTAATGACTTTTATTTTTTCTTAATGGAAGTCCATCCTTTTCAAACAAAGAACAAAGCCAGCATAATATAATATCACAACTAACAATTCTTGTTACGACCTGATAAACAAGAATTGCAGCAAAGAATATTAGCTGAGCTAGTTCTTTGCATTTTATTCCCTACAAGCTAGCTGATTATTCTGAACCTTCCAGATGAAGACTTACCACATTTTTCAGTGTTTCCCAAGAACGTTGCAAATCATCCAATTTGGCACTAGCAGCTGATTCTAAGCCTGGTTCATAAAACTCCTGGGTGGCTGAAGTGCTGGGTTGAATTTTAGCAGCTTCTGTCTGCAGCTGTTCAGCAGATAAGGCCAACTGTTCAGCAGATAAGGCTTGGTAATAAGCAATGTCCTACAAGCACGAAGCACAGTATTGCACTTTCAAAATGCAAGGTACTGCATAAGAATATCCCCCTGCATACTGTCCCATTGCATATGTCTGTTAAAATAAACTCCACAAAGCCCAAACCACCAGGCAACCTCTGAGTAACAGGTAAAAAATACTAAATAGTAACACACTGAGTACGGTTTGGAGTTTCACTACGGTGAAGACTGTGGATGCATTTTCCTCACATTCATATTAGCTAGGAGGTAACTGTGGACAGACATGGAAAGATTGGGAGGGGAGTGCTACAAGTGGAAGTGTTGTTCTAGCATCATCACAGCTACACATGGGGAAAACCCATCACAACAGGCAGTGGTTTATGTTACTGAAGGTGGCAAAGAATATCACCCTAATGAACACTAGCACAGAGAAGGCAATAGAATAACCAAAAAGGAATATGCTGAAGAACTAGTCAGTGATGTAAGAAAGAGTATAAAGCACTAGCTTATAGTAAGCCTTCAAACAAACAGGTACTCTCAACTAATGTATGAAAGATAGTGGGAAAAGGGACCGAAAGTGCTAAGGAAAGTGGGCAAATGTTCAAATTACCATTGGAAATTCAGGGTGGAACAGTTTCTCATTAGAGCTTCCATACTTAGTGTATGGGGATTTCTTCAGCTATTGCAGGTGGCAATTAAAAAGATCTACAGAAAAAGTAAAATAAAGGAAACATCCACTGTATCTATATTTAAGTCCAGAAAGCAGACTTGAGGACAAGGGTTATTTAAAACAGAAACCACGTATGACAGTTATCACCACATCTATCTGCAAGGTGAAAAATGTTGCAACCTTTTTTCTCATTTGGTAGCCCCACTTAGTGAACTATGCTGCAGACCATGTGACACAGCCGCTGTTGTACAGTTTCCTCAATCACTTTGAATTTATAAATGCCCCTGGTGAAAACTATAAGACACAGTTTTGCTGCCAGTGAAATCAGTAAGTGATGTTCCACTGATTTCTGTTAGATTGGACCAAACCTTCTTTCAGGCAGTTATCACAATATTTGCATAAAAAGTTGCTCAAAATCTACTGAAAAGTGTACTTGAAAAATCCTCCTCCAATGACTGCAAATTTCTCAAATTACTTCTTTCCTGACTCTGTATGATGGGGAGGAAAATTCAGCATGTCAAGACATGGGACTGAGAGAAAACAAGTGCCTTTCACTTGAGAGCTTACAGAGCTGTGTCTACCAAATAGACCATAGACCATTTGCTGTACTGCAAATGTAAGAGTCTAAATATGTATAAATACCTGAAGGGAGGGTGCAAAGGAGACAGAGACAGGCTCTTTTCAGTGGTGCCCAGCGACAGGAGAAGGGGCAATGAGCACAAACTTAAACACAGGGGGTTCCCTCTGAACATCAGGAAACACTTTTTTACTGTGAGGGTAACTGAGCATTGGCCCAAGTTGCCCAGGGAGGTTGTGGAGTCTCCATCCGTGGAGATACTCTAAAGCCACCTCGATATAGTCCCAGACAACTTGCTGTACGTGGCCCAACTTGAGGAAGGGGGTTGGACCAGATGACCTTCCAGAGGTCCCTTCCAACCTCAACCATTCTCTGATTCTGCATTGGTGTATAAAAGACAGGTACTAAACAAGACTAATGCTGAAGTACAAAAACTCAGAGTATAATTAGGATCCTAATTTGGAACAGAATCTTTATTTCCCAATGTCATTTCAATATGTTATCTAATACCATATGTGATCAAAACTAAACAAGCTCTGGAAGAGCAAAGAAACCAGGTCACTCACCAGGCACAGTCACCTCTCAGGCTCTCTTTCTAACTAAACCTAGAGAGCACAGAATGCCCACCTGTCCCTGAAAACACCCCATCACCCAGCAGCTGCACAGATATGGTTCTCCAGTCCTTCCCCCAAGAAATAAGAGACTTAGAGGTTATCTGCTTCATGTACGGACATTTTAACAATCACAGAATCACAGACTGATAGGGGTTGGAAGGGACCTCTGGAGATCATCTAGTCCAACCCCCTTGGCAGAGCAGGGTCACCTAGAGCAGGTTGCACAGGAACACGTCCAGGCGGGTTTTGAATGTCTCCAGAGATGGAGACTCCACCACCTCTCTGGGCAGCCCGTTCAAGTGCTATTCACAGATCACCACCGATATTTTTAAAGGGAGGTAGCATTGAAGAGTGTGTTTTACAGAGAGCTTGATCACGTATTTTTACTGAGGATGCCTGAAAAAGACATCCTCCAGAGAAATAGAACACCGAAGAACGGACAGCACATCAAACTGTCCAAAAGTGTCAGATGAGGCAATAATTGAGCAACTTGAAAAATGTAACGATGAAAATGTTTAAGATGTCCAAGAGCCAATAGGGAATAGGTAACAGCTTAGCGCAGCATTCAGTAGTGCAGTTTCAGAATTTTTTACTCTGACCATGAGTGATCTTTCTGAGTCACAGTGAAAAATTGCACCAGTGCGGACAACTTCTCATTTTACCTTGTCTGCAGCTACTCTCCAGCCCTCAGCTAGTCCTCTCTCAAGGCCAAGAGAAAACCTGTGCTTCTGAGACTTCTTAATCATCATTTCCAGAATAAAGCCTTTGCTTTTAAAAGAGGGGAAAGCAATCTCTTTCCTCATCTTTCCAACTAATTTTTGGAGTAAACAACATGGCAGTTTCTTTTTGGTAGGGCTTTAATGCTGATAGCATGAATCCAGATGTTCTTACACATAGCAGATTTTGTTCCCCTCCATAAAGGCCCTAACATCTCATGCCCTCTTTTACAAAAATTAGCCAATGAAAAGTACTCAAGCTTTGCTGTTAGGATGTAGGGGCAAAGGGTGTGTTTAGATTTCACAAGATATTTAACAAAGGCTGTTGTGCCCTCAATGAGTTTTCATAAGGAAGGAGAAAGAGTGATCAAGTAGGCTGTGAACAAGGAGATAGAAAGACATTTAACAGTGACCCAGTGCTGAAGACTTGAATCACAGGATCAGCTGTGACCTCCAAGGCTTTGTGTCAACACCTGAGCTTTTTCAATTCAATTGCTCTGCATGATGTATCTGGAAAAGAAGTTTTAAAAGAATGTGCAAAATTTTAATCAACTATATCTTTGGGTAAGCATGAGAAGTTTTAGCCCCAAAGGATTCTCATTCAGTACTGCAGCACAGATGAAGTGCCTAATTTTGCTATACATCAAAATAAACTGCTGTAAAGTACTGTTATCTATTGCTGAAATATTATACACTGTGAAATCCCTCAGCCTTTTAAAAGTTAATATTTTTATAGTTGCTCCCTCTTCCCCTCCCAGTTGTTTTTTTAGAGAGTTTCAGTACAAAACAAACGACCTGGGCAACTGTTAACTTATAACAGTGCCAGATCTGTCACTTTCTTGTATTTATAGTGCCAGTTTAATCTATTTCAATACATAGAACCAATATTTCCACTAATACGCACTCAGCATTTGTTTTATATTTTCATTACTTATTAGCAATGTGAAAATAGCGCACAGATAGTTCAGACTAGCCACTTTTCACCATTAAGAGATGCTAGGAAACCCTAATGAAAGATCGCACATAGATTATTAGGGATGAATTTAAAAACAGTCTTAACACCCAAACTTCCCTCCCAAAAACACTCCACTTCATGAGAGTTTTTAATTTTCTGTCCAAAGACTGGATTAATGTAATCCGTTGCTTTCTAGAGTTCCTGTTCGCATGTTTCTCTGGTACTTTGCAGGTGATCTTCCTGTGAGAAATTATTTCTCTTAACACTGGCTACTTTTTAAAACAAAACACTTCTAAATTAGTTTTGCTGAGTCTTTTGCTGAATGCAAAATATTTTTAACTTACATTTAAGATCCTAATTCACTATTATATAGATTATTTTTTTTAACCAACCTTCTCTCATGAAGTCTCCCTGGGCATTCATCATGATCAGCACTGGCAGTTTCATAGCTTCTTTAGTTTTAATCTCATGTGAGCGTGAACCTAAGCATTTTGTAAGTAAACCACTGCATTTTGAATGTACTTCCGCTTGCTGTTTAGTACGTGCAGTTCATTTCAACATTAACCACACTGAAGAAACCTTAGTCCGTCACGTTTTTAGATTATTATAACACCAGCAGTTTATTTCTCTCAAAGACCTTCTGCTAAATGAAAGACAATCTTTCTTCAATTTTGCCCTGTAAAACACAGGTTCTAAAACTTGTAGTTTGGTGTCAGCTCATGGGGCAACAGCATTTCACTGGATTTTCCTCATTATTTGAGTTATTGGAGCTCTCAATCTGTTTTTTTCACTTTTAGAGCAATGTGATAAACTGACACTGAATTTGCTTATTAGAAAGCAAGCTGCTGCTCTTGCTCCTTTAACTCTTTCACTGATTAACACTGTCATACGATTTTTGTGTTGAAATACGTAGTTACCTTGTAAGTAAACTTTACAGGGAAATTTTTGCTTCTCTGAAATGACAGAACACTAGAAAAATCCTTCTCACTCATTATATAACTTTTTAATCATGAAGGTAACTTTGTAACTTTATTATCATGAAGATTTTCTCACCATTCTGACTATCTTATCTTAATATTCTTTCTTATGTCAGTTCATGAAAACAAATAATTTATATTTAACAACTTCATCTTTGAAATGAGTGGAAGGAATTAGTAGGCAACTTGCTCAAACTTCTTGATTTCTACTCAGCAATGCAATGCAACACCATGCTACCCTTTACATCTGTAGTGGTCAATTTTGGAAGCAGCCACAAGTGGTTTTTGCTTAACCACGAAACCTGCAACGTGATGAATGCAGTGAGGTAGTGACTGCTCCTAAGGCTTGTTTCTACGCTTTATGCGTCTTCATGTGTGTGATGCTCAATGAGCTAGTTCATTGCTCACATTTTAATCAATGCTGATGTACACTTGTTGCTATTAGAGGTGCCAGAGTCCTCAGTTTTATTTTAAAATCTAACTTCAGCAATTTCACTGATCTGCCTCATTAGCACTTAAAATAGACTGTCAGTTAAAGTATGGAACTGCGGAATGAACAATACATGAAAAAAATACATGAAAGTTAATACTTGAAATGGTTTGAAGTGGAAGTTAACAGCCTGTGGCTTCAATGCTACAATGCCAATGGTATCATAAGACAGACGTATAAGGACATGATGCAATGTTTTATTATGGCAGTACGAAGTTGCATTTTTTCTCAGGATGCAAGATTCCATTGAGTACTACTGTGAAAATAAGGTTAGGTTATAAATAGAAAATAGTAGTGACATGGAAGAGCTTTGTAACTGTCACTTAAAATTTATTTTTAAAAATAGTGAATAGCTGTAACACCAAATTTATACATTTTAAACTCAGAAGTCAACATTTGTATTCATTTTGGACTAGAACCTGAAGGTTCAGTTAGGTCAGAGGGTAAGCCTCAGATCCTTGGAGTTCTAGGTAAATATTATCTCGGAGGATTAAATAAACCACCTGTTGAATGGAACCCTGCATGCCTCTGAGATAAAAGCTGAATGAATGCCAAGAGGGAGGTACCTGGTTAACAGAAGCATCTGTATTAGCCACAGGTGAGGGAGAGCGACAGGCAGGTGGAGAAGAAATCTCACTGTTGGTTCCCTCCTCCCCAGACTCCTCAGTGACAGGGGAGAGCAGTGTGTGACAGCGACCAGCAGTCATCTGCCACAGGAGAAGCAACCCCAGAGCACAGGAAAAAAAATTGGTTACCTCAACTCTGGTTTGACTTAGATTTAGATCCAAACAAGAAAAACAACACATGGCCAGACTACTGTGACATTATTTAGTCATACTTAACACTTTCACATTTAACAGCTTAAAAATCTGGTTCAATTAATAGTCTCATTTACTTGTCATACTTCAGTATGAACATGCTCTCCTGTCCCCTAATGAATTTAAAAGAAAATGTATAGCAAGCAACTCAATAATAACAAATCAGGGTTCGCCTAAATGCCTTCTAATACAATCAGTGCTGCATATGGAAGAGCTACAGAAAATTACGGTGTTGGCCTCAGTATCCAGGCCTGGTTAGAACAACAAGGAATAGACTTGAAAACTAAACTACAACCCAGTAGCAACATATTTTTCTTCCTTTCCCAATGCTGTTATACAGTGATAAATCCTGAAATCCGCACTCTATTTCCACTCAGCCAAAAATCCCAATAGCATCAACAGTATGTTTATAATGAGACCCAATTAGAAACAAACAAAAGCAGAGTAATTCAAATATGAGGCCTCTAGCAGTACTTAGTCAGCTTTCACTTCCAACACACTCATCTGAGAATGCAGGAGCATACTGTCAATTATCACATCAACATTTACGACATATTTAAAAATATGGTGTGTAAAACCTATACACTGCAACATGTTATGAAATAATATTTATTCTAGTTTTATCCTGCAATCCAGTAGTTTCTTAGCATTTGCTCTTACGTGCTGACAGGTATGAAAAAGCACTATATTTGCATCTTATTACAGACTTTCCACTGGTATTTGTCTGTTAAATAACTTCATCCTTTATCAACAAGTCTTGGAAACCCATATAAAGCAAAATACAGTAAGGGGAAGCTGCAGCTTGTTTGGTTTGCCACACTCCAGCCATTTCAAAAGCAAAATGTAGATGTGAGCTGTGGCAATTTGCTACGCAGGAGTGTTGCAACGATGCAAAAGCAAGCAGCTCAAACAGTGCCCGGACCAATACATTCCTTACCATAACCACCGAGGGATGAGCAGGGTGTGCTGGAAGGTCTGAATCCAGTTCCTCCATTCCTTCTGAGAGCCCCTCCACTTCTGTCACTGTCAGCAGCATGGTGGCATGTTTTGCTTTCATCGTCAGCATCTTGCACTTCGAATTCAAAGAAGCGATTTGCTCCTGATATCCCTTGATCTTCTGAGCCAGCTCCTGAGGAAACATATTTATTTTTTTTTTTTTCCGTAATGCAGAGGCAGCCAATAACGGCCACGGGTCCTGCAGCTTTTCGGCTTCCGTGGCAAAGGCAAGCTCTCCCCGCTCCGAGCCCAGCCAATAACATGACAGGGCTGCCTCTCAGCAGCCCCGCATGAGCCGCCGCGCCAGCTGACGAGCAGGATGTTGACAGTGGAGGGAACGAGTCAGGCTGCGTCTGGCTGCACAGCTAAACCGCAGAGCGCAGAGCTTTGAAGCGAAAGCCGAAAAGTGCCGCGGAAGGCTCTGCGTGCACGATAACTGCAGAAGAGAGAGAGGAACCCCTCGCGCTTGCGTCCAGCCTGAACCTGACACAAAGTCTATAAGCTTCAGGCTACAGCAAAGGGGAACGTCTCTCCTTCTTCCTGTCCTATTTTTTCCTCCTCTGTTCTATTTCCATTTATTCAAGGAAGATGAAGTTCCTCCGCATAGTGCATGCCATGGAAATGAGGTCATGTGGTAACCACAACTGCAAAAAATGCCCCATTCAGCTCTCACCAGAAAGAGTGAATTGTTTAGACAATAACTCACGGGGTCTAACAAGATCAAATGTGATATGAAAAATCAGTCCCATAATAAGATTAAATGCAGACTGGATCACTTTTTGCCAGTGTTTGGATAAGCTCTATTTTAATCTTGTATTGGGTTTGTGTAAATCTTCAGAATTAAAAGCTGAGCTGCAACACAGTACTAACCTTTGCCTAAAAAGAGCTGAGGAATCTGGCCTAAAGCAGAGTATATTTTAAAATATTGGTTTTTATGGCTATGAAATGGTCTATCTGCATGGCCAAATATCATTATAAGTTTAAGTTTAGTCAGAGAGGCAAGATGGAAATGAATAGCCTTAGAAACTAACTTGTCTTTCAGCGTCCAGTTTCAAAAATTTCAATTAATAGACTTAAAATAAAAAATGGTGTAAAATTTTCACATTTCTGCCAAAGCTATTGTTCCTGTCTCCCTAGAGGCTCAGTAACATGATAGAATTTTCATCTATATAGTGAAAACATTTGTATAAGCTTGTCTGCTAAATCAGTGGTTATTCATTCAAATATATATTTCTGCTTTATTTTTATATCTGCTTTTATTTCTTCAAAAAACACAAGTTTTCACAGAAAAATAGCAACAGAAGTTGCAAGGTCTAGTAGGTATAATAGTTAAATAATTACAATATCTTTTAAAAAGTAAATAAGATTACCGCTCCATGCTGGTAAAATTAAAAGATTTTTTTGTTTGTAGAGCATTTTCAGGGAACCACTTCCTCAAAATCAGAACTGTCATAGTGAGAAACACAGAGTTAGAAACAGAAGCAGCATAAAGATTGAGGATGACGCTTTACTGACTGGGTTTCAATGGTACCTGGTCACTCTCTGTCACGTTAGCAACAAAAGGCTTACCTTGGTCACTAGGCAAAGTCTTGAGTATAAAACATCAACTAGATCAATCGAAAACCAAACTGCAATCAGATCAAGCAATAGCAGCCGGAATCGTTATCTGCTCTGCTTGGCAAGTACCAGACATTCACTAACGTTCAATGAATGACATCTCTGGGGCTGTGTGGGAAATTATTGTCATTCAACATACTCACTAAACTCCATCAATATTACTGAGATGCAATAACATTTATGGCATTAATGTCCAATGTCCTGAGTATCTGACATAGCCCTCTCCACTGAAAACAAAGAAAAGGAAAAGGAGGCAAAAAAGTGATTGTGAAAAAAATAAAGCAACTTATAATAGCAATGTCCTATGAGATACTATTACCCATCAAAGTAATTCACAAGTGTGGAGATACTTGCCCACATTCTTATCTGTAAGTCTGAAGAAACATGGTTCGGTAAACATAGTTTTAGAGTGTAACTAGTTACATACATACGTAGTAATACAAGCTTCCTACAAATCAGGGTGTACTTTCCTTCTATTTTCTTCCTCATATTTTAAGTCTAAATATATCTACTACAAATGTCCCTTTAAGGTCTTGTTCATGCAGGCTTCAACAGGGAATCTGGTAACTGATGTTTTCTTAAATTAATAACATACGTAACAAGCATCTTGACAGACTTGCCTTTTGAAGTAGTAAATAATACAGGGTTCAATATATCCCCTTTATGCTATGCTTTTACACAGGTATTTAGCAGAAAAAGTATGAGCCAAAAACATACACCTCTCAGCCTTTTAAAACTCCTTACCCCTAAACATGGAAAGCTCATGGTATGAAACCTGTACGCTCTGGTTGATCCCAACATGTGCAATAGCGTAAAGCTGCTGTCTTCCTACAGATGTTTAGAAGGACTCCTAGGTACCGAACTTGTTCAAAAGCAGATGAAACTGCAAGCTGCCCCATTTTTAATTCCTTCCTCCAGCAATATTACCCTGTATTGCTGAAGTCACTCCTGCATTTGCTGTTCCAGAACATTTGAATAAGGTATAGTAGCATTTTTAATTCGATACTAAAAGGCCAGAATCGCTTGTTTAAGCAAACTGCTCTGCATTTATAATAAGCAACTTTTGTAATAACTGTACAGAAAATGAGCAATGCATATAACATTAAGTTATATTACATAATAGCACAGGCAGCTATTAATTCAAAGGTAAAGAAATGGTGCCATCTGGTGCCAAAAGTGACACACAGACTTCAGTAGTGCATCTTCTATCCCAAGAAATACACAACAGACAGAAGGGAAAAGAGACTCAGGAGCTCCCATGCCAGTAAAGCGAGAAGGCTGCACAGAGACTATATGGAGTCATTTGAGGGCTGAAGACCAATAAGTTTGAGGTCAAGGCCTGTGTAACTCCACAGGACAAAACTCTTCCCAACAATGACTTTAAAAGGAGCCTTTGGACTGAACATCGCAGTTTTCCTCCAAATCTACTGTGGTTTTCATGTGATTCAAGTCCCTTGGTGTTCTTTTACAGAATGTTACTGGGATGGAAATGAGTAAGAAGTTTAGGACATATATATGTATATATATATAAGGATCACTGAACCAGCAGTGATCACCTGACTAACTGCTCAGCATTGAATTCTGGGACACTCCTCAGAAAAGTACCTATGTTAACTGTCCCTTAATTATGCAATGCTTCTGCTTGTCACAATGTTTCCTGGAGATTAGGACACATCTAACTAAATAAACACGCGATACTCCACACTGTACCAATAGCATGAGTTTCCTATCTGGTATTAAGTCGTATTTCCTCAACTAGCCTTAAGCAAGTCTGACAAGCTACTCAGCTAATTTATGACTATTGCTTATGAAAAGTTTTTTGGGTCAGTGAGATGCCACTGAGCCCATGTTGTTGCCTTTTTGCTCTCCTACCTCATGACGTGAAATCTGGACCTGGAGCTCCTGGATGTTGCCAGTTGCAATTGGTTTGTCTTGGATCTCACGATGGGCGCTCTCTATCATTTGCTGTAAATGTTTCATTTCTTGCTCATATTGCTCATACTGAACCACTGCTTCCTAGAGAAGGGGGGGAAAAAGTAATAAAAAGTTGAGTGTCTCCATGAAAACAAATATTTACTTAGTCCAGGCACTACTGATCTCCCTTCTGAAGTAGAGCAAACTTACATCTATTTGGCACTCACATCTGGATAAGCAAAGTAGGAACATAGTCAGGAAAAAGTCCATTCCGAAATATTGTGAACTGCAATGAATTCAATGGCTTCATTTTTTTAACTATTTCCAAAAAAACAGTTCACATAATACGATGTTTTCAATAGCCAATATAAGGAGCTACAACTTCTGCTTCCAACAAGTATCTGCACCAAACACATCCACCAAGAGACAGCATTTCCTAGTCTCATGGTTTTACCATAAAGCATTTTCATCTGCTTTTTAACTTCAAGTCTCCACTTGTGAAGTGGAAAGACTATATGAGAAAGTTAGATTTTACAGGAAGTACAACTGGGAGAGGATTATAAAGATTGATTCAGGCCATTATCCTACCAGTGTGGTATCAGGACTTTCTATCACAGATTCACCAGCAGTTTGCCGAACCTGTTTTTAAAACTTTTCAGTGTGACATTGTATTCTTCCTTGTACTTAAGTATCAGTAAGTATCCTCAATGATCAAAATCTAGATGTTATCTAACTTGCAGCTCAGTAGTTGCACCCTAGCTCATTATGTATTTTTCACTAAATAGCGGGAAAGAAAAGCTTATTCTCTTCTTCTTTGTAAATATCTTTAACATGTTTAGGTACAAATTCAAACAATCAAACAAAATCTAGTTTTCTTGTATCGAGCAAAAGCTGTTTAATGACTCCAAAATCAGAAAGCAAATATATATAAATTTTAAATAAAGAGAAAAGCAATTCATTATTTTTCTCCTAGAAAGCTACTTAATTAACTCAATAGTTTTTATGCAGCCATTACAAGCTGTTGATGTTAAAATGAGATATTAATTTAATTAACTGATTACACATGTTTATAAAATTAACCTGCCTGCAATTGTGTATTAGCCATTTGTCTAGTTAATCCTACCAGCACTACAAAAACCAAAGCAAGATTAAGGAGAGAACAGAGATGAAAGTCTGATGAGTAAATCAACAATTAACACGATCATGAATGTCAAAACCCGCCAAAACATGGAGTCACAAATGACTAAAACT
Organism: Larus michahellis; assembly: GCF_964199755.1. Taxonomy (NCBI): domain Eukaryota; kingdom Metazoa; phylum Chordata; class Aves; order Charadriiformes; family Laridae; genus Larus; species Larus michahellis. The sequence continues at coordinate 61,807,668 of NC_133898.1, forward strand.
TAGTGGGGAGCTTCCTAGTGGTACCGCAGGGAAAAGGGGAATGCAGAGAGAGACAAAATTCTCTCTTTTCATCCCCATTTGTATGGCACGGCTCAAGTTAGAGTAATTAATTCACGGGACGGAGGGGCACTTGCCTGCATGATGTTGCACTGCTGAATGGCCGTGTGCTGCAGGCGGCTGGCCTCCTCCTGGAGCCGCAGAGCGCTGCGGCACATCGGCAGGCTGGCCACCGCCTCTTCAGGAATCCTCAGGGCGCTCTGACAGACTTGCACCGCGTGAACTTTTGGCTTCAGTGACTCCATTTCAGACAACAGATGCTAGAAACAAAGTCGGCGCCACAATAAGCCAGTTTTGCAGAACGCCCACAGCATTTCACACAGCAAAAGAAAAATAACAATGAGTTCAAGCACTAAAACAAACAAATTTGATTATCTGTTTTCTGCATTGTATATAATCAGGATGTACTTTATCTGGAGTCGCTCATTCTGAAATCAGCATTCTTTTAAATACTAGTTAAGCAAAAAGCCCATGCAATCGGGATGAAAATAACTTACGAAAAATCACAGTAGTACCTATTTCTAAGTGTCTAATAACAAAAATATCTCTGTTAACATATTTGAAAAAAAAAATCTTTATAAAATCCACAAATCAAAGCAGCATACGTATCGAAGCAGCAGTCGTTTATGTATATGCATATTTTAATGTTAAAATCCGAGTGGAACTCTCTGCTAAGACACAGAAGCACATTTTCAAAGAGGCAAATGATTCCCGTTCTGTTCACAGCCTTCCTTTGAAAACACAAACCATGTCTGAAAATGTTGCTTAAAATTGAAAAGGCAACCAAACAGAAAGAAACAGCTACACAGAGGTCTTCTCCGTTGAATAATCACGCGAATGCCTTTGTTAATAGTCTATTCTGTTCACAATGTCCAATGTTCAAGCTGCCTGTTGGCATGCATGAGAAGGGTCTAGGTGCAATGACTGGAGAATAGATTTGATCAGCATTCTTTTTATCTTCGTTGGGGAGTTTAATGTATTCACAGACAGAAAAAGAAAACCAATTAAAAAAAAAAAGAAAGGAAAAGGCAAAGTTGATGAAAAGGGCTTTAGCACATTAGAAAAAGATTTTAAGTTCAATAGATGTAAATCAGCTAGCCAATGTATGTCGCAAACAGTCATCTCCCTTCTCCTATACCATATGGAGAAAGATAGCTAAGTGGGTCTGGAGTGCATCCTGATGAGAGGATTGTCGTTTGCTCTTTATTTCTGTGCCTTCATGACGTATGGTGGATAACCTAACCAGAGATTTGGTATAATGACCTATTCCTCAAACATCACCAGGGAGGCCTCTCCTCTGGCGGGCCCCATACTGCTGGCTAAGGGTTTCTATATTGTGCAACCAGCACCCAGAGGTACCCTGGGGGCTGCATGCCAGCCAGGCACTCCCCAACACCCCCTCTCTGGTCTGATGAAACAGGTGGGCAGGTGCCACAGCCCCTTTCTGTACAAAAGAAAGCCGTACAGTGAGACCTGCTAGAGCCAGGACAAAGAATACAGTGTAAACTCCATCTTCCTTGACTCTTACATTGGGTGATGTATTTCACTTACACTCTTCAAAGCCATATTCTGAAATTTGGCTGCAAGTCCCTAGAATAAAGACTGCATATTTTAACCAAAAGGGAAAGCTCTGCAAATTTACCTTCCATCCATATCTTTTTCTGCAGATTTTAATCCTAAAGTGGATCTGTTGACATTTAGTTTTTGCTGGCAGACTAGGACAGTTAAATCTCTATATTAGCTTGCAGAAAGAAATATTTCTTAAGCAACTTAGACAGCTATAACTTCGGCTATTTTTCTTGTCATGAGACTGAGACCAAAAGTAACAAATTGAAAAAGTCTATAGTAGGGCAAGTGCAATACAGAAAACAGCAATATCTTCTGGAGGTAATTCAACTAAACATACAAAAATGTAACTGGGCTTAAGGAAAACTGAATTTTCTCTTAGCTTTCCAGTTGATTACTGGGGAAGCTAGCAACACACTATCCCATTGTATCTCTTTCTGTAAAATAGTGATAACAATCCAGACTTCCTTTTGAAGTACTTTAAGAACCTGTTGATGAAAAGCACTGGATAAGAACTGAGCTTTATTATTGTTAGTGTAAGAAAGGCAGGTATTGCTTTTGCAGAGGAGAAAAGCCGTTTCCATCACAGGTGACATGATAAGGGAATGACTAAGACAAAGAGGCTCCAGCAAAGGCTTGTAGAACATCTCTTATCACACAGACAAAAGGACAAACTGATTCCTACTGGATTAGTGTCTAGGAGGGTAGTCAAACATTTAACCAGGGCTAATGACATTGAGCAATCTTTTACCAAAAAATCTTTTACCAAAAGAAATAAACTAGTCAGATAATCCCTTTAGGTGTAGCATAAAGAGAAGTAAACAGAGGCAGGACATGCGGGAAGAATTTTAGGCGCCTCGGACAGACTGTGAACCCTGGAGTACCTAACCAATGGGAAACAGGGGAGGGAAAAATTCGGCCGGGATTAGGGAATAAAAAGGTGTGTTTCAAGAACTGGAAGGGTGCCTACTTGCTAGGTCACCAGCTCTTGCAAGAAAGTGAATAAAAATGTGCTTCACAGAGGGTTCTGCCTGAGCCTATTTCATTCGGACCGGAACTTATTTCTCACATTAGTAATATGGATTAAACTTGGATTGGAGTCACGTTTCTCAGAATTGCATCAACCTAAGAACAGACTCATCAAGGATTATACTTCAACCATTCCCTTTGAGTGAATGATTTTTCCCATTCCCTTGGCAGTAATTTGGGGCTAGACTCTGTAACAACGACCCACCTAAGAAACACCACAATCTATCTCACCAACATTCATTATGCTTTGTGTAAGCTCACACTACTCAAGTGCTAACTTTGAGATCCTGGACTTTTACCTGTCTGTGAGAAAGTTGCTCTTTCAAGCTCAAATGCCCAAGCTCTGGAGAGGTCAGCGTGGCTTGGGCTTGCTCCAGAGCAGCCTGCAGGGCTTTCAGCTCAACTTCAAATTTCCTCATGTCCTGTAACATAACACATTTGATTCAGGGATAAAGAGAAAAAAAAAAAAGAAGAAAAGAAAAAAAGTCACTATAAATATATCTGTCTGGATTTGGTAGCTATGTCCCTTATATACAGTGCCAAAACTAATTCATAGTTTTAACAATGAATTTTAAATGTTAAAAATATTGGATAAAAATACCAGTCATATGGCAGTCTAGAAAAAGAGGTCTCAAAGGCAGAGTTATTATTTTAAGTACTTCCTCAATCTCAAACACAGTATGTACTTTATAAAGCTAATTTCATAAAGTTCAAGGCCTAGAAAGAATCTCAAGATGTCCTCTAGTCACGTTCCTCTAATAAGACAGGACATAACTGTCTTATCTTTACAGACTGTTCTTAAAGACCACTAGCAGTAGAGTCCCAGTTATCTCTACAGACAACATATTCCAGTGTTTCAGTACTCTTTTTTTTTTGTAGAAAGTTTTTTTCTGATGGTCTGACATGAAGTTGCCTTTTGTTGCAATTTCGATCCTGTACTTGCTACTCCATTAACAACAGACATGAAGAACAAATTATTTTTATTCTCTCTGAATACATCATATGTTAGGATAATCCTTTATCATGCATCTTTTCTACAAATTTATACACATATGACAATCATCACTATCCTTTGTTCTTTCTCCAGCTGGTCCATTTTTTCCTTCAAGTACAAAACTGGACGTATCTGAAGCCTTGCTGGCAACCAATAGGTAGAACAAAAGGACTACTTCACATACCTTACAATTATATACTTAATTTTCTGCATGGTGTTTGGGTTTTTCACAACGATGTGACATTGTTCACTCATTTTGACACTATGCACATTATTAGACTTAAGACATTTCAATAGGCTGTGTTAAGGCAGTAATTCCTAATTCAGAAACACACATGCCTGGTTCTTCCAGTCTAGACATAACAATTTGTCCCTGTCAAATAGCAGCATAAGCTTTTTTCAGGTAGTTCCTGTAGATATGGTGCTGTCTAAGCATCCCAAAAGCCATGATCTCTAAACCACCAACTCATTAATGAAAATATTGAATCAAACCAGATCCAAGGGAGAACCCTGCAAAATCCTACTTAATGTATCCTTCCTTTTGGGCTCTGAACCGTTGATAAGTACACACCAGGTAAGTTTTCTAGCCAGCTTTACACCTACCTATTACCTATAAATGTTGTGAAATAAGAGTCGAATGTGGAGGACTGTTTTTAACCTTAGCTGCAATTGTCCTAACAATTAGTGATAGCCTAGTCTCTCAGTTGCCTTTAGGTATTTTCCTATTTAGTACTGTGTAACTGTAGTAGGTGACAGCAGAAGAACCCCTATAAATATATGAATTATACCATTCCAATATCCATTTTTTCCTGAAATATTGTATCAATTTAAAAAAAAAAAAGTTAAAATTTCTTGCCCTGAAGGTAAGAGCAAGTAGAAAAGACTTCTGCTTCTGTGCTTTTCTCTGTGTCTTGCACCAGTTTACCAAGCATTGCGTAGGTGTAATGCATATTTACAGTAACCGTAAACCCATATGGAACAGCTGCACAGAAATGTCAAGGACATGAAAAAGCATTCATTCTTTTCATTGCAGTCCCTTGTAGAGGTAGGTCTTACATTATGGAACCCTGTGCTAACCTGAATTAATAGATAGTGGCCTTTAGATATCTTTTAAGAGAAAAATTAAGGAAATGGCACAGTGCACAGTGTAAGTGCCAACACAGACACTTTTCAAGTATCTAACCACAGGTGCTCAGTGCCATTTGAGACACACCATGATCCCCCATACATCTACCCAGAATGGGCAGATATGACAGGACCTGCAGGAATCTTGTCCCCATCTGGTACAGCACCTGAAGGCAGTATCTCAAACGGCGCAAGACATCTAGCTTTAGACAACACAGTCATACCCTTTATAGACCACAGATAATCTGTACTGCTAATAATCTCAGAAATATGATGCACACACCACCCTAGCTGTCAGCTAGCATTAGAAAAACTGCTTTCGTATACCTTGGCAGCATCTTGGAGATTTGGTAGCCGCACTTTAATAACTTGCTGTAATTCCTCTGTCCGCCGCCCCAGTTCCAGCACTTGCTGTGACATTCCTTCAGTAGAGTATACACTTGCCAGATACTCAATCCTCTCAGTCATGGCCTCAAGATCACTATGAATCTCTCCAGACTCATCAAGCATAGTCTAGACGGATATTTGAACAAATTGAATGCCAGAGTTGAGCTTCAGATTACACACATCTTTAAGTATATTCCTGTTCTGCAAACTCCTCAATTTGCAAACATCTGTAAGCATATGATTAAGTTCCACTAATTTCCTGTAAGGCTTTGGCAATATTCTTAATTCTGGGTGTATGCTGAAGTACTTCAGTTTATGCGGTCTGGGAAACAAAAGAGTAAGTCGAGAAGCTTCAGCAGCTGTGCTTACCAACACACTCATTTTAGTGTTTTGCTATACACACTTGCCTGTAAAAATATAAACCACAGGATCTATGGATAAGATTTGTTCTGGAAGCCTAATAGACCTAACAGGAAGCAGCAGAAAGCACTTGGGTCCAGTGTTATAGCAGGGCAGTAGTCATTAATGCTGCCTCAAAAATGGCTACCAAAGTGTTCAGTGGGATGGCATTGGTTAAGGCTGTATCCTCATCAACTTTTGAAGCAGGGAAAAAGCCATGGCAAAACCAAACTAGAAATGCTAACTCCCAGCTGTCCTCAGGGTAAGTTGCCTGGAGGTTCCTCTTCAGAATAAGGAAGTGCGACATACTACACTGCTCCAGTGTAAGTGAATGCAGCTGACAATTAACTAACATATATACAAAAACCGTAATAGTCTTATTTTGGCATTAGGAGACACGATCATCTTACGATATGTTGGTTTTTTTTCATGTGGTCATGTAAAAGTGTGCAATCCTGAACCTTATCAAACTGCTCCGCTGATTCCACACTTACACATTCCACGCACAGACACACAGAGAACAAATTGCACTGTCACAAGGACAGCAAAACACTCTGATGTGAGATGTTCAGGAAGGAACTGGAAGAAACTCATCCAATGGGTATCTGTCTGAGAACATTTGGGGTGAAACTCATCAGATGAGAACAAAGGCTATACCAATTTAGCATAAAGGAGAAAGAAAAAAAAACAAACAACAACAACAAAGCCTGAAAACTGTATTTGGTTAACTAAAGTTTTAGAGGAATACTAACTGCAATGAGGTATTCAGTGTGATAGAATGACAGTGTATAGATACACTGTTCAATCAAAAGCTGCTATGAAGCCAACGTACTTGAGTAAACATAGAGATCAACTTTGAATCACATAGTTTTATTCAACAATATATCTTAATTTCAGTCTTCAAAGCAATTGTCCAAAACAAATTAATAATCTTTAAGTCTTGGGGAACAGTCAAAGAAATCTAGCATTTTAAGACTTCCTCGAGAAAAGGAAGCAAAAAATTGTAGGAAATAAAACTTCACTGCTCAAAAAGTAACTTCTTTTATACACTGCCCTTTTAATTTCATAATCACCTGGTAGGCTTTAACCTGATCACGAAGCTGAGAGGAAGAATTCCACGTTATACTACCGTGCACTAGGATATTTGCTTTCTCGATCCATTTCAAAATGAACTCCAGCATCTCATTGTATTCTTCCAAGTGTGAAGCAGCCTGGATATAGAAGAAAAATCCATTTAACCCTAAGATGTAATTCTGCACAGTTCTTAGAGAATGATAAAACTACTTTCATTTCATTTACTGTTTTTAACTTGGGGGTCGTTTTAACAACTTTACGTTACTGTTGAATATAATTTAATTACTTCCGTATTTATGGAGTTAAAATAGGTCTGCTTCCAGTAACAAGTGTATTTATTTCAGGCACTACCAGAATGTAGGTCACACTGGGAGAGTGCACCGATGCTCAAATATATCCCTAGAGGGTACACTTCCTGCACATATTCAGCCTCACACATAAGTTCCAAAATACCTTCTTGCTCAGTTTGTCACTCACTGCAAGCCTCTTTTATGTCATTTCTTATTTTCCTTTGTCTCCTTTCACATCATCCCCAGAATCACCTTTGTTTAAAATCTGCTTTGTCCACTCAGCCTGTCATATTTCCAAAAAAATAAACATTGCACTTATTTCAAAACAGAGGACAAAATCTCTGCTTTCTGATTAATCCAATTTCTATTTAGCAAAGTACTCTTCAGTTACAATTTTCTTCTCACTTAGCCAGAATAATTTCACTGATTTTCATGCATTTGTGCTGTATGAAGGACAGATGACAGAACTGTATTTGCATGGAGTTTGCCTTACCTATCTTTTTTTATAACAGGAGGTAGATTTCTTGGTGCTGAACAAAAATATCCTAATAGTTAAATCCCTTCACTGAGTACTTTTGACCAAACTCTTACTTTGATAGCAATTTTCTATCTCTTTTTAAAAACAATATTATAGAGGAAACTGAAAATAATATAATGAAATAGTTATCTTTTTCAAGCCTTTCAGAAGCTTCCTTATGCATGCAGAAAAGAGAACTCATAATTTATCAGGGTATTGATGACAGAACCAGAGAAAATCCATTTCTTTGCTTTTAGCTAGACTCTTTTTGTATAACAACAATTAGCAAAAAAAAAAAAAAAAAAACACATAAGAAAGAGTTTCAGGGACTTTGAACCACAGGGGAAGCATCTTTACGAATGCTGAAGTCTTGCACAAACATTATGCATTATCAGGGCCATTGTATCTAAGCTTTTGTATTTAATCTACAAATTATATTCACTCTCTATAGATTGTGACTAGAGCAAACAATTTTTTTGTGTGTGTTAATGCTGCAAATATAGGTAAAAGTGGTAAGACAGAGGACCTGAAAAGTGCAATGAGACAGTATTTGCTGCCATGCTACTGTTTGTGGGAACGTCTATAATCTTTTCAAGGCACCAGAGGAACCAACCAGCAGATGATTCATGGAAGAGGATGTTAAAGCAGCATCCCAGAATTATTCCATCCTCCTGACCTGACCCATCTGTGACTCTCTTCAGGGTGTGATGCAAGCCCTGACTAATAACAGGCAGATGCTCCAAGGAATGCCCCTTTTTGCGTAACTCCAGGAAAAATAAATGATAAGATTGCATGGTCCTTCTGTTTCTGACAGGAAACAGCAGAAAGGATTTGAGACTATACCTGACTGAGCTTGGCTGCTCTGTACTCAGCCTGCTGTATAGTCTGTTGGTGCAATGCAGTGAGTTTCCCTATCCTGCTAGCCAGCTGCTTAGCCAGTGATCCGTTCTGCTCTGCAAAGTCCTGGACCGATGCATCTAATTCCAACAGCTTTATATTGCAGCTGTCCAACTCTTCACCAAGGATCTAGAAAGAAAAACAAGAAAATCAGTGATCCAGGAAGTATTAGTTTTCTGGTTGATTATTTCTAGTGCACCTTGCAACTTTTTTACCCTGTCCAAAGTCTCCATAGTTTGTTCCATTTTTATTCTGGCTGGGAACCAACAATGCCTGTCAAAGCAGGAAGGCAGAACAGCAGGATGTTTGGTCATCTCTGAAATGTGTGCCGTTACTTTTTTTTCCTCAGACTTCCTGGCTGCAATGGATAACCATTTTCCCTACCATAGCAAAAGACTGAGTCACTTCAGAGTGATATTAACTGCTCCTGGCCATCATTCTGTGTTTGTTTTTGAAATTAATAGTCAGCACACATTACTATGACAAGGATTTTTATATATTGGAAAGGGATTTTGTATTGTTGCTGTCTTAAAATATACCCTTACAAACTCAGAAATATGTAAAGAATATAATTAAAAAATCTCATTAGTCAACCCTTATATCTGTCCATTCTTCTGTTGAACTACACTGAAAAAAATGCATCATGCAGGTCTTCCCATATACAACGTTGGTATGAAGTGAACATCCCAATTCAGAAGAATTTATGGTGTAACCAAATAAGAGAAGCCTTGCCTTACCTTTTGTTCAAGTTTAGCTTGTGCTAAATCATTTGTTTTCTTTTTCAGTTTGGAAAGAATGGCATTTAGTTCATTTGCTATCCCCTGGATTTTCTGACCAAAATCTTGATTCAATGTTTTGATCTGCTGGGTTTCTCTTTCTTTGGTTTGAATCTGTCAACAACAAGAATTAAATTCAGTAACCAGAAATCTCTTCTCCTGAAAGGAAATTAACTTTCATTTAACTTTCTTTAATTTAAAGGAGGAAGGTAATGAAATTACTTGTCATTGTTTTAGTTGGGACAGAGTTAACTTTCTTACTAGCAGCTGGTATAGTGCTATGTTTTAGATTTGGGATGAAAGCGATGTTGATAGCGCACTGATGTTTTTGGTTATTGCTAAGCAGTCAAGGCCTTTTCTGCTCCTCACACCGCCCCATCAGCGAGCAGGCTGGGAGGGCACAAGAAGTTGGGAGGAAACACAGTCGGGACAGCTGACCCCAACTGACCAAAGGGATATTTCATGCCATATGACATCATGCTCAGTATATAAAGCTGCAGAAAGAAGAAGGAAGGGGGGGGACATTCGGAGCATGGCATTTGTCTTCACAGGTAACCATTATGCATGATGGAGCGCTGCTTTCCTGGAGATGGCTGAACACCTGCCTGCCGATGGGAAGCAGCGAATGAATTCCTTATTTTGCTTTGCTTGTGTGTGCAGCTTTTGCTCTACATATTAAATTATCTTTATCTCAACCCATGAGTTTTTTATCACTTCTACTCTTCTTATTCTCTGCCCCATCCCAACCAGGGAGAGCGAGCGAGCAGCTGCGTGGTCCTAGTTGCTGGGTGGGGTTAAACCATGACACTATGTTGTCATAATTTGATCACACTTGGTTAACCGTATTTCACTAAGTTATAAAGAAGGGCTAGAGCTGTAATGCATTTATCTAGAATGCTTTACCTGATCTTGTACATTTACAAGGGCCAGCCCAACTTCTGCTAAATGAAGAGAGAGTTCAGAAGGCAAAATGGTATAAAGCCCCAAGTACTTATTCTGTTGTTGTTCAGCCATTTTTTCAACAGCCTGACGATGAGTAGTTACTTCACCAAGGAGAGACTAATGACAGAAAAACAGTATTGTTAAGAACAATGGGAAAAAATACGTCTGTGTAAGCTTAGCAAATGCAGGCATTACATGCAGCTTTCAAAAGGGTAAATTACTTCCAAATTTTTAAATGGTTCATTAAAAGAATCGTATCTTGGGATTCCCTGGATTCTCATTTATGACTCTGTCCAGTCCTCTGTTCCTGTGTGACCACACGTATATAAAACATGTCAATTTTTCAGCACCTCCAGTAAAACAAGATTATTTCATTTTGTTGCTTCCCTCCCTGTCCCAAGCTGCTGAGACAGAAAAGAAATTTCACATTCTGTCCATTCACATTCTATATTTCCCCCATATTTTACGAGAGGAGAAAAATTAATAAACAATATCCTAGTATGTAAAATTGCATCAATGCAAATACTTAAATACATCTTAAATATCTTTAAAATAAGGTGTTACAGCTCATCAGCTGCTTCATGCTTCATGAATTTGTCTAGTGGCTTACTCAAAACCTAATGAATATTGTCTAATTTGAATTCATGGTGTTTAACACTCACTAGCAGACTACAACAAAGATAAATACTGTAATTTAGATATTGACAAATTTGACATACCTGCAACTCCTGAAGTTGAGTATCCACTTCTACATCAGGACTTAATAAATATTCCTTTGTTTCCTGGATCCAGGACTTCACAACATTAATATCTGCTTCAACCTCCTCACGCTCCTTCAGCTCCTGTTTCACCATCTTCACACCTTTTTTCACTTTCTGTTGCATACTTCAGAAACAAGGAAACAATAACTATTTGTGAAGAACTGAGAAATGTCTAAAAACATTGTTTTGTCAAAAAATATTTAATAATAAAGATAATGATTGATAGCCCACATCCAGAGTAATAAAAAGTAGGGCAGCGTTGCAACAGACTACTGAAGCAACACATTTAAATTTCTCATGTTCATTCCTTTTAATTACCAGTTTTACGTACTTTGACATCAAGTGCACAATTATTTTGAAGAAATGCAAATGTTTACAATAGAAACACCTACATCTGAGCTCATAAACACAGACTGCCCTTATTGTCAGTGGAAGAGGCAGGCAATTCTAGGGCATGATTTAGGATGATTCATCATAATTCTAAAAGAAACTTCTAAAATGGGTCAGAATCTTAGACCTGTGTATTTCTCTCCACTAATTAGACAGCGAGAATTAACCAGTTCAGGTGCAGATATCTATGATCTAAAATAACTTGAGACAGATTCCACCGCTATTGATGGTATTTGCATTGGCAGAATACCTACGATAAGGCATGGATCAAATATCTGAACACCATTTTTGATCCAGGGACCTATTTCCACTAAGACAGAATTTTTGTATTTTCCTCAAGAACTTGGATCTCCTGTAAAAAATAGAATCTTTTTCAGGTGACAGCTCTCTGAAAGATTTACAGGACTACTTGTAGCTCTTAGGCACAGGACATGGGTCTTACTTTGATATTGCCATACTAGTTTTATGTCTGTATAACCTTTCATAGCTGAATCATGCTTTATTTACATGAGCATGAGATCATCACGGACCCTATTTCTTAGAAACCAATTCTAAGGGAAGACTGGAATTACAAAAGGGCTAATAGCTACACATTTTCTACAGGGAGTGCTATTCTACTGTAATCAGTTACGCATGCACACAATGAACTTTGCACAGGCTATGTGCAGGGTTTACAGTTTCATTCTCTGTCTCTCTCCCTCTTCCCGCTGTGGGGATCCAGTTAATGGCATCTTAGTGCAGTTATCAGGTGGATATGAGTCCTGGAACTTAGCCATAAAGCTTCCTGTTTTATACATGACAGGGAAACATTTTAGATTTAGATAAACATTCATATAACCACAGGGTGAAATTTTAAGATGTTTCTTTTGCATATGCACTGAATTCCCTTGTAAATTTCGTAGGCTATCTACTTTTGGCACCTAAGTGCTTCCAAGTAGGGAAATAAAGTGATAAACTAATCTAAACTTAGGATACAAAAAGATAAAAGGTCACTGTTAATGGTGAGATGCAATGGAAGTCTTTAAAATCAGTTATAACTTTAATGTAGTTTATACAGCTCTTACATAATTCACTATTATTATGCAATGCAAGAAGTATGTTTTCTAAAATGTATACTTTTGCTGATGGAAATAAAAAAGAATGGTAAAAATTTATTTCAAAATTAATTAAAGATAATTTAAAATTAAACTGATGCTTATTTTAAATACAACAACTAAGATTTATTTTAAGCACGGTAGCTGTTAATGATACAAAAAAATGATATGCGAACTCTTACTAATGAATCGTAAGGTACCATTTTTCTAGTGAATCTTTTAAAATACTGACTTACTTGTGACATCGATCTTGCATTGCTTTGATTTCTTGCATGACTGGTAGCTCCTCCTGAGACAGAGGCTTTATTTCCACATCCTGAAGCATGCTGACAGCGTGCTGTTTGAGCAGGCCCAAAGATGACAGCTGGGGCTCCACTTCCAGAAGGAAACTGCTGTGGTAATCCAGGAGTTCCAGAAGCTCTGTCTTAGTTGCCTTTTCCACTGAGCTTTCTGGTAAGCGACCTTGTAGCTGATCTATTTCTATGGTGGCTTTCTGAATCTATGGAAAGATGGGTAGCCTTAGCAATAATTAAATTAAAAAGAAGTTAATCCAACTGATACCAAAAGGTGCTAAACCCAATGCTGTACATTTAGATGCTGTAAAACAGTTGTAGTATAGGGCTTGTGCAGAAGTCTCTACAGAAGATGTAAATCTATGCTCTACTGTGCTAGATCCAGCTAGCTAGCCCTAGCTCTTCAAACTGGACTAGGACATGCTAAGGGACATCTTTGTCAAGTGGTGAGTGGTTCCTCATATTTTCTAGCACCTATTATCTTTATTTCCACAGGACCTAGAGCTCTACCCCAGGGCAGACCTGCCTTTGGCACAAATGATACATTTAACAAAAAGATTATCCCCATTCTCAGACAACCTGCAATCTTTCCATAAAATAATGGACAACGACAGATAAAGAGAGTCAGGTAGGATATGAGGAAAAGAAGGGACACAAATCTGTGAGCAGTGACTGGCAATAATATGACTGCATAAATTCAGAAATGGAAACTTCATACTCTATGGAAAAAAATAGAGGTTGACTTAATCTGGAATAGACCATCTGGGTAAGTTAAACATAGAGGAGAAGATTATGAAGAACCACCAGAAACCAAAACAGCTCTGTATTTACTATACTATGTATGCATATAGATGAACAGTGCAAGCCTTGGAGGTAGTCGTTCTAAACGTAGGTCTTCCATAGCTGTTTTCTAATATGACTTGAGAAAAATCATTGTTATTCCTGCTATTAGCTTTCTCTACCATAAGATGATTAATAAAGCAGTATAATGAGTGAAAAGCTACAAACAGTAAACAAAGGAGGATTTACCAAGACCAGAAGTTACCTTATCATTAAAGCCCTTCCATTCCTGCACTGCATCTTCCAAAATTTTCTCTTGTTCTTGGGCTACATTCCGGAGCCGTGTCCAGCGCTGCCAAACTGTTGTCATGGATCTACTTATAGTTGCCTTACTGGCATCATTGCTAACTTTTTCCAGCTCTGAAGCCTTTTGTTCTAGGGCTGTGATCTTCTCATGGAAAGAATTCACTACAGACACAAGAGTCTGAAAGAGCAAAAATAAGCACTGTTTTCCTCTTTTACAACACAACTTCTAACACTTCAACACACAAAGTGGCAGATTAGCCACTTTGATCCATTGCAGAAAAAGAGGAGCTACCATACGCTGAGTGAGGTTGTTAGGTCTCACTTTATTTTTCATATGCAATATATTAGCTATAGTTACTTGAAGGACCTGGTCTGAAATGCAACTCCCTGGAAGTAGCAGAAATCGGGTGTAATCAGATTTTCTCTTCCTTGCTAGCCCCTCAAAACAGATGGAAATGACTATTCAGGACCATTCTCATAGCAAAGACTGACTTCTGTTAGAGTCTAAAACTCAAAACAGCAATTCAGGTGTTTACGCATACATTTATGTCACGTTCATCTTTAATGGCATTTTAGATGTCCAAGGGTATCAGGATATTCTCATGAAGCTGGCAGACATGACTTTACTCTTAGGGGAGATTCCTGCCTTCAGAGACACAGCTGGAGACCAGGCAGAATGTCTGGAGTATCATTAACTGCTTATATTAAGGCAACTGATTAGCACCCCAAATACTAGAGGAGAAAGTAATTCTTTTAAGATACGTTTCTTTCTTTTAGACTAAACAGGAGTTAATATTAAACCCCAACCCCTCCTGTCCTAGTAAGACTATTTCACGTGATCCAAAGTAAATTAATATTTCTATTGATCTGAATTTCTTGTAGGGTACACAGTTTTGGGACTTATGCACCCAAGGCTTTCAGGAACCTCCTGGTTCCTTACAGTTCCCTACAGTCATAGGCACATAGACAGACATTAATCTAAAAAGTGATTAAAAATATCTGTCCTGGTCACTACACAAATAAAATCCACGTTCTTCCCAACACAAACACCCCTTGGTGTGCTATGACACAGTTAAGCATTACAGGAAAAGATTTAAAAACTCAAATTCAGGTTGCCACACATAGGGACCTATATAACATACATTTATTTTCACTCAAGGAAGAGTATTTCACATAATTTTCAGTACCTTACCTTATGTGTTAGCAATTTCTCTTCTGCTTCATGAGAAGAAGCAGCTTTAGCTACTGAAAATTCAGATAACTTTTTCTCAGCCTCATTCATCACTTCTATAACCTTCTGTCTTGCTGTCTGGTACTCCTGCCACTCAGAAGCACACCTTGAAAATACAGTTCCAGAAAGAACAATTTAATGCAATATAAACCCATTTGAAAATCGGAAATATTGTTGCACCTAGTTTTCAATATAACTGCTTAGTTTTGCTGTTACACTGTATTTTCCAAGAAAAAGAAAGGTTATTGGGACAGAGCATACGTAGAAGCATATGCTTCTGATTTTCAGCTGTGCCTTACAGACACAGCTTGGCATTTAATAGCCTTTGATTGACTTTTCCTCAGTGACTTCGTCTAGGTTATGTTTTAAACCCACCCAAACTTTTTGAATCCTGAACACTCAGGAATAATAAGTAACGTAGTTATGTTGGTCAAAAAGGTATTTCCTTTTAGTTCAAAATGTCTGCTTCAATTTAATTTCTTTCCGCATAGGTCTTATCCCAGGTGAAATAAAGGACAGTAATTTCCTACTCTTCTTGGTGCTGTTCCAAGCTTTATATAATTTGATCATAGCTTCCTCAGGATCACACATCTAGCCAGTCAGTGGCAGAAGAGAAAACAGAATCCAAGAGCTCTGAATCCCAGTATCCATTTCTCTCATCAGTAGCACAAACATTTCATAAAACTCCAATTAATTTTTTGATCTTTCATTGTCAACAAGGTGATCTTAAAATGAAAGAGGAAAAAAAAAAAAAATGATGCATATACCTTTGCAACTGCTCTTGCTGGGTTTTGGCTTCTTGCTTTGTCCCTTTGGCCTTTTCCTCCAATGCAGCTAGATCCTGCATCAGCTGCTCTCTTGCTGTGGCTTGGACAAAGGGCTCTATCTCAGACACAAGTCCCTGTAACTCCTTCAAATGATCACTGAACTGACTTTCTGTGCTGAAAAATTCAATGTGGTTCCTTAGGTTCTCCTCAGAGTTCTCAACATCAAGGCCATTTCTTGCTAACTGTAGAAATTCCTGAGCATCTTCAAGCCAGTCATTTGCTATCTGCATCACTTGGTAGTATCTTTGGCAGAGGCTATATAATTTATTCAAGGTAGCCTGAAATAAAAGGGAAAATTATACTGAGGATCACAGACATAAAATTCACAGCAACAACAAAAATATCCTCTGCTAAGAGTCTGGATTTTGACCATTCTTGCTTTCTTTTCCCTTTATTATATCTAAAATACAGGTCTGGAGAGACTACATGGAAGTAGTTTTGACTGAGTTTGCACTTCTACGTGCAGGTATAAATACATATTAAAGAAGCCTTTTCCTCCTTTCCCCCCAAGTCAACCATGGCAACAGGCCACAATCTAAGTCATTAAAAAAAACCCCAAACAACAGGAGTATGACAATCAATCTTCTCATAATTATTACAAACATCAAGCCACAGAGCCATATTTTTCAGCTTTGTGAGCAAGAAAGTAATGACATTTAGGGTGCACTAACCTGTCTCATGTGTATAGCTTCTTGAACTTCACCATCTAGTTCTGTCAGCTCAGCAAGAGTATTTTCCAGGTCAGCAGGTATCAGCTCCTTTGCTTTCATATATTTCTCTTTCTCTTTATTGCTCAGTGCATTCATTATTCTCAGGCTTGACTGCACTTCTTCCTGATGTATCTGAACCTTTCGGATTTCTTCTTGGATGCTTTGCAGTTTGATGTCCAAACTTAACGTTCCATTAAGTTCTGTTTTCACCCACCTCAACCAGTCAAGTGAGCGGCAGATTTCTGTCTGGAAGTCTATACTTTGCACAAGCCTGTTCTCGCAGTCCATCACGGTGTCACCAATGGCAGCATGCAAAGACTTTAGTTTCTCTTGCCAAGACTGCACTTGGTGATTTGCTGTCTCACATGCAGATGAGTCAAGCTGAGGAGAAAGGGCTTCTAGATGTTCAGTTATTCGCTTCAGAAGACTCCCTGAGTCTTGCAAGCTGCCCACCAGAGAATGGTATATTTTCAGCTTTTCTTCTATTGGGAGAGTTTCTTCATTTACCTTAATCTGCTCCTTCTTCACTGCCTGCAGTTGTGCCTCAAACTGCATACACATTTTCTCATGCTCCTGGCATGCTTCTATTGTGTCTTCCAACAGGTTGATTTTCTGTTCTATTTGCCTCTTCAATTTGTGATATAACGTGACAAGTTTTAACATCTCATCTGGTTGCCATGGCTGTCCAGTGCTTCGAAAGGCCTCCTTCTTCTGGTTTAGTTCATCCACTGCCCCACCAAGGCTCATCACTTCACCTAGAAGGTCTCTGTAGGCCTGCTGGAGTGACACAGCTTCTTTGGCTAAAACAGCAGCTGGAGCTTTGTCCATGTTAATAAACTGATCTTCTAGCTCAGTCAGAGCTTTACTTGTCAACTCAATCAGAGAGGCATACTCTTTTCTGGCATAAATTGCTTCTTGAACCTTATATAATTTTTCTTTTGCCAGAGCAGTGACAATATTGAACTGCTGAGGGAGAGTGTTAAGTTTTTCATCTAGATAAGAATGATCCACTTCATTAAGTGACGGTAGGATTTCTTGGCCATCTCTTTGCAGTGCAAGTAACAGATTTTCATATTCTGGAGATTGCTCAAGAATCTGTTGATATTTTGCCAACTGTGTGTATAGTTCAGAGTTACTATTCATTACATTGACTTCTGGGAACGTGACGATATCAGCTTGTTTTAGCCAATGGCAAGCTTTATCCAAGTCTTCTTTGAAATATTTCCTGGAAACTATATTTTTCTCTAGTTCTAACAATCTCTGGTTACACTTTTGTAAAACAGTGTCATACACATTCTGTAGTTCTTGAAGTTTACCTAACACTTCACTCTTTTCTTGTTCTGTTGCTTCTTTCATCAAATCCCTTCCTTGAGCCCACAACCCTGTGACTTCATTTTGATAGGCCTTCAGGTTAGCCTGGGCATTTTTACAAGTCCTAATCTGTTTGTTCACATCTTCTGGCAACAGACAAATGTGTTCTGGAAATATTACCTTCTTCTCATGCTGGTGAATTTGATTTGTAGCCTGAAAGACTGCCATAAGAAACTGTGTCTTTTCAGACAGTGCTTTATTCAGGTGTTTTCTCCTCTGGACAACCAGATCGCTGAGACACTCTACATGGTGCTGTGCATCAGAAAGTGCTTTCTGCAGCTCCTGCCTTTCATTGAGTCCTAGGTTGGTCATCACCCTGTCAGCATCCTTCACAAGCGTCTTCAGAACAAGCTGTTTGGCTTCAAGCTCACTGCAAATGGTAAGATGATCCATGAGAAGACTCTGAGCCAAATCTGGAGGAGGACTCTGTTTAAGAGCCTCTGAGATACTAGGCTGCTGCTCCTCTGCCCATTCCATTAGCTCCTGAAATTTGGAATGCACCAAACTGAGCTCTTCTAAAGTTGAAACAGAAACTTGAATTTTCCTTTTGACAAGGTCCTCTAGCTGAGTCCAGCGTTGCTCAAAATGACCAAATTGCTCCTTTACTAATTCTTTGTCATCAAGATTCAGATGTTCTATCATCTTCTGCTTCTGATCTTTCAAATCTTCCAGAGCAAATCTCCTTTCCTGTAGTGCCAGTGCCAATTTTTCCAAAGCTTCAAGGTGCACGTTTGTACTTTCAGCATCAGATCTGTTACCAAAATGGACAGGACAAACATTAATTATTAGATTCTATCTCAGAATAATTTTTAAAAGAGGTCAGGATGAATTATAAACCCACCATATACTGAAATCAATATGCTATGAATACCTACAGTTTTCACATTCTTTTGAAGGTACCAGTCTTGAGTATTAATTAATAAGTTTTTTATCGCTCTCCCTTTCACCTGCAATGTGGTCATCAGGCTGACCATACAAATTAACATGAATACTACAGAGGATACTGGTTATATTGTACATATGAACAACAACAACAACTACTGAGGTTGAAGTGAATCTTTTTCCATGACAGTCATAGCAGCAGTAATAGACTCTCACAATTTTACACACAGCTGGTGTATTTATGCTATACAAAGCAGCTGCAATTATTTAGCAGAAACGGCTAAACTTTACTATAATAGTCTAATAGATATAACACAATATCACAATGAAAAACACACATGAAACACAGTAAACACAAATGAAAGAGTTCAAACAAAATAGTCAAAATGCTTGAAATATCAGAAAATGCTATGCCCTGAGATGGGACATTTGCCTTAAAGACAAACACTGAAGATCTGTCTTCTCAAACTCTTTATTTCCATACCAGTAATCATCCTATAATTAATAAGGGAGGCCTGCTTTTAATTAAGCATGGATAAAAGGGATTTTTAGCGGGTCCAATTTAAAGACACTCTGTAAACAGCTCTTTCAGCATATACGCACTGTCAGGTTTGTGCATGCTACTATGTTTTTTTACCTAGCCAGGTTGTCCCACTCTTTTGTGAGCTTTTCCAAGAAAACTTCAACTACATTAATGCGATCATGATAATCCCCTGTCCTCTGCAGATCCTCCTCCCTCTGTATGAGCAAACTGTGTGCCTGAAGGCAGAGGTCCAGCCACTGGTTGCTCAGCTCTCCTATTTCCTTGTGTTCAGGTGATTCCTGTCCTTGGGTTAGTTTGTTCATCTTCTCAGTCACAGAGGTAAGAGCTGACTGCTTAGACTGCAACTTCTGACTGAACTCCTGAAAAAGATACAAGTCAAAACAAATACGGTGACACCTACTCAAAATTATAAGTTGGAATTTAAATAAAAACTCTGAAATAAATAAATAAATAAATTGTCTAAGGATTAATTATCTGCAGATGTAAATTGGAAGAAGTGCCTTCTCCCCTCCTCTAATCTTTCATCTCCTCATGTGAGGACAGGTTGTTTATAGGCACGAAAGCAAACCAGAGCAGTTTCCAAGGGCCAGTGACAAACTGAAATCACAATCGAGTCACACCTTGTTGTCCAAGCTTCCAGGTTAGCACAGCTCACACCGTACACTAAAACATGCAAGATGCTCTGGGCCTCATGAGAATTCATTTTATCAGTACTGTTGCTAGCTCATTTATTCCTTTTCCTTTTTCATTAGAAACTAAAAATAGGAAGCAGAGGCCATGAGTCAGTGAGCCCCCACATCCATATTTTGTTTTGTTCCTACTTCTATAATAGCAACCATTATCACTGTCATTATCGAAACAAAGCCAATGATTATCTAGGTATGATTGCCATTTGAGTTACCAAATTCCAGTAAATAAGAGTCCGTTTGCGCACACATTTCTTACCAAATAAGAAGTCACAGAGAACCCAAAAAGAGAACATACAATATACTAACAACTCAAAGTAACCAAATATTTTTTAACACTTACACACTGTTTCGGGTAAATATAATCTTTTCCCAAATTCTAGTTCCAATATCTGTAACTAAACAACCATGCCCAGCTCCAGCACTTTGCTGGGATGATGTGTTTTTACTGAGGGCTTGTAGGGGTTGTGGAGAAGAGATGCTACTGCCCAGTTCTGCCTCATTCCTCTTTGTGCCCGCTTCAAATGGAGCTAGGCATCTTCAACTATTAGGAAAAATTCTAGGAAAAAAATACACATCGTGCCACATCTGACAGTATATCAGGTGCCTGCCTTTCATAATAATCAAAAGTTCCTGTCTGAAACAGTGAAGAAATGCAGACTCCCGCTTCTTCCTGGACTCTTAATAATAGCTAGTGTAACAGCTTTCAGCACACATTGTACTGAGGTATCTCCAAGTGCTATTGACTCTGTTCAAACACTTGTGTAGAACAGACATGAAGAGGAAATGCTCTTTACTTTTCACCTAACTCCTATCATATCAGAAAAAGAATACAAGCAAAGTCTAGACCAAAACTGCAAAACCCAAACATTTAATCATTTATCAAAGAAATAATCTGTTCTCCTGTTTCTTCTTGTTACTTTACTGGTGTTTGTGATATGTGCAGGACGGTCATAGAAATTCTCTCATCTGTAAATGAATAAGAACAAGTGAAGATCTGAAGGCATTTGTCTCACTATTTTGGGTAAACTAAATTGGGTTGCTATCGTACTTATTCTGCAGGGGTTTTCAGAGTCCAGCAACACTGTATAGTTTCCTAGACTAATGTTGAAATAGATTTAAATAATTTAGAAGTATGGGAATCAAAGAACTTAGAAAGCACAAATTGCAGATCTTATCTTCAGGTCAGCAGTGATCAGCAATTAGCTGAAACCATGATAGCCTATTAAAAGTGAAGGCAAATCGGAACAGTAGGCTAAAAATTGTCTACTGTTAAAAAAATATACCCAGAAAAACATTAAAGTACAGGGTTTTGCTTCCTGTGTCACCCTGTAGCGTCAGTAAGGATACTCTCTTTCCTCTGCCTTTGCTCTTGCTTAGAACATATTAGCAATTCTATGCAATACATGCATATAACGTAAATTATAATATCAGCCACGGGATGAACTTCTTCCTTACCTATTGTTCTTAACCTTAAGTTTCCTTACCTTAACCTGGAGTACCATATTCTGGGCAATGTTTAGCTCCAACTCTGCCCGTCTCCTTTTCAAATTCTGTAGTTGTTGATCTGCATCCTGGAAATATATCCAGAGCTCAGCCTTCGTTTGTTTGATCTCTTCCCAACCTTGAGCCAAATACTGTGCGTGCATTATCTGTTGCTCAATCTAGAAAAAAAAGAAATGAAAAGGAGGAGGAATGCTTTAATGCAGCTATTTTTGGAGAATGGAGGATGAATACCATTCTTCCTCTGAGCACCATACTGTACTAATCAGACATTTCTGCACTAGATTCTGAAGGGGCTAATATTATCCACAAAAAGGGTCTTAACCTTCAAAAATCATAAAAATCAGACCTATCAAGGGAAAAAAAAAATAATTTCATTCATCCTCGAGAGAAGCAACTATATTTATGACTACGTGTATTTCAAAGCGTTCTCAGTCTTCTGTTAAAGCTTAAATTAACTGTATGATTTAGCCTATTGCATGCCAAGAGTACTGCTGGACTCTGCTCTACATGCCTCTGCAATGACCGAATAAAAGCTTAAACTAAACACTTTAATTTGCTTAGCTCGGTTATTTTGCCTACATGACTTTTGCAAAATGCCAGTAAGAAGAACGCTTACCGGATCTGAGCCCATCAATCACCTTAAACCAACCGTCACACAGCTTCTTTTGCTCCAAATACAGCAGTAGGGCGCCTTTAAGATTTAGACAGCCAGCTTAATGCATCTCAGCCACTGTACCGTCTGTGATTTCTTAAAAATGTTTCACTGCTTTACATATAAAAGGAGAATCTTATTCTGATGTTTGGGATACTTCACAGCTATACAATATTTGGATGGAAAATGCCATTTTTTTTTTTATGGATTACTTGGATTTGTACAATTTGCTTCTCTGGTATGGAATACTGTTACTGTATATATTAGATTTTTACTCTTGGTAGAATTAGTTTCAAAAATGTGTGTGTGTGTATATGAAACTAAAATTTTCATGTTTACGACAGGAATGCTCATAATGTTTCTTTTCTAATAACTCTTATGTTTATGATTTTATTTTCAAACCAATCATTAAGCTACTTAGAATTCAGGTACACTTCTATGAATTCATATGCCGAAACCAATCCACCCTGATTTATGAATGGAACAATCGTAATTCTATTATTATTATAAATAATATTTTAGTATATCCTAATAAGAACATTAGTCTACTGTTGAATAAAAGTAAAATATGTCTAAATTTAATAAAATCCAGAGAAGAATAGATTGAATTGTGTTTTATGGAAACAATAATTTGGATCAGGTTTTCTTCCACAGAATGTTGTTTGTGGAAGATTATTGTGGAAAAAAAGATTTAGCAATAATTGTCACGTGTCTTTGCGTCTTTGCATTACTACCAGGATAGCAATGTATGGATTTAATTTAAAAAAAACCAACAACAGCAACAACAAAAAAAGGTAGAAAAGAAAAACTATTTCTAAAAGAAATACTTAAGATGAAAGTAAAAAGACATTTGTTTAAACCGTTACCCAATATGACCTTTTTAAAAGAGGACAGATCAAGGCAGTTAAAGCTCTAAATAGGATTAAAAGCAGGTTATTGTGGTTATCTTGTACCGTTTGTTTTGTGTGCTGAATATCTGTTGCTGTACTCTTCACTGTGGCATCCGACAAATCACACATGGAGCACAGAAGATCCAAGTATGTATTGGCCTGCTCCTGCAGAGCCCGGAAATGTTTCACCTGAGGGAAGACAATTCTCAAATAAACTCTGAGAGTGTGGAAATAATATCTTATTTTATTACAATCATGTATTTTAGTATTTTTACTTTAGCTTATTATTTCCAAAAGATTAAATGTATACATACAGTATTTTATTAGGTAAGGCTGCTTTGTCATAATTATGGAAAAGAGTAACTCTGATTATCATCCACTTATCAAAGTGCTAAGTGGCATATGCATTACCTAATTTACTTTGTTATAAATAAAGCGTTAGATAGATACACACCGTTTCAACAAGGTGACTTATTTTCCCCAAGGTGAATGGGAAGCAGGGCTTTCTCTGATTATTAAAGTGTCACGTTGCCCATACCTATAAAATTCTCCAGCATCTGAGAGATCATAGAGAATCCAGCCCAGTCGCATAACATGCTTTCACAAACCTTCTGAAACCCTCCCAGTATCTACAATTGCCGAGATCAGACAACATGACGCTGTTGGGGGTTCTTGCTCTTGACATTGCCCGTAGGAGCAACCCTCTCCTTATGAAGAGTTTCCTCATCCCAAAAGAAAATGATGATATTAGTGTTGGCAGGGCAATAACATACCTCCTAGTGTCCCAGGGAGGAGGGGCGAATGACCACCTAACGCAGAGGGCCCAGTGGTGAGTCCTTGTGCGCAAAAAGTTGAACATGACAGCAGTGGGCCCTTGTGGCAACCCCAAATTACTGTATTAGCATCAATGCAGAAAGCAAACTGTGGGAAGCGATTATTCTCCTGTACTTACACGTGTCAGGCTGTCCCTGGTATATTTGTCCCAGTTTCTCTCTTCCCCCATAAAAGAGATATTGGCAGCCTGGTGCAAGCCCAGCAAAGGGCTGGGGGAGAGAATGGGGCTGTAGTCCCTGGCATTTGGGCAGTTCTGAAGGAACTGGATTTGTTCAGCCTGGAGAAGACAAGCTAATTGTGGTCTGACATTACTTAAAATGGTAGGGGTCAGGTAGGGGCAGTACAGAGAAGGCAAAGACAAGCTCTTTGCTGAGGTGAGCAGATAAAGGACTAGTGGGAAAAGTGACAAGTTGCAACTAGGAAATTTCTTCCTAGATATGAAGGAAACTATTTTTCACACTGAGGACAGTTAAGCACTGGAACAGGTCCCTAATCCTCAGGGATGGTCAGGGCCTTCAAAGCACCAAAGGGCTCTGCAACCTCAATCCCCCTCTCCCTGGGTTTGGCTGCCTCTGTTCAGGGACAGCCCTGACTTGGCCCAGCTGGGACCCAGCCAATGGAAAAGTATTCGGAAGCCTTCCCCCTTGCTCAAGAACTGCATGTAAGCTCAGGCCTTCATCCACCTATGGACCTCACCTGAGCTACACTATAGGTGCGTCTGTGCCTGGCTGATCCTCCTGGTTTGGTCTTGCCTTGCTGTCCTGACCTCCTGCCTCCATGTGGCACTGGCCTTGTCCCTGCAGACTTTTCTGGTGATCATCAGGTGGTGGCTGACACCAGGGGGACTCTGGTCTCCTCACCTGTGTGCCGCAGGTCTGCACGTCATTGGGAAGGTGCTGCCCTGCTGGCCCCACTGTCATCCCCTGCTCTCCCCACCCTTGCAGAGCTGCCATCTGTAGTATTTCAAAGTTTTTATTAAGCCACATGGCAGATGAGACAGCCCTGAACTCCAGCATTTTTAGTACCATACCAGTTTAATTTGAAAACAAGGTACAAATCCAATGTAAAATACATTAAGTTACTAAGAATAATCAAGAAGCAAAGAAAACATTCTTAATAGCTAACGTGGACCAGAGGCAGTTCTATGCTCTTAGGCTGAAAAATTGTTTTAAATGCCTGATAACAGACTCCGTGTCCATGGTACTATGAAACCGGGTCTCGTATAGGAATGTTAGTAGACAGATGGGCAATTGGACAAGCAGAAAGATGCAACCTCTCTGCTAAACACATCTGTGGAGTATCTGAGCAGGTTTATCTAATTAGACAACTCTTCCTTGGGTAATACATTTCTAAGCATTAAGCAGAGCTAGCAAAAACCCTGTGTGGTTTTTCACCTACTATTATTTTTTGCTCAAGGTATTTCTTTTGGAGCTGGGAATAAACAACGAGGCTACACAGCCCCCTGAGAAGGTCAGAGAGAGTATCTAATTTCTGTTAATATAAAGCTCTTCTCTGAACTCACCTTACTAAGGATAACTGAGCTTTTTCAAGTGCTGAAATTTTACCTGTTTAACTGCATCTGCCAGACTGAAAGGTGGCCAGGTAGTTGGCTTTAGCTCTGACTGCACTGTAGACAGCCAAGTCTGGCACTGTTGTAGGGTATCCTGATGATTAACGTGCTTCTGGAGTTCATGTTCCAAACTCTGGTACACCTAAAAGAAACATTTTGTAAGGTGCCTGTGTTTTCAAACAGCACTATTGGCTCTCTTCTCCCACCTTGAAAACTGCAGATAAAAGACAATTAACAACATTGTGGTTATTGTAGCCCTTGTACATAAAAGTACGAAGGGATGAAAGCTACCACCGCATCTTGCTAATTTGTGGAGAAGATGGACGATATCTAAGGCATGGCTTCTGGAAAGAAATAATAAAGATGCAAATGAAGAGCACTGTCTCTTATTTCCTTATTCTTGTTCAACATTTTGCCATTTATGTACCTACCTCTACAAATGTTACTGACTGTGAAAACTACTTTGGGGGCTTTTGTTTCATTCGGGGTTTTGTTTTTTTAGACTATGCTGGCTTGATCTCCTAATTGGATTAACAGAATGACCCAGCTAGCCCTTCTTAACTGTATATTCTGGTTTTACTGAGAGACAGTATTTCCTAGCACATAATTAAGACCCATTATGTACATATGCAAACTACTGACACTAAGAGTGCGATTTGCTCCCTAGATTTTGAAGTAGGAATAGTTCTAATTTCTTTGCTGCAGCTGCTCAGAAGCCAGTGTAAAATGAAGATTAAGGTAAGAACTGATAGGCAGCTAGTTTCACTGGCTGCAAGGCAACATTTGGATCACAAGAAATTCAACTATAGCACAGTAATGAAGAAGCACTACATTTGTAACCTGTAGGCTCAATTTAAATGGAAACAGTAGAAAGACTTTTACACCATTTAAAGAAGCAGTACTTAGAGAAATAATAATGCTTGTTATTCTTAAATGGCATAAAACCATTTCTGAAACAAGACTTACTCTTTGGGCTGTGCTACATATGGCAGAATAGCTGTCCTTTGTTCCCTGAAGATGGGTTTGTATGTTTTGCTTAAATTTTGCTTGAAGGTGTTCAGTGCATTGATTGATCAAGTAGTCGCCTTTACTCTTAAGGTTGTTCAAACGATCTTCAAATCCTGCAATTTCTTCCATGATAGCCTAAGAAAGAGGCAAAATACCTTTGAAGAAATATTTTAAACTTAACATGCTCTGCATCACAGCTTTTTAAACGAGCTGCTTCTTTTTTTCCTTTTTTTTTTCCTTTTTTTTTTCTTTTCTTCCTTAAACACACTTTGTCTTCACATTTGGAAAAAAAGTTTTCAGACATCATGTGTTGTTACAGTCAAGCTATTAGACTGTATACTTATTGTAAAATCTTCCTTTGTTGCATGCTCTCCAGGGCTCCACCCACTTCTCCTGTGCCTAGTAATGAGAACTACGTCTGATGCTGCATCATATTCCATAAGCTCTTTCGTTGTAGGCAGTTCTTTTGTTGACTTTGGTGCAGCCAAATTTCAAATTTTTATCTAAGGATGTTACTTAAAGAATAATACATTATTCACAATGAGTTAAAATATTTCAGTATTCGCCCTTGGAATCTCAGTTTCAGGCAGTGGTGGGGAGAGGTTGGATTTGACTTTCTTTTATCTTCTAGAAAGCAGCAGCTAATGATGTAGTGAATGATTATCATTAATTACAACCATAACAATAGCCACAACAAAGCTCTTGTGCAGATGCAGTCTCATCCAAGAAACAACAAGGTAGATTTGTTAACGGCATTAATGGCACTGATGCTTATTTACACACTTAGCAGTAAGAGGAATAAAACAGGTGAATGACAAATAACTAGAGCTCTGGAATGAGAGAGACAAACAAAGAAGAAAAATTCTGTTTTACCGGACAAAGGAAGTTTCCCCAATAGCAAACCCACCTTGTGGTTAGCTAGTTGCTGAGTGATTAATTCAAGATTGTTACTCTCCATGAGATCAGGGCTGACCAGCCTGCTGGACATATGTAATAACCATTTCTCCCCTTCTTGCAAATCACTATTGTAGTCCTCGTGTTCTTTTACTCTCACCTCTAAGGTTTCAACGTATGCCTGCGGGTCCACAATAACCAAAATTAAATATTCAGGTAATTACAATAACTGACAGTCCCCCCAAACCAAAAACAATCAAGAACTTGAAAGCATAGTAAGAGAGTTATCTTATAAATTTGTATTCCTGTGAGGGACTCTCACATGATTAGACTGTTAAGGAGGACATCAATGGACTTCCTTGTGTGAATAAACTGTCTGGTACAGAGCAGTATTTTCAGTTCAGGTGAAATATCATACTTTGAAGACTGAGGAAAACACTGAGGATCTCCTTACTTTAAGAAAAGGAACACCGTCAACTTGACATTAAGTAAACTTAGAAACAGTCAATGCATGCTCTTTGAGAAGCTGGACATGACCTACCAAATGTTATGGTTGGGTCCCTGCTGCTTACGGCCTTTCCACGTACTTATTGCCTGTGATTGTGGTAGGCAAATTAAGAACATGCGCACTGAGTTAAAACCTATTCATTCTTTTTAAGAAAGATTTTTCAGAAGTTTCTCTACGTTTAAGTCATCAACATTACATCTAATGCAACAGATGTCAGTTTTGTGGTACAAATCAGAGGAATGTCTGTAAATTGAAAATCAACTTTGAAAAACATAAAATAATCTGCTATTAGCGGATGAATTGGCAATTAAAGGGACTTAGGTCAAACACAAGTACTAACATGGTTTGCAGAGCTTATCCTTGTTAGGAGTACAACCTGTTAAAAGCTTTAGGTATAATCATACTTTAGGATGCACTTAGAAGTTTTAAATCTTTCAAAGTACTATAATACACATGTGGTCTAATGAATCAATGTTAATTAATAATGCCCTTGCTGAATTAAATTATATCCATCTTGCAGTTCATTTTCTACAGTGACTTCCATTCAACAACTAAACTAGATTAAACTGAGATCTAGCAGAAACAAGAGACAAAATGGTATAATCTAAGGGCATGTGTCCCTTCAAGAAATAATGTATTTAGAGATCTATTGAAAGCAATTAAGAAATAACAAAAGTACAAACTAGTCACTGATCTATTTCCCCTTAGTGCTATGAAGACTTCACCTGCCACACTCAAAATTAATTTCAGCTACTCTTGTTATTTAGGTAGAAGTTCTTTCCATATTCAGGAACCCTACACCAAATAACACCCACCCCACCTCCCGCCCCGCCCCCAAAAATCCAAACCAACCCAAAATAAAATTAAATCTAACTGTCTCATTGTACAGGGTGTGACATGACAGCATGAAAAAAATAGTCAACTTCTTAAAGAGGGGAAAAAATATAGCCAATTGAAAGAACCTAGAGTTTTCTCCCTGACTTTTTACCTTTGCTGTGCTGCAGAGTTCCTGGTAACTGCTCTGAAGGTCTTGAATGTTGTTCTTGAGAGTCACGTCATTCACCAGATCAAAAAGTGCTTCTCCCTTTTCAATCACTGATTTTATTGAAGGCTCATGGGACAGAACAGTCTGCTGTATGGACTATAATGCAAGCAAGAATTAAAAGATACATATTGCACTAACTTCCCTTTGATCTGAAAAAACACAGCCCTCTATCATGGTATATATGGTCCTTTCCAGATGAGATGAGCCTTGCTACCAGTACAGGACTATGTTTCTCACCCGTGCCCTGAGATAACTTTGCAGGCATCTAAGAGCAATTGCTCCTTTTGTGAGTGGCTAGTAGCACAGCTGATAATCTGGAGCTGGTGAAGGAGAGGGAGTTTATATGTGTCAACGGGCAAGTTCTAGGGATAAAACTTGCTCAGAGGAACAAATTCTGCAAATAAGTGGGAAAATATCACCAAAGCCATCCTCTTAATGAGACAGTACGCAGACAAATGCCTAAGACTGTACCCTCAGAAAGTTTGCAATCCGATCTGTTATGCCATTGTGCCACTGGCTCAGACAGCATGGCACGTGCCAGAATCTATCAAATGACAGTGAGGTACCAGGTCCCCAAACACGTAGAAAGCAAGCACACAGCTATGACGTATGACTTTGAGTACTGAAGCCAGAGAGGGGTAGTAGGCGGTTTCAGAGAGAAAGTCTTCATGCTGTGCAGCATTGCTCAGCAATAGCCAAAACATTGGTTTGTTAGCAACACTGTTTTAGCCACAAATGTAAAGCACACCACTATATGGGCTGCTGTGAGGAGAGTTAGCTCCATCCCAGCCAGACATCTTATGATACATCTGTAATCCTGGAGGGGGTATTTTGCAAAAACATCATTAAGAGAAGCAATGGGCTTTGTTGTCAATTTTTTCTACTCTTTTTTACAACTGGAAAACAACCCAATACATTTCATTAAAATCCTAACTAAAAAGCAGAGGAAGCCATAGCAGCTGACTGGCTTAGATGTCAGTTGAGCTGGGATGTTCAGATTTAACCAGAAAGCTGATTAAGCTAATGTAAACAGAGGCAATGTCTGCAGTGATGACAGACCAACTGAATTCTATCCTTGCTTAAATAGCAGTTAAATCCATTGGTATCCATGGAATTACTCATATATGTACTCATAAAAGAATTTTGCGCTATAACAGGAAATTTTCATATGTGGAAGCCTTGAAGGCTTCACATTTCAAATCCAGGTGCTCACTCTGGTTCATAGATGCAGGTATCATGCATCTTTTCACTTTGATGCTGATTTGGACATACAGATCAGAGTTATCTCATACATTATTGAGGAAACTTGAACACTTAAACAGACACCTGGATCAGAGGATTTACTGTGAGTCATTAGGTCAAAATCGATTTGACAGTACAATGATATAACCCTTTTTTACCTTGTATTTGGACAACTGGGCCTTCTTCTCATAAAGTTCGCTCTTTGGCTCGGCTGGAGCATGTAATATGGCTTGGTATTCCATGACCCACTGAGTCTGTGCCTTGTACTTGTCTGAGAACTCCTTTGCCAGCTGAAGGCATTTCTCTGAAGTCATGTGCTCTTTCCTGATGGAGCCAGCCAGCTCTTCAAGCTGTTCCACATGGTCCCCAATTTCTTTTCTTAACTGGCCAACTTCATTTTCTTCCATGTACTTTATAGCTCGCTCCCCCTTCTCACGGGCAGATTTCAGTAAACTATGGCCTATGTCCATGTCACTCAATAGCAACTGTGAAGGAAGTGTTGGTTAACAAAAAATGTATGCAAGTGTATGCCTTTTCCTTTTTTTTTTTTCTTTTCTTATTCATTGTAGTTCTATTATCAGTGAGAGGCTGACTAATTTTCTTTTTTTTTTTTTTAAATTTTGCTAAGGAATCAGAAGGAATTGCTAGGGAAATTGAATGTACTTTTCATTAGGAAATTGCAAAGATAAACGCAGAAACCGGGGGCTATCAGGAGAGGATTTGTACTCCAAATTCTGGAATAGATAAAAGTTTTCCCTTAGCATATTATGTTTAAGCTGCAGAACATCTGAAAAACTCATCTACAACTCTGAGATGAAACATGAGTTCTACTACTGAGTTATTTCAATGAGGAGAAATAGGAAGCACTTCTTGCCACAGTACATACTGGTATAAAATATACTTGACAGTTCGCCTTTTAAGGGGAATTTATTTTAAGTTTTAACATGAAAAAAAATACATACAAACATGTCTTATGGAAGGAGAGGATTATATTATTTAGGACTATTCATAACCTCAACAACCAAACTGTGATCTAACGTGTATATGACATGAGAACAGGAAGTTTATACTGGGTGGTCTTTATCCTGTTAGCTTCTCTGGGCAAGGTGAAGTCAGAACTTTAAGTAGGTGTTTGTTAAGATGCTTGTTAAAATATAGCCTCTTTTTGGTGGACAGAAACAAAAATTGCATTCAAGAAAGCTGTACCTCTAGTTTTTGCACTTTTTTCTCCATTGCTGTTTTGTCAACCACGTCAAACTTGGTGATCACGTTTCTGAAGTTCTTGTTGGTAGCTCCGTACCAATTTGTGTAAGCGCTAAAAGCCAATTCTGACTCCTCCATACAGCGTATTTCTTCTTCCAGAAACTTTATTTGCTCCTTCAAACAAACATGGAGGGTAAGGGGAGAAAATAAGAACCATCCAGATGTTTATCATTGCTATTGGCTAAAGATAGGAATAAATTGCTGTTTATTAAGACCTGATATACTAAGATTAAACATACAGGTTTTGATTACTTTCATATCTAGTGGATAATTCTCACTGGGCTCTTGTCAGGGTGTACATATAGCAATCACTAACATTAAAACTAGAGTTAATGCTAAACACTGAAAAGGTACTTGTATTTTGAAATTTAAATTGTGACTTGTGATTACGGTACTATGAGACACTTAATACTTAAAGTGACCTGAAAACTGTACCTTATAAATTCAAATTTTCCCTGTACCTATGTGTTTCAGTGAAAACCTGCAAACACTTCTCTAGAGGTTGTTCAGCGTTCAAACATACAGAGTTCTGAATTTCTTCCCTGAAACTGACAGAAAAAGACGGTAACATCTGATTAATACTGAATATTTTTGAAAGGGCATTTTCCTGATTATGGTTCTCTAATACCAATGAAAATCCACATGTGTGTGTGTGTATATATGAATATATATGTGAATATTATATTATTGAGCCTAGAGTAATGAATAAACTCTGATAAAGTCTAATTTAGAAAGCCTGTTTATATTTGCTTCTTAACTGACAGTTTATGATGTTATAATGAATTAATTTTCATTACTTACCAAGACATGAAGAAGAAGAGTTTGGTAGCGAGATGTCAGCTGTGTAGCCTGGCTTCCCATTGTACTTGCAGTGAGACTTTCCTCTAGTATTTGCTGAGCCAGTACCCCAACTTCCTCCACGTCATCTTTGTAGATTGTAATTTCTTCATGCCACTTCTGTGACAAAGACATTATTCAGCTTATATGACTGATTCAAGTATCTTAAACACAACGGGAATTTATTTGTAACTGTCATGAAATCATTGAAAAGGAAAACAAATACATGGTTGTAAACATGCAACAGGAAAATAAAACAGAATCTGTTGAAACTTAACATAACAAATATGCTGGAAGTTTTATCATACCATATGGACTGCATTTCATTACAATAGATTCAATACTTCCCCCCCCACCCCCCCCCAAATAATAGATAGAAATGCAGCCTGGACTTCTTATAGAATTTGCCTGAAGTTTTAGAGGTGACTGTAAAGCATAACCTAGAATCTCTTCAAATCTGCTTCCTGTGGTTATTCAGACCCATGTATTCTCTTTGCAGTGACTAAAGGAGTATCATTACATCAACACAGCAGAGACCACAACACAGTTGGTCACCTTTTAGTCCTGTTACAACAGTAACACTTTTCTACTCCAGGACCAATCTTTGTCCTCAGTTATGCCTTCATATACCACAGAGCATACGAATTCCAGATCTCCCTACGAGATTTGAAGATTGGCATAGCCATACCCTTACCAATAAAATGGGAGGAACCTGGACCTAGAAGGCGCAAAGCCCTCTTGGATCCATCACTCTATGCATCACCTCAGAATAAATTCCAACGCTTCCTGTCATTTTCACAGTGCAACCAGGAATTGATGTGAAAAACCTCGCAGGGTATTTTGCTTAAGGAATGGCTTAACTATATTCTTTACCTTCATTTGTTGAAGCTGCACTTCCTTTGTTGCTCTACCAGACTGCCTCCCAGTCCTGATAGCAACTTTCTCCTCCAGACCTGTTAGCCAGCCATTAACCTTCTGAAATTTTTTCTCCATTAACCGCAGTCTGCTCACAGTGGCATTTAATTGGCTTCTTGCTTCAGAAAGTCTGTGCTGATAAACTTGCCAATCCTGCCGTAAGGATTCCAGGGCTCGGTCTTCTATCTGGGGAATGCCCCAGGGAATCACCTCCTCTCTGGCATGGACAGCAGCATTCAGTAATGCTTGTCCTTCTGCACAGTGGACCTGCAGCTCCTGTAAAGGCAGAGTTATGAACACATACCCTACATTAACAGCTTTCATTCACACATGGCAAACAAAGCCCCGGTTCTACCTAACACAAAAGCAGTTACCTCACATTGTCTAGATATTCCCTTTAGTTGTCTATGGTTGAAGACATATTACACTATCTCTAAGATCACCTATAACACCATGCTCACTTACAAAGCAAACCAAATATCACTATTATCAACAAGTGAATTATAGAAAATTGACAAAGCATGCATTAAATTCTTTCCCCTCCTGCTAAGTTTATCATCAGTTCTGAAACATTAGGTGCCTGAACTGGCACAGGATGGATGCAATCCATTTAGCACAAGCTTAAATTCAAAACATTCCAGCTATGGAAAGCAGACTGTATGACTGGTTTCAAAATTGAATTTGTTTAAAAACAAGGAACAAGGTGAGGCTTCAATCTTTTAAAATAAATAAACATTTATTTTTACATATGTTTGAGACATCATTCCAAAATAATTCTTGATACCCTCTTCTGGACACTTGTGGCATTTTAATGCTTAATAGAACTTGATTAGAAAGCATCTGGTTAGAGAACATAACCAGGAAATTATCTTAACAAGTTATAGTTGTGTGTTGTCTTAGTTTATATTTGAAATATATATTTAGATTTTCAAAATGGACTCAGATTTTGTAAAGTAAACTATAATAACAAGACAGATATGCGGAGTCCCTGATAACACAAAGACCTTCTCAGTGTCCTGAATAAAGTACTAAATATTTCATAACTCAAGTACAGACCTTTTGCTAATGCAGCAACAGGTATGAAAATTTTTTAAGCCAGCTTAACATCATATCTGGGAAATTACTGAAGTACTATAAATTCACCCTTCATTGTCACTTAAGTGACTGAGTAACAGTCTTTCTATTATTTTACCAGTAGGATTTTTTTTTTTTTTTTTTTTTTACTTAGACTGTCACACATTACGTACTTGTAAGTCTCGGAGTGTTGCCTCCTGCTTCTGGGCATCACCATCAAGATGCGATAAACAGTCAAGTTTTTCCTGTTCCTTCTCCAGCCATACTTCAAAGGTCTTCAGATTTCTTTGGTAGTCTTGATGTAAGTTAAGCAGTCCTTCAGCTTTTATTACTGCCTCCTGTGTGTTAAAATATTTGCTTACATGTATCTATATCTTACTGTATCATCAAACCAAGAAAACATAAAATCCAGACTTTCATCAAGGTGAAAAGTTTGTATCTGATGCTGAACGTTCCTAGAATTCAAGAGTACTTGGATTCTGAGGATGATCTGATCAATAAAGAGAGGGCAAATGTGGGGATAAAGATACTTATCCTAAAAGATCCTTCGTATAAGTTTGTGACTTCTGGGATTTGAAGTTTTGATCTGGGATCACTTAAATAACACCTTAGTGTCCAATAACAAAAGACCTTCTTAATTTTTATACCAATTTAAATTCACTTTACTGAAGTGATTAATAAGAGTATGAGTTTAGAAATTGCATATTTTTTTGCCAATGGAATAATAGTCTTCTATTAAGAGTATCTAATATCTTTAGGTTTGAAGACTACCCAAGTCCTTTGCGAGCAGTTCCTTCAGAGCACAGTGTGAAACAGGCTGCAAGTCTTCTGTGTGTGTGGACGAGCAACTTAAAATAATTTCACAACCATAATTCAACATTAAAATATTACCATATCTGGGGTACAGCAGGAAAGGTGTCATATATTAGCGCTAGGCTAGTCTTTCTAAGCACAAGAAAAGTATACTACACGGAATGCACATCTTCTAAGAAATGCTGGGAAGGGGGAATCGAGTTTGGATGGAAGCAAGACAGGCTGCATGCCAGGGCAGCAGGCTACGTAAGAAGAAAAACACTTTCATAAACAGCAGCCATGAAACCTACTGTCTGCTTTACCTATTCCTAACAAGTCTGAGTAGTGGGAGGAAGGAAGAAAAAAGGAATGTTATCAATCTTTTACAAGGCCTGTCCATGCCCAGTAATAGGAAGAGGGAAAGAGAGACTAGTTCTCTTGCCTCTTGAGAGTGGCTGCAGGGAATTACAGGTCTTGGTCTGCTCAGGCTTGGGCCAAAAACTCTTAGGGAAGCTTGTCAGGTTTCCGATCTGGCCAAAGGATTATTAAAGGATTTGACCATTCTTTATTTTGACATTATTTGTTTTGAACTTTGAATTTTTTTCTAAGGGTTGAATATACTCTTGACACTTATCATCACCACCGTTGGGAGTGAGGAAGACCAAAGTTATCTGGGGTATTAGATGGGAAGAGAAAGAAGGGATGCTTCTTGCTACATGAGGAGAGGTACAGAGCTCTTGCCTCTGAACTACCATCCATTTCTGTTTGCTCCCATGCTGTTGTTCAAGCTAAGCAAATACAGGCAACCTGTATAGCTTTGTGCAAGAGAAAAAGGTAAAGGATAGAGGATGCCCCATGCTAAAAGGAATACTAGCTAATCACTAGTACTTCCCAGGATTTACTCATTTCTCTGGCAAACCTGAGTGAGTACATTCACAGAAGGTCCAAAGAAAGACTGCATTGCATTCTTTGCAGTTGTGGAAGAGAGTACCACAAAAGAGCAAATCATTTATGTGTTTGAAAAATTGAATTTTGGCCCTTTCCACAGGACAAAGACATCACTGAGACATCAAAATTCAATTTTACTCCACTGCTGCATGAAGAAAAGCTGCCTTTCTGAGCATATATTATGCATTATTTAATTACTACAAAAGAATTTGGGTTAACTGGAGATATCACCTAGCTTTAGATGTATCACCAGGTCTTTTATTTCTTCTTTATCTTATATCTTACATTAAAACCCATCTTCCTCTTTATCTGTCTATGCCCTAATCTTTTCCAGATCTATGATATAAACACTTATCAGTAAATGTAGTACTTATGATGGGTCTTTTGATGTTAGAGTCAGCTTACTTGTTAATAGGGTTTGTGTTCAATAGTAAGCTTCTACAGTTGTCCACAATTGTGAATTACCTGATTAACTGGTTGCATTTATTGCAAAACATACATTTATGCAAATCACAGATTCAGAGATGCTCCCAACTTTTCAGTCACAATGGGTAAAATAATTTCTGTGCTCAAGTCAATGAGACTTTTAACATGGAATTCCTCAGACTATTTGCCTGATGATTTATTAAGATTTTTAGAACCTTTCTGAAAATACCTGAAGCTCAGTGGTACAGGAAGACAGATCGATAAATCACCCTAATAAATTGCTGTTACATTAAATTTCAGCTGTACCCAAACTTTTACTCCTCATTTAACTGTAAAATAAATGATCAATGAAAGGACTTTATCTTTTTCCTTGTTGCCAACAAAACAGAAGGGAGTGGTATTGAGAAAAACTGTACCCTCGTTCTGTCTTTGAGGAACTTATACCGCTCCTGAAGGTCCTGGAGTTCAAGCTGAGTGACATAATGTTCAGCCATCCCACTTCCTTTCACTTCAATTGTCTCCAACAGGCTGCTGTGACTCAACACCTCTTCACTGAGTAGCTGCAAAACAGAAAAAGAACACGTTTATGAATGGGCAGCATTAAAACAAGACCACAGATTAATCTTGTAGTTATTCAGCCTTTTTTGTTGCTTATAAGGTGATGTAGTTTTGTTGCTGTTTTTTTGTAAAGCAAACACACCTTTGCTTTGCTGAGGGCAGCTGTTTTTTCCCTCAGTTCAGCATATTGCCTTTCAGAAGCATTCATACTTGCTTCTACTTTATCCATCCAGCTGGAAAACTGACGAACATCATCCTGGTAACTTGTCCATTTGGAGAGAGCTCCTTCCAGTTGACTGTAATTTAAAAAAATATATATTTGTTGTGATAGTGGAGGTTGTAATGCTATTTAAGGAGAGAGATATAGTCATATACAGTTATTCTAGACTATATTTATAAGAAAGACGTATCACAAGCTAAGCAGTCTGAGACAGAGCTGTTAAAACCCTACAGGTTTTACCAAGGAACACAGTTTGGCTGATAAAAAGAAATCAAGCTTTCCAAACTTGGAACAGTAAGGAGGACTGTAAGTTACGCAGCTAGCTGACGTGTTCTAGCTTTAGTAAATAAAATGCAACTGAAAGCATAAGATCAAGAATGAGAAATTTTTTGGCCCTTTGCATGCATTCAAAAGTTGCTGGATTCTAATGTTTAATTACCTTTGTTGTTTTAAATTGAAATATTTGGAACTAGTGATGCTCCACCAAAGATGACTATGTTTTTTTCCCTTGTATTTCTTTATTCTGTCACTTTGAGAATCACTATTGACACTGTAATTACAGTACCTCCTTATGAAATGCTAACAAGTGGAAAATGAGGCAGGACTATACAGAGCAACCATTAATGCTTGTGACAAGATCTTCCCATTTCTGAGAACAATTCAAGGCATCATGCGCAACTCAAAGTAAAATTTACATCAAGGTTATGAACATGGAATCCACTTTTAAGAGTATACTGACAATAAGCGTTAACAAAGCTTAGATCCGTCACAGTTTCCTCCCCTTTTTCTTCTTCAAATGAACATGTCACTTAAGGCCTCTGGAACTGCAATGTTAGGCAAATGCAGTCATTTTATATGAATTTGACTCTTGTAATAATACAACGCTGGGAAGTAACTTTTCAAGAATTTTGACAGCTAAGCATCATTCTGCACCTCATACCCTTTTTACCTCTTGCACTGGATACAAGCAGACAGAAGGGAAGCCCAGTTGTCCTTCAGGGTTTGCAACTGCCGTTCAATCACTGGTAGTCCCTCCAGAGAAGTATTTTGCAGAACAGATTCTCCTCTTGTCAGAACCATTTTCATTTGGATTTCTTTTTCTTGTTTCACTGCTAGCAATGCCTAAAAAGCAAGCGGATATTATTCTACTTTTATCATTTACTGGGCATGAATATACAAACTGGCTTTACTGGAAAATAAGCTGATCAAATTTAGCAGCTTGTACAAACAGTCAATTGGAAGAGGAACAGTGGAGTTCACAGCCGGGCTTCACAAGGAAAACGTGACTTTCAAAGGGTAGGTCTAGGCCATTAAAAAAAATATTAGGTGACAGGGAAATTTTCACAGAATTTGTGCAGGTACTCACAGTGTATTGGAGAAGGTACTGTTGGGTGGAAAAGCTGACATTCCAAAGGGAATGTCATGTAAATGTAAAACAGAAGGATTCATTCATAGAGAAAAAAAGTTGTGATGACAAACCTCTTCTACAGGGCTGAAATACAGTTCTACAACTCCAGGATCTCTTTGCAACACAAAGGTACCAACACATAAACTCAGTAGACTATCATCAGCAACGTCAGCTTAGAGACTTCAGCTCCTGGAGCTGTGCAGTTGCAAACTAACAGCTTCTAACATCACACAAAATCATGAAAAGCCTGAAAGCATAAACCTGAAGGACTCAGCAAACAAAAGGTGAAACATCTTTTTAGTATTTTGCCCCAATCAATTGGTATTTGATGTATCCTTACAATTTTGAGGACTTGTCCATATTTTGGCTCAAAATTTGAGACATCAATAATATGAAAAATATTGTTTTCTGAGCACTGCTATTCAACATCTTTTGTGCAGTGATATCAATAGATACTATTTTCTTAACTGCAGTCACCATTTTTAAAGCAAACAGTTATGGGAAAGTCTGTTCTGAAACATTCATATCACCCGTAAGATCTAGGAAATTATATATTAAACTAACAGAAATGAATATCCTACTTCTTTCATTAAACCTTCAGCAGCCACCCAACATCTTTTGAGTTTTTTTAAGAATTTGCATGTATGCAGTTTTTCATGTCCTAAAGGTCCCTATATCTTTCTTAGAGAAAACTTCTAATAATGAGCTCTTTCCTCTATAAAAAGAGGGGGTTTTTGAGTAAATTGAAAAATCAGTGTCTGAATGACAACAGTCACTACACTAATATGCAACAATTAGTGTAAAGTATCCTATATTTGCAATCTTCTTACAGATCTAAAAAGAGCAGGTTTTGGAGTCTATTGTTTCCATACCTCTAGCTTTAACATCCGGCTGTCCAGAACACTCTTGTCTGCAGTGGGATGACAGTAGGAATCCAGCATGTGAACTGCATCAGCCACCCAATCTTGGAGGTCCTTGACACTGTGCGAGAACTGCTGGTGCTCTGCTACAACCCTATCCATTCTGGAAACTTTCTCCTGCAATTCATACAGCAATTAGCACCAGGAGCTATTCAAAGGACTGCTTATTCCCCATACCTACTTAGGGACTTTAGAAGGAGTTTCATAAACTATAGTCAGAAATTGTCCTCGTGCATTGATAATTACAAGTATACTTACTTGAGCATGGAATGAATTTTGCATACATACACACACACACAAACAAGTTGCCAAACATAATATACAACTGAAAAATTCAGAAATGCCTTTTTTCTGTTTTCTAAATGTAAAGCTTCATCTAATTGTCTTCTCTCATCCAAAGCAGATAAGAGTTTTCTGGTTTCACTTTTTCTTAAACATCTGGTAAATCACACCTAAACTCCATTTCAGTGTTGCAGCTGAAGATAACTTGTGAAATCTGCCAATGAACAAGACAGACTTAAGCCTATGAAGCTATGCCACTGTAACAACATTACTTGGTTAATACTTCGAAAAGAAAGACCTGTTTTCCTCAATGACTCCCATTGGTACAACCATTCTTCTGAAAAATTACTGACGCTGATGCTCAAGTTACATTGCTAAAAGGCCTGAGGTGAACAGGAACAGAGTAGAGTGTATTTCACATGGTGGCAGAGAACTAAAGTCAAGCTAGTGAAACAGGCTTAGGAAGTTACAGACAGGCATCTTTCTCAAGTGTCCATGGCTATCCAAAGAATTCCAGGATTTCTCTCATAGGCTGGATCATATGTATCCTCTGCCTCAGATTCCTTCTCATCCTGACATCTCCTACAAGTTCTGTCCACATAAGCCAATGCTCGTAACTCATGCCTCTTTCCCTTTCTCTTTTTGCAGCCATGAAAATTTATTATAGCCATGTATACGCTCATTTTCAGTAAGCCAAACAGCTCTAGATATGCTTTATAACTTTTATTTCCACAGAAAAAGTAGAAATTAACAAACTAGCAATTGCCCAAACATAAATACTGTCTGAATTAAATTGTTATTCTATAACACACTTCCTAAATTCTTAATCATTCTCATTACTCTAGTAACTATAAGCCTAATTCAGTATCAAGCCTCCTTCATGACTGGAACGTTGTGAAAAATAACAGTCCTAATATGAATACCTTCTTAACTGTTTACACAATAGAGACAGTAGAACTATTAAATGGTGAAGTGAGTCAAGCACCACCCTGTAAAAGAGAGTTAGGTTAAACTCTCAGTTCTCAGCTTGATGCTTTAGAGTTTGGCCTATGCCTCCTCTTGAACTTTCAAAAGCAGCCTAAGAGGCAATTTTTTTCAGAAGACCAATCTATTAGTTTTAGATGAAGCAATGCTGACAATACAAATAATAAATCATCATCATAGGATGCAATGAAGTAATAACTTTTCTGTATTTTCTAACAAAAATAACTCCCCTAACTTTGGAAAAAATACTTTTTTCAGGTGCCACTTATTACAAAAATAAATGTCTTCAGTACTTGAAATAATGAAAATCAAACTTGATTGTTGTATAACTATTATAATTAATCTGCATAATTATTGTATAATCAGACGGGGTTTAATTTTTAATCAAAACACGTTTAAGAAAAAAAAAAAAAAAAAAAATCACAATTCCATTTTGTTGACAGTCCATGTCAGCTTCCCACTCTCTAAAGCCAGTGTGGAAGACAAGATAGCTGAGACATACTACAGAGCAGACAAGCAAGACAACTGCAGCGCTTCACGTTTCAGTCTCTTTCCCCACATACATCAAATGAGCTGCTTAAAAGCACATACACTGAGTGCATTACCTTTGTCAGATTGCTTAGAGTAAGATATTGAGAGGACAACTGAGACACTCTGCGCATAAAGCTTTTGCTGACAGCTTGCTCTTCCCACAGCTGCTGAGCTTTCTCTTTTAGCCTGTTGAGCTGATGCTCGTGGCAGCTTATTTCCTCAAGGACAGACTGTAAAGCACAAGCACATTAATAGTAAGACTGGGTGCAAGAAAGGAGGAAAGAGAGAAGCATGAAGGCCCCATGAAAACAGAAGTGACATATGGCAAGCTTGCTGAGACAGGCACACCATACAGCTATGGCAGTGAAGCAGAATGTCATAAGAAATGTGGAAATGCAGAACCTGATGGAACAGGATCATCAACAGTGATCCTTGAAACCAGTTCTCATCTTATTTAGAGGTCAGGATGCTGGAATGATCAAGCTTTTGTAAGAAATCAATGAGGCCAAGAGGATGGGACAGGAAAGTCTGTCTGTGTTAAAAAGGCTTATAAGAAGTCACCTGCAACTTTTGCTGTTCTCTCCTCTTGGAAGGAAGATCATGGAGCCGACTGCTGCTTCCTTGTACTGCCCTCTCAGTTG
This sequence comes from Larus michahellis, assembly GCF_964199755.1. Classification (NCBI taxonomy): domain Eukaryota; kingdom Metazoa; phylum Chordata; class Aves; order Charadriiformes; family Laridae; genus Larus; species Larus michahellis. The sequence continues at coordinate 61,849,544 of NC_133898.1, forward strand.
TGGTCAGCCACTCCTGCAGAGGCTCGGCCGTTGCTTCAAAGTCTTTCATCTGGATCTTTAAGTTCTGGGAAGACATACGCAATTTTATCAACCGTCCCATTGCACTGGGCATAACTGTAATGCGCAACACACAGATCAAGCACACAAGAAGGATACATAATTGCAGCCAAGCACTACACAACTCTTCAAAATCAACCCCACCTGCTCTGCTCTTTCCCATCTCACAAACAGACCACTAAAAGAAAAGTCTGAGAGAGCACCTCTTTAAGAGGCAAAACAGAGGCAACAGTGTAGGATACGTCTACCCAGTTGAGGGGAGGCAGAAGCAAACTTCCTCTGAACTGAAAGCTTTACAGATCTTACGAGCTTTGGCTTAATGTAAGTCTAACTCACAAAGCTAAGGCACACTGTAGAAAGGCTAATTTGGGATACAAGTTACCTAACATCTGACCGCAGTCATTCACACTGACCCCTCCTTAAATGCCGCTGTTTCTAGGTGATGTATGACTAAGTTCAACCCAATTCTGGTGATCATTTCTGATTATATTCTGTTTCAGTGTAAAATTTTGGTTATAAAAATGTGCGTGTAAAGGCATATGTAGGCATTCCCTCAGTGCCTGCATATTTTTGTTGTATACTTATTCTGCATTATTAAAAAAAAAAAACAGCATCTGAAATAATTCATATGGATTAGAAACAGCATAGCTCCTGTGCCCTAGTTATTCTTAATTTTTTTTTTCCCCCAGACCGATTTAGTTTTCTTTTTAGCTGTAGCCTTATCACTTAAATTAAACACCAGAATGAAAAACTGAGCCTATGAGACAGAAAAATGCTTGGCTCAAAAACATTAACCTCTAAGGACATCTTTCCATGGCAACCCTGAGATGAAGAAAGGTGAGTCCTTGCCACCTGAAATATTTTTTTTTTAAAGGCTTTCCTACACAATGTAATAAATATATTTAAACTTTTTCTCCGCTGGCTAGGCAGCATTGGTTTGAAACGGGAATGCATAGGAACTTTATTTCTCCTATGCTGTGCAGGGAATTCCAGCTAAGACCTTTTGACCTTAAAACCCATGACCTTAAAAGAGATTATGTTTTTAAGATATTCACCTTCTGTGCTGGTTGAATTGTGAGTTCTGAACAGAGAAAGGCACCGGGGTCTATTTAAAAGGTTGCTTAAATAAATCATTGCATTTCACCAGTTTGCAAAAAGAGAGACAACATTTACCCACCGTACTGGGACTGTTAAATGAGCGACAGTGTCAGAAATCTGTGCTATAACAGTCCTTAAAAAAAGAAATTGTGTTTTAGTAATCCAGTACATTTGATGAGCCTCATGTTAATGAATTTGAGATGAATTTGAGCAACTGCTGTCTTTGCTACCTTCAGTTATTCTGCACTCAACACTCTTCTGCATGAAACACCCCACATAAGAAAACAAAAGTAAAATGTAAGCAGAAGAATTAGACTTCTTGAAAACTATTTATTAGTCCTGTCATATCATCAACACTTACAGCTATATACGAAATCTAAACTGTGCTGTTTGAAACAAAAAGCAAAGAGGAAATTTAGATCCAATCTTTCCCCACTGTGTTGGGTTCAATACCTCCAATGCAGATTCCTTCCGGTGGAGGGTGGTGATAAAACTTTTCCAATCTTCTTTAGCGGTAGAGGATTTGTCCTGGATAACTTTAGCCTTTTCCTTTGGTAAAACAGAGCATAGCAGTTCTCCTTTGGATGCTACCAGGTTTAGTTTTTGTTGCCCAGTCTCACTTTCCGATAAGAATTCCTAAAAATAGTAATAAAAGAAGCTAATTGGTGAACTTTGGGTCCCAGTAAAGGTCAATGGCAAGCTCCCAGAAAATTTAATAGGGACAAGAGTTTATTTTTTCTGCTTGTTAACATGCTAGCTCATCTTCTGGTACATTCCATTTTAACATTGTTCATATTTATGGGATTTAAGGACAACAGCTACTTAATCCAGAAATGCCACACGTCTAAATAACATATATATTAAGACTCTAGGATTACCTGTATATTCTGCATTTCATGAGACAATTACTGGTCATTTAGTTGGGTATTATACTTTAAATCTCCAGTTTCGTTTCAGGGAACCAGTATCCTGACACAAGTAACAGCAGGAGCTGGGGCCAACTCTGAGGCACACACAGGACTGAAGCCTTGCCCGCAGGTGACAGCCACACTGGACTTCCAACAAGAATTAGGACACTGGGGTGATGCTTAGACCCTGAGCAATGTCTAAGCTGTGTGATTTATTCCTCTGCATCCTTAATTTTCCTTTGCTATTTGAAAGTATTTTTCTTCACAGAAATCTTGCACAATGCCAGTGTGCAAGAGGTGTGTGGAAAGATGCATGTGCAAGAATTATACAGAAATGTAAGGAAACAGACAGATTAATTTTAAATTCCAATGTACTTGGATAATGTTCTTGTAACTTGTAATTATTAAAAGACTTTGTGACCATTTAGGACTCAAAGGAATTTAGCAGTCTTAAATAACTAATTTCAAATGCCAATATTTTAAACTATTACTATCATGATTATGTAATACACAAATAGTTTTATATCCAGAATCATAGAATGGTTCAGGTTAGAAGGGACCTTAAAGATCACCCTGTTCCAACCCCCCTGCCATGGGCAGGGACACCTCCCACTAGACCAGGCTGCTCAAAGCCTCACCAGCCTGGCCTTGAACACCTCCAAGGATGGGGAATCCACAGCTCCTCCGGGCAACCTGTTCCAGTGCCTCACCACCCTCACAGTAAAGAATTTCTTCCTGATATCCAATCTAAATCTCCCCTCTTTCAATTTAAAACCACTACCCCTCAATCTTATCACTATGCTCCCTGATAAAGAGTCCCTCTCCCTGTCTTTCCTGTAGGCCCCCTTTAGGTACTGGAAGGCTGCTATAAGGTCTCCCTGGAGCCTTCTCTTCTCCAGGCTGAACAACCCCAACTCTCTCAGCCTGTCCTCATAGCATAGGTGTAGGTTATGTAATACTCACAGCATGTAATCCTAAGATTACATCCACATTCAGAAGTAAAAGACTTAATACAAAAATTGGTAAGTCAGGTTCTGATTCTGTGTTACACTAGATGTCTTAGTAGAGAATGCAAAGGGTATGTTAGCTTTAAGATACCTGGTTCAAGTTCCGGCTGTATTAAAATCAAAGATATAATTGCCTTGTGACTTAATGATGTCAAGTGTGCTAACAGATAAAACATTAACCTTTAAAACCAAATAATTTAAGATTATACAGGTTACCAAGACATCTCTAGAAGTCCTAAAGCATTCACTGCATGGCAAAAAAGTTTATTTCATCTAAAGCAGCTTTCAGGGAAGAAGAGAACAAAGTAAGGTCTTATGCTGTGAAGGGGCTCCAGTGATAAAGAAAAAAAATATCTTACCACTGTTGAAAAAAAAACTAACCTTGCTAAACCTCTTCTATTTAATGTCAAAAACTAATAGGATTTTTTCCCCTAATATTTCATCTTACCATATCTTCATTTTGGGGTAGTCAAATATTTGATATATTAATACAGTATTGTTTACACTTTTCAGTAAACCATTTAAACAAGGAAATGTGAATTTACTAAAAGGAGGAGGAAGTGATTTGGGTTTTGTCATTTTCTGAGAAACTGATACGAATTTCTTCTGTTATAATATCTAAATGCAGGTTTAACAGTCTCATTATGTAATTCTCATTTTGCTACTTTCAGTTAAAATTATAATGGTATTCTATTCATAAAAGTATTTCTTTCACTTGCTTCATTAAAATAAACTTTTAATTGGCATTCCTTTCCACAGAGTTGTTGGGGCTTTACATGAAAAATATACTTTTTAAATGCCTGCTCGCACTGCCTACATACTCTATTGTTGCCCTAAGGGCTCTACTTTCACATACGAGGAAAAATATTTACATAACTTTGAAATAATTCCAGCTACCAAGTCCTGATTCTGATACCATTCTGATTTTACAGAGTTTACTGTCCTACTATAAGTATATAAAAACCCCATATTTTTTCTACTTTAAAAAAGAAACAAACAAGGAAAACTACTATGAGAGACAATGACTACATAGAAACTGTAGCTCAACAATTAAACTCAACAAACTAGATTAAAAAAAGAAAAAAAAAAGTGTTTATTTCCTTGCAATTAGTCACCTTTAGTGTTGACAATAATAACATTAACAAAAAAATAGTAATTAACCAAACAATTCAATCTGAGCTTTATATGAAACTGATTTGTTCTCCCTTAGACTAATATTTTACTGCTCTAATTACCTGTATTTTCTGCAGACTTGCTGAAGCTTCGCTTATATTTTGAGGCACATCAAAGCATTTGGCTGTGGTGACTTTTGCATTGACCAGCCACTGCTGGAAGTCCCTGAAAGCCGTCCGGAATCTTTGCTGCAAGATCTGCTCTTTGCTTTGACATCCTTTTGAAGCTTGCAGGCAGAGGCTGGATTTATCACATCAGGGAAGCAGAACAGAGGGAGGGAGGGAGGAAAGGCAGGACTCTGTTAGGTGACAATGCTATTAACGTAGTTCTCCGAAATACAATGGTAAGGGTAGGTTAACCTGGATTCCTCCTACCAAATTTAAGCACTTAACTGAGGCACCAGGAAATCCATTAGAAGCTTTCAGTTCCTTAGAAGCGAAGCGGGACATAACTGTCACAGATATGACAGGTATAAGTCTTTCCAGAAAGTGACTAAGCGCACCTAAGCACGAACAGTTTCTGCAAGCCCCTTTCTCTCTCTTGGGGCAGGACACGGAACTACAATGATTATAATTCTAACTTCTGTGGCTCTGTTAAGTTTGTAACATTACAAGTGATCAATCTGGGTCATCACACCCTTCTTCTGCAGCTACAGAAGCCAAAAGCTATAACCTCCTGCAAGAGACAACAGTATCTTGTGTCTGAAATGCAGGTGTCATACTCCCAAGTAAATCAGTTAGATCGACCTGAGAGAAAGCAAGGGAACCAGCTAGTCAGAGAAAAGTAAACTGAAGGATAAAATTAAGAAAAAGATCTTAAATAGCTGGTATAGCTTGCTCCTCCATCAGACAAATAAGCCATAGTGCTACCTCACAGTTTTTTACAAGGATTCCTCCTGTGATAGGTCAGGTGTGGATATATATTAGTTTCAGCTGAGTTTAGTGGCATAACCTGGCTTTTAGAAAAAAAAAAACCCAAAAAACAAAGTGCTACTTTTTAAAACCTCTATTGAAATCAAAATAGTGATTCTAATCACTGTATACTTCTGTTTTCTGATTCAAAAAGTCCAATTAATGGTTCCCTAAAAGACAGCTCACGCCCACGCCCCTTCCCCCCCACCCGGGACTGATTAACTATAAACAAGACAAATGTGTACCTGTTATACTCCTTAATCAACCCTGAAACTTTTGAAGAATGAGTACTCAAATCTCTGGAAAATCTACAAAGATCATTTAACTGAGTTTTGATCTCATCTGTCATATGTTCAGACTTTACCAAAGCATCCAATGTTTCCTGTTAAAAGAAAACAAATGAACAATTTTGGTGAGTAAATAAAAAAAAAAAATAATCTTTTGAATCAAAAATTATCAGAATTTAAAATCAAATTCATTTATGATCTTTGCACATTCGTGTCCAAGAGTATTTTTGCAGGCAAACCTACAGAAGTTTATTTAAAATTATGAGCTTCTGGAGACCAATTTCTGGAAGCCTCAATTTTCTTAGCTCAAAATGTTCTCAAAGAACAGTTTAAGACATAAATTTCATTTTAATAAATGAGCTACAGTATTGTCAGTTAGCTGTATGCATATAAAGGTACATACATTTAGGGAATAGCCAATAATATATGTTTATATAAATACACTTAGCCTGTTGGCTTGAGTTTAGCACGTTCAATAAAAACTGTTTTGGGCTGTATCCAAAAAACTAGTTTACACACAAAGCTTTTAACAGCTCCAACTCTTTCACAGAGGGCTTCATAATGTAAAAGTACAGCTGCTCACCATCCTGTGAGAGTAAGTGGGTTACTGCTTGTCATTGCTGCACTGGAAAGGCTCTTGCTTTGGAGACAGCTAAGCCAACAAAAAAAAATGCTTTTGTTGGTTTAGCTTACGTCACTGGGAGAGGTGTGATAACCACTCCAAGAAAAACAGTCCTTGTTGACGTCCGCAGCATCTCCACTGCAGAATCCCGCCAGCTCCTCCAGCATAATGAGCACTGCAGACTTGGCTCCTTGTCCCACTAGAAACTAAATTCTTCAGGCATTCCTCTTAAACTACCAGGGAGAAAAGACAATCTTCTAACTAGTTACATTCACCACGGCAGAGGTTCTGCAGCACAGGCAGGCCAGAGTGTTTATGATTGGTCTGGCTAAATCTAAGTGCCAATCTGGAAGAAATCTACAATATAAACTTAAGAAACACATCATATGAAAGGGAATACAGATTTGAACAGGGACATGGAAGTGAGACAAGGAAGTCCCCAAATCTTGTTTCTGAATATACATAAAAAAGGATGATTGAAAATATTCACAGTAAACTGTCTGTAATAATTTATCTACACAAAATTGAACGTTCAGGGAAGGTACAAATGACATAAATGAAAATATATGCAGAAGGTTTTCAAAATATCACAATCCACATGATGGAAATAAAAATGCGCACTGAGTAGATTTTTCACTGTAAAGGATTAACTAACTCTGCAATAAACAGATACCTCTCTATGTAAATCAAAAGTAAAAAGAAATATTAGCAGGGGTCTAACCCAATCAACAGACTTAGTAAGAACAGCAACTGGACAGAAGCCAGGCATTCAGCTCATGTGTCTGCTGCCCACAAGCAACTTTGTGATTCCTTCATATCCCTTTTCCTGAAAAATTCTGCAGAACTGTGAAATCAATTTTTTAAGATCTATATCATGCATTTTTAGCAAGTAATAAATAAATAAATATTGCTTCTTTGTAGTACCTGAACTGCCAGGAAGAAAAACCACAGTGATCCATTCTAAGAAAAATAGAACTATGAGCATGTGTTGGCTATGAATAACAGTGATTTAGCCCGTAATCACAGCTTGATTATATTAACATTATTGAGATCTGTTTGCATTTATAGATCACAGTGAAGCCCTGTAAAATTAAGTCTAGAAACAATTCAGACGCATTATGTGTACAAACTTCCATGTGTTCTTGTGAGTATGAAAAAATATTTTGCTACAGCAGATTTTCAGGACTCCTCTGATTTACATTAGTCGTGTTTGTATTATGGACTTTATCTGCTCTGACACACTCGTACACCAAAAATCTGTTCAACCATCATTAAAAGATACTTGAAATAGTCACACTGCCAGTTTGCTATGATACCATATAAAGTAGCATTTGAATTAAGTAATTATGTAATAGCAATGACACTTAGAAAAAAATGTAAACTAACTACTTTTTGTTTATCTTACTTTATGTTAAACTACACACAAGACTACTTTTGAAAGCATTAGGAGTAACAACACAATGGCTGTTGCTTAAACACAGGATGTCACAAATTGTATAAGGCAGGAATCACCATAATGAAATACTAACAGCTTTTTTTTTTTTTTTAATAAAGAAAACATGTCCTAAGAGTAGCACAGGGTTAGAAATGCCTGTTTTCAATGAAATTTTTCAATTTCAAATAACCTACCTCAATAACTACTAAAAGATTATTCTGATGACATACAGCCTTAGGCATAACCTATTAACAAACAGGAACATTAACTTGCAAAACAGAGTACACTTAACTGTCGCATTTTTCCATACAGAAACACTGATAGCACTGTTGCAGCCACCTAGATTTGATTTTGAATCTGACAATATCCAAAATAATTTGCTGAATTCCCAGTGCAAGTTCTGTTGCTCTGATGTTGAGCATACCTAAAGGAACCGATCTTGAGAATAACAGAATAACACAATGAGCTTGCTAATTATGAGAAGCAGGAAATGCATTTTTAATTTGTGGCCTTGGCTTACATGGCAACAGAATCACTGTGAGACAATGGAAATGGAAATCTGCAGTGCTATTTTACGTTTACAATAGGGCCTATCCCTGGGGTTCAGAAATGGAAGGATTACTGTCACATTTCCTCTAACTATAAATAAAATTACATAGTAGGGCTGTGCATAGTAAATCTTGAGATTCCTCTGCATTCTCCTCATTAGCCAAAGTTTACAACTGTCTAATCTAAATAAAGTGTTGTTACATAGAGCTACAGTACTTACACAGTATATATACTACTAATAAAAGCAATATCCTTTGAATTTAGTACTTCTCCATTTATAAAATAAAAAATGTCTGGTAATTGTTGCTGTAAATTGATGTCTTCCTTTCCTTTTTAAAAACATATAAACATGGAAGACTTTGCATATTTGTACCATTATTTGCTCCAATGTATTGTCAGCTTTGTTACTCCTACAGATACATACTGGCACTCAAGCAAGCAGTTTTCATAAATCTGTGTCAGGGAATTCTGTGAAAGGGAAAGCCACAGAAATAACTTGGCACAGACAGTGGAGGAGGAGATTTATAATCTCAGTTCAAAGAGAAGGTGTTCTGGGTTTTTTTGAATATTTCTTGGGCCTAGGGGTCAGAAAGCAGGCATCACACACCTCTGTTCCCTTACTGAAACTGCTGTATTGCAACACTGACCTGAAAAGGAAATACTCTCCAGCTTTTCTCAACACCTCTGATTCACAGTAGTCCAGATACATACAAACATGTATCTTGATTGTTATGAATATATATATATGTTTATATATAATGTGTGTGCGTGTGATACATACACGTGGATTTTTTTTGCTGGAAGACAATCAGGAACAAAACCAATATTTCTCTAAATCCCACTGCATTCCATAAGAAAGCAATTAGCAAGGATACTGGTTTGTAATATAACTTTTTAAAATATCAGACAAGATCTCAACGTGCATAATGCGAAGGTTATTTCAAGAAATGGAAAGTATAAGCTCAATACAGTCTTGACGAATTATATGTAAGAAATGGCTCCAGCTGCTACTTGGTTTTTAGGAAATGCTTCACATTTCCCCGATCAAGTGCTACTCTGGCTTGGAACGCTGAGCAACTTGGAAGAGAAGTTGAGAGGTGGTGTGCTAGCTCCTTCACTTTCTCAGAGGCAAGATCTGTTTTTAACATCTAGGATCCAGGCAGCATTTACTACGCCTTGTACAGCAGAGGCCAAGGAGAGAAACGTCTTCTGTGCTACGCTTACAGTTGCAAAAAAAAAAAAGTTTGGAAAGTTGGGATTTCAAGGAAATATTTTTCACAAATACGTTTTATTATTTTCTACTCAGTAGTCCCACTTAGCGGAAGTTTTCTGCCCACGGCACCCGTACATTTACAATCGAACAACTGCTAGGGAAAGAGATGCATCCTTACTTTCTCCTTGCGCCAGCTTTCCACGACCTCGGCGTCGGTGAGCCGGCTGTCGAGGGGGACCAGGCTCTGCGACCAGGCGGCCAGCAGCCCCCCGAGCCGCTGCGCGGCCTCCTCCAGCTGGGCGACCTGCGCCGCGAACTCCTGCTCCGACAGGGCCATCTGGCTCAGCACGTCCCGCAGGCTGCTCTGGCTCCGGAAGGCGCTCTCTTCCCACTGCTTCCAGTCCGACTGCAGGGCCCGCATCTCGGCGGCCAGCAGCTGGCAGCCGCCGGCGGCCGTGCCGCGCTCCGCGCCGGGAGCCAGCGTCTCCACTCGGCCCAGCCGGCCCGCCCCGATCTGCCGGGACTCCACCAGCTCCTGCAAAGGCGACATCGCCATGGTAACCCGCGGAGCCGCCGCCACCGGGAGGGAGCGGGAAGGGGGTTCCGCCTGAGCGGGGGGCAGCGCGGGTCCCGCGGCGGCGGCGGCGGTGGTTTGGCGGCGGCTGCCGCGGGAGCGGGGAAAAGGAACGCTCGGTCAAGGCAGCGTGCGGGCTTCGCATCCATTAAACAGCGGTTCTGACGCTTCCAGAAGCTTAGGGGAGAGAGAACTGCTTTTTACAGACGCTGCAATATGGTTTAGGTTAAGATGCGGAAAACAATAACTTTGTTGTGATCTTTTACGTAAGAAACACTGGTATGGAGCTGCTCATCACAGTTTTAAAAACACAACTGCGCTGCTCAGAAAAAGCATTTTACAGCCTACCCATGATCTGCAATGTGCCGTAATTGGTTGCACATGTCTTTTTTTGCCTTTCTTTTTTTTTTTTTCCTCCCCACAGAAGTGAATTCTTTCTACAGTGTCCTATTTCAATCTTACACATGCTACAAGGGAATTTTGGGAGTTTTCAGTTTAAGAAGCTGGAGAATATAAATATCATCCCAAACACTGCATGCCAGAGTAATGTTATTTATTCTCTTGTTAGTCTTAGGAGCTAGAAACTACTATATCCTCCCTTCCCCGTTTTATATACAGGGAGTTGGAACCCAATGGAGACTGAAAACTATCCAAGAACGTACAACAAATCTGTAATCTGAATCTTCATCTACGCAGTCTGGTCACTGTCCCGCTGGCTCATGTTTAGGAGCAGACTACAATGTTGCTAGCAGGAGTATCTGAACGCAAACATAAGCAAAACATGCAGTTTGCTTTAATGTTGCATTCAGGAATATGTAACTTGCTTAGGCACTCAGATGCCTAGGAATGGATGGTGGGGTAAGGAGGAGGGTATTCACAGGGTGGCAACCCATACAGTTCTACCGTGTTTGGGGAGAACAATCCTTGCACTGCTTTATGAATTCATGCAAATAGGAAAGGTTGTTTCTGACTTTGATTCAGACAACTCTGCTCGTGGAGAAAGCACATTAGGGGGTGAGGGCAGAGTGGGATTCATTAATCAGCTAAGCCACATTCTTCTGTGATGCCACTGGGTTTCCGCTCTTGCAAATTGTTTCCATGTGGGCTGTGACTAACTCAGGTCTGATTGTACTTTTACTCCATAGGTTTAATACGGGAAGGGAGGAGAAAACAAAACATAGCTTAGAAAGCCTGCTTTCAGCTCGCTGAAATGTAATCACCGTTTCAGGTACACAAAGAGCAAGATCCCACAAATTTTTTGCTCTGGACTATTTTAGAGCATAGGGTCTGTTTTGCAGATGAAATCATGAAAGCTAAGTTATCTTACATCGATTTTGGCCAGCTTTTTCTGTATGGTTGGTGTATCTCCAGATGTATCTGACCAGCGATGCAGCTCTTCCTTTGCGGAATGGAGCCAGTCTGTGAATTCATGCACAGCATCAAGGTATAGCAAATGATCCTTCACAATATCTTCCACTTTCCTCATTTTCTCCTATCATTCAGGAGAAAAAACAAAACAAAAAAAGACCATTAAAATGCGTAAGTACTGTCCTGGCTTTAAACATGCCGTGGTATAGGGTGCTGGACTGACTCTGTAGCATCCATTTGAATGTTGAATAGAGCACAGCTTACAGCAGCAGAACACAGTGCTACAATGCACAAGGTTTGGTTTAGGTTGGTCTGAACAGGCATGTTCTGCTGGAGCAGAAGATGAAGAAGCCTTCTGAAAATGTATGCAAAAAATGGACTTTAATACATCCTTTAACACAAAATCTATCATTTAATAGATGTCAAAGCTGCAGCTGTGCAACTCTTGCACGCTTTTCCCGGTACCCCCTGGAGAGGGTCTTACAGATCACCCACGAGTCATCCCAGGGAGCAGCATGCTGCCAGAAACATAGCTCTTATTTAGAAGCACCAAGTCTCTATAAATGCTAAGCAGAGTCACAGGGATGTCCCATATGAAGACCACAATGGAGGACTTCAGCTGTTCAAAAGTGCAAAAAGTTCTTATGGTGCTGAGTCCCATTTTAACCATCAGATCAGAAGTGGTGGCTGTCCCCAGCCACCTGCCTTGCAGCCCTGGAGGATGCTTTCCCTGACACAGACAAACAACAGCTTCATGGCTCCATCGCAGCTTTTTAATGTAAGCTTAAAGTGAGGCCAGTTTACCGTACTATGAAAAGGTGAAATAGTGTACTGGTCTGGTACACTATTTGGTCTTGGCTTTACTGAGCGGTTTTGTTCCTATATTCTTGTGAGCTGACACTGCAGGAATGTTTATCAAAACTAACCAAAAGTGAACTGAGATAATCAAATAACTTTTTACTCCTGTGTAGACACTCTAGATCTAAGTGTCCTTAAATTGGTTTCAAACTAAACCACGTACCTATGAATTAAACTGTTATTTTTAATTTTTAAGAACTCAACATTCAGCTAATGCTTTTAGAAATTAAGTTAGATTAATAAACCCTGCTGTTCCCTCTGAAAATAATCACCATAATGTCTCAGAATGTGTCAGACCAACTAGCCAATGGATGATTACTAGCTAAACAAAGATGACCTAAAGTAAATCCTCAAAGCTTTTACATCTTAATGCATTTTATGCAACCACAGAGGAAGAAAATGTCCATATGTGCCTGACCCTAAACAAAATAGATAGCTCCCTGTCCTGGTTTGAGCAACACAGGACTAATTTCTCTTCTAAAGCCTGGGAAAATTGCACTTTTAGAAGAGTCTAGTGTCTGAATTTGTGAAAATATTTACTTTATAGCCAGTTACGGTATGCGGGTTTCAAGGTCTCAGTGTTTTCAAGCTAGCCAGGTGCAGGGATGAGGAGGAGCGAGACCCAGGCACTTGACCCAAGCTGGCCAACAGGATTATTCATACCATGAACGTCACATCCAATTAGAAAGTTTGCTGAGAAGTTTCTCTTATCTATGATGGCTGCCATTCTAAAAGATTCTTGCCCTGATAGCAGACCCCTGAGGCCTTCCCTTCCTCCCGAAGCCGCAGTGCTCACAGTGTCCAACATTTGCTGTCCACTGCTGGGAGTGCCCAGCTTCCTGCTGATAGAATTGGCTAAGTATAATCCTCGTATATTTTATGTTGGTATCCGGATCAATACTGGTTCTTTACTATTATTAATGTTAATTATTTAGTGTTATTCTATTAAATCTGTTTTTATTTCAGCCCTCAGGTTTCCTTGATTTTTTTCTGATTGCCCTTCCCAGGTGGGGAAGGATTATAGGGTGATCGAATAATTGTCTAAATGATAATAAATTGTGGATTCCTCAAATACTCCATAGGGAAGCAAAAAAGCCCCAAGAAAGGAAATCCCACACCTCTGTTTACTTTGCTCACACCAAAATACCAGTAGAGAGGGGGAGTGGAGGCAAAGTGCAACTTTAGTTGGTCTCTTCTGGTGGCAATGGCTTCTACCAGTTGCACTCAGTGCTGTTCTCTCCCAAGGGAAAGACTGCAATGCTTAATTAAATTTATCAATGCATATTGTTTTTAGGAGAACACTGCCATACTCACTTATGATACTCTTTTCACACAAGTTTAAAAGCATTGTATTGACCAAGTTAGTAATCTTGGTATTGCTCCAGATTTAACACCACTGAAAGAAGCAGAGTTATATGAGGATGAGAGTACAGAGATTGTCTAGAAGCCAGATTTATAGCTTACTATTTCCAGTAAAAAAAGAGAGCCAAAGTTCGTCACAAAACCAAAAAACTGCATGACTAGATAATAATTACAGACTAGATATGTCTGAGAGGGCTCTGATATCTATGGTCTATGTTTAAAGCAAGAAAACAATGACAATAATAGTATAACTCATCCCCCCCCAAAAAAATAAAATCCAAACTACATGATTCTACATAATGACTCTCCTTTATCAAATTTAGTAATAAAAGTTAAGATTTTTACTGAAGAAGTAAAGTCATATGCCCTAGATTTAACATTTTTCCTAAGAGAGAATTTGTTAGATCTTCCACTAATTTTTTACTCTGGTACTACTTTTATATAGATTACAGATTAATTACCTACAGGCCATCCGCACTATTCTCAATACATGATAACCTGAACCATACTTCCATCAGATCAGTGAATTTATATACAGTGCTTACTTTGGTCTCACATTAGCCCATTATTATGTGGTCTCTTCCTGATGCAAACTTTCCCACTAACTGAGAAGGTGGAGACTAACTCAGAGCTAGTGTCACTGTTGTGATGTGGTTCGCAGACGGTCTCAGTGAGCTCATGTGTCTTCCCTTAGAAACCAAACTGAATACCTGTATAGCACGTGCAGTGCTTAGTGGCTTGAAACACCACAAAATATGGACATACATCTCTCTGACAACAGGATTCATCTTTCTGACAATGTTTTCTGCTCAGGTGGGCATTTCATTCTTCCTGTTCTAGGGGAAAAAAAGTGCTAGGAATGAATGTAAAATAATTAGATGAAAAGAAATCTGGAAGAATGTCAGAAATATTGTTGTATATATGAAACTAGGAATAAAATATATGCCCTTCACTTTTCAAAAATCATAACCATACCAATTTCAATTCCCAATACCTATTTTGCATTCCAGTGAATTTTAGTAAACTATGTCCAACTTTTTTGTTAGATCCAACCGTTACAAAAGGCAAGACTATTCAATCACAGTCAACCCTTTGTTACTAAAAAATTATGAAGAATCAAAATTTTAGCCTTATATTCAGACGTTTAAACATTTTACTTACTTGAAATGGAGACCTTTGCCTTTATCTTACCTTGGCTACAGTTGTGATGTCATTAAACTGTGTTTTTAGTTCTTCTTGAGCTGCTTCTCCAAAAGAATCATCCTCTGTTTTTTCATACAGTTCCACAGCTTTTTCAATGAGTTGCTGTAAATCACCAGAGTGATCCTCTATCTCAGAAACAATAGCCTGGAAGTGGTCCAGCTGAGCAAACTTCTCCTTCAGACCCATCTGTGGTTCTAAAGGCTGTTCCACTTTGTGATCCAGTTTCTCTAACCACTGCTCCAGCTGGTTTTTCCTTTCCAGATATTCATTCCACTGGCTAATGACAGACTCTAGGCAGCTTACATTAAAAGAAACATACACAGTACAGATGAGAACTTTTGAAAAGTCTCAAAAAAAAGAGTCTCCTTATACCTTAATCGTTACACTGTCTGTAGCCCTGTATAAAAGGTTTTAGAATATGCTTTTTCCTCCATCTTGCTTTAGTTTTCTGTGTCAACTTACATCCAAGCTATTTTAGAATTTGTGTTCTTTGGGCTACTGCATATAACCTGATACAACTGCTTCCCTATTACAGGTTACATGAGCAATCTGTCTGTCTCAGACTAATGAAAATCACATTTTAGTGTCTGTCCAGCAAAGTAAAATATAGAGCGTTACTGGAGTTCTTTATGATCAGAGTAATAAAATGTACACCAGCCTATGAAATTATTAAGATATTAAGAGATATTCTGTCAAGTTTCGCAAGAAAAAATCAATTACATATAGTCCTATTTACAATTTCTAAGAAATACTCTCTTCTGTTATATATTGCTCCTCCTAACAGATCACCAGATTTCTCTGGGATTTGTGTTGAGGAATAGAAATCTCATTTGACTGGACTTAATGATAGACATGAGTATGGTAAGGATTTAATTCAAAATTTAATGGTCTAGCCTAATCTAAATAATATTTTGTGACTAAAATTGGGTGAAATTAGAGGAAATCTTAAAGACAGCCCATTATAATTTTCTACATATAACTGTATTAAAATTTTGGAGTAAGAAAGTTGTACCGCTTTCAATCGATACTCTACTCAGAATTAATAAGATCTCAAATACAGAAAGAGGTCAGCCCGTTTTCAGTTACCATCTTTTAAGAATAATGTAGACAAAGTAGTGATATTCTGCAATCTACTGAAAAAGAAACAAGGACAAAAGAAGTCCAGAAGGTATTGGTACTGAGAAACGTCAGTCTGTCTAGAACAGAGATGACGGAGGCCTTCAAATTCATAAAATGTTCTCACACAGGCAATAAGAAAACCTTTCAATTTCTACCCCAGTTAGGGCAAGAAGTCATCATCTTACTTTACAAGAAAGATTATTTGGAGTAAGTATTAGTATTTTTTTAATTAAAAAACATAATGAAAAAACATGAGATACTTTCCAAGATTTTTGTAAGGAAAAGGTAGAAAAATATGTTAGATGTTCTTGGTGCTGCCCAAGTACAAGTTCAATAACTCAGAAAGCCCTTTCTAGCTTTTTCTCTGCATGAATTTGTATAATTTCTATTTATTTTTAAATTACCATCCACTACCATCTCATATGCAATTGGATTCACCTGATAGGGTCAACTCATCTTTTTAGAGAAGGTTGGGTTTTTTTGCAGACAAATTTGATTTTCTCTGATGATACAACTTTCCCCTCACATACCAGTAATGAAGGAATGGACTCCTACGTGCTGTAAGGTATCACTTTTTGTAAGCAAAGATGGCAGGGTCTGACCTGTGTTTTCCGGGGATTTTTACCTCTGCCAGTTCACTGATGTGCTGATGATGCCATTCCACACGTCCTTCAGCGTCTGAAGCTCAGTTTGTATCACCTTTTGTCCTTCCTCATTGCTGCTTCTAAGTGCTTGCTCTCCTTTGCCAATGGCCATGTTCAGTTTAACTTCACCATCACCTTTGAGTAAGAGGATCTCCTGTGAGGCAAAGTAAGTCAAAATATCAAATGCAACTTGCTGAGAGATGAAAGCTGTTATTCTTTCGAAAGTGACACCGCCTTCTATGAGCTCATTTATCACTGACAGCCATGCCTAGTATGAATTCCTAGGCACCTTTTCTTGCAAGTGCCTCTCCCTTGCTATGTACAAGTGATCCAGCAGTTTTTTCCCACAGCCATACAGGTATTTCACTACATTGGTCATCCTAAAATATTGCTCATGTTGCAGTAGACAATAAGTAGGTCAAGCACTGCACAGAAATACAGCACCACATAGCTAGAAGATATCTCAAGAAAGCCCATGGCTTCCTAATAAGACATTTCTCTAACCTGTTCCTGAAGACCTCTGGTGACAGATTCACCACAGCCTCTCTGTGTCAATTATTTCAAGGCTTACCGTCCATTAAAAAGCTTTTTTGGACCTCAGTAAATATTTCCATAGTTCATTATTCCTTATTAAATGTAATACCTGGCACCTGTCTCCATTAATCTTCATCCTGTTTTTCATACTGCAGCTCCTAATTTGTCAAGATCACTTTAAATGCTAATCCTTTCCTTTATAACTATAGAAAGAATAAAATATTAAAAAATATTCGTATTCCACTGATGTGGCCCACACCCAATGTTAATCTTCATGTGTAATCTCTAGTTGTATCCTTCTTTACCTGAATTTGTGTCAGTCGTCTCTCTAGTGTGGCTTTGCTACCAACTGTGCTCTCTGATGACGCCAGTTTATCTTGAACCTCTTTCACCCATGACCACATAGTCTGTAATGCCTCCTCCAAAGTGAGATGCTCTTGGAGTGCAAGCTGACATGTTCGTAGCTTCTCCTTGACAGTTTTGACCATATTTTGATAACTAGTGAGATGTTGAGAGGCCAGACGCACTTCTCTCCCAGCACCATGTCCTTCTTCACTTAAAGCCTGTGCCATTTGGGACAGCTTATCAAAAGATGCCCTGAAAGAAAATATTGAGACTGAAAATCAGTTTCAGAAAGCAGATGATACTGTTATAGCAATAAGCAATATATAGCAATTTAAGCAATATATAGCAATAACTTCTGTTGAGAAGTTATGAAGGTTGCTGATATAATCACCTACTCCACCAGTGACAGAGTTCATAGTTAAAAGAAAAATTAGCTGGGAGAGCATGAAAGGAAGTATAAGCAATGTGTATTGATTAATATCCTTAGTCGTGTACAGTGCCATTTCTTGCAGGTTTTGGTGCTCAAAATGATGACACTCAAATCTTTGTGTTGCACATTTGAATTAAAAGCCAACCTAATTCTCTTTTTGGCTGTCAGGCTTTCCAGTTCTATATGAACTGCTAATTTCTTGTACCTGTCAAAGCTTCTGAGAAGTTTATAGTCTTTGACAGGTAGGAAGGCATGCTGGAAAGGTCAGGCTATTTGTCCAGGATTAGACACCAACTCTGGCATTCCGTATGAGGGTCAGTAAAAGGGATTAAAGCTCTGGGTTTGTACAGCCTCAGTTAATCTCAGTCTACTGGATCACCCTCGCTGACACCCCGTGGTTACAAGGAGTTTACATCAGACCAAAATGTCTTGCATCAGTCTCAAGGGGACAGGCAGAGACTGGGTGTTTCCTTTTAGCATGCTGTGAGGCTTGAACAACTGACTACTATTTCTGTTCTAACTCCACCAACCTAATAATAAAAAAAAGAATTTGAAAAACCACTGCGTACTAAAAAAGGCAATTACTTCATCATCTGTTGGCTAAGTCTGAATTCTAGAAAGATTTCACAGCCAATGTGGATGTTATTTGAGCTCTTTTATAAAGTTAGCTATATGGGAAAGGGCAGTCTGCAAACCCCTTTGGATCTGAGTGTTGCAGGACAGAAAGAAAAAAAAATTAAATTGGATATAATGATAAGCATCATTTTTACTATTGCTTTTGCAAGGAATATTTTTAAGATTTATTTTTTAAGATGATATTTTTCAGTTTCCAATTATTAATGAAGTAAAATAAGCTTTTCTTAATGAGAAAAGTATCAACATCAAATTTTGGAGTTGGCTTCAAATTCCAGTTTCCTTATAACTGGAAGGATCTGGACTCAGCTCTTTTTTCACAGAATATGTTGCAACACCTTTCTCTATCTTTCACAAACACATTTTACCCCAACGGTCTAGTCTCATGGTTGCAGAGGAAAAAGTAAGAGTATTTTAGGAAATGTATTTCATACTACCTTGAATTCAGTAACTCTTCCAAGAACTTTTCCAATTTCTGTACCTCCTTTTTCTTCTCAGGAATAAGCTGTTTGCACTCTCCTAATGCTTCTGTCTTTATTCTTTCTTCCATGTCATGTATCCACAGGCCAAGTTTCTTGTGCTGATCTTCAAAGCTACAGAACAGATAAATACTCCCTTAAAAATAGTTCTCAGGTGGAGTAAACTCAGTAGGAAGTTAACTCAGCTCTTTCAATATCCACAAGACCAGGAAAATGAAGCTACATATCAATTTCATACTTCAAGAATAAGAGTTGTACACAAAACATAATTCCACGGTGACTACTAATCTAAAAATATTCAGCAGCTCTCTAAAAATGTTCAGCAAAATCATGGGAACTACAGTGAGAAAAAAGCCTCCAAAATTTAAAGTGACAGTGCTTTTATTTATTACTAGATTCAATAGAGGCAGACCAAAAGAAAGCTTTTTCCAAATCCTTATAATGATTCAGTCTCAAGTTACAAAATGGGTAAAAATGGGCTTTTACTCAGTATTGACACTTACAACACCCGAAGCGCTGTGCTTTCAATTTCTCCAACAGAACGTAGCTGGAATCTCAAGCACTCGGAACTCAGCAAAATAAGTTCTGGGCCTAAGTTTGAAAACCTTTTCCATACATGAAGGCACACCATCTCGTCTTGCTGTTTTACCCATTACTGCTACACTAACTTTGCTTTCAATCAGCAACAGTTTTGAATCTAGTTATACCTAAAAATATTTGAAGTCCCAAAATTCCAGTCCCAAGTAATAATTTAAGAGTGTTTTTTTATTAGGTCTTTAGGAAATGTGTTCATCTGGAATAGGATAGGACAGACACAGGCTGTGTAAAAAGCATACTATCTTCAAACCCCAGGGCAGAACTTGAAAATTCATCACACTTTTTCCTTCCAGGAAATTGCATTTAAATTACTGAGATCCCAAGCTGATCTGGGATGGCATGAGCTACGCAGATCTTCCACATACATGATCCTGAACTTCCATTCCTTAAGCAAATCATGCAAGACCTGTCACTTTGTTTTTAGCAGAGGAATTCATTTTTTGTGTAAATATTTCCAAAGAAAAAAGCAAATAGGACTGGAGTAAATGGAAATTATTTCAAATTATGGTGTGTATTTCTGCAGCCGGACAATTTCACGCAGTCCATCTGTAAATACTGGTATTACTCACCTTCCCAGGTGTGAGGCACAAGCTTCCAGGGCCGTCTTATCATTCAGACACTGGTTGAGGAATTCCTGGAAGTTCTGGTTAGACTTTGCTATTTGCTCCTGAATATGGCTTACAACTGGTTTGGGTAAGCAAGCATACAAACTTTCTCCTTCCTTGCATGCAGCATCTAACTTGTTACGTCCCTCGCTTACAGAATCCAGCACGCTCTGTGTAATGAAAGAATACAGTTTAAACATGCACGAATTAATAACTAAAGATAAGTGATACTTCTATTAGAAGTGGTCAGTTTTCCCCAACAAGATGAGAGCCATGTCTAGCTACGGAAAAAATTCTAAGCAGATAGTTCAAATAAAGTTTCATTAAGTGGCGCTACAATTCACAGAACTCAGTTTTCCTATTTGGTCTCAAGGTCTTTCTCTGGATAATTTAGTCCTGTCCTGAAGATGTTATACATTTCAGGAATTAGGGCTGTTTGCAGTAGGTGTCTGCTATTTGTGTTCTGTCCCACTGAAAATCTACACAGATAAGCTTTGACATATCAGTGTTATGATTGAATAGACTGAAAGACTGAAAGATTGAATAAGCAATAGCATAAGAAAAAGTCGGAAAAGGAAAAGAAAAGTAAGAAGAAAAAAATGGAGAAAAGATTAAAAATCATAAACAAGAATACTTTAGTTACACATAAACCTTCCAGAAATTAAATTCTGATCGCAAAACAGTCAACACAGTTTCCTCTGTACTCCCTCCACAGCACATACTGCCATCTTGAATTATTCTTACATTACCTTCTTGGAAACAAAACCAATAAATATGATAGCATCTATGAATTATTTTAGAGATATAATTGGATACATATAGTTAATTACTAATTACTATTTTTTAATTTGTTCACTATACCTGCAAGTCATGTAGCTTTGCCTCTATGGCTTTGCTGTCTCCAGACCTGTCAGATGATTCTTTTACTGCAGCCTTCACACCAGAAAACCATTCCTGGAATTCTTCCATAGAATCTTATTTAATAAAAAAGTATAGAGAAGAGAATATCTTTTAAGAAGCAGCATTATCCACAACACTATACAGCTGTCTTCCACAATTCTTTTATCCTTCAGGCACAATGTCTAAAAGGTAAAAGGATGAGTCTCATTGTCTTCAATAGCCTTGGGGAGTGGGATTCATTTTGTAAAAAGTTAGGTGTTTCCACTGTAAACATTCGAATTTGAACAGTCACAATAGGCTCCCCTTTATAGTCAATGGGAAAAGACAGGCATTTTCAGTCTATGATACATCTCAATTTCATGTTAGATGGTATGTAGATTAATATTTTATTAATTTATTAAATATTAATTTTTTATTTATTTATTAATTTTTTATTCATTAATATTAAAATATAAGATTAAAAATCGCATCCTTCTCTCCACTGACTATCCAGGGAGCCCAGATGGGGACTTTTACATTATAAACGTCTCCATTTGGTTATATACCTCTTTTTATGCAAATACACAAAGTGTATGTATGCAATAGAAATGTACACTAGGAGTGAAGAAAGGGCATGCTGAGCTTGCCTTTCATGCATATTACGTCTGTAAAGTCGAATTCTGTTTTTGTAAAATGCTTTGTTTCGTAGCAGTTATCAAACAAACATTTTGTAACAGGGCTTTTTAAAAGGCTCCATACAAAAATAAAGTTGTAATTGCAAGTGACATCACTGGAAACTCTGGCAGACTCCAGAATGATTCATGGCTGTGGGCTAACGGCTCCTATTAGCAAGCCTGAAGACTCACGGAGGAAATGTTTTTCCAAGGACTCTTGCATGCTGGCCTGTGTTCTGGAACACAGCAGATTCACAGCTTCATACTTCTTTATTAATGAAGTGACAGTGCCACCAAGAGCTTCCAGCTCTACAGAATGGTATTTGCGACACAAGCTGTTGAGTTTCTCACGGACTGAGTCAATGCTGCTCTGCTGATGCTGAAGGTCTTTTTGTGTTTCCTGAAAATGAAGTTACAATACAAATATGACATTTGTAAAGAAAAAAGAGAGCCCTCTCTTTTCCTCAAGCATTCATGCTCCTCCCATATGCGCTTTCCTCCTACGGTCTATTGCAAGTCACAGACACAATGGAGGGAAGAAGTACTGGATCGCCTTTCCTGAAATTTCCAGGTGAAATGAACCCTTGAAACTGAAGAGCCATTACACAAATGTGAAAAACGCTGTTTCTCATGGTTTACTACTTTATTAAAAAATAAATAAATTTCAAGGCATATTGAATAGCCATAGCTATTTTCAGAAAATTCTGAAGGTGAGATGCAACATGACACCGGTGTTTGGTGGGACTTCTGAATGAAAGGGAGCTTTCATCTGACTAGAGAGGAGTATTTGTTTGAAAATTAAATTTGAATTGGCTAGTATATCAACATTAACATGTACTCACACTGAAAAAATCTCTATGTGGTTTGTCATGTTATGATGTGCGCAATTGTACGCAATCAAGAGAGCTCCAGGATGTAGACAAAAGAACTGCTATATATGAGGACTGAGGAGGACTTCTGAGGGAGAAGTTTGTGTTAAAATTGAGTTCAGTCCAGGGTCTTTTACTGTGGTGAGTTATAAGTTCATAACTTATATTGCAAGGGGGTCAATGGACTTGTAAACACGCTGGAGTAATGACTGAAGAGTTCAATGTAACAAAACTGGTTCTTGTCACAACAAAGACCATATCATTCATTATAATTTTCTGAAAGGTTTGTATAAACTCAACAGATCAGAACTTTTGATCATTGATGGAACTTCTTAAAGAGCATGACTGTATTATTTGCTAGTATTCTAGAAGCTGTGTAGGAGATACTTATTTTTTATCAAATGAAAATTAAGTATAATGCTTAGCAAAAACTCTGATTAAAAAAACAACGATCACTGCATAAGAAAAAGCACATTCATTTTCTTCATCACCGACCTTCACTTTATTTAGAGCTTCAGGATCCAGGTTACGTGCACAGCTTAAGAGAGTCTCTTCCACTTTCGTTAACCAGTCTGTCATCTGATCAATAGACTTCTGTAACTGCATCTTCTGAGTACTGAAATCTTTCAGTGTCTCTTTTGCTGTCTCTGACATTTCTTTGGCATGTTCCAACTTCTGCCTCAAATCTGATTCGATGAACTAAAAGCAAAATGTTAGGTATTAAAGCATTTAAATAAAATGTTTATTATGGTAAATGTTTATTGAAAAAATGGAAGGTAGTAAAGTGACACACAGTGATAATTTTTCTCTCTTTACATCCGTAACTAAAGATACTTACATAAATAAAAAAATATCAACCATTCAGGATTAAGTCGTAGAGATACAGTAATCCAAAGAAGGGTTACTAACTTATAAAAACCCAGACTGCAAACTGCTGAAGTTATTATCCACTTTTGAAAAACTAAACAGCCGATCTTTTTTGCTTTTCTAATTTTCCATATATAAAGAACATGACCTAAACATAACTAGCTCCATAAAAAGAAATATCAATTGGCGAGACTTAAGAGCGCTGAGGCTTAAAGTATCTCAGTGTAAGGCAAATTAAAATTGAAGACAATACAGAAGTAAGTTAGAATATTGCCTATTAACCTGCTCAAAGACAGCAATATGTGAAATTATAGTAGATGTTAGCTGTGCACATATTGCTAATAAGAAGTAAATCAAATCAGTCATAATAGGGTAATATTTATAAATGAGCAATTACTGAAAATTCTATTAAGGAATTGTTTATGTTCTTAGGATATAAGCTGATCATACTGAGTTTACTTATTTAGCATTTGAATGTTGGCAAATAATCTGGGAATTTATGCTTAGTTTGTGAGGCTTTATTTTCAAATTTGCATTTATATATCAACTACAATTATTTTATTGTAGGTATGATTGAAATTTTTTATTGTTTTTATCATATTTAGTAGTTGGAAATAGGTGTGTGTTGGTTAAAAGTGATATTCTGCAAAATAATTTGCTCCATGTTTTACTCTGTAAGTGGACAGGTTTTTATTATGAAACATACAAATAAATCTGCGTTTTCTGAACCTCTCACGTAAAGAAAACAATTTGGGAGAACACAAGCAGGTCCATATAATTTGCAAATCTTTATACTGTAGGGTTCTTGACCCATATCTGATTAGTTATTTAGGCTTATGTGTACGGTCACAGCAAAATGTGGACAAGGCTTGAGTGTTATATTAAGTTCTGTTAAAATTTGATAAATGGCTTTGAAATAAATATCTATTGAGATATTTCCCTGCCTGTGGAAATGGCAGAACTCAGCTTATCTTTCAAAATTTTTGACATTGAAAGTGAATAATCTCCCATATCAACTTCCATTTGAAATCAAACATCCAAAATAGTCATACTTTGGTTTTGCACTTGCCCTAGAACATACATAATAAAGACCTAACCGATAATAAAAGTTCAACAGCTCACCTTCAGTGTTCATATTTTACCCCTCTCTTGTAACAGCTAGTTCAGTGCACTAATTCCCCTCCACTAAAGAATACTTTTGGTTTGGTAAAGCAAATGAACATATTTTACTGCATTATAATTCTTTCAAAGAGGCAAACTGTATATGCACTCACATATGTGGCTTAATGTTGTGCAGTATAGACAGTATCATCTGTCTCATAACTGAATAGCTACCTTATAAACTATTTACTCTGTTTTGATTTAGTAAAAAATACTTTTGCAACTCTAACATTCAATTACTTTTTGGCATATTTTTCTCAGAAAAAAATCAAAGTTAACTAAAGAAATATGAACAAAGAATAGTTATGATACATATAAAAAATTCTGTATCTGTCACGTTGAAAGAAAAATTCAGTACAGGAGAGACAGAAATTTCAGGAGGAGTTTCTTCTTAGTCATTTGAGCACAGTCTGTGATTACCAATATCTTTATTTTACCTGGAGATCTGCAGGAGGCTCTTGACTATGGGTAAGTTCTTTGAGATCTGAAATTTTGGAACTAAGCTGCTCCAACTTCAGTTCTTTATCCTTGACTTCAGACTGTAAAAGAGATGTGGTCAAATTTTCATACCAAACTACAAGAAGGTTTTAGACCTTTGGAATGATGCTCCATCAATTGCAAAAATGAAAGAAAACGTAAACAAAGTTCAGCAACCAGAGGGAAAACACTTGTTCTATTAGTTTTCTTCTCTAAAATACTCCCATCTCTTTTCCTTTGTTAGACTTGGTTCAGGGATTTTTTTCCCCTCCATTAAAATAACCACACACATTTTTAGCACTTAAAATGCACTAACAGCTTTAGTTTCTTAAAACTCACTGAATAAAGATGGGAATGTCATTGTTTATTCAACTGGAAAAATCTACTGTGGTTGTTAGGTTCCACTTAATGGCATGCAGAGAATAATACATGTGCTCTCTGTTTTTTATTACAAGGAAGTGGGCTCTCAGAAAAAAATTAGACACAGAAATAAATTTTAACCTCAAAAGGGAATTTAAAAATGTTGCTATATAGGCACTGACATATCTGGACCTTGTATGTATTGTGGTCATAAAGATCCAAGTTATAAAGAAAGATTCTACATCCTAAAAGAATAATATCAAAGTGAAAGGGAAAATCATAATTTGTATAATCGTAGTTCTGAAGTATTAGGCAAATAATTGGTGTGTGTATCCTACTACCCAAACTTTCTTTTCAAAAAATCTCAAACGGATCACCCCAATTAAAATATTGGACAGCGGACTTCAGGATTAAATTGCTGCACTTAACGTCTGCCCTGAATGGTAGAAGTTCAGGTGGCCCCAGAAGAATCCTGAGGGGGTATGTTGTGCTAGGGAGGATGTAATATTAGGTGACCGATCAAGAAAGGGACCACTGCTATGGACCGTCTAAAAGGTTCACTAATTATTTCTGTCCGTGCTCATATATTTATGATTGCTGAAATGGCACGACCCTTCTGTCAGTGAACAGCATTTCCTCTCACTTTGCAAAACAAAGTACAGAAAAAGTATTATGGACTATGAATTCTGTGACTGTAAATGTATGCATATTGCTCATGTGTTCTGCTATTCTGGCCCTCTTGTGAATCAGGTACTGCTGTGGTTTGGGTACTGTCTGCTCTTACTCCAAATCAGTTTTAATAGTAATGAATTTAGGTGGTCTGATTGGTATCCTAGTCAGAAAGACATCAGATAAAGCTTGTCCTGAGGAAAATACTGATTTAGCACCATTTCATATTCTATCATACTACTTGTATATGTTCATTGTTCATCTTTGTAAGGACATCACTTATTTCAAATGAAGTAGAATATGGCTCATTCTATGGTTGATCTGCTGTATATTTTAAGCCAATAGAGGCAGAATGCATCCTGAACACTGGCTAGATTTCTGTAACAGTTTACCACTATCCATAAAAAAAGACCTCACCTTACTGAAATTGTTAGAACCTGACATTAAAATTTGCCCTCCAGTTCAGCATATATTTTTTATTGTCTGGAGAATCTACCGTCTTAGGTGAGATTTTAGAAATTACTCTTTTTTTGCTTAACTGCAGCTGAAGTTGTCTAAAATTTCCATCAGTTTCTACTGGAACAGAGTTCAATCCAATGCCATGCTTTTTGAAATTTTTGTCCTTGTAAGAACACATTGTACTGCTAGAACCAAAATAACTATGGGGCCTAGATTTAGTAAGAGATGAGCCGTTCTTGTTTCTGTTAGAAGCAAACAGCTTCAAAAAAGGACTGTAATTCTGTCAGCTAGCCATTGAGTTAGCGGTACCACTGCTTGAACAGGGGACACAGTGGTCTACAACAGTACAGCCTTATCTATGTGCCTGATAGCACTTGAGATTTTGGTCCAGAACATTTTTATCACCGATTTATGGGTAAGCACCTGGAAGCTTTTGAGGAGGACCTCCATTCTCTGACTGTCACTCAAGTTGCTGATGCTTTCATTCAGTTGAGAAATGCTCTTATTGCACCATCCATCCATTTCGTCTCCAGTTTTCAGGATGTCATCCCACAGAGACACGCCTACACCCAGACGGTCAATGTTGTCTTCAATTCTTTCAGACACCTTTTAGGAGAGGAGAATGTATCAATACCATTCACAAATTAATTTTAGATTTTTTTATTTTGCAGCCAGTTGTATGACAAGTGCATCAGAAATAATTAGTAAGCCAGGGCAAAATAATTCTCTGAGAGTTAGGTCTAAATCCTTAATTCTAATTTCAATTTAGTTATCCAGATTGTAAAATGAACAAAAATTGTATATGACTGTTTCTAAAAATGTGTATTTTTTTTACTGGGAAAGAGTTTTATGTTTAAATAAACTTTATCTTTAAAAACAGCTGCATTTATCTTTCTTATGTAATGTAGGAATTTGATAATAAAGAAGTATAAATATTAGCTTTTATATTATGTTTCTGTGCTATAATTTCATCTTTCTCAACATATTCACATCTTCTATGATGTAGCTTAATACAATTTACTGCCTAAGTTATTTAGTCCAATTTACTTGAATAAAATAATACTGGCATACATTAGGTGAGAATCCAATCCAAATTTATTCTCAAAAGTGTGTACTGAGGAAATATACATTAGTAACATTCATACATTATTATAAGACATTGTTTTAAATCTATCAAATGAATGTCACAACTTTTGCATAGAACGGATGCCAAATGCCTATGATTAACCCTTTGAGATATACTTCAAGGTAAACTTTACTAAATAATTGCACTCTAAGATCCTAAGAAAATACTAAAACTGTAACCCTAGCCCGACTTAAAAACTGTATGACTTGTATAAACACCAGACTCTTACATCTAGCCATTTGTCCACCGTACAGTCCATATCTGTTTTTACCGCAGTGGAGTCACAGTTTTGCACCCTTTTCAGTTCTGCTAACAAATGTTTTCCTTTATTGGTGAAAGTATCCAGGTCTTTTTGTTTATCACTCAGAGCATTCTTGGCAGCTTCATGCTGTGGGCATAAATATTTGCTTGTTTAATGAAGCCTTGAAGAAAGAAAGAAAAATCCAGTTCTCCAGGCACCCATCCCTAGCCCTATGGTATATTATGCATTTGATAATTCTCATTCAGCATACCATTTAATATTTAACCATGCCACAAAATACAGAGCAACTGACATTCTTTTCTCATGAGCATAACAAAATAGTATGATTGTTCTTATAAACAAAGCACACAAGTGGGAATAATAAATTCTCAATTTTCCCCACTTGGTAACCAGCTATTTTTGGGACTGAAGGCAATCTTTTTTTATTATTATTATTTCTATTCTTCAGACTTGACAGGTCTAAAATTGAATAATAAGAACCCATCATTGACTAACTAGTAATTAAATTCTGGAATTACAACAGGGTAAACAGAGGGTGTTGCACAGAAAATTTAAAATTGTAAACCCTGTCACTCCTAGATACTCTGGAAAACAAAAGTACAGATGTGTTCAGGAAAGAATTAGACAAAATCTGCAGGGCTCCCATGTTTGCAGTTCTAGGCATAGGGAAATTTTTAAAACACTGCCACTGAAGAGGTGACAACATACTGAGAAAGGATCACAGCAAGCATCTCATACTTTTTTCTTTAGCGATTATTACAGAGCAGCATTAGAGGTAAGTTACTAATCTGGATGCAGTAGGGCCATGTGGCCATGCCTGCTTTGTTATGGTAGGAGCTGTGCAAAGTGTTCATTGCACTCCAACTCCTTCAGGCCTGGATGTGGCCACTGGTGTAGCAGGGAATTCTCCACAGCCCAAGGCTTACATTTAGGAGAGGAATCATATGAAGTTACATGCACTTCTTTGTTAGACTGCTGAGCTCTGTTCTGTCTTTCAGTTCTAGTTAAAATGTCTGTTAAAAAGAGGCCATAAATACATATAGTTTATAATGAGGTTTATACAGATCTGACTGAAGAATTTTTAATGAAGAGCTCAATAGGCTCCCAAATGAAATTACCCTTTGAATGAATGGAAGGAATTTCACTCAGAACTGGTTTTGCTGACAGGCTGATGGATAGCAGAATTTGGAATTTTAGAAATATGATCCAGTGAAATGAGGGGAATGCAGGGATCCAAATTCCTTATCTCTGCTCAGTGGCCAGTATCTAACATTGTACCCCATGGAATAAGTCGTCTTAGGGAAAGAGACAGACATAAGAATTGCACACATCAGAAATGTATACAATTCGTTTTCTTGTGTTGACTTTTATCTATTCGGAAAATTACCCAATATAGAAAAATATTAAAGTATGTTGACTGACTGGAAATATCCTCTCATACTATGATAGGAATACATTCTCAAGGTATTTCGTATAAAGAGCAGGTTACATGCTTTCCATATAAATTAACATAAAAAAACATAAATTTTGCATTTCTAGGTGTTAAAATGATCAATAGCAGCAATCAAATACACATTAATGGATCTCACCAAAATGCTGAAAGGACTATATTCTTTCTTCATCTAAATTAGTACAAATGAAACCCCAAATATCAGTGTGACAAGATTTGACAGTAAATTCAAGTAACTTTAAACACAGATCAAGGGTACCTTTCAAACGGAAAAATTAATCTAAATTAAAGATCATTTAAATGCCTCAAATGAAAATATATGTAATTACCTTTGATAAAGCTCGCCTGACATCTTCGTGATCCTTCCAAATGGATTTGATCACAGAAGCACTGTCAGCACTGTCTATGACTTTCATTACCGTTGACTTCAAGCTCTGATATTCCTTCATTAGATCAATAAGAATGCAGGACTGTTCCTTTCTGTAATGTGAAAAGGCCGTGTTAGCACCATTTGTTTTCATGTTTCTGAAGGAAAGAGAACGTAACGTAGCAGTTCACCATGGGAAAATCAGGATGCGGTACTAAACATGTTTTGGACAGCCAAGGAAATACTAATATTTAGGTTTTACAAATCAGTGTGTGTCCATACATCACAAAACATCTCACTGAAGAAACAGTATATCAACCTCCACCTCATATATATGAAATATCAAAGCAACTGACTTGAGCAAAAGAAAGACTGGAACTGGAATTCAAGCTTCTCACTGCCTAAGTTTAGCACACTGACTGGAAACCACACTATAATGTGGTTCATTTTTTTTAAACTTGTTTCAGCTCATTTTTTTTAAACTTGTTTCTTTAAAATAGAGTAGTTTTGAGGGTAAAAAGAAGCAGAAGTAGACTAAAGCAATGCAAGATAAGTCTGAATATTTTGTCCTCCAATTGTCAGATGCATGCTTTTGGGTCTAAAATATTACATTCAACTTACCTGTCATTCTACTGAGAATAACAGAATAACCTGCTGCTAAGAACAGGCCTAATATTTTTTTCCCAACCCCTCTCCAGAAAAGCCTATTTCTGCTCAGGAAATGGAGAAAAGAAAAAAAACCACACAACACTATTCTATCCATTTCTGGTATTTATACTGAAGAGAGATAAGGAAGACTAATACTTTGGATATGTTTAGTTGTAAAACATAGTGTGTCAATGAAAGGACTTCGGGAAACATGTCACGGCCAAGAAAGAGAGGTAATCGCTTTAGGAGCTGGCTCTTTTCTGAATGCTCCAAAGAGCTCTCCAAAATAATCAGGTTCAGGAGGGTTTAAAATTGTGTCTATATGAGAGAGAAAACAGTTAAAAATATTTAAAATTAAATTAATAATTGAAATAAAAATTAACATTATTTTTATATCAGAAAGGAATCACAAGGTACCTGAATATCTTTCAGTTTTAGGTATAAAGATGGCAACAACTACCCCAGTATGTGAAAACTGGACAACTCATTTACGCTCAATAACGCATCTATAAGGCAGGGACAGCTATTTTATGGTTTTCTTCACTACCGGGCTGGTACTGTCTAGCTTCTTGCATATGTATGTAGACATTACCTGGTTTATTATTATTAAGGATTTCTAGAGGTAAGAAAAATGGGTTGCAGCAACATGCAACATGAAATACAAATTTAGTGGCAGTGCTTCAGAAAAAGGAGCAACAGACATCTTTAAACAAAGCTTTCCTTTTCTTCCACTTAGTTTAGATTTACACATCTCTTAAAAATGTACTAAAAAAACAGACTAAATTCAGCTGGAAAAAACCACCAGAAATGCAATTCATGTAGCATATTTTCAAGAGGGAAAATGATACACAGATCTGGTTAAGGGGCAGTATATTTACAAACGTCTGTATGGTGTCAACCAAGAAAACAGAATAACAGTACAGTATATAAACCAAAGGGGGAAAAAATAATTTTTTCAGCACAAATGAAATTTTTTCTTGAATCGTTGTTCCAGTACACCAACCCAGCAGTTACATGGGGATCACCAAATTGCACAAGCCCATTGAAATATTAGCTAGGCTTAGAACTGATTTGCTCCTGCATTTAGAGAAATTTATGTACATTGAGGATGACGTAGTGCTGAATTAACCTAGCACTTAACTTCACCATGTAAATTTAAAAAAGAACGTTTGAAAAATTTTTATTTAAAGATGATAAAGAGGCAGCTAACACAAAGAAAGGAATAAAATGAATCTTTCTTTCATTTCTTTAGTTCCTTTTTTATCAGCTTTCATTGATATACAAAACTGTCTTATATCACTGATTATACACTAATGATTGTTATGAACCCGGTCCCTTGAGCAGACAAAAAGACTGAAATGTAAGAATGACTTAGGACCACTGAATATGTTGTCAGAAACACATATCCAATAGAGAAGGAAAATGCATGCTTGGAAGAGAGTATGTGCTAGTTGGAGTGGTAGTGAAATCTCAATGGTGATTTCTTATCTTTCAGGAGAGTAAACAATAAGATGCAACAATATGAGTGGTATATCTCTAAGCACTGTCCTGAGGACCTATCTGTTGCTTTATCAATAGTATCATTACAACTGGTAGAAATATCCTGGTTTATACTGTGTTTTATCTTCTACTCAGTATTTAACATACAAGCCCTGGGATTAACATGGCAAGAGGATATTAAATATAAATAACTGGGTCTCTTTCCCCCACTAAAAGAATCCTCTCCTTTCTCACCTTAAGTCCAAGATCTACTTACTTTTCATGTATAACTTTCTTGGTATCCTCCCACAGAGATTCTAAGCGATTTATCTCTTTGTCGATCTCAGAAGCCAGCGTAATATCTTTTTGAGCTATTTGTTTTGCTTTGTCCATGAGCCACTGGAGTTCATGGTGGTGAGAATTTAATTCTTCATCTAACTGATTAAAGACCCTCAATCTGCAAGTTAAAAGGCAGATTTTAAATTTACATATCTTCACTTTTTTTTGGCAAGAGAAAAGAGGAGAAAGGAAGAATGAAACAGTTGCTGTCAGAGTTATTGTGCATAAAGTTCCCTTTTTCTAACATTTCCTAAAATATCTTCAGAAAACAAAGTGTCATCTGGATTTTTTTCTGCTATAACTGGGCTTAGAATGTGGGTTTTTTTCTGATACACAAACAGCTATACAATTATATAGATATACATATACCTTTACCTCACACAGTGACTCTGAAATATACTCAAATATTTAGATTAATATTTTATTATAGTAAGTGTTTTCAATTCCTTCAACACATGTACAGTCTTCAGTTCTGTAAGAGTAGAGATAGTTATGGTATATGGGATTTCAATGACTGTTTGGTGCTTGGATTCATTTGGAAAAAATAAATTTTTCAGACAAAGATTTTCTTGACTGTTCTTTCAATATAAAAAATTAGCGGGACTTGCTAAGTGTTCTGCTCATGTCGTGCCTCCATCCAAACAGCTCGCTCACTTACAAAAGTTTATCAAGTAGATCTATGGACTCATATACGCCTGGCAAGGAATAAGGTACCCAGGCAGAAAACTCACGCATGCCTTCAATGCATCATAAAATGTCTAGAGACTGCAAGCAAATGAAGTGCCAATCTCCAGCATTAATATCGTTTTTACCTCTGCTGGAGGGCTTGCAGTGTTGCCTCCTTCACGCCCTCCTTGTCAGCCTTTTCCTCAGTATCTTCAATTCTCTTGAGCAGCTGTTCTTTACGTTCCATGAAAGATCTTCGCAAGGCTCCAAGAGCTTCTGCCTCACTCTGTTTGGTTCCCAGCAGGTTTTGAACTGCCTCCAGTTCCAAGCACAGATTATCCACCACAGCCCTGCAGGAGGTCCTCTGCTCAGAAATGCTGTGTTTTAGGTGATACTGGGCCTTAGTAAGGGAACCATCCAAACTGATGGCAACAGATTCCAGCTTGTTAAGATCTTGAATGACACCATTGAGTTCTTTCTCCAGTAATTCAGATTTAGCTTTATCCATATTTCCTGTTTTCTCCACTGTCTGCCTCAGCTGGTGGAGCACTCCTGAGGCAGCACTATGGAGCTCCAGGAATACCCGCAGCTGATCCAGAGCCTCTTGTCTTTGGCTAGTTATTTGACTTGCCTCCTGGAAGATCTGAAAGCAATCTTCAGTCTTTCCCTGCAAAGTCTGCTGGTCCTCCGGGCAGCTGAAAGAACACAATTTATCTACATGTTCCTTCAGACTTTGTAGCTGCTGTTTCTTACTTTCGACTTCCATTGAGTGGTTCTATGGGAAAGAAAGAAAATAGGGCTGGGTTTCTTCTTCCAATCAAAAGCTCAGAAAACATTTTAGTACTAAACTTACAAGCAAAACAAATACTATTGAGGGGTTTTCAGAAAGAACAGTTTGGTGTTACAATTTTGCTTTAAACTGGTCAAATAACAGAAATCTGTAGGTGACTACAACAGCGCAGTGGTTTTCAAACAAATAAATGACCTCATCCTAGTTTTAGATGAATATTTATCTGAATGCACTGTACAATTTCTCTGTCTTTAATATTTACATC
The DNA here is from genome assembly GCF_964199755.1 of Larus michahellis. Taxonomy (NCBI): domain Eukaryota; kingdom Metazoa; phylum Chordata; class Aves; order Charadriiformes; family Laridae; genus Larus; species Larus michahellis. The sequence goes on from NC_133898.1 coordinate 61,883,362, forward strand.
CAAAAGTTTACCTTATTGTGAGATGCAGCTACTTGTTGATCAGCTGTGTATATCTCTGAAGTGGCTTGTAGTTCAGCAAGGAACTGCTTAATCCAGTCTGAAAACCTGAGCAGGAGCTCATCAAACTGCCCATGCTCAGCAACAAGAGATTGAAGGAAGTTGATCCTATAGGATGTCAGATGTAAATATGAAAGCACTTGATGTAAATTAATCACTTCCTATAATCAAAACCACAGCTGACTGGACAGCATTAAAATCAATGCCAGGTGGAAGGAAAGAAGGAAACATTAATTTATGGTTCAAATGTGATGGCTGCTGTGTTGATTTCTTAACTGGGGAAAAACATAACACTTGAAAGCACCAGTTTGGTGCTTTCCACTCTTCTATTCATATAAACTATTAGAAATGCCCCGAACAATCAAGGTACGTTCAACTTTTCTGCATGGAGGTAGTCCCAGCAAAGAGAATGGTATTGATGGGAGCTAAACTTCAGTTTTCAGAGATAGCAAATCCGTTTGCCCTGTCATCTGCAACACTGTATGTAAAGTGAAAGTCTCGTGAATTTAGTCAGGGGATGAGTAACTGCATGCTTAACTTCCACTGAAATAAGTGAGGGTCAAGTCTGCTCACAGGGACACAATTCAAAGGAGGAATGTGTCCAGATGAGTACTCAGGACCTAGCAGAACCAAGCTTCTAAACCTTGACCTTAAAAAAGGCCTTGTCATTTACCTTCCTGTTTGCCTTCGAAATTTCTCTACACAATTTTCAACATGAAATGCTATGCAGAAGATCATTATATAGTAAAACAATCATATTGATAAAGCACCTAGAAGACAATGTGATTGACCAGAGTCTATTATTTAAGCTCCTTTACAAATACTAAAATATGTATGTTCATCACCAAAACAATTGAAATCTAAATATATGATAACGTACAGTTTCAAAAAAGGAGGCAGTGTTCCTGAGACTTCCTTAGCCTTCCAGATTCCTCATCTGGATATTGGTTACTCTCATTTCACATGTAAAAAAAGCATTCTGCAGATAAAAGGCACAAACCTTTTATCAACAGTTTGTGGTAAAGCTTTCCACCTCTCATCCAGCTCTTCAAATTTTTCTTTTATTCTTTTCACAGACTGTTCGGAAGCTGTTGGGAATAGTGACTCATTTAACTGTAATAGGCTCTCATAGACTGAAGCACGGGACTCAATATCTGCTCGCAAATCCTGGGAAAACAATGGAATGTACAGCCTTTAGATCAAATATGACATCATATTACGAAAATAACAAAAATAATAAAAAATCAGCTAGGGTTTTCCAGTACATCACTCTGAGACAAGTGAATGAGCACAGTCAAATCCTTGGAGCAACTGAGGTCTATGAGGACAAGCAGGTACTCAAAACCTCTCAGACAGCTAAATTTGCAACCGTAGTTTGGTAAGGATTCATCAGAGTATTTTTTTCCCCTTTATGACAAAGCGGCAATCTTTCCACACAGCTCTACTGTATGATGACCGTGGCTAAAATCAAGACTAAGTTTTGCGACATATTTTGTGTGCAATAGAATTGTGAGGAAATGTCACAAATCGGCCCAAACAAAAAAACAAACCCCCAAATAATTTCCCTTCTCTTCAGTAATATTTAAAACTGAAATTATGGACTCATTGGCTTCATGGAGGGTGTAAAAAATGCTACTTTTGGCCAACTCCTTCATATTAATCTAAAAACAAATGACAAAAATTTCAAGGAAGGCATGCTTTAGAATAGGATGAAAGTCTTTTGTTTAAAACAAAATAATTGGAAATCAGACTTTCACTGTGAATTCAAAACCTTTGAGCATTTTGTCATCTGAGCAAATTTCCTCACATGCAAAAGAAGGAAAGTTGCATTGTCTAACAAAGGAATTTCTCTGGCAAGCAGACCAATGTCCTTCCTCAATAGATAATAGGATCTACCATTTTCTTCAGCCAGCATATTATATTTGCAAATAACATTCTTCCTCCCATTTTCTTGTCTCTGATAAATAACAACAGCGATAATGTAAAACTTCTCTAGGACATTTCCAAAGCCCAGAATCAAGTGATTGTCAGACTTCCGTTGAGCAAGTCCATCCTTTAAAAGACACATAAACAAATGTAGGAAATGTAGGAAATGTAGGGGGACAATCTTAAGGTTGAAACGTACCTGCAGTGACTGGAGTTCACCTTCCAGTTTAACTCTGTCAGCAGAAACATACTGCTCTGAAGGCCTGGCTGTAGCTTCACACCCCTCCAACCAGGTCTGGAAGGCAGACAGCTCCTTCTCCTGCCTAACAAAATCACAACATAGAGTTACCAACTCAAGTCATCCCCTCAGTCTCACACACTGACTGCAGGAAAGTCTCTGTTTCCATCATGACAGACGTGAGAGTCTACTCACTTCTGCCACTGAACCAGAAGATTCTCTAATAAGGTCTGTTTCTCTTTAGCATTTTCTAGCACCTTTTCGTATTTCTGCTGTAATGCTGTAACCTCGTGAGCAGCTTTTTCTTTGTTGGCCAACTTTCGGGCACAGGCTGAGAGAGACGTCAGAGTGTTGCTCAGTTTTTCCACAGTATGACAAAGGTCCTAATGAACATGCAAAAGAAACAGAAGTCACATACACAAACAACAGAGCTACAGTAACAATGGTGGGAAAAATTCTGTACTTCTACTCGAAGTTTGAAGCAATGCTACATCCACCAGATCATGAAGTCAAGGCAAAGACTGTATTTCACTCAGATCTATCCTAGATACACATGCCCCAAGCATATCAATCAACTAGCTTGTAGTGGGGAAAGACTTTCCTAAGAACAGCGTTAAAGAAAAAACAGACAGCAACAAAAGGGTCAGAACATTTGAATGGGCATGTGACACAGCATGATCATGTAGGACAAAGCTCCAGATTCCCTAGCATCTGTCTAAGAGTTGCTCTAATCTATACATATACAGTAAATACAAGAAGCTCACACAACATGTGCGGACTGCCAGACTTGCAGCCCGTGTCATGACATGGGAGAGGTAGGGAACAGTTACCATGAACTTCTGTCAGCATTGGCAAACACAGAAATGGCATCCAATGTTGACTAGACTTTCCAGTGATGCTGGAAACTTGTTCATATGAAAATGATTGAAATGTAGTACAATCAGTTAGATAAGCACAAAATGAAAGAGATTTGAGACCACTGAAGTTCTAACTCGCAGGTGTGCGGTAATAAAAACTGTAGTAAAGGTTAAAAGTACAGTCATGAAAGAAATCATACATAGGAGGAAATGTGAATTATATAGCAACAAGCTGCTGATGTTTAAACTAAATAACAAAAAATAATTTCATATTAAGGCATTGAATCATCATGATCCCCTAGGCAGGACAAGAGTTTACGATAGTACACTCAGCATATTCATAATGTTTAAAAGCCAATAACAATAACGATTACATATGCTGTCTGAAGAAATTCTCCATATGCAAAATATCTTTCCTCAACAAGGTTCAAGCTTTTTTGAAGCAGACAGGCCAGGTCTTCCTTGCATACAGCCTGTATGCACCTGCATGTACCACTAAGTTCAGAAGAACTGCAAGAACAATATGGCTAAAAGTTTTTAAAATATTTTCTTAGAATAAAAGATAATGATTATTGTGGGAAGAACACATCACAAATTTATAGACACAGATAAAAATGCTACACCAAATTCCCAGATAATTGAGATTTTTTGTAGTTTGAATACCAATCCAATGTCTGTTTTCCATTTGTAATGGATGGAACCAAATGTCAAAACACCCATGGATTTCTGGCATCACAGATAAAAGTTTGTCAGTTGAAACTCTGTCCAGTCTCTGCATTGTCCAAGAAAAACTACTTCCAAGGAGATTTTTTAAAAAAAAATCACAGTTCTATATACCAAGACCCAAGTTTCATGAAAATCTTTGCGAAAAACCTCAAACAGATGTGTTTCTTATCTTCTATTTTTCATAATGTTTTAGATGCATAAAATTAAAAAAAAGTAAGCTGAAGGATTAATTCATACTTTTAGGCTTTTGTTTCTCTAGAGTGGGGAAAAACCTCTCCAAGTCTGTCTGAAATGGTGAGAAGAAATAGCTGAGGAAGCCTGCTTAAGCCTCCCCTGGGGCTGCCCACCCTGACAGGCAGCCCTTGCCTCCCCCTGCCTCAACCCTCATCTGGGTGGCGTCAGGCAGCCCCTGGTCTGGTTATTGGCATTTCTATGAGGAGGTCCGTGTGGCACTGTTTCCCTGGACTTGGTGGCAGGAATTGCCGGCCACGTGCTCACCGTGCAATCCTGAAGGGCTGTGTATGTTGCCGCTGCCGAAGAGCACGATGTGAGAGGCTCAGCTAGCTTCGCTTCCAAGTCAGACACCGCCCACTGCACCTATGAAGAAAAGGCAAACCAGAGAGTCTAAAACTAGCAGGAAATATATAAATGATGCTCTAAATAAATAACATCTTTCAAATATTTCGTGCTAAGAGAATATTATATCCTAAGCTTTTGTAGTGCTGAGCGCCTTTTAAAATTAAAAGATGCTAACTGTGCTCAGCTCCTTGTGACTGAGGCAACAATAATATTTAAGTTATTTTCCTTACGACCGACTAACAACCCAAGACTGAAGCTAAAGTGTTTATATGAAGTATGGATGTGGATTAGTACAATATCCAGGAGAATCACTTAGGTTTTCTAAAAGACAGAATAATTTGTTAAGTGTGTATATTTTAGTGTCTTCCTGAACCTGGCTTTTAAGTCATTCAAAGCACAAATTTACATATAGAGGTCTTGCAATTACCTTACAAACCTACTCGTACATATTCTAGTCCATCTTATTATAATATACATTTTATATTCAGTTTTGGAAAAATAAAGATTAGTTCTATAAATTGCTGCAAACGGTCCATTAGATTTTGCATTGTCTACCTGTTTAAGATTTTCTTCATATTTCTGCTGTGCTGATGCATTCCCTGTGATTGTTCCTTCCAGTCTCTGTGCGTGATCTCTTAACTCTTCCCAATACCTTTTGACCTGAGTCAGCTTGGCTTTAATATGTGCACGTTCTCCAGAGGTAACAAACTGGGAAAAAGACTCGGCTTCCTCCTCCAGTTTTGAGATTCCAGTTATTTTACCATCTATTTCTTTATTAATAACCTAAAATGTAAAGGAATAGTAAATAAAGAAGCACAACAGGTTTTTAATTATCAGAATAGTACTTTCTACTTCCTTCTTTTACCGGAGCTACTAATATTCTTCATTAAAAAAGGAAATAAAAGGAGAGTTCATTGACCACTTGAAATAGCTAGTTATAAAAGTCTTTAATATGCTCTGTAAATTCCCTTGTTCTTCTTGAAATTAGCACTGGAAAAGGTTCAAAAAACAGCCTGCCCTAAAAACAGGGCCTATGAAGAGGAATTAGCATTGCCCGAGGTGCATATTTTCAAAAGCAGAAAGATGGTTCGTATTTTACCATCTCTTACTTCATAGCAAATTAATACACAATTCTCTTAAAGAGTCAAAATAAATGCAAGATGGAAAAAAGGAAGTGTATAACCAAAAACAATATTAGGCAGCTGAACCCTAACAGCTGATAACTTGTGTTTAATAAGTTTTCAAGCACTTCAAAAATAAAGCATGCTATGATTTGAAAACCAAGAGATTGTTTTCATTTCCTAATTTAAAATTCTATGGTATAATAAAGAATAAATTAAGTTAGATGCTGAGGTAAGGGTGAGCATGCCCTCAGACAGAGGATTAAATAAAGAACCACACTACAGTATAAATAGGAAACCACTAAAGAAGAGTGATAATGGCCTTTGGTACTTTTCAGCTGTCTTCTCTATTAATTAGTAAATGCGTAAAGACAAACTAGCACTGGCTTTACATTTCCCCAGCTGCATGACAGCAACTGTCTCCTATTTTTTTGCACTTTTATTTTTTTGCAAATTAGAGGCAAACCTGAAAGTTACAACATTTGAGAGAGGAACTTCTGGTGCTTCACATTCAGTGGCTATTTATTCAGTAAGCATCAGTGAACTTGGAAATAAGATTTTTTTTTTCACAACAGAATTCTTTTAATTTCTGCTGATGGAAAAAAAAATTCTGCTTCTCAAAAGCAGTGAAAACCACTCATTGGGAGAGATTTGAAAGACCCAAGAGTGCTCTTTGAAATTGAAAGAGGCAATAGCATTCTCGGATATAAAAATGTTAAGATATGTATGTACATCACATCAACCAATTGAAAATGCACTCCCAAAAGCATAGAAAGTGCCCACTTTCTGCTATAATTGGGATAAAAATATGGTATCTTGCTTGCCGTTATGAAGCTCAGGAGTGGCTTACTGCAACATTCAGAGTCTAGAATTAGCAGGGTGACAGTACAGAAAAAGATGTGGTGCTGTAAGCATTTATAGTGTCTCTTTATGCAATATATTCTGAATTAATTCAGATTATAAAATATCTTTTTTGCATGAGAATACGGCGCTGAGGAAAAATACCGGATTTGCAGCCCTGAAGCTGAAATTATCTAACAATGCAGCAGATACAAATGAGGCAGCGCTTTTTTACTCCCACGCTATTCTGTTAAATTCACTCAGTTACATAAAAGAAGGTGGATAATTGAGGGCTTCAAACTCTCACTGAGTCTGCCACCAATGGTAAGTACTTGTGATAACTGTCATTTTGTCCACCAGGAATTTCGGAGAAATGTGTAGGTGAAAATTTGTCTCTGCTGAAGTCATTGGGGTTCTGGAATCAACGTCACCAGAAGTAGAATATCACCACTAGATACGATAGTTACATTCAGCTGACCGCAGGTTTTATATCAGCCAAAGATATGAAGGAACACAGCTTTTTGTGTGCGTGTGTGTGTATTTGCCTCATATTGCAATATTCCTAATGTGTTGTACTAGAAATTACAACTAAGTATGCTGATCACAGTTGTGACACAGGCTAACTCAGCAGGAAACTCCCACCGAAACATAACAAATCCTTCAAACTCAGGCACAAAGCAATGCTGCTGAAGACGACCTCCAGTGATGTCCACGTGCTGGAGGTTAGATGACTCATTTCACGTATCACAGTTCATAAAGCTGCTTTGTTCACTTGAGTTACAGGGATGTACCCTAGGCTTTATCTGGACGATTTTCTCTTCTTTATATCTTTTCACTCAGACATTTACAAAAATTACCTACTGGCTATTTTCTTTCTGTCATGATGTTTAAGTGAAGAAGGCTTATGTTGGCATTTTCAAAAACTTGCAATGCAGTATAAAAATTATTGTTCATCTGCATATATAGCAAGGAATGGCCTTTCTGGGAAATTGGCCTGAATGGACACTAGGGCTTAACTAGGCTCCATTTAGACAGACAAGAGCTGTTGTCACACTGGAATGCAATATTAATATAATGTGATGCATTTCCTGTCTTAAACATTTGAATCATATCTAGTAACTACTGAAAAGTATGGCTCTATGACAGTGTATGCCAGTGGAATAAATGCATATATAATAGTTCACAAGGAAACTGCTTTTGACTTGCTGTGGCGATGAAGAAGAATTCAAGCCTTGTCATACTCTTCAATGATGAAATCAAGAGATTTTGTTTATTTGGTGTATGTAAAATTGTGATCAAATTAAGAACAGGAAAATCTGTTGATAAACTGTTTCTGCCACGTGAAACAAATGCCTTAAGGGATCCTTTGGAAATACTTAGTGTCAATCTGGTACATGACTTCAAGCAGCTGCACACCTTTGCACCCTCTGAAGAGCAAGTAGGGCACAGAAAAAAGGAAATGGCAGTGTGCTCTGCATATTGAAAAATGCTGTCCCCTTACAAACATGCGGTTTCAGAGAAGGTACGCTTTCATTTGTGGGAGGATATGAAATCAGTCCTTGAAATGCAATGCTTGGAGACAATATGCACCTCAGCAATAAGACACTAAACCACTATGTATCTACAGGAATATATACAGATTTTAAGACAGCGTGAACATAATAGCAATAAATGGCATGTAGGTTTGCAAGCTACAAGAGCAATAGTTTATTATTTCAGCATAAAAGATACATAAATCAAGTTATAACTTTAGCTTGCAAGATTAAAATCAAGTTCTATATTCACTAGCTGATGTATGTTTTAAAATAAAAAGCTTTATATACCTTGCATTTATGTAGCTATTTTGTATACCAGTTGAGATTACTCAAAAAATAAGAAGAGTATAAATTAAGTAATATTTTTAACCATACACACAAAGGCTCCACATATGTCAACTACACACTAACAGAGAAGGCAGCCTGTAAGAATTTTACCTTAGTTTATGTAAAACTTTACTGCTTGGTATATTTGTGTTTAAAGCGTGCCATCATTACACCACAGGAGTTTTGAAACATGTAAAATGTCTGTTCTCCCATTTGGCCGCTAGCAAAATGACAGATAAACGGACTTTTAATGCTAAATGTAACAAGAACTAATCACCTTGATTTGGCTGATCTGTATGTCCAAAGGAGATGATGATGTTTCCAAAGTTTCCAGTTCTTTTTCTTGTTCAGCTATCCAGATGGACAGAGCTTCAAAATTATTGCCAAAATGATCCCACTTGTTTTTCACCATTTCCATGCTTTTAATACTAAAATTAACCAAATTAATTAGAGAGAATAAACAGTTTAATATAATGTAGCTGCCCATATTCTTGCTAGAATAAAAATGTAACTTATTCAATCTACAGGAGGGTCATTTTAAAAACTCCTGGGTTTAGAGGACCAAGTAAGATGTGCACCTAAATTCAAACTTGGTTCTCCCCTAATCTGTGCCCAAAGTCAAACAATTATATTTGCCGTAGTAAGGACACTGAGCTGTGAAAAAGAGTACAGCTTCATTCATCAACTGTACATCAAGAATCTCACCATAGCAGGATGAGAGAGGAAAAGTAACATAAATATGATTTATATGAAACAATATGGAATTATGATTATATCACATATCTAAAAACTGAGATAACTGAGAGCATAGAGGCTAGTCATTTACTTGCTAGAACAGAATGACAAAAACCAGTGTATTGTGGATGTATGTATATTCACCAATGCTTGACTGCTTTATTAAACTTTTTTTTTATAACAGCAATCTGCCCATCTTATAGGAAGTTTGTGTTTTCTGAGGCAATGATTTAATATCAAGCCAATGAATCAACAACAGATTATGATTCAAGTACCTCAAAATTAATAGATTCATATTCTTTGAAACATACATTACAGGTAGGCTAAACAGAGACAGATTATGCCTGATTCTTGTATATTTTGGATAGCAAACAAAGCATCCCTTTTTTGGTCACAAGAAGTCTAAGGCCCTTATAAGGTCTAACAGCAATAACTTCCAATATACAAGTTTCTGCTCCTTTCAAGTCATTGTAAAGAAACCACAACTAACGTAGGCCCTACACACAGCTTGCAAAACACGCATTTTCTATTTCACTGAAAATATTAAAATTTCATCAGAAAAGTTTGAATATTACAAAATTCCAAAATACATTTTCCTTTTAAATATAGCCTTAAAAATCATTCCATGTTAAAAAGTTTTAGTTTTATTTTCTCCCCCCACCCTCACCTCCAGTCATTAAAGGTAGAGGAAGCCTTAAGAAAAGATGCAGTCTAAAAATGTAAAAATTGGCCTTTTTATTTTTTCTTATTAATTTTCAAAATGAAAAAAAAAATAGCAGTGTCAACAGCCATTTACTGATAAGAGTGCATTCAAATTCAAGTTCTTTGCAGGAAAATAAAGTGCAAAAATATCTCGCTCAAGTCCAGCCCAAGAAAACACAGCTGGAAATGAGAATCAAGGGACCAAATAAGTGCCACAACAGCTGAAAACCCTCTGCCTTTGTATCTGCCTTCCTTCTAGTTGTAAGAAAGCAGCAGACTGTAAAGAATATAGTCCCAAACACACTGCACATCTACGCATGATCGCCTTGGAAAACATATGTGCTAAGTTTGCTCTGTAGCCGACTATGGAGAGCTGCTCAAACTTTGCTTTCCCTTTCCTGTTCATTGACATAGTACGTACCATATTTATTTGGAATATCTTCACTTTAAATTACTTAGCCAAGATTTTATTGATAATGTGAGTTACAACATAACCCTTACACACTGATTATATGTTCTGTAGATTCACTATAGAGAGTCGGGATGCAGTTTTTTATTATCTGTCATGGTACCAAAGACATTCTGTACAATTCATACATTCAACTAAAACCTATTTCATATCTACATTGAAAGGGGATATAAATGATGGCTTTCATTTAAAAATAGATGACATTATTAAAAAAGTGAATATTCACTGTTGGAAGGATGAATTTCTTGAATTGAAAAATCATACTAGTTTTCTCTCTAATAATGGAGAAAACAATGTATAAAGTGAAGTATTCATCAAGATATGGTAGAATTTGACTGCAAATCACTGTAATATTTCACATTGGAGAAAATGGTATGTAAAAAAATTGGACTACCAATAATCAGAAAGTTACATCTGCTGCAGAGGTTATTTATTCTGTTTCACAACTGTTCTTTTATCCTGGGAAGAAAATGGCACAAAATTAAAGTCAGATTAGCATGACAATCAATGGTGAAGACGGGGAAAAACCCAATAATGGGAACATTGCCCTTCACTCATATTCAGATGGAGATGGTGGTACCTGCTTAAACTTATACAGCAAATTAGTCTACAGAGTAATTCCAGTAAGACAACATAGAATTGGTACATATATCCATGTACACAATTGATTCTGTATCAGATCTAATATATGCAAAAATACTAATTTCATACACACATATAAATGTATGTGTATATAGATAAAATGAGAATAGCAACAGCTGAAGTTGAAGTTGAGTTACTTGAGTTCAATAACTGAGTTACTTGAGAAAAAGGATGAATTTTTTACAAATACAAAAAGCTACAAATATTTACAGGATTTAACAACATTTTCTTGGAGTTCGAACTTTAAATTTTTAAAGAAAATTTGGCAAATGATGCCTCATTATTTGCAGCAGCAGAAGCAGTTTTTGATATTGCCCATGAAATAAAAACTGGGCATTCAGCTAAGATGAAGGCACTTCTTGACATTCCTATGGAGAGAGTGGAATACTGAAAACCGAGGTAAATATGGTAAATGTGCTATTCTCATACTTGCACTGAGATTTTTCTTTCTAAAAGTGTCTAGTACCTCAAGAATGAGTTTAATTATCCCTTCTTCGCAAAACTGGGGCTTAAAGATAACCAACAGGTTAAATGTAACTAACAGTGGTTTGATAGACAATGTATTATTAAACAAAGATTTTGTTTATTTGCACACACGCTTTTGACTGATATTTGGTACTGTAACCTGGTTACTATGCCACAGCAAGCTGTAAACAATGGAGCTGATGAGACAACACAAAATGCTGACAAGGTGTTCTAGAAATCTGATACAATCTTATAGTGGAGAATAAATATTAGGACTTGTTAAGAACATACTCTTCTTCAAGAGTAACTTCCACTTTTTTCACTTGTTCTTGGATTGATTTTGCCTGCTGTTGAAGGGACTCCTTGTTCTTTGAACCAAGCTGTATCTCAGAAGAATTCTTCACCAAATTCTCAGCCTGCACAGCCATTGCTTCAGTCTGTTTAGAAAGTTCCTGTAAGGATACAAGACACATTAATACTACTATGAACAGTTTCATATATTTACACAAAAAGTATTTTTCCTCAACCTTTGTGTTAGAAAAAGTATCTGTTTCCTATATGTATATTTTGAATGTGTAAATACATAAAAACAACCTCTGAAGAAAGTTATTTTCATGTTGCATTTAAGAAATGTTCATTTGAGCAAACTAGCTTAAATAATGTTTAGCAAGGGAAGCTGTCTGTCCAGAAGTTTTTAACTCAACCAATCAAAATTTATACTATGGAAATGGCATGGCAAGTCCTCGAAATCATTTTACCTTCAATATGTGTGCTTCAGATGCAGATTTTGAGCAATTCTTTATGATCTTCTCATAAAATAACTTTTTACCTCTAAACAGTTTATGCTGTCTCTAATCCATCCAGGCAATTTGCACTAGCATTAACAGGAAACTATGCAAAGATTGAAGGCAATATGCTCCTTACATGTTAACAAACAAGGCAGAAAGATATCTCAGTTCCTGTATTTCACACAGCAAGTACCTTTGTTTGATCCAGTTCTGAGGAGAGGCTCTCTAAACTGCTAAAGTTTAAGATACGTTCAAGTGCAGAGCTTGCTTGATTGAGATATTTTACTACTGTTTCTTTGTCTCTTTCAAACTGCTCCCATTTATTTATTGTGACCTACAAAAACAGACAAACAAACCAACCCAAAACAGGAACACAAAGACAAAAAGATTAAAGGGGAGAAAAAAAGAACTTCATTGTTACTGAAGAAGATAAAAAGAGAAAGACCTGATATAAAATAAAACAATTTCTCCTGAAATGCCACCTACTCCACAGTCGAAACTGTTCTGAAGCCAATAAAAGATAAACTTTCCCTTGAATTTTCACTGATTCATACTGTGCTGATGCAAAAAAGCCCTGTTCTCTAAGGTGCCAGCAATATTTAAATCTTATATTTGAATGTCCTATAAGAAGTCTGAATTAATAAATGCAGATTCTTAGGCATATGGTGACAGGTAGTCACCAATACTTAAAAGTATTTTCAAGTTTTCTAATGAAATAAATTACAGTAAAATGGTAGAAGAAAATTCCTACTCGTAGGAAACACACATAGGAATCTATTTGTTCTTTTCTGATAATGTAAAATTTTGATGAACATAGAGCATTTAATTATCAGTCACAAGAATTACGACAGTATAAAGAAATATTTTGTTGATTCTGAAGTAAAGCAAGGCCTCAGTTAAGATTTTATATATGGGATTCCTTAGATAAAAATTGGTTTCAAGAATAAAGTCTTACATTAAGAAGTTACTTGAACTCTATCAATCGTGTTTTTCACCTTGTGTTTTATCATGAGAAATAGTTTTGATGACTTTAACATTTGTGTGAAATAGTGGATAGCTGGATTACCATTCTACTTAAAGAAATGTAAAGGGCAACTCAGATACAGGTGCAAGAATCTCTAAATTCTAATCCCAGTTCAGTCAATGATTAATTTTAAAACCTGGTGCAATCCATTTGTTTTCTCTGTGATTTTTTTTCTTCCTTCTTTAAATTTAGGATGAAAGCATGTATTTCACACAGTACTTGTGAGGATTATATTTGCACAACATGAGGTGTTATTAATCTAATATCCAGCCTAAAGGCTCTCAATTAAAGGGCAATGTCATCTTTAGTAACCAGGGGAGGCAGTCCATCTAAAAATTAATTTACAGATAAGTTATTTAAATAATTTATTATGACTGAATAGTTGGGACTTTTAAGCACTTCCAAACAAAATATTGTTTCTTTATTGATGAAGAGGTATCCAGCAGCTTCAAGAAGTTTTCATAGAAGTACTGATTGTGAAAAGCCCGAGGACCAAGATTCAGAGAGGTGAGAAAGTGAGCTCAGATTTTTTAAATTCAAAAAATTGGGGGTTTACCAAGTTAAAAAAGAAGAAGAAAGCACAGGTTTTTATATCTACTTGCAAAGGGCCCACCTGCAGTTGCTCTTCACGTTTCTCCATAGTCTGCTGCATGTTCTCCAACGTTCCTTCCAACTTTTGCAAATCCTCTTGCATTGTGCTAGGCAGTCCACCTTCAACCTGCAACTGTTTAGCTTGGGAAATCTGCTGTTGCACATCTTGCCTTTTTGCACGGAGTCTCCTTGTCCTTTGCTAAAAGGATTCATCCAACAGGAATGATTAGACTTTTTAGCTCCTTTGGGAAACTGGTACAATGAAACCACTTTCTGCTTTTGCATGGGGAAGCAATGAGAATAATAGACAAAGGGATAAATTGTGGCCAGTATTCTTGAGAGTCTCATATACTCATCAAGTATACGCCGTGAGTTCCAAAATGTGTATACAGCTTTTGTGGCCTACAAATGGGAGAGAGAGTGTGACAGTATGGACATTTATCCAAAGCAATATTTTAGAAAGCAGAAGCCACAACAATTGAGCAACTGCAGCAGTAGCCACAGGTGCCTGTATTCCTCATGACTGCCTGGAAGTATCCACATCTGTTCTGCATCCTTTGAGGCACAGGTTAGAGCCTCAGATTGATCAAAGCAATTTATCAGCCTTCATTAGAGAGCAGCAGGGGGATGGCCAAGTCGCATAACTTTCTTTAATGTGTTTTGCTTTGTAGCACTATCGGAAACTCCCCTGTCCTTTCCTAAGATGCCTGACCCATTGCCACTCTTGCCAGGCAAGTTCACGGTTCCCTGCTCAATTCTGCTCTGGGTACCTTCAGCTCTTTGTCAATGTCTGTTTTTACCTTAAAAGACTCCATATCAAAAGAAGGAGGAGAGTCTGAGAACTCAAGAAGTTAACTGTTCCTACTCCCTATCGTATGATGGATAAGGAATGTAGAGTATTGAAAGAAGAAATATGAACCTTAACACATACAATAGGTTTTACAAACACCAAAGAGTTTAGATAAGACAGAGGTAAGACATAGTACTGCCTGGTCAGACAATAAGACATGCTCAACCTTACAGAAATAGATGTTAATATAAAATGCTTACATAATGCCCAAGCACTGACAGTAAATTGTTCTTTTTCTTATTAATTATTATTAAATTATTCTTATTTTCTTATTTTATATGCTTTGAGCAGGGCTCGAAATTAATTTCCCATATTTGGCCTTAAAACCCATGACTCTTGCTGTATGCAACCCATATGATTTATTATTACTGTAGGCTGCAGATGTTTTGATCTATTATCAGGGCTCAAAAAGCTTCCTGTTCTACTCCTACAGACTGGAGGCAAATCTGTCAGTGCAGTAGCTACCTAGAGGAGGACATGAGGCTAGAGGTATACCTCCTCTCCAGGACTCCACCAACATGAGTTGGTGCCACATCAAAGCTGATGAAGTTGAGAAATTTCCAAAACTAGGATCAAGCCATATTTACCATGGTCAAATCTGACACGCAAACTTCAAAAAGGTAAAAAGAGAGAGACTACATATTTGCAGAGTAGAGTTACCCAAAATTCCAGGGAAACGAAGACTGTTTTTCAGGTGTTCTGTGCCCAAAAAACCCATGTGAAATAAAAGGATACTCAATAAAAGTTGAAAACAAGCTCATCTTTGGGCATTAACATTTTAAAAATACTGAGTACTATTTTCATTATAAGAAATCAATACTAGGCCATATGAGACCATTTCCTTTATAACTCTTTCAAGTTTAAATATAAAGAGTTATGCTAATGGACATAAGAAAAATTAGTAATTACATACACTCTACTGTAAAAAAAATACTTAATATACACATGAATAATTGCCCTACCTGATGATGAAGTAGTAGTTGCTGAGCTTGTAATAAACTTTCTGTATCCAGGATCTTTTCAGCCTCTGCTTGGGCTTCTTTAGAGTTGTTGATTAACTCTTCTATTGCACTTTTAACTTCTTCTTTGTACTGGACACAGTCTCCAACAGTACCTAAAGTCTTTTCAACCTACAATTACGGATAATTTTAAGTATTTCATGTTGAAATGTGCATCTATATTTTAAGGGCACATTTATATTTGGAATATTTTTTTCAAAAAAATATAGCAAATTGTCTAAATTCAAACCATTTTTGTCTCCAGCATTCTTAACAGACACCTTTAACTTTATATTGAAAGAGTGACTGTAGACTTAAATGTCACCAAGGAGACCTTTGTCTTGTTTAGATGCACTCCCTATTATATTGTCATATGGTAAATAGCTGTCTGTGACAGCCCCTTATAGGTGAAACTTAGAAAATATATGCTGTCCTCACCCTTGCAAGCTGACCCAGATTCTGAAATACCCGCGCTACTCAACTCACAAAAAATCCTTTTGCCTTTTGGGTCTTCTAGAGCAATGCCCTGGTGAATCACAAATGTATTAAAATGCCCCGTTACCCTGGTTTTATGGACCGTGATACGCATGTGGTGCAATACGCAGTCTCGGTTTGCAGAATTTTGTAAAGAAAATGATATATCCATTCAACATATCATAAAGTTCTTTCTTCTTTGCACGATGTGGCTAACTACTTGTACCTGATTCTCAGTACAGGCTCTGTTCCTCAGACAGTTCCTATGTTTTAAGGTTTTAATCATAAAGAATTCTAGAACTAAGAAACTCCTTTCTTTTCTTCCCCTCCTTTCTTTCTTTCCAGTGCATATTCACTTTGAAGGGTCATTCAGATTCAAGCTATTCTCTTTCCTGTTATATAAATGTTTAGTCTTTACTATCCAAAAAACATTTGGATACTGAGTATCAGTCCTTGTCTAAACAGTCTCATCCATCTGATTAACAAGCTGTAAATTTAGCTGTAAAGAGTATTCGGACTGTTAAGAATCAGCAGTCTCTTAACTATAGAATAAATTGCCATTTAGATTATGCCTTTAGATTCAGAACAAGTTTAGATTCTAGTTCTTATTTTCTTTTTTACCCTTCATGAACTTGTGCTCCCCTTAGTTCTGACTTTTGGAGAAAACAACACGAAAAGTGCTTTAATACAAATTATAAATAATAAAAAAATATATTATCTTAAATTTTTTTGCAGTCACTTGGAAATCAGAACATTGGTTCCTCCAACTTTCCAACCCGTTTTCATTCCACAGAAGTTTAGAGGAGATTCAATAAATACATGGAACTTTTATACATTTGGAACACCTACAAGGCCTCCACAAGAATCAACATTATCAATGGAATTGGAAGCCTGAACTCTTTCTCTGTCCTGAGCTCTTTTTTCAAATGGACGTGTTCTGCCTTCTACATGTAAGATATTCTAAGTTTCTCCTGATCTTTCTTTTTACTGTGAAAACTGTGATGCAGTAAGTTCCCTGAGATCCCACAGAACTCAAGGGTTCAGTGGATTCTAAGGTTTTGTCTATCAATTAGAAGTTTCCCATGTTTTCACCAGTTACAGTATCTCATTATCATTCAGATCTCAGGGAACTGCAGCCTTTTCCCGCAAATTCAGTGCATGATAGACATTCTGAATGATTTGAAACTACCTCACAGTAGTGTCTTTATTATTTCAGCAGAAGTGATACAGAAATGAAGATCAAGTCAAATTCTATATCCACTAGCTGATGTACATCACTGTTTTACTGATGTTCACTAAGACCTGATTTCAGAAAAGTATCTTTTGCCTCTAAAAATAGTGACATTTTGATTCCAGAAACATTAACTATGATGCTTTCCACTGCTGCAAAGGGAAAAGATCCATTACAATAATGTCAGTATTTTTTGCCTGCTACTCTCAAGGCTTTGCTACCTGGGGAGTACAAATGAGTTCTTCCGTTGCTGAATGCTTGCAGTTTAATTAAAAAAACACAGTAGGGAACTTATGCTTGTGAAGCCATGATTGACGTCATTTCATGTGACACTGTAAATAAAGAGTTCTCGTGTCCCTCATACTGTACCTCAGCCAGCAAATCTAGGAGTCCCTTGAAGTCACTGGAAAGTTTACAAAGCTCATCCTCTGTCTTTTTGGCCTCCAAATCAGGACATACTGCAGTCAAAACAGCAAGTCTAGATTTCAGCCAGCTGTGATTTTCTCCTTGCCTGTTAATATGCTTCCTAATTTCCTATGGAAGAATCAAAACGTATTTTCTTCAAATAAACAAAATATATTAATAAGTGACATCAAAGATTAGTAGTTTAAACGTTGTTGTTCTTATCTTGAAACACAAGAAATGTAGTATTTTTCTATTTGCATACCCTATCTGATTCTGTTCCAGTCAATGCCTAGATTTTTGCATTTCCTCCACGGACTTTACTCCACTGCTACTCATTAGACTGGTCTTTAACAAGAAGTAGTGGCACACATTTTCCTCACAAGCTAACATTTGTATCTACAGATAGATGATTGATACCTTCTATATATTTTCCATATATTGACCAAATTTCTTAGTAAGCATTTAGATCTTAAATGCTGACTTTCCCAAACATAAAACTTCATGTGATATAACATTTTGTGTATTTTTCCTAGTTAAATAGCTCCTTTTTTCACTTTTCACTCAGTAGTTCACAAAAATTTTTGTGCCAGTGCTGATGAGAAGTTGCCGGAAGTGAAACTGCCATCAGACTTTTTGGAGCAGAAGCACCCATTAAGCTAAAGCTCTATCTGCTTTATCAAGGTCATCCTAACTATGTTTCTCTGCACAGTTAGCCTCATAACCTGCTCATGGCTTCCACACAAACTCCAACAGTATGTGACATTCCTATTTTTGCTCCTAACTTGTGAAATAATAATAAAAAAAAAGAAATAAGGGTCAAGCTAGGTCTCAAGTAACATAATAAATTATTGCCTAAAACTAATTTAACCAAATGACTCTATCTTCCATTATTCTAACACTTCTGTTACCAATCACTAATGCAAAAGCGAATGGTAGGATTTCTTTGCCTCCCCTATTACACTATCATAGAAGAGAATTTTTATTATAGAAGATTTCCCTAAATGTAAGACAGTAACTTGATCCTTCAAAAACTCCCAGTCCAGAAATTTTGGCTTTTCTTTGCACAGCACTTTTAACTGTGCACACAGCAGGATGAAGGGCAAGCATTTATTATATCTGCTTCTATATTTTGGATGTTCTGAATATACAGGCAAAGGAACCTGCCATTCTCTAAATTAAAAGTAGGAACTTCTGCCACACTTTGTTGCATGTGGAACTTTTCCTGGAAATGTTTTTAAGAATATCAGGAAACAGCAGAGCTATTATGGTCTCCATAGTAAAAGTCACACAACTTCAGAACACAGTTTTATCCAGAGTCCCAGTAGCAATGACTGTAGCTTTTTTAGAATATAAGCCAAGGGCTCACCCCCAAAGATGATTTACATTGCTTGTATTTGGCAGTATCATTGACACTTTCCTTTATCTTCTTTATCTCTCTTTCTGTTGACGAAATCCAATTTGCCAATTCAGAAAATCTGAAATAAAACATCACGTAATGCAACGCAAACAAAGAAGTTAGATAAAAATTGCCACCACCAAATGATAACCTTAAATTTAAGACAAAAAAATATAAAATCAACTCAAAACCCCACTATAATTTGTGGAATTACTACATAAAGTATGGTTTTCTTCTTGAAGCTAGCAACACAGTATCATTCTTTACACAGTGGTACTGTTCTATGACAACATTTAAAGGAGTGACCACACATAAGGCTCTGTGACACCCAGCTAGCAATGGAGCTGACACCTGTTCTTGTAGCCCTTCCAGGTGTTCGAGTGCTCTGTTAGCTTTACATAAGTGCTGTCTATCTGGGATTTTAGATCCTTCAGGATTCGTTGGCTGCTTTCCAATGTAGCCCTCACTGGATCAGAAACTGGCAGTTTTTGGCACAGTTCTTCAATCCTTTGTAGCCTTTTCTCACACAGCTGGTAAGATCCCTTGTCACCGAAGAACAACTGATGGGAGACAGCAGAAAATTCAATAAAAATACAAATTGGCAGAAATCACAAACCATATCTATATATCTGTTATAAACTGTACTAAGCTCAAATCAAAATTTTTGTTAAAGGCCCCGAGGATTGACCTGATGTAGTTGTGCACAGTGTTTGGTGGTTTAAGAGTTGGTCAGACCTTCTGTTTATTATTGACATTGAAATGCCCACGTGGTGGCATATAATTCATACCTTGTGTTCCTCAATCATCCTTTCATTGCCTTCTCTTGATAACACCTTGTTCTGTCGAGCTAGTTCGGCTTTGCACTCCTCCACTGTGACTAAGAACCTGCTTTTCTGTATTTCTATCTTCAAGTGGATCAGATGATATGGTGCTTCTGTTTGAAGATCCTATACAACCACAGGGGCAATAAACAAGCACAGAGATAAAACACTACTCTCATTAGCTCAGTGTCAAGTTACTACAAATAAATTATCAAAAAACTGCTACTACGGAAAAATAAAGCATATATATGCATGAACAGATGGGGTTTTCTCCATATTTATTTAAGTAAATAAAGCAACTCTGTTACCAACACGTTACCAACTCTTAGTTGTAAGATCATAAGTTTTTGGGGACCAGAATATGTATGTATAAGGCACATTACAGAGACATCTTGATTCCTGGCAAGATATACCAAATATTTCCTGCATAAAATAATAAAACAAACAATAACAGTGATACTATATTCACAACTGCCTCCAGAGGTTCCTGTTTGCATGCTAGTGAAAAACAACTCATCCATCACTCCAGCTTTGACCTGCAACATGCTGTAGCAGGCAAAAAATTCCATAGCTTATGAACAATGTTTGTTCAGTTGTTAGAGGCTTTGGCAGAAGACACAATCTAAACTCATAGCCTGATCTCTAAAAAATTCATTTTATTAAGGTTGGGAAAGTAACTGCAATCATCCAACATCCACATAAAGAAAGGAAAGCTAGCATCTATTCTCCACAAATGTTCTTAACGCAGGTATCATTATGACTGTACGTAGGGGAAGAAATTAAGGTTTCATAATTAATTTCTCACATTTTTTGACTTTTGACCACTTAACAGGGTTTTTTCAAGAGGATATTCGCACGTTTCACTGTATCTAATGTTGTAAAATACATTTTTTTTTTCTAATTGTACAGGAATAATACAACTTTTTATTTTACTTTATTTTAATTTTTTTCAACATATAGGTCATGCAGAAACATTCCGAAGACTTACAATTTCCAGAGACATCATTCAATGTCACTAACCTTCCACTGCCTATGAAGTTTTCTCACAGCTTCCTGCAGGTTGTGTTGCTCTTGTTCTGGGAGAATGTCAGTAAGTTCATCACAAGCTTTCAGAAAGGCATTTAAGACTCTCTGATCCAACTGGTTAAAGAATTCCTGCAGTTGAGGTGGAAAGTGAGAAGGTGAGAAGATGAAGATGGCTATTGATATGGTAATCTGCCAACATGAAGTTCCCTAACACACTCTAAGTTTCAAGGTTACTTCTGCTGCATTAAAGAACTGAAGTTTGAGCTAAGGAAAGAACTATTTCTAGCTATTTAAAGTCCAAAAAATTAATTTACTCTCAGACAGTACACTGAGATGGTATTTCAACATGAATACATTTTAAAGCTATATGCGTAAGTAATGGTTATAGTACATATATTCATCTGAAAAAAAAAAAAGGAGCAGATGTGTGAGACTAGCAAAATGCAGTGTCCTCACTCCCAATGGTTCTACTGGCAAAACCAACCCTAATTTCTAGGAGGTCTTCTCTCTTCACCTTCTGGTTACTTACATTCATCAGTAAGAGGGGTGATCCTTTTTCCTTTTTGTTTTTCAAACTTAACATTAGTTTGACCTGATCTGTATAACTTCTATACATAAAAGAAACCCACATCAAATTTAAAATTAAGTAGGTTTTTCACTTGTATGTCATGCAGTCAAAGATTTCCATGAGGAATGTCAGAGAATTTACTCACGCTATGTTTTCTGAGAAGTTCTTCAGGATTTCCTTTTTCTTTTAAGCAGGAATTGGCAATCTGTATTACATTCTCCAGTTCTGCTCTAGACTCCTCAAATTTCTTCATCAAACGGCTATTTGCTTCTATGTTTTTTCTCCAGTCACCAGCTTTCCTGACCATATTCTGAGTTATAAGCAAAGAAAATAAGCTGGCGCTTTCTCATTGATTTTTATTTGCTCTCTTTTACCATGATCTTCCAAAAATGCATTTGATTGGTGTCACTCTTTCAAATATATGCCGTTGACAAGTGTTTCTCTCTTTTATACTCCCATTTTCCCAATTTTTAATACTTATACATATTATATCATCCTTCATTCAAATAAAAATGGGTAGCTACCTAATATATAGGTGTCTCTGATACCTTCAGAATGCCTCTGCCATTTGGCTACTCTTTCTTTCCTAAAGCCTGCTTTCAAACGTATGGGTAAAAGCTTACCATTCCGTTTTTCTTAGTAGTAGACTAATTCCTCCTACATGACTCTACATGAACGTGGTGTGACCTATGGATCCAACTGGTTTCATGCTACAGGTCTTCTGACCTGGAGGGGGTTTATATGATTATCACACTAGTAGGCTAGATAAGAAACCAGGCAGAAAGCCACTTAAAAGAAAGGCAGCAAATTTTGTGATTTAGTTGCTACTCTGAAATCCTCTTGTTTTGAAACCTTAGTTGCAGCTCTTTCTTACTCTGCTCGGTAGTCTGCCCCAGTGCACTGCATTATCCAGTGGTTACAGCTCCATAAGCAAGTAAAAAATTTACCATGAGAAATGAACAGCCTACCAGTTCAACTGCAGCAAGGTATTTGCAATGCTGCTTACTAACCACAAACTTTACCATCCTCACTGATTACAGTGTAAGGAATTGTAATGATTTTACCTAGTGAGCTAATCAAATCTGCAGTTCTCAAACATCTTTCTAAACCATTTTAAAGTTTCCTGATAAAAATTTTTATAGATTCATTTAAGAATGTATTCTTTACACGAGAAAATGGCAGTTTCCAGATTCATAAATATTTTAACTCTGGGTAGACCACATTTTGTATGGTTATGCCATGTTTTGTAGGTTCATTTTCCAACACAAAAAGAGACAAATCTCCACCCATCTTTATAGAAACAAAGTAGTTAATGTTTAAAATGGTAAATTTACCAAGCTACAACTGTATCTTCTTCTGTTACTATAAGCTAAACTTAATGATTTCTAAATTGTAAACCAAAACTCACTGATCTTTCACTACAATTCAAAAAATACAATATAAATTTTGAAATCCACCTCTCAGAAACAGATCTTTACTGATAGGTGATTTTCTGTAGATTTAAATTCAATTTAGATATCTTTATATTGAACAACAATTGCCTGAAAACAAATCTAATAGAACCCAACATCTGGAGATATGACTCCAAGATAATGGTTAATTTCATGCTAGAGTGGGGCTAGACTGAGGCTGAATAGCCCCAAAATATCAACATGGCTAATAACAACATAGAGCTCTACAGGTAAGGGGGATTATAGCCCAAAGTACACATCTTTACATTAACAAATGCAAATACATATTTGCAACTTTCCATATTCACAATTCACTGCATTTTCCGAGGAAATATAAAGCCCAGCAATTGTAGCGTTTGCAGAAGTTTACATCTTCCATGCTTTGCGTGAAAGGGTATGTATGGGAATATAGGAGCAAATAATTAGCCAAGGAAAGAGCCAATTTCTCTCCTCCAAAGTCAGGAGAAACACAATACAGTGCAGCCCTAGCAGGTGGATTTCAGGTTCCTCATTCCAAAGGAGCCTGAGACATGTGAAAGTTCTCCTTAAAACCCAGGTTCTTCTGAGGTAGTCTCACCTCTGAATAACTGCATGGAGAATATGACTGCTAGTCCCCTGACCACTTAGTACCTAATACAGGCAAATCCTTAATTAATAACTTGACACCAGACAGGAGAGCTCTCTATGACAGTAGATACAGAGTCATGAAATGGAGACATGGTAGGACGGATGAGATGCATATGAACAAGCTTTCAAAAATAGGCACAAAGGTATGACATAATTACCTGAAAAGTAATCTGAACTTGTGTAACTTTCTTCTGAAATGTTGACTGATGGAAATGTTGTAACACTTCACGCGAAGCCACACACTGCAGGATACTCTGACTATTTCTCTCAATCAGGGACAAATCTTTCTTGCAGTTTTCTTGATAAGCTACCAAATCCTGAAAGAAAAAAACATATATCCACCCTGGCCAGGAACAAAGGAGAGAAAAGTTTGGCAAAATAACAGGAAGATATTTTTAGACAATAAGAACAAAAGTTATGAGATCAAAGCACCACGACAAACAGACTACACAAAATGCTATATGGAATAACACAGACCACACAACTTCTGCCTTGTATGAAGAGTCCTGTACCCAAACAGAGCTCTATCTATTTAAAAAAAAAAAAGAAAAAAAAAAAAAAGACACAGAAGACACAGATGTGTACCCATGCCTTTCAGATAGCTTTAGAGAATGCAGATCAACACATTATTCTGTGATTTAATTTTATGGAATGTCTGTATTTTTTGTATAATTGTAAGTAGGCAGCAGCACAAACAATAGAAGATGGCAACTCTCAGTATCAGTAGCAGGTTAGAGATGTTAATCTTTCTTGCCTTTCAACAAATTAACCTTTCATGTCAACTACTGGAATTTAGATTTCATTACAAATGGCATTAAGCAATGAGAATTATACTTAAAAAAAAAAAAAGAGAAAGAGAGAAGAAAAGAAAACATTTACGAAGTCGCACAGGCTGAAAAGAAGGTTTAAAAAATCCTGTGGTGAGGAAACTGTTCTTCTACTGAAGGAATACTGTATTACTCAGCATAAATCCCTGTTTACTGCCTGATCAGCAGAAACCAGCACCCTCCATATAACTGATGACATTTTCGTTCCTTGGTTGGCAAACAACTGCGGACGAAACATGTCTTTTTATTGCAACATTCCAGGGCAGGTTAACCTTCAGAAGCAGAGGAAAGGAGCACTCTTATGAGCTGCTCCTAAACCTGCAGGTTGGACACACGACTCAGCCAGTGCTCACAAATAGAAGAGGATTTACTTGGGAAGATAAATGGACTGGCTTGATTCAAGCTCACCAGATAATTTTTTTAATGAAATGCAATAAAAGCTTGAAGTCACTGGAAGAGAAGATCCTTCTTGTTGAATTATTGGGCCAATCCCCAGAATCATTATAGGCTGGAACTAATTTTGTTTTTCATATAGATATACACATATACATATACACACACATATACACATACAAACACATGAAATTAAATCTCTTTGTTCCAATATTTTATTTTTTTTTTCACAAGGGTCTCTAAATGGTTTTGAAAGACTTCAGCTTCCCATATAAAATCCATTTAATTACATTGCCTGTCAAAACCAACGCTAATGAAACGTGTACATCAATTTTGAGGGACTATTTCTAGGTTATATACCACATATACCCATGGATAAATGCCAATACCTACACAAGATCCTCATATTTTCATTTATCTTTCCAAGTGAGTTTTGACTAGCTCTGAATTCTTCCAGAATGAAATGTTTATTGATTAGGTGGAAAAGTTAGTGTTCTACTACATTAGAAACCACTTCCAGACTTCTAAGAAACTTCCATAATTGTCCAAGTAAACCAAGGGAAGTTCCTGATCATGTTATTTCATCTGCTTAATAAAAAACCCAATGTTTTTCTGATACTTCAGTCCAATTTCCACTAGATATAAAAAAAAAAAAGTTTTACATTCACTTCTTGGATTGAAACCATGGGCACCAGGAGGGAACTCAAGTTTTCAATATTTATGCCTAGTTGACTTTATGATAGGCTATGTTTGTTGCCTGAACATGAAGAAACATTTGCTCAGCTTACCAAGGTGCAATCCAAATTCCTAGAAAGCTAATTGTAAATACTCAGAGCAGCAGATCTTTGTAAGATGTTTTTGAAACTTACTTGGGCTTTTTGTTTAAGAACAGTTGTGGGTTGTGCTTCAGGATCCAGGATAGAAATTATTTCATTTACTTTTTCAAGAGATTCATAAAAATGTGTGATTTGTTTCTCCAGTTCTTCCAGTGGAGACAGTAGATGCTGGCATTCATAGAGCAGGGCACAGGAATACTCCTTAACCTTTTGGCCATTTTAAAGAAAAATAATTATTAAAAAAGTTGTAAAATTCAAAAATAGCAGTTTATATAGTTCATATTTATATATAAAAAGGGTTTATATAGTTGCTACCTGTCTCTCTTAAGATAGATCAATCCTGATTCTGTATTACTTCTTAAAGAAAAGAATATGAAATTTAAGGTTGGTAGTCTTAAAGTCTAAATGAAGTAACATTTTTGTCCACCCTGAATCAATCTATTGTTACTATAACTACGTATTTGCTAAAATGCACATATCTGAGCATTTATGTAGGGAAGCTAACTATTCATCAGTTCAACAGTCAACAACACGTGTAGTAGAAAAAGTATTCTGCAACCTTGCTGAGCTGCTCTTTGATCCTTGTCAAAGTTCCAAGCATTTCATTTACTTCCTCTTGGGAAACTTCTTTTGTAACAAGTTGCGCTGTTCTTGTAACCATTTTGTACTGAGCTTCCATCGCAGGCAATTTCTGCTTAATGTCCTGAAAGAAATGTTTAAAAAATATTTCAACAACAGCATTTATACATTCATGGGAGATACAAGTCTGTTCTCAAGATATAAAATACATATATTCCAATTATCAATTGTCTTCATTGCTGATTTTAGTGAACACTGGATCATATTTCAAATGCATGAAAACTGTGCCATAGGGTATCAGTCAGCTCACCTGAATGTGGTTTGAAACTACACAGAAAGAAATATTCAGTGGGGACAGTGTTTTGGAAATGTACTCTAGAAGCGTCACTCATAGAATACAATGATTTATATTAGCTATAGCAGAAATTATACAAAAAACACCACTGGTTAAAAAAAATAGTAATAATTGAAATGTATACTAAAATAACTTCACGCTCACAGATTTAGTTACAAGTTTCTCTCTTACAAAAGAGAAAGAAAGGAATGAAAGTAAAATACTTACTTCTAAATCTTGTACAAACATTTTGACATCAAGGAAGGACACTTCTACAGGGACTGAAAATTTCCTATTGCTTCCATCAATAAAAGCTGTCAAATGGGCAACACCATCCAAGTATTCCTTCCTTATTTTGTCCAGTTCATCTGCTCGAGCATACTAAAAAAATGTAAAGTAAAAATTAATAAACAAAAAAATAAATACCCCAAATGAGATACCTGGCAATTAAATAATGACTTAAGATAATTAGCATGTTTTGAGTGCAGTTGTCTGCTGGACAAATGGTATTCAACAAAATACAAAATAATTTGTATTTTGAATCTAATCTAACTTAGAAACTAATCTAAATTAGTTAGACTCTAATCATCTGCATTAGTGTCAGTAGTGCTGATACTAAAAAGAACAACACTCATAGAAGAGATCAGTCTTTTTTTAAGGTTTGGATCACTTGGAGAACACCAGACTCCTTTGTTTCTAACCTAGAATCGACATCTCAAATAATTTCTCATTACCTACAGTATCAAATTTGAAAAATCAGCAAAGAGAATAGAAAATGAAAAGCCTAGAAAACCTGAAGGATAAATAGAAGAACTGCTGGCTGAGGAAAGGTAAACACAGGTCTTAGAAAGTGGAAAGAGCTGTATGACAGAAATGGTGAAAAGCCAGTGAGAAAAACACCATATAGCCAGCACATGAAAGAAGCTGCATAAGTAGGGGAAGAGACATTTACATCCTGGGCATTAGTGTTTCACAGTGAATCATCCTAAATACCATCAGCAAATAAAGCTTGAGAACATTCTAGTCAATGGTTTGGAAAAGTTACAATAAAAAGGGGTCAATCATTATTTACTTTTCCATTTAACTTGACTGCAATGGGAATAATCATGCCAGTAAAGAAAATAGATTCAGCACTTTCAAATAGGCAATTGCTATTTAAAAATCAGTGGAATGGGAAAATATCATTAAATGTATATTGACAAAGGTCCTTCCTAATGTGTTTATGATGTGTGAAATACTTCTGTGTAATTTAGCTCACATCTTCTCTTTGCTTTTTAAAGAGCAAATACAGAAACAACAATTCTTTTCCAAACAGTTGACCCTCTTCCACAAGATAAAGGGTATTTTTTTCATTTATTATCAGTGCCTCCTTTTACAAAAGATTGAAGTAATGTCTGACTGATTTGGGAAAAACATTCAGTTAATTAACTCGTATTGTACCTGCTTATGGCTGCAGTACAATAATTGAATGCAACTTTCATTAAAGAGCAGTAAAAGTATTCACTTTCACCATTTTCACTGTTCAGTTTTACAGAGCTTTTACAACAACAATAGCTACTTAAAACAAATAACTTTCCTTGAAGAACAGCAGATGATAAGCATAAACAATTCATATGCATAAGTCTACATATTCACTGTATCAAGACAGGAGACCATATAGAAAAAAAATACAGCTTATACTAGCTGGAAATGTCCAAAAATAAAAATAAAAAGCTGTATAACCAAAAACATAAACAAAGGAAAAGCCACAATAAAATAAATTGCTGTCAGGGATTAATTTCTTTTTAAATTAACGATAAATAGTTAGAGAGTTTAGTAAGTTGTCCTATAGCCCTACTAGTGAGGCAAATTTGTCTTGCTTGCATGGAAATGACAAAGTAAATATTTAAAAGTAACAACAGGAAAACCACATACCTGCTTAACTTGCATAAACAATTCTCTCCATCTTCCATTTAGTAACAGAAGCTGCTGTTTAAGGTCTCTGGAAATGGTCTCATCACATGTTTCAATCAGAAAATTACCAGCATCATTCATGGCTGTGTGCTGTTGGATCCAATGAGGTAAATGCCGGAAGAAATCCTGAAGAAGAAAATGAAAACACTTCTCCAAAACCTTTTCCATTACTCTTTATCTTAAATCATGAAACTGAAATTTAATCACCAGGTAATGGCTTGATAAAACTCTTTGAACAATTATCCTCTGAAGCTTTTCATATTAGATATGCCATAACAGAATTTTAATGTCTGTGAACATAACCTAGAGAATTAAAAGTTACCACCAGTTTACTTACAGCTCATTTTACTCCAGTGCGTAGCTTCAGTTAAACTAATGGAACTCCTCCTAAGAGAAAGGTCCGTAACCGAAAACACTGTTAGGCTCATCTAATTTCTGTCTTGTCTTGAAACAGTATGGGCTGATATTAACGTAAGCCATATACAGAGTGTAGAGAGATTCTTCCCCTGCTGTGAACCATATGCAGCTTTCCAGGGTCTGGCATCCCAGAAGACCTGAGAAGACTGATTCTTTATCAATGCTTCCTCCTATCTCAGAGCAGGTGAGTGGGGAGGGGAAAGGGAAGGTTGTCACTGATTTTTTTCCCCTGTTCCAGTGAGACAGCCTAAATAGCACAGCCATAGTGACAACATGCATCTTCTAGGCAGGTACACACACAGAAATTTGTAGAGAAGAAAAAGACCAGCTCCCTCCCTTCCTTTTCGCTCTTCAAGACGGGCAATTGCTCCTAAGGCAGATATCTCCAGGCACTGACTACAGCTATACCAGTAAGCAAAACAGGACTCAAATCACTGTCCCATGATTGTCCACTTCTTCTCCGACATAGTTTTGGTTTGTCCCTGCTACCCTTCTCCCAAACAATGCACAATTCAATGCATGGCACATGGTAAGGACGGTTCCCACTGAGAAAGGGGCACTGACCCAGTTTATTTATGACTATTGACATGTAAAAACAGTTCTGATACAACCAAAAAGAAAATGTCAGATGGATGTAATACTGCTCAAATTCGTTGAAGAGAGAATTGAACAGCACAGTGGTTTAAATTCCGAAAGCTGAGATCAGTGGAGTAAAGGTGCTCTGTACTGATGTATCAGTGAATAAACTTAATCATCTCAGTAAACTTTATGCGCAGTTTGAATCTTCTACTTGCAGTGGAGCAAAACCCTTGCTTTGTGCAAAGGCTACCCTCTGCGAGGAAATCCTAAAGAAATTAAATCTACTGAATCTATTACTGGTCAGTTCTCCAATGGTCAGGCTTCCTAGAGGTCAAGAGGTAAAAAAGACATGGAGTAAACTACTCCCGTCCTTGCTCCTGCACACTTATTCCCACAAACCATTACTTATATGTTCAGATTCTGTTTTGAAAATCTTCAAAGTTATGAAACTGATCAGAGAAGTAAATATTTTGATTTTATTCATATATATGGATATAAGAGTATTTCATTTAAAACACTGCCAAGTTAAATTGCATAAAATTATACACAAGGAGCTAAGATCAACCAGATCAGCTGAGGTCACCCTTCCTGCTCAGTAATAATAAATTTTGGTATTTATATTATGCCAGACTATTGAATCCTTTTCACAGGTGTATTTTTATTTAAAAAGTGTATTCCATTATTTTACATCAATTTAAATGAACAAACTTTTAACAAAAATTATGCTGTTCTGTCATGTAACATGAAAAGCTCTTTCCTGACCTGATGTCATTTTGATATCTTACATCCTATGGGAATTATACTTTGGTGTTAAGAGCTGTATAGCTGCTACACTGGGATTGGATGAAAATTAAATGCAGTATTATTCATGTCAATCTGGGTCGTTATTGAAGTTTCAAAAACATAAATCTTAGTGCCTCGGTACTCCAATATTAGAACAGGAAAAAAAAAAAAAAAAAAGACAGCAAAACTGTTTTTATGACCGGAGGTCGCGAAAAGGAACTTTCTAAAAGATTTCTAAAATGCCAGGGAAATGGATTAATTACCCATCAAACATAACAACGCATATTAAATAATGTTGTTTTGTGAAGGCAACTAATATTGAAATCTGTCACCTATGTGGTAGAAAAAGCAGTGGAAAAGGTAATTTTAAGTGTCTTTATACCCAGGACGTGATGATGCGCTTTGGTGTTAAGAGCTGTATTTGCCTTTGAGTGAATCAAGTAACATTCTTATCTCTGAGCAATACTGCTGTCTTATATTCATGTCAAAGATGCCTCTTGCCATGTTATCACAGATGATGCCTTCCTTCATTGAGTAGTCTCTACACCCTACACATGCAAACATTGAAAAACCTATGATGAATGTAGAAAGCGTGCCAGAAACTGAAAAAATCTCTCCCTCTTGCATGACATTTTGTAAAACAACCTAAACACATGCAAAAACTTGTCCCACGTTTCATAATTTACAAAATAGCCATATATATATGGTATTACTGCATACCTTTTTAGAATGCTCAGGCTGATTCAGCATTTTTTCAGCATCTTCTAGCCAAGCTTGTAGACCTGCCACAGTGCTGCTATATCTGTCCCAATTAGCAATTACTTCTTCCAACATGCTTCTTACACTTCTCACCTCTACCGATAGATTCCTCCACTGTGCTGTTGTTTCAGTCATGAATTTCATCACATTCTCAACTTCTTCCACTGAGATACAGGAAATAATACATTGATTATTTTGGTTTATTCGTATTTCTGTAAAGCTTAATTTTATGGTATGTTTATCCATTCTCAACAGGGAATTATATTTTACTGCAACTTCTGTTTCAGTAGGCTTTTATATACATATGCTCAGTTCACAGCCCAATTTTAGTGCAAAATTATGGCTGAGAGATTAAACCTGTTAATTAAAGACTAAGGAAAGTACACAAAATGAGTACTATATTAAAACTGTCACACTGCATATTCAGTGTGGTGTTCATTTCTAACCTGTAATGAAAGAAATCAAGAGAGAAAGTTTCGTTAAAAAAGCAGAAAACAATAAAGATGTATAATGTATGAATAAACATTTCTGCATTGAAAAGTACTGAATGAAATTCTGATCTTCTTTCCACCAACTTTAAAACCAAACTGTGTAATTTTTGCCATTTAATTTTTAGTATTTTCCTCACGGCAATAAAGGAACAAGTATGCCCTCAT
Organism: Larus michahellis; assembly: GCF_964199755.1. NCBI lineage: Eukaryota > Metazoa > Chordata > Aves > Charadriiformes > Laridae > Larus > Larus michahellis. The sequence goes on from NC_133898.1 coordinate 61,914,947, forward strand.
TCCAGAAAAAAAACCCAAAACAACACACAGAGAGGAAAAAAAAGGATCCAAGCAAATCCTGAGACTTCATAAAACATGCAGAATATAGATAATTAAAAAAAAGATTTTTTAGCTAAGGTGTCCTCTAATTTGCACTGATGTTTCTGAATTCATATAAATGAGTAGCTGTCCTTAAGAAAAGAATTTGTTATTGGATTTTTTTAATAGCATTGAATAAATCTATGAATTTTATTCTTTGTAAGAACACCTTGTAAAAAATGTTTACTTCTGTAAAATTTGAGTGTCACCATTATCAACTTAAATTTCACAACAAAAAAAAAAAAAGATATCTATTCTCTCTCCACGTTTGCTAATCACTTCAGCAGTTGCAGCAATCCTCCACAGACATCATTGTGTTATCCCCTCAGCAGAGATTAAAGTGATCTCATGTCTGTAACTATCTAGGTCAAGTATTGCCCTCATGAATTCTCATTGAACTCAGCAGAGTTCAGGAATTACAGGAGGCAGCTGTTGAATCAGATGCACGTTTTTCTCACGTATATCCATACTTCAACTATAATTTGGGTTCCTCTTATAGGTTTTCACAGTTAATGAAGAATCTTCAATAAATCAGGGGATACTTTTGCTACTATAACAATACTGAGACCAACTCTCTCTTTGTCTTTTTCTAGTAAATGAAGCCAAGCCAGGGAGCATTTCCAGGGGCCATAACATGATCTTCCCTACTCCTAATTTGGTCTCTGGCACACTTTTGGCCCAAATCAACAACACTGAAAAAATCCAGAAGCTATCATGAACCATGAACTTCTCCCATTAGGAAGCCTGAATATGAACACCCTCTTCTGGAGATTAAGAAATTTTAACAGCAGGAGCACAGGCTGCTCCGTACCAGCTGGCTTCATGCTATAGAATATGAGAAATCGCTACCAGAGGCTGTAGCCTCTCTGGTGAACTGCAGCTGCTGTACAGCTCTGCTGTATGGAAGAAACAAATATTAGGAGATCTTTTTAGGGGATACATATGTCCTAAAGAGATCAAAATGGTGTCCCCACGAGGAAATAAACATAGGCACTTACCTGAGCCATTTGCTTTGGCATACATTTCAGCTGCTCTTTTCAAGATCTGGTAAGTAACTTCATACTGCTCAAAGAACTTACTATTTTCAATAACAGACTGAAAAGAAACAAGTATTACAACAGACAAAACAGATGTTAAGAATAATTTCCACAAAATTACACCAAGACAATGCTGACAACTTTTAGCTTCATTATTTCTCCACTCATTTTTTTCATCAGTATAAAATAATATTTAATTCATCATCATTATAAAATAATATATAAATTTCACCTTTTCAAATTAATGGTACAGCACTGTCTCCCTTTACAAATATGGTTTCTTTTCTTTGCATACGGAAAGATCATTTAATACGCTCTTAATCAGTCTGCTAGTTGCTGACTTGCTGAAACTCACTACTTTGAATACGATACTTTGAATGTGCAGAAACTGAGCAATATACTTAGAAGCTACTTAATGGAAACTGTTTTATGCTGAAATCTAAGTGGAATAATTTTAATAAAAGAGAAAATTTCATCCATATAGGTCACCACAAAAATCAAATCCAGTTAAACTTTAAAAATTATTCTGTATTCAGCCTTTGCAGAAAGGCAGGTTTCACTTTAAGAGATAAAAACATTTGACTTATCCTTTCGTTTTCCTTTACTTCCTTTGTAATTGGTAAAAATAAGACTCAGGAAACACTGCACAAAGAGATGCTGCTTTTCCAAAGTGTGACACAGCGCTTTTGCTTTGTGAGTGATGTTTTAGCTGTGTAATGTGTTATAGCATGATGAATAATTTATCCGGAAATATTTTGGTCACAAAGTTATGGCTCTTGATCATTTATATCTCTTTATCCCTTATGGTAAACGACACTGACTTTTTTTGACATGTCTTTCAGAAATGTTACTTCTTTTAAGTGTGATATATAATTATATCTCTATATTATGCAAGCATATGCAAGCAACTTGCATTATCACTCTTAAAAAAGAAAAAAAACCCTGCTTTTTTACAGGGTTTTTACATTGCCTTGCCTAATGTACTTATCTAGAGTTTTGGACCAGCTTTGTAGCTTATACTACCTCCCATGCCTCTACAGTTACAGATCTACAAAATTAAGGCAAGTACGTCTCACATATGTCTACCCAGGCTTTGAAATGTCAGAATAGAAAAAATTCTATGTGTACTAGTGTGATTTCGGTAAAACCAGGTTTCAAATAGGTCAAAGTTCAATGTACTTTGAAGAGAAGGATTAGATTTTGTATATTCATCAATCCACATAATTTAATGTGAAAAACAGTTTTAAAAATTAATCTGCCAGACAGTATATATCTAAAAATCTATTTTAAAACCTTTTACCGTTGCTATGTCAAATCATCAGTTATCTAGCACGTGATTTACAAATGTGTGTATAACCAAGGAAACTAGAAGTCAAGGACAATCAGAATTTTTCTCTGCTGTACTGTAAAAAAAAAAAATAGTCTAGCATGTATAAAGAACTACATCCTTTCCATGAGTTACGTGAAACTCATGACTTTCACTTCTGCCAAACCCATACACACAGACATTTTACCCTGAACCAAAAATTGCAGGACTTCATATGAGAAAGTAAAAGACTGTATCAAACTCCTTATATAATACTGATCTCAAGAGCAATTGGAAATATTTTCAAAAATTAAATATAGACATTTTACTGATTAATATTGTCTCCCATCTGACAAGATCCCTTAAAGAAAATATGTAGGTTTTCCCATATCCGTATAGCATATGGTGCTAAAAAAGTGCTAATACATCAATGCCAAAATACAGTTCCGTGGGTTAAAATCCATGGATAACTATACCCAGTATCTCCATTGAAGCTGAGACTTCGGTACAGTATATTCTTCAGGTTGACGGTGTACAATTTGTGCTGATCTTAACTTATGGTATATGACAGACAGGTGAAAAAAAGATGGCATAAAGTAAAAACCACCACTTTAATTTTTAAGCTACAGTACGTAAATATTTTCCAGGCATATGTTCTATCCAGATCCTAACTACGCATGTTCCTAGAATGATGACATTGCTCAGTCTGCTTTGGCAGAAAAACAAACTTGCATTTTTATCTCTTACTAATATAGTCACTGACTATAAGGTACTGACTACAGTTTTCCTACGTAAGAACCCCAATTTACTGGAAGAGTAACACTTGGCTCTTGGTCCTAGAAAATTGCCCTCAAGTAAGCCAAAGCAAATAAAGTTTCTTTCCATCACTGGACAGCTGGAAGGAGCCAGAAGTGAAGGCCATCAGGAATGAAATTGAGCTCTATTTATATTCTTGTCCCAATTTCCTCATTTTGATGTGATACAGTTTCATAAACGATGCAGGGAAGCATTTTCGTTCCCCTAATGACTATCTCAGCATTAGTGGTCTGAAGCATAAGAATAACTGAGGCAATCACAAAATAACATACAAACTCACCACTTAATGTTCTTTTTAAAGCAAAAAATAAGAAAGTGATATAAAATAATAATCGAAAAGTCAAGCTACGCATTTCCTCATTATTTCCCTTGTCACCTTTTAGTAGTTTTTGTGACAGTCCTACAGAGTATACAAATGGACTATAATTCTAAATAACAATCTGAATTTTGCAAAGCTTGTCTAAAACAAGGCTTAACTCCTGAATTTTTATGCGTCCCTAACTGCTGAAGTTTAAACATAGAAAGGGAATGATGTGAACAGGTCTTCAGTTCTCACTTTGTAGGGAAACTTTATTGAGTGTGCAGTTTTCTTCCAAAGCAATAAAGACTATCAGGCTGTGGGGGCATCAATAACTTTCTCTACACAGTGTCCTGGCTCTGAATGGTTCTACAACTGTATAAATTCTTTCCAAACTGAATTTTTCTGTGCAATTTTCCTCATATGGATTAGATAGAAGAGGAGAAAGGTGTTTAGCCCAGCCCTGCATTTGTAAGAATCCCTCATGCCCTAATGCAGCAGGGGTACTGTTCTACCAGCTATTTGGCACTGCAAGTGTGGATTTAACAAGATACAGCAGCATAAGACTGAAAGGGAACAGATCAATGAGCACTTTTAAGTCAATAGCTTCTGTTTCTTAACATGATACATGGATGATGCAGAGCTGGAGCAATCTCCTTCCAGAAAGTAATGGGTTTAATATACTAATGCTGAGCAGGAGAAGAAAAATCATTCTTTGAAAGAATAAAATTACTCCTCTATCACTACAGTATATTGAACAAGTACACAGAGGCAGCATAACTTTTTTTTTTTCTTCATTTGGAAGACCTTAAAAAAAAGTACCATGGGGGACTGCATGCCAAACACCTTCTCTATCTCTACACTTAATCTGTGTATAGTCATTATAAAATGCATCTATGCAGTTGTAAAAGATGATGAAATTAAGTTCTTCGGAATTGCTATCTAAGGTAAGTAAAAATCTAGGATTTGGAACCTTCAGATATGTTTGGTAAGTTGATGGTTGGACAGGTAGCACTTGGGACATTATTTCTATTTTTGAAGAGATGGTACAAAGAGAAACATTCTCACTTTAGCATTTTGACTAAAGTTCCTCCATGGGGAAGCTGGATTCACCTTTGAAAAGATATTCCATAAGAATGAAGTCATAAAGTTGATGTCTGTCAAGTCTAATTTCTGTTTCTGTTCTTGTATTGATTTCCAGCAATCTTAAATATGAATATTTCAAAAATAATTATAAAAAGAAAAAGACAAACCCAACTTACAATATAATTTTGAAGAAGTAGTTCCACCGACTCTCGCCTTCCATATTTGATAATCCATGATTTTAACTTTGATTCTGCAAGGACTAAGAGTGACAGTAGACGGTACTTCAGTTCCAGAAACTCCATCTTCAACAGATGGAGCTCAGATGAAGAGACAACAAAATTAAACCTATAAAATGAATCACACTGTAGTAAAATACAGCAATATTCATTTTTGCAGGAGAGACTGAAAGCTTTAGTTAAAGTTCAGATTTTTTTGTAGTATTTCACCTAATTCAGAGTCTATTAACATTTAATTATGCATGATGATCATTCTGATGACTGTTCTTGAATAGGAAATTAACTACATTTTTTTTTTATTCATAGAAATCATCAGTTTACATCTGTTACTAAGTTTTACAAAGTCATTTTTCTTATTTTTTTCACATGCATCCTGGCAGTTCTTACATAACATTTCTTCCAGAGACAAGTAATAACAGGATCAATGTAAAAAAGTATTCCCTTCCAAAACCCATAGCTTATTTTGATTCTTATCAATCTTTAAATATCAGGCTTTTCAGTATATTTTTATGTATATTGCATGAGGTTTTTCCTTCCAATTTTTTCATATTTGCCACAGAAAAACATAATTAGACAGTGATTTCTACCTGAACAGATTAAAAAGCAAACAGGTTCCCTTTCATTCAAAAAGGATTTTTATTTGAGATTAAAAGCCTTACCTTTCTGCCATATCCTCTAATTGGTCAGGTGGAACTGGCACTCCGTTAACAGACCTGGCCCCGTGGATCTCATGGAATGCTTTTTTGTGACCATCTATGTTTTTCAGCAGATCCTGATTTAATTTTAAGAAAGAGAGAGAGATTGAGACAGGGAACGGGGGGGAGGGGGGGGTGGAGGGGGGTTGAGAAAGAGAGAGACAGACAGACAGAGAGAGAGAAGGCGGCTCACGGTAGGCTATCTAACTAATAAGCACAATTTTAAGCCTGCACTGATGACTCAACGTAGTTAACTATTTATGCTTTCACATTTGCATGCAAGGTTATGCATACCACAGAAGCGTTTACACAGGGAACCCCCTTATAAGATGCTCTGCTAAAGCTGTGTCTAACAATTATGGAAGATTTCAAAACAGAAGATACACGGCAAAGGTTTAACAAAAAAAGAACTCCTAACTGTATTAAATAATCCCTGAAATGCAGTCTGCAAATACACTAACATCACAACAGCATAATCTTGCTAAATTTACTCTTTACATCTTTATAACAGATACTAACCTTTATAAAGCGTAGATTCAAATTTTCAGCAACTAATCTACTCCGCTATATGTAGGCAGAAGATCCATAGCTCCTTATGTAAGTACATATTCAATATTCAGCGAACTTTTCACACTCTCTCAGCATCAAAAGATTTCAGCATCGCTCTCTCTATATTACACGAATGAATGCAGAATGTGGTACCTGACCTGTATTCCTGTGATAGGAATTGTAGCAGCAAAAACCTTACAGCAGAGCACATTTCAACTGTAACTAGGCAACACCGCTTCAAACGGCTTCCTGGAGATTACATATTAAAATGAATGACTGGCACTAGTCTTTGAAGAGAAACCGTTAACAATAACACATCAAGTCCCCAGTGGCTGAGAGGACACAGAACAGTGGGTATTTTACTGCATACAGACAGCTCCTGGCACAAACTGCTCAGAAGCGTATTAGCAAAGGAAACCATACAGAGGTCCCCCTTTCTCACCTGGGGGAACAAAATGCAGGCTTGTGTATCGATCACAGAAGTCAATTTATTCCTGTGCTGAAGAAGGGTTTCTCCCCAGTGTTTGTACAGCAGAAATTCATGATAATTCACTGGCTCAGCTCACCAAATGGTCCCACTATCCCCATCAACCCACCTATATTTTCATTGCTTTCTACTTCATCCAAAACCTCGTTGTGAAGAGAAATGAACTAGGCTTGCTCAGCAGCGAGGCACTGATTTTACTATGCCAAAAACTCCACTGAGGGTAGGTATCCCGTGACTAACATATTCTCACATAAAGGAAAGACTTGGAACAAGTATCTCAGCTAGCTGCATTTGAGACCTTGCCAGACAAAAAGGGATGCCCCTAACATGCATTGGTAAATCAAAATTAACCCCAGTAGTTTCATACAACACCAACTGGAAGCCCATAAAAACTTGCATATAGTGTTCTCATGAAGTGCAATCCTGCTCTGCAAAATGACCCTCAACAAGCGCAGGCATTGTCCTTAATTTCTGAATCTTGGCATCAGTATTAATTAAAATAAACTTAAGTGCTTGCCTGATTCCATGAAGGTTTGTCCAAATAAGATGGTACATTTTTGTATTAGATTCAAAATGGCCATAAACTATAAAGTTCACTAAAATAACCCATTGTCAGATGAGACAAAGATATAGAGAAAGCGATTACGTTATTTGAACAAAACCATAACAAACCAACCCCAACAATTTCCTAGGAAACAAGGACTGAAAAAACCCCCCACTAATGCATTTCTGGTACTATCCAACAGCACATTAGGATTCATCAATGCAAATCTGAGTGACAAAACAAACTCCAGGAACAGATACAATTACACATGTTTCTCTTGCAGCTTTCTCCTTCCCTCTCCCATGGGAAAACTTCCCTGGCACAGATTAACCTAAATCAAAGTTTATTTGTTGGCATAGAAATCCCACACCACAGCATTTCTGATGCAAAGAAAACACAGTTTAGGATACACTCTTTTGTGTTTCTTATGAATGTAGCTAAAGGAGGTCTATAGTGTTCACATTATAAGAACTAAAATGTTTGTCTTGTTTTTTTTTAAACAATCTTATGAATCCTGAAACATTTGATGTTAATAAGAAAGGTAATGAAGTCTAGCATTACAAGAGACTAGACCTTGAAAGAAAGCAATGTCTTCCTCATAGATTTTAATATTGTTTTTGTGAAATTTCATTAGCCACCGCTTAAGTTAGAATAGCTGCCACTGTTCCAATAAAGAGTAATCGGAAGAACCAACTGATCTTCCAGATAAACTACCATTGGTTGTCACAGCTGTTCCAAGATGACTATGAAACTTATCAGCTTTTCGTTATATGGCATTACTTTTTAATAAAAACCCTCACTCGTATCCAAAACACAAAAAATAACAAAACTACAATCAAGTTTTAAAAGAGTAGCAATAATGGAAAAAAGCAATATAAAATACAGCCTTACTGCTGCAAGTGCAAGTGTATATTTCTCTACACCATCTTTTTCCATTCTCTATCCCATTTACTGGTTCAGTTTCTTTTATCCTCCACCCACAACTTCTGTCTATATTTTTCTCATATATTTTATGTAAATGCACTAACCTCACAGTTTTGATTTTAAATGAGAACTTGACCTCAGCAGCGAATAATGGCAAAGGTATTTAAATTCATCCAGGAAAGTTTTCTGTTTACCTGCAGAGGAGAGTTCTCATGCTGTTTGTCATCACAATACTATGAAAATTCACTTTAGTCTAGTTTTTCCCCCAGTGTATATCACCTGCACTGACCATCAGCACACTTAGTATGTTTGCTCTCTCTCTCCTGTTACACCTAATAAGTTCATAATGGTTGAACAATGTACCCAACCTTTGAGCTCCCTATGGAATTTTACCCAACAGTAATACAAGAACAGGGGAACAATTAAAATATTAATACCCGATATCCTTCAGATAGAAGAAGCCAGAATGTGCAAAAGCAATTTTGAATACTGCTTGTAAGATACACAGATATCACAGTTCAAGTCATCACTGAAAGACACCTAACTTTAGCTACCATCAAGATGGAACCACCCACAGAAACTAGAAATAATAATCTTTCGTTGTATAGTATGGGTCATTTACAGCTTTGGAAACAATGAAATATAATGCACAGAATGAATGCATATAGGTCTACCTTATGTTGTTCAAGCTTCCGGTGTATCGTATTCGCTGTTTCCTCATGAGCTTGCTGAACAGTTACTTCTTCCCTCAGAGCAGCCTCTGCTCTATAAAGCCAAGCACCTATGGTACCCAAAGGTGCAGGAAGAGATTTATCAAGGTGTATGTGCCAATCAAGCAGCTAGGAAATAAAAGTAAGAGGATTGAAATTCCTTCCTTGCTTAACTACACAAACAAGTATCTTGAGAAAAATCAAACTTTATACTGTAAGACCAAAATCCTACATAACAGAGTACGTTTGATACAAACCTAGGTATATTGCTTCACATTAGTTCCAAAATTATAACATTCTCACAGGCAACAAAGTCTCTATAAGGATTTGTTGATTCATGTATTTCCCTTCCAGAATGGTAATTGAGTTACAGAACTGACCACATATAATCTGGAACAACTGACAAGCTAAAGATCTGGAATTTCATCAGTTAACAGGCACAGCAATAGATGTGAGACCTTCTTCCACTTGATGTAATTTATTTCATACTCTTGCCTAAAATCTTTTTACTTCTATTTTGAACGTATTTTCTATGTGTAAAGTGCAAATGAGTCTCAAAGGACTGTGGCATTTAGAATACAGCAGTAAAACACCATATCTTATTGTCAGTCCCAGTTATGGGAATGAAAACTATGTCAAAACTCCAGAATACTTTTAAACAGGTCCTCTGTTAAATATATGAGATAAAAAAATTCCATTAATATACATTGAGTAGTAATGATTTAATAATGTCTTATTTGGGACAAACTCCCTTGGTTTTTTTCATTTAATTATTACAAAATTACAATCACAAATACTAATATTGATTTATTACCGTTGCAACCAGGTCAAAAATAGCATTAAAGCCTCATTTATTGATAAAATATTAGAGTATTACACAGAAACTTTTTTTAGTTACATTAAAAATGCTGTATTAGAATTTCTCAGATAACTAGCAATTTACATTAAAACATGGCATTTTGAAGGGGCATTGCACATGCTTTTCTTTTTATCAACAATGTTTTGAACTTGACTAAGCACTATTAACACACTTTGAAATAAAGGGAAACCTCAAAGTATAGTCTTTTTCTTAAAGTTCATATTCTGTCTTTGAGCAATATTAAAGATGACAGCGCAGTAAATGTTCTCAGAATAAATGCAAAATAATTCAACAATGCTAGAAATTTGGTCCATTTTTAGGTTTCTAATGCCTAATAAAATCAATAGCAAACAGGTGTCTAAATGCTTTTAAATTCTCATCCTTCATTTAATAAAAAATATATGGAGTAATAATTTTCAACTTACCCTGGAAGAAACTCTGTCCCATGCCTGCTTCACCATAGCTTGGTCAAGTGATAATTTACCATCTTTCCTTAATGACTGGGTTACAAGTTCAATCTGTTTCCTCTTTACCTCATATTGTACTCTGAAATGCTTAAATGACTGCACAAAGAGAAAATCAAATCAATGTAGTACAGTCAAAGAATGAAATTCTTCGGCTCTTCTGGAGTACTACAACTTATGACAATTTTGTACTGATAGAAGTCCTAATCCTTCCTAAAGAGTAGTAGCACTAAACTTATATATTTACACTGAAATGCATTTTATTAAAAGTCTAAATAAACTGTAGAATCCTCTAGGGAAATATAGGTAGGACTTAGGTATTTTCCTTCAGGTATCAAATACCTGAACTCTATATGAAAGGAAATAATAATTGACCTAATAAACCAGCAAATGAATTAAATGCTACTTGGGACAGACAGTGGCTATTTTTAGAAAACAGCCCAGCTTCGGGAGAAAATTTAGGCCAAAATTTATATTGCCAATTTATATGTTAACCTTTGAGAGGGATTAAAAATAAAGCTCAAAGCCCTGTCCTCTCCACCTGTCACCTCATCCAGCCTTCAGTCATACCTCCCATCTGAGCTATATCATGCAGGATCTGGAAGGACTGTACAAACACATGCTCCTTTCTAACTAGGACAGTCCTTCTTCACACTGCTAGAAAAAGCTCTGTGTTAGGCAAACCATCTGTGCACTGTCCTACGTAGCAAAGCTGGAGCTGACATTGTAATTCCTCCACCAATAAAAGGCAAGACCATTTGTGTCCTTATTTCTTTAAACTACAGTGTATCAACTTGCTTATATACAGATTGCATAAAATACTGCAGTACATGTTATACATAACGATGACAATAACTTCTTATACAAAATTCTCCCTACTGCTTACCTGGTATTTCTCCTGTAAGCTTGTTTCTGCCACCTGTGCTCGGGCTAAGTCTCTTTCAAATTGTTCTGCCCACACTTTTAGGTCTCTCAGCATCACTCTGTCTTCCTTCTATGATTTAGTACAACCACAAACAAAAAAAAACAACATTGCAGCCTATTAGTAGAGGTGTCAGATATAGTCCAGAAATTAACATCTCTCTAGCGAGTCAAGGTCATTAGTTGTAGTGAAAGGCAATAGAACATCTGGGCCAAATTCTCTCATCACTTTTCTTCATACAGGCTAACAGAAAAGCACTTCCTGACTATAAGAGGAGAACTCAAGATTTAGTCATGAGTCTTACAGTGGTGAAATCACAACAATTTGGGACATTGCAGTATCAGAGATATTACTTGCAGTTCTCATCTGATGTTAAATTAACACAAAGTCCTTTAAATACACGTTCGCAGCTCATTATAGACTTCCGCATATTTTCATGGTCAATTTTCAGTAAAAGTTAATTGAGCTGAGACAGGAGCGGATTTTATTATCTTTTACCACCATTTTATTATCCAGTCTGCTATTGATGAAAAAAAAAGTTATTTTCCAAGTGACTTCAGGGCAATCCTTGACATCAAGCTCCAAGGTCAGAAGCTGGCAAACTAATTTGATAGAGAATGTTTTAAGAAGGAAAATGAAAATAAAAATAAAGAAAACCCAATTGTATTGTTTATTTTCCTTCTGTGCCATTTTATGGCTTTCACGAACACCATATTTCTTTTACAGTTCTGCTTTAACACTTCAGTCTGTCATGGCACTGGGGCTTTGCAAGGCTGCAAAGTTCTCAGCAGAATTCAGTGACCTGGCAGTGAACAGAAAAATACTAACAGGAAATCTCAGATCTGTGAGCATGTTATATGAGAGGGTTAGCAGACAACAGAAAGGTGGGGGGTTTTGTGCACTGTATAAGCAAGCTAACCAAGTAGAATACAAGTGTCTGTCTCAGATTTCCAAGCAATGAATCATATGTGCTGGCTCTTAAACAGAAGCTACTCTTTGAAACCAAAGAAGCCATATTATAGTAAAATTTGTCAGAAACACATCTATTACAGCAAACAAATGCAACACTAGATCATATGAGTTAATCACCTAAAATGAACGATTACGTTTCAAGCATTACGTGAGAGAAGAAAAACTGTGATAAAAAAAAATAGCCACTGACCATATTTAAGAAACAATATACTTTCTTTTGAGGAAAGATCCTAAGCTGGGAAAGGAACAAATTGTGGTTCCTTTATCTGAAAGTTGCCTCAAATATCTAAAATATAACTTCCCTTAACAATTTTTGAAGTGTAGAGCTCTTGCTTCATTTCAGCTGAGAAAAGGACAGGATCCTCAGATAGGAAAGAAACCCTTCTTTGACGTATTTCTACTAGCTCTCTCACTAATCTTCTACTCAAAACAGCGGTAGTTGGTTGGACAGAATTTGCACAACACATTGTGCAAACATCACAGGTATTATATCTAAATTCTTAGCTGGGTAGTTGCAGCAAGGTTAACATAATTTTACAGCAGCTGTGCTGGTAATATCATACTATATCTCCTGTCTTCTGACGCTCACCTAAAGCTGGTACCTGAGAAAGAGTACAGGACACAGGTGACATTTCCCTGCTCCAGCTGTTTGTAATGCTGGGATTTCCTTGACTGCACATAGTGTCCCAAGAAACCAAAACTCCTAGTGGTTCCAACTTCTCAAATCATTTAAACATAGAGAAGGAAAATAAAATTCCTGCTTTTCTGGTCTGATAGCTGGCTCTGTGTGTGGAAAAATAACGCTAAGATCCTTTGAGAAAAACAGCAAAGCCAGGACTACTCCCCTGTGAGTAGAAGATATAAGAAGAGAGAATTCTTAACTAATTTTATTTACTTATTCATACATTTTCACAGGTTTCCAGTTCAGCGCATCACTTATCACCTCAAATTTGTTTCTGTGGTCCTTAGATGATACAAAAGCATTTTAAAGTCTCAGTTAGGCAACTGACATAAAAGATTCACTTTCTTAGATGCCAAGGCACCTGTCACCAACACTCCCCAGGCTTAATGAGCTATCATTCCTAAAACGAGACTTTCATTAGTGCCTAGTGGTACTTACTCGTAGTAAAAAAGTATCAAAAGGATATTCTTACAGATATGTAAACTATTTTCTAAGGCCTGTACATCTGAAGTAGCATACCCATCAGAACATAAACCATCAAAGAAAAGTTATCTAGGATAATTATAACTATTTGTGCTTTCTTCAGTATGAGGATCATTGATCTCTGATCCTATTTATTTCAATTTATCTAAACCACTATGACTTATGGTACTTCCAAACATAATTTTAAAGTATTAATTTATCCTGACACCATTCTATGAATATTCACTGATTTGCAGAGACGAACAGAACGGGAGCACTCAACTGCCAAAGAACATCAAAGAAGGTAATTAGAAAAAAGTGGTTATGAGTTCCAGTATGATAACTGAGTACAATTTAAATTTACAAATAAAGTTTTCAGCCCAGACCATAGTCAAAACATTATTTTATTAACTGATATGTCAGAGTTAATTTGAAAATTACATAATACAGAATACTTTGGTGTTTGAAGAGCTAAAAATACACATCTGTGTTTCATAAGAAATTTAATTATGGACTGCAAAAAGAATACTTTGTCGGTTTCTCTAATATGTAATTATACACCAGGTGAACTGTTCAAATTCTCAAGCACAGGCAGGATAGCATTTTCAAATACAAACTTTTAAATCTAAAAAATTAAGTCACCTCTTTTCCAGGGATGTTGAACAACTGTATTGCCTATGTGCTGAGAAAATGAAGTCCCTTTAAAAATGCTTATAAAGGAATTCAATTAATTATGCTATTCTTTTTGAAAACTCTGGTTTACATATATGTGTTACTGATGCATATGTGTGAAGCACTTTCATTGACAACAGTATCACAGGTGCATGGTGAATGCTGAGCCAAGCATCATCTTCAGGGATGACCTATTAACGCCTCTCTGTAAAAGCAGACAGTGAAATCACTGGAAGAGCTCAGAAAGTTATTTTTGCAGTTGCTGCTCAGGAAATTCCTCTTACATTGGGGAGCTCTGCTGGCATAAAGATGTTAGAGGTGACAGGATTATCTTCTGAATTACTTGCTTATCAGAGCACAAGAAGAGAAAGACTTTCTATCAGAAATACTTTGAAGGAGAGTGCCTCCTCTACAGTTAAATTGATACAGATAAAGAAATTCACAAAGTTTTCACCACTTCAAATCTCCACTAGTTTAAGCAGCAATGCACTGGGGCCATGTAAGCCTAAGAATGTACAATAAGGTCCCCTTAAAGCTGCCCAAACTTACTTGAATGGATTGAGAAGATGGGAATAATTCTGCTATCAGTATTAATCCTCACTTCAACATATATCACTAGTTACTTATACACAATACAAGATGAACCCTTGATCATACTTGAAAATAACCTGTTGCTTCTATATTAAAAAAAAACAACCCCCCAAAAAAATTATTGTAATGAATTGGGTCAGGTAAAATGATAAACACTATTGACTGACTGCAGTGTCACCTGTTATTTGTTTCCTAATATATTCACTTCTGCAGCCTTCCACTTTCACCTCTGAATATTCATTTCAAATATTCTATGTCAGATTTCTGAACTTCTCTCATTAATGCTAGACAATTACAAGTATCTAAATGTCCAAGATGATTAAAAAGGTATATTTTTAAAAAAATCATAATTTATGTGAAAAAGGAGCAGTGCATGTCATGCAATTACACATGAATGCTCTCTCCTTCCAACACACAGTCCACATACATCACTTACACGATCATATATACAATCTAGTATCTAGGCTATAAACCTAAAGACATACAAAAATATCCATCTAAAATGAGATTAGATGAGTAGAAACATCAATCTATAATCTATTTTTTTTCATGTTGATATCTACACTTTAGAAAACAAAAAGCACAGTCTGAGATTTATTACAGGAAAGTTGACTTTTCTATAATGTTGGCTTTTTCTCTAATGTTGGCTTTTCTATAATGTTTCTGTGAAAGTATTTGCAAAATTAAGCATTAGGCTGTTAGGATCAGCTCATGTAAGAAGGCAGACTTAGACCCATTATGTTCATTGATTTGTTTTTTGGAAAGATTAATGTAAGGCTAGCAAGCCAATGTACCTTACCTTAAATTTCATAAAAGAAATGACAAAAGTTGGGATTGCTTGAAGTTCCTAGCAATATGAAACAAATGGGAAAACAAGAAGAAGGAGGAAAAAAAAGAAGCAAACAAAATAAAGCAAAGCAAGCAGAAAGTCCAGAGAGAACAATAAAAGAGCCATATGCGTAAGAATACAAGAGGTACTTAAAATATTATCACATTCATGTGTCTGTTTCACATCTAGTAAAGTAGTTTTCATATTAGATCTGATTTCCAGATTACTAGTCACTATATGATTTATTTTATCTGGAAAAATAGTTACTTACCTTAGAGTAACTGATTCTTTGAGATGTGTTGACTACACAAGTTCACGTATGTGCATAGCTGGTCCATGCATGAGATATTAGAACTCTTTTAATTCTGGAAATGCACATGCTAATAGCTGTTCCCTCTGACCACAAATAAGGGATAAACTTCAATCATCACCCCACTTCCAGTGAAAATTCCTCATAAACTGGGCATTGAATCAGGAGGGAAGATGAACAGGAAATTTGTGTGGACAACACATCTTAAGGAAACACAGTGGTGGGTGAGTTGGCTGGAGTGCAGGGTGAAAGGGTTAGAAATCCTTCCCCCCACCATCAAAAACCACCCATACACACTCCACTCTCAAGTAGGATTCTTCTAACTGAATGTAGGCATCTGCAACTGAGATAGATAGTCACTCTTTCAGTTCTTTTTGACAGATGGAAAAAAAACAGTTGCATCTAGCATCTACTGCCTGACTCATCTCATTCTACAGCAGGCACTTAACACAGGTGAGATGGAATACACCCTAAAAGTTTAATTTTGGAAAACAAGAAATGAAGCGTACCCCAGGAGCTTAAGGGATAAGAGTCTTGCTAGGTTATCTGTCCCAGGTGTCTGGATTCTACCATTCTGTGAGATATGTTTCCTTATACTAGACTTCAGGGGGAAGACAGAAAGGCTAAGAATAGGGGCATTACACTGTTCACAAAAATATAAAGCACGTCTGGATTTCTTTTTTAATCAACTGCCAGCAACATTTTATCTATCATTACCTAAGGAAAGGATTAATCTGAGGCAGTTTTAACTCTGTTAAAATGCTATGCAGCATGAACTTCGAGAAGACAGTTTATTTAGGACACCGTCTTAAGAAAGATGCCA
The DNA here is from genome assembly GCF_964199755.1 of Larus michahellis. Lineage (NCBI taxonomy): Eukaryota > Metazoa > Chordata > Aves > Charadriiformes > Laridae > Larus > Larus michahellis. Next base: position 61,931,299 of record NC_133898.1, read on the forward strand.
TCTGGAAAAGTGTCTGTCTCTTGCTGATTACAGGTGGAATGTAAGTACCTAGCTTTTACATTCTTAAAGATGGATGAATCCTGTCCTAAATAACTAAACTAACCAAATAATGCAAAACTCCTAAGGAAAGCTTTTTGATGGTCATGGATATTCCAGGTCAGTAAGAGGGAAGAAGGCGGCAACAGGTACTGTTCTACCTTGCGCTGTTAGCTGTGGTGATCACAAAGGCATCCAATTCCTTTACATGGTTTCCACAAAACATAAAAGGGCTATTTTAAAATGAACATGTTACATGTTTACATGTTTAGTCTGATCTTGCATATGTTTGCATACCCAGAACAGAACTTGTGGACAACACTTCTTGAAAAAAATAATAAATGAATTTTCAAACTAAGTGGATTATATAGGTACGCAAATATCTTTTATCTGATTCACTGCCAACCGTACACTGAGAAAAGAAGTATTCTCTCCTTTATAATTTTTCCAGTCAATTAATTTAGCAAGGTAAATATCAGAATAACCATAGGTGCAGAAAGGGGTTAAAAAAAGGCACTTAAATGGCTTGTGTAGTCAAGAAAGTCAGTTGCTATACTATGATTCCAAGCAATTACTTCTATCAAAAAAGATGTCGCTTAAATTTGCAGAGGTAAGTTCATGAATGTTTCCTTAAGTACTAAAGAAAATAGGTTTTGCTCTTATAAACAGAATCTACTTTTCTATTTTTTCAAAGGAATTTAAATCTCCATTGTTGCATGATGCCATTTAGAAAAGAGCATTCCTCTTGCTTTGCCAGAAGACCTCTACTGTTGCTGTTCCATTAAAAAAAAAATCTTAAATATATCAAATATGCTTTTAAATATTATCACAGAATTGCCAAAATCACAGAATGGTTGAGGTCAAAAGGGACCTCTGGTGGTCATCTGGTCCAAAACCCCTGCTCAAGGCAGGGACACCTAGAGCTAGTTGCCTAGGACCACGTCCAGACAACTTTTGAATACCTCCAAGGACGGATACACCTTTCTGGGCAACTAGTTACCAGTGCTCGGCCACCCTCACAGTGAAAAAGCTTCTGATGTTCAGAGGGAACCTGCTGTGTTTCATTTGCCTCCGGTGCAGTCACTGGGCAATACTAAAAAGAGCCTGGCTCCATCCTTTTTGCACCCTCCCTCCAGGTATTTACACACATTGATAAGATCCCTGAGCCTTCCTTCTCCTGGCTGAACAGTCCCAGCTTTCTCAGCATTTCCTCACAAGAGAGATGCTCCAATCCCTTGATCATCATTATGTCCCTTCATTAGACTCTCTCCAATATGTCCAGATCTCTTGTACTGAGAAGCCCAGAGCTGGATACAGTGATCCAGGTGTGTTCTCACCAACAAGCAGCCTCCCTTGACCTGCTGACAACACTATCAATTTGGATGTGCTGTTGTGATAGCCCTACTTAACCTGGTGATTTAAATGAACCTTTGCCTAATATTCATGAACCCATATGCAATCAAGAATTACTAAAAAGATGTGAAAGCACTCAGTGAAAAAAACACACCACTCCACAAGATATTTATTACAAAACATTTGATTCATTTTTTTTTTCAATTTTCCCTTCAAATACTGTATAAGTATGGAATACAATATGTTGGATTTTCAGCACTAGAATCTTTCCATAAGTATCATGTAATAGAAATGACGCTCTTATTTTGCCAAGGATTATCTGGATATCTTGTTTCATCTAGGTATCCTGTAGTCAACAGGATCAACTACATTAACCCCTGGCTTCTTTCCCCTCTCCTCCAGAACTGTGTAAACTAATGTCCTAACACTTGTTGGAATTTTGATATGAAATCTGCCAAACCTATCATGATTTTTCTGTGAACAGATCAAATATCTTAAAATGCAAGCTCTGAATATGAGAAATTTGATTACCTGTTGACAGATTCTCCCTGGAAAGTGCAAAATAAGTTTCTCTCTGTGATATATGACAGAAATAAAAGACCAAAGTCTTTTATTGCCAAAATTGTAGCAAATTTGTAGCAAATTTCCATTGTAGCCATTTGAGAACTTATATGTATCCAGTCCCGAGTAGATGAAAGCATTGTACTGTTTTTTCTATGCATTTCACTGCTTCAGGACCAATGATTACTTGGGGTCCGGGACCTTTTGTGCATTACTTACTGGCCTGGATCCATCCAGATCTCTTTCCCATCAAGCTGTCAGCTGCTGTGTGGTCACCATTTTGTACCATGACCAGAGCTGCGGGCATTGGAAGTCATGATGGACAGCAGGAGGAAGCAAGGTATAGAATGGACATAGGTGCCTGATAGGTATCAGAATTTCTCCAGAGATGGATAAGCAGAATTTGTGTAAGAAAAAATTGAGGGCCCCATATCTATTTTTGCCTGGAGACTCCACTGGAGAAGTGGAGCTTGTCTCAAACTGCCAGGCATTCCATTTGGTGCGCAAGAAGGAATATAGTTCTGCCTCAGGGAAACGAAGAATGATGACATTAGAAATGTAGTGCAATGTCAAATCCTCACTTTCTTCTTAAAGTCTGGGAATTACTGATTTCTGCAGTGTGAAACTCAGAGGACCAGCAGTTCTACCAAAATTCACCTGGATTGCTTCTGGAATATCTTAGCAATATCTAGGAAGAGGAAGTGGTCTTGAGCTAAGGATGTCAAACTAATGAATTTGTGTTGTTTCACTTCCTAGTAATTCACTAGGAATTCTGGAGGCAACTTAGTAGTTTCCCTATCACAGCTTATGTGCTATTGTCTCATTGGATACAGCCAGAGGCAGGCAGAGCATGGAGTGGCTGAGTCCTGCACTCTCCTGCATTGTCTCTGCCTAAAGCTCAGGAAAAGGTGGTGAGGCTATTCCTCAAAATCCAATCCCAGCACAGGCAGCAGACTTGGCCGAGGCTGTTGGCAGCAGATACTGCATTGTGTGCCATGGTATGAAGATGATGGGACTGCCTTAGCCTGCCACAGGCCATATCATGAGGCTTCAGTGCTCACTCCCCCTGCTTCAGCAGCCCCATTGCTCAGTGGTATGCTGTGGCATCGGCACATGCATGTCCTCAGACCTATGTTGCAGCAAGGAAAATTAGAAATTCCAGTGCTCAGGCACTGAAATCAGAAAGCAAAACTACAGCTGCCTTAGCCACACATAGCCGTAAGGAAGAAGATTCACCCTTTTCAAAGCTCTTCTATAGCTCTGTAGGGAATGCAAGGAAACACAGATAAAGAGTGCTTCCTCTTTCTCTCTTGCTGGGGCTGAGCAGATTGTCTCAGCAGTGTTTCCTGTGTTTGCCATAAAGAAAGCAAATGATCAGGATTAGGAAGTGAGTCATGATCACTTGGCACCACTGAGTATAACCATTCTAGTGCAAAGGCAGTGCACTAGAGCATACACAAAACAAAAAGCAAGAAAAAAACATGACTGAAAAAAATTCCTTAGAGCAAATAGTCAAACACACTACTGCACAATAGAAAGAAACCTGTGTCTAAATTGTAACTGCCATCTGAGCCCGAAGACTATACCTAAACAATCTCTTGGACTACTCTTGTTCTTATCTAGGAACCCAGTGTGATAGAAACAGAAGTGACACATTGCTTCAGATAACAAATTATTGCAATCTCATTGGTGTTATGCTTGAAAACCTCTTAGGGAACTTCAGGATCTATTGGTTTGCTACTGTCTACAACAACTGTTCATGTTCTTTTTGGGTCCTACTGCTGAAGGCAGGGAAATCTCTGCAGGATCACCATTCTATTTTCTCCATCCACTAATAAATATCTGCAACACTGGTTCCTTTATTCTCAGATAATCTTTCCCAGTTTTCTTATTGTGCTTGCTTTTCACTTGAACTGCTCATCAAAAGGAAACATAATGAACTATGAGAGTTATAAAATGTATTTATAAAGCCCCCCTTATGCTGATTTGTATAGTTATGTAAGAGAAACTTACATCATTCTCCTGCACATCAGTCACTGTATGATGAGGATCAGGATAGTACTTCAAAAACTGGGCTACATAGGTCATGACAGACTTTTCATCTGGCTTGTCAACATCCACATCTAGACAAGTATAGAACATGGTAAATTAATTTTTAGCTGAATGGCATAAAATGCTCCTTAAATGTCTAAACACTATAAATTAGCACACCTGATTTAACCCATACAAGCAGTTCAAACTTTTTTCAACTATGCATTAGGTACCTTCTGGATCAAGGAGCCTTGGAATTCCTAGTTCTGCTTCGGCGATTGTGAAGGCTTCTTCCAAGTTTTCTCTATTTGACCTTCCCCTCACTTTGTCCATGTCCACTAAATCTGGGCGGATAGCATGAATAACGGAATGAAATGCAACACCGCTCCTCCAACTTTGTCCAAAATCTTTGATTTCAATTCCAACTTGCCTAAAGAATATGAAAGAAAAAAAAAAATAAAAAGAAGTGGCTTGCAACAACATCAGGACCAGATGCAATAGGGGAGGAGACAGAATGCTCCACATAGTGGCTACCCATCATAAAACCTAAACCACCTGCTGTTCCTGCAATGCTTATCAGGTTGACTACATCTCCATCCATCCATTGCATAAATTCATTTCTGCCCAAGAAAGATCCAAGAGATTTTTGTCATATACACACTGTATTTGTCTCTAGTGGGCTTGCTGGTGGCAATAAGTCAATGGTATTTTGAACAGATGAAGAGCCCCAAGGCTCTCAAGGTTCTTGTACAACACACACAGAGTCTGTGGATGCATGGAGATTCATTCACTATTCTCTCCCTCACTATAAAGCACTTCATATCTCCCTCCATTATAACTACTGCAGTTCAGTTAGGTACATCAGTATCATACAGAAAAAACACCACAAACCAACCAAAAAAACTCCCAACTAACTAATTGCATTGATCTGTTATGTTTTACAATGAAAGCATGAACAGTGACGCCACTGCTGTTCACGTGAAAATGTAACACACTAATTTCTTTATATTCTTACGAAAACCATGAGTGACACTATAATTTCATACACCCAGAACGCTCACTAAAACTTAAACACAAATGATCAAGAAATAGCAATATACAATGAGAAAGCAGTCAGAAGTGAATCACACTTCTGACTGCTTCCTTTAAAAGTAATTCAGAAAGGTATGGTGGTCACAGACTGCAAAACTTTTTTACTTTGAGCATGCAAACATCCTTTGAGGACACACTTAGACACTGAGGTATTCTTGCCATTGGGAGGTTCACAGCAACACTAACTGAATGAAGGCTTCATTCAAAGCTCACTGTGATCAGTGAAACGTTTTCACTGACTTCAATGGGCTGGCCCTTGCAAATTACAATGTGAAGTAGGGCTAGGCAAAGTGTACCATCCTTCCTCTAGGCTTCTTTCAACACGTTTTGCCTACTCTTCCCAATAACATTGACAGTTTCACTTACGAACTGCATTAATTTATGAACAGTTTAATTTATGTTTGTATTTTGTTTGTTTACATGTCTGGAAATCACAGCTGACCCCTTTTCAGTTGCCTCTCTCTTACTGACAACAGTACAACAGGAAGAATGCCAAATTAGACTGTACTGCACTATAAATTACTGTATTCTACCTATTTACTGGAGAACCGGAGAAAGTCTGTATCATTACAATTATATTTCTTTTCTCTCAGGCACCATTCCATAACTGGCCGTTTCCCCTCACATTTTGCATATGACTGATCTCTTCAAATAGCAGTGATTCCGTAATTTGAACAAGTAAATCCATTCTGTTCTTTTATATCTTTGATTTTTATTTTCTTATAGTGGAAGCCATCAAACTACTATTGTATCTTTGATGCAATTTATGCACTTTTTTAATGTCTTTTTGGAAGCAGAGCAAATGTGGGATAATTATACCAAATAAAGGAGAAGATTCTTAAGTTGACAAGTGATAGCAAGAAATAAATCCAAAATAACATGGATTAAAAAGAATTAATATTCAGGGCACTTTTTTGTATTTTTTTCCCTTGCATCACAAAACTGCAGAAGGATATTATAAATTTTTCATCACCTGCTTTTAAACAGCAAGTGCCAGAATTTAGTGCTTCTACAAGCTGTGTCACTGAGGAATGCTACGTCGGTGTGGGACTTACATTGTCACATCAAGTACTTTGGTAGCAGGACTAATATATTGTCATTCAGGCATCTAATTCCCCTTTCAGTTCCTCATTCTGTCAAAGATAATCCAATTCATTATTCAGAAACTATAAAATACAATTGCTTGTAAAATTAATGCAAATCATTATTTATTACTTGCTTGTTGTATGGTGGTAACATTTAGCAGCCTCAGTTGTCAAAAAGAATATGATCATGGGGAGGTGCTACATTAACACAGAGCAAAAGGACAATCCCTGACCAAGAGAGTTTAGAATCTGAAGAAAAAGTTTGCACTTAAGATATAAGTTCAGTTCATTTGTAGGTTACTTACTTTGCTGCTGTGTACTGTATCCATTTTAACAAAGCCTTCCTGGCACTTCCTTGGACCTTGGTTACCACTTTCCGTTTGCTTGGGGGACTCGCAGTTTCTGAACTGACAACACTCTCCACAGAAGAAGCGCTGCTAGACAACGACTGCAGCTGTGGGAGGTTGCTAGTAAGCTCTTCAATCTGTGGGGAAAAAATGTTAATGGACTGTTTGTAGATAATCTTCTTAATTTTCACCAGTTTCTTAAATAATTTCCTAATACAACTGACAAAATGAAGTTGGAGAGAAGCTATGGTTAACACACTGTGTTTTATTTAACTGCACATTAAAGTACCTTCCCAGACAATGGTCTTAATTTCAGAAGTACAGGACATCTAGCAATCATTGACTTTCTTGACACCCTACAGCTAGAACCATATGCAGGTGTGTCATGTTATTGATTCACTAATTTCAGAGGAGGGTCACTTAATTAAAGAATGGAAGTGTCCTCAATGATCTCATCCAGATAGTTCTTTATTTACCATTGTACTGTTTTGGCACAAATTCAATTGTGGCTTTGCTTAGAGGTACCCTGTGAAGGAATAGCGAATGTACTTCAGGCAAAATGCATTAGTAGTGCTGGCCGAGGGTGTGACAGTTATTTGCATCATGCCTTTCATCAAATGAAAATCATTAACTTGATTTTTTAAAAAACATTAAGTTGACTAGCAGTTTGGTTCTTTAACATGAAAAAGGTTATATGCAGAGGATGTTGCAAGATTGTCTATGCTGTCTACTTAAAAACCAAAGTTTTGTCACACCACAGAATGAGTCTGCCACGATGAGAAGCACAGTTCTCATGCATTTCTGATTTCATTCACGTTAAAATGATGTATCTGCCTGTGATAACTAAAGGAAAGCTCAAAAATGACCCAAGTAAAACTGAAGCAGAGAACTAGAGTTTCGGTAACTCTGAGAAGCGTAATTTTCCCTGTTCATCTCAATGAGCTATAAATTAAAATAAAAATATTAATATCATTCTGGCTAACTTTTTTTTTGTGAGAAGGAGAACTGAATCAATGAGGCATCAAACTGGTTGGTGCTTAGGAGAACAGCATCCCTGAAACGTGAAAGCTACATTAAAAGAGAGCCAAAGCCAAAAAACTCCATAAAGAGCATCAACAAAATCAGTTGTGTTTTTTTTAAATTGTTGAGCAGTGACTCATTTTGTTAACTCATATGGACAGGATTTAGAAAACCATTTTTCCCTCCCACCTAACTTCAACAGAATGCAAATGATTTCTCATCTACAAATTCAAACCCCTCTCCATCTACACCATTCACAGCTAAATTTTGTCCCTGCAAATACCTGCATCTCCCAGGGAAATCAGCATGTTTACATGTATTGGCTGAAAATAACTACTATCTGACATCATATACACTGGAATTAGACATACAGCACAATCACCACTGACGTTGCTCAAGGTATTTGTGCAAAGAAGACACAATTCTAATCTTTCCTTTTGTTGTTCTGTTGTATTCTTCAAAGAAAGTGGAAGAATATGTTCCAGTGATGAAGGGACTCCATTTTAGGCCCAGACTAATTTATTCCAAACACAAGTATTTAATTTTACCCAATATGAAGCATCCTTACCATCAACCGTTACTTTACTGAGCATCAGATCCTCAGCTAGTTATAACGTAACTTAGCTGTGGTGAAAGACTGAGACTACACCAGTTCATATGAAATGATGATCTGAACCATTATTTGCGCAAGCTACACTGAAGTATAAAAAATGTAGTACCTGAAAATACAAAATTATGGTCCACACTAAGCCAAGCACAATAGAAGGCCTGCCATCAGCAATATCAGTTGAGTTTATGTTGACAAGCTTAATCTATATAGGAAAGAAAACACGTGTTACTCCCACACACAAGAATGATAACAATTATGAAATGCATTTCACATAGATTTTGTATTTTTAGGGCATTTTTGCAATCAACTAACAAGTTCTTAATTTAAAAAAAGAAAATCATTGAATGGTGCAATTTCACTTTTCAGACAAATATAGCTATAGGTAATGAGAGATTTTTTAAGACCACTGCATGTTATTATTTGTAGAAAAAAATATTTAATTTCAAGTGGAAAAAACAATAAAAATTACATAGAATCATTGTACAAACCGGAGATCCTCTATATATGGACTAGCATGAAAAGCAAAGGGAAAAAGATGATACAAAAATTAAATTATTAACTATTAGGTAAATGCATTAATTTAATTTTATAACACAAAGAAAGCACATTTTAGCACACCTTACAACACAATTAATAAGGAAAGCAACAAGCTCCGTTACCAGGCTTTAAATTATGCAGGGATTTCTTGTTATAGTTCTAATAGGTTTGGAATGGAAAGAGAAAAGTGAGTTCAAGAATAAACAAGGAAAGGAAAAGGAGGGGGAGAAAAGCTAAAAGAAAGATAAGGGGAAAAAGCATGCTACAGTTCTCCAGTAGAGAGCCTTTTTTTGTAAAGAATATTACCACCACTGATTAACGCTCCCTTGCAAGACAAACCTGACTACAATTCTTTTAAAATAAGACTAGGAACAAATGAGTTGTCCAAGGTCACATGTAGTTTATCAACAGAAACAGGAACAGATTCCATGACTCTCAACTCCCAAATGCTAATCTATAGTCTGAATAAAGAATCGCCCTAAAATAAACCCATAAAATAAAAGTCAGTAAAGGAGGTGATAAAGAGTATATCACAGAGAAATTAACGGGTAGATGATGCTCAAGGAAATGGAATAAAACAGGTAGTATTGGAAAATTAGCAAATATGTTTATATTTCCCTCAGCAAATTTAAGAGTCTGCCATCAATCATGACATAAATATGAGGGGCTGCTGAAGTGCTCATGTACTGTAAGCTTGTTCATTGACAAATGTTAAAAAAAGCAGGAAAATTACTTTAGGTGACCTCGTTTGTCTCCCCACAACAGAAAAAAAAAGACTGTAGTTCTCTGAAGCACCAGCTGGAAACCCACTAGATAATGTCAAGAGCAAATAAAAAATTGTTTGGGGCTGCAAAGCTCTTTTCAGAATGAAAACCCTGCAGGCTGCTTGGGAAGAGGCAGAGGAGAAATTCCCACAGGTTATATTTCCAATCCTCTCCACTAAGAAATCTGGAAAAACTCTGGAAAAATTGACATTGCTTGCCTCTCTACCAGTCAATAAGGAAAATTTTCTATTACGTACCTAAAGAAAAATATACCAAGAATCTCATTCTCTCAGCTGGACCAATTCTAACAAAAGCTTTACTTTTTCTGGAAAGTGAGGTTTTTCTTATATGTATTACAGATCAAAAGATTTACAAGGACTCAGCTAAAGCTTCTGGTTAGGCTACTGTTCACAGAAGCATAGCCTATCTAGTCTAGTTATTGTGTTACCTTTGTCTTACACTCCATTAAAATGGATCTAAAACTCCAAAATAAACTTTTCAGAACGACAAAAACCCAGGTTGGACCCAAATGATCTCTGATAATTGCCAGCTGCATTTTTCCGTATAACAGGAGTATTTGCAGAACTCTTCTTGGACAGACTTATATACCCATAATAAACTTTACTTATGGGAGAGCCCATGGAGGAAGGAGACCTTATCGGCACACCCCGAAGCACTGCACACAGCCACTCATCCCTTCCTTCACCTTTGAGCGCAGACCAGGGACTGCACTCAGCTGCTGAGGAGGCATTTCTTGTCTGAACAGCACCCCTGCCTCCTCTGGAAGGAAAATGGTGACGGACTCTGATTAGACGCATCCTTTAGGCTGCATTCAGCCTAGAGACCACGTGCTAATGCACACCAACTTACCCGACACACTGCATATTTCCAACTCCCTCTAGAATAAAATCTGGCATATTGAAACAAAGTACATACAAAAATAACTGAGACAAGTCCAGACAAAAATACTCAGATATCATAAGCAAAACCACAGTGCTCTATTTCTGGCAATCTATCTTGATCCTTGTCACGGTCAATTACCTAATTGCACTGCTATGTTATTTCTGGGATCTCAGGTGGATCATTCAAAGTTCAGGTCACCCACTACATTGTGACATGTAAGCTAGGGAAGAATGGATTTTTGCTCGTGACCCCAGCCTCATCTTAGGTTATACAGGTCTCACCAGAAAGCAGCTCTCTTTGTATCTAAGCTTGCACTCTCAGGCTCCATATGATATAGTTTGCATTAACAAACTACTACATAAACTACTGAAACTGTGCGCTAAAGCTGAATTTTGCATGGTGAATGTTTGTCTTTGTTTGTCTTTTTAAATTTTTCAATTTAAAAAAGTTCTCTTATAGATTTCTTTCTACAGGCATCTGCTAAGACTGTTTCCCATGTAACAGAAATGTAATTAGGTGAAGATGCCATAGGGTTAAAGAGAGAGAAATAATGCCAAAATCCAACAACTCTTGGTGTACAGTATTGTAGAGACATAAAATTCATCAGGTGTTACATCTGCACTGAGAAAAATTGAACTAAAATGCAGAAATTAGACCAAAATATCTGCAATCTAATTAAAAAAACCAGATACAAGTCATCACAATACAGAGAGAAAAGTCAGGAAAAAGGTAGAAGTAGATTGCTTTTATTTGATACTCGTGCCTAGATCACATCGAGCTTAGATCACATTGAGCTTTTAGGTTTTCTGTCTTTTGTTAAATTTATAAAACGCTTTGTTCCATTTCTAAAATGGCCACAGAACTGATTTTACCAGAATCAATCCAGGAATTAGTCTGAAGTCCTGCCAAGCTAATAAGGGGTCATACTGCTCTAAATTTTCATATCTGTACATTCAGGGAGTAGAGTTTTGCATGTACAACTTGGTGAAGTCCATAAATCTATTCTTTTAATTATAAATGAAGGCCTTACTGAACTGAAGATCATTGTTCTTTGCTGATAACAGCAACAGGAAAGTAGGGAACATGAGGAGCTGAAGTGTACATAAAAAAAAAGAAAAAGGAAGGAGATCATACAAGGTGATTCTAACTAAAAAGAGAAAAAAAAAGAAAAAGAAAAGTTTTACCCTATACATTGCTACCTATTAGTGTTGGGTCTTGACATTTTTACTTTACAGCAGCTTTTAGGCACTGTGTAGAAACTGAAGACTGTATACGTAGCTCAAATTTTGGAGAATAAGAACAGCTAAGTGGATAAAAATCATACATTTAAGGAAAGAAAGAAAAAAAGAAGGAAAGAACAGGACTAAGTGCTACCAAACCTACCCGTCTTCCTTCTAGAAACTTAAGAGCTGTGCCAATGTTGGCAACCCAGTGAATTCTCTTCAGCTGACGTCCTTGCTCACAAGGCTTAAATAGAAAGAACAGCATAATTAGATTAGATTAGATTTATGCCAATTTGCTGCAAAAAGTGAAGTTCCAGATTATTATAAATTCCTATGTACATACCATAGTCTGATTTACATGTAAAAATGTTCCTTGGAGCAGTTGAATTGTATCTTTGCATATAGCAACAGGGTGCACTGACAGATATAGGGGACATAAATGTGATACTTCTATTATAAAAGAGTTTTATACGTCTTAATAATGTCAGCTCATAAACTTCATCAAATCAGAGAACTGTTTTTCTCATGTAAAACAAACTACTACTATTTTTTATACACACACATATACATATGCGCTTGAGAGAAAGTAACATTCTCTCAGTAAAATATTTTTGCCTGCAAAGGAGAAGTCAAGGTGGTTGTTATTTTTAAACATCGGTATGCAGTGAAGACATTTTACCTAGAGTATTTTTATTCATTCTCTCTAATCCTTTATTGGTGATTAAAAAACCAACTATAACAAACCCTTATAGAACAATGAATCTTGCTGAACTTCAAGACGCTTAGGCTAAAAAAAGACAGAATTATTTGAATTAAATCAAGAACATACCCTAGCTTTCTAATACTCTACAGTGGAATTGAATTCCCCACTGAATCTTACATTTTAATGCAAATATACAGCTACTATAATTTAAATTCCTGTTCATAAAGTTATAAACGGTTTTAACAAAGGCTTGCTATAGATTCTGAAATTCCTCTTGCAGTTACTACAGAATATCATATTCTGCTTTACATGACCTTTAAATCAAACAGACATTATTCTGGTTCTGGTCTTTCACTAATTAATGTATACAGGATACAATCCAAGGAAGTTATTGTAACAGGTGCCATCATTACTTTTTTTTTCCTGTATTACTACTTCTGTTTTGCCACAAGAGGGAGACTTTCTGTCTTAGAAGAACAGAAACAGGTATATTTCAACAGAGCAGAAACTGACTTGAAAGTATAGCTTTTTCCCCATCTTATGATAAAATCACTCTTGCAGTCTGAATCATTACCTAGTTTGGGGTATGATCTGCAATCAAAACAGACATGAAAAAGGGGAAAAAGTGTGGCACTTGCAAATTGGCTGCATGTGAGGGAACAGGTAATGTCTGAACCCCAGAGCAAGCCAAATGATGGACTGTTGCTCTACTATTTCAGATGCTGCCACCTGATCTGCAAGCTGGTTTGGAAAAAGTGAGAGCCCTTGGCCCAAAACCCTTTTGGTTTTCTTCCACATCACATGGCCAAAACTAGCCTAGCTCCCAAGAGACAGCCTATTTGCCATGTACACACGATGGCCTCTGTGCACAACTTGGCTGTGAAAAAGCCTTTTTGGTATCAGTTAAGGTTCTTTACAGTAGCACAGCAGATGTGAAGGTAAATGGATGTAAGAACCCATGAAATTTGAGGGGCTCAACTATTTTTTTCAGACACGTAAATTTAACAAGATAAACACTATCATTTCTTCAAGACGTATAGAAATAGCTTGCAGTTTAGACCTTCCTTATGCCATGGTAGGAACACCTAGATGAACTGCAAAGACTAATACAAATAAGCAATTTTTATGAACTAATAAGACAAAATTAATATAAAACGCACAAAATAAAGAATTTTAGTCTGTAATCATCTGGTTTGGGGGTTTTCTAACCAGATATCCCACTCTATGAATAAACTTATTTGCTTATGTAGAAGTCAGTTTTTTATGGTATTCAAATATAGAAACATATTAGAAAACTACATCCTAGAGAAGTTATGCAACTATCATGTATATTCAGAAGAAGGAAGTTCTTACCAGCTTCTGCCCTGAAAGAACTTCCAAAAGGGCAATTAGCATTACCCCATCTTTGATATCTTCAAACAGATCATTCACCAGTATGGGAGGATTGCGCTGAAAGGGAGAAGACTTCAGATATCATAAAGGCTCACCAGCATCACATTCTACTTTCCTTCCTTTCAAACAGATGCACAAAGAGTGGCTGGTCCCCTTCTTTACATTTTATAATGTTTAATATCAATGTATCATTTAACCATTACTGTGTCACCGTATTGTTTAAGTATTCGACATTTCTAGCACAGGACTGTAATGCTAGATGCTTTCTGCCACTAATGATACAACGGAAAAACCTCCTGCTCCCTAAACCAAGCAAGGAAACACACCAACAATGAGTCTATAAAATAGACACAACTTAGAGATGTATTATTACAGTCATATTTCAATACATCAGCATATTTTTGCCCAGTGTTAACTATGTCACAGAAATTTCACTCTTAGTCCAAGCAGCACAAGGAGCTGTATGAATAAAAGATCCCTAAAGCAGAGTGGCTGATTGAGCAATGCTGCTACTTTCTCACAGCTGACAGTTGTTACACTAAGTTGCTGTATTTTCTCTCCTCTCCCCCAGGCCTTGCAGTCTTCCAGTGCTGTTAGCACTGTGTCAGCTTCTACTTAAAACAAATTGCTTAGCATATGTCTTTACATTCACAAATGCAACAATGATCATACTGAAAAATATGTAAACAGATAATGTTTTAGGAATTTTGAATAACAAGGTCACATCATTAAACTCTGTCTTCTTTGGACTCTCGTCCACAATCCCAGTTTGAGGAACTATAGCTCTCAGCTGGTTTGTATTTACTTTAATGATCACAAAATGTCTCTTAGAAACAACAAGTTTAAACTTGGTTCAGCTGAAATAAATTAAACACCCTCTAGCTTTCATGAGCTTGTCAACATTTAAACTTGCTAATTAAGATAATACTAACATTCATACCTGCTAATTCATTAAAATGACAATCAGAACACAAAATGCTTGAAATTAGTTCAAGTTCAATAATTTACTTTTGGGGTACTTCTGAAAAAAAATGATGCTTGTACAACAACTTGATCTATTACTTCTGTTCTGTAGAAACATAGGTTTGAAAAGATGAACCTAATAAAGGAAACATTGCTCTTGAAAAGGTAAAAATGCTATGACAAATCAGGAGAAAGCAAAGGTTTCCAGTTCCCAAAATCAAAACATCTTGCCTTCGTCGTTCAGCTTGGATGAACTGATATTTCAATGAGACATAATTTTGGCGTAAAGTGGAAAAATAACTCTGCTGAAAGCAGACTTCATCTGAGATTTGACATGCTCTAATAGCCATAATAATAAAAGAGTCTATTTTCTCATGTATGTAAAATAAGCAGTACTACAACTCATTATGAGGGTATATTTAATCACAGGGGGTTTTATTTCCTAGCAATGCAATAGATACTGGATCATGTTCTTCCTTAATATAACACCAAAGAAATCAATGGAGCAAACAGGTCACTGGAGATTAATTTGTCCCAGTTTTGCATCACAGGCAGTTGACATAAATGCAATTAATTTTCCTCACCTTCTATATTATCATTTCCTGTTTGAAGTTTGGAGCAACTTTGGTTTTATCAGTATTACCGCATGATATAATACTGAAGAATTTTGTGCTAAAATAATTCAGCAATAAAGACAAGAGGATTTTAGCAGCTGACATCCTAATCCAACAGGAGGTGAAGGTCTCAAAAATTTCACCACCTATCTAAATGCCCCGGTAGTGTGGTTTGTCTCTTGAAGCTCACTCTACAGTAATGAAGAGAGACAGGTTCTTTTAGAGGGCAATTTAGGATACATTTAGATTGAGGGTAAGTGAGATTTACAGTGCTCCATAACCCTGGTGCCTGTAATGTGCCTGTCAGATGACCTGTTTGAGTGCAACACAACTCCACTCCAGCTTGAGCAGTTCGGTATCCTTACTCTCAAATCAGTGTACAGGCCAGAATTTGCCTCATCCCAACATGAAGTCAAAAGTCATCTGGAATTCATATGCAAACCAAATCTGTGGAGCACCTCTGTTTTCCACAGTGCATGGTTTCACACTATAGATAAACCTGATCACCCATGTCAAGCTCTTGCTCTCAACCACAACCTTCACTAGTCGCTCCTCGCTGACAGTAGTTACAAAAACTAGATTTGCACCCTAACTAAGGCATGGTGCTAAGGTAAGGCAGGGGAATTATCCCTGAAGACATCATCCAAGTAAATGAACACCTACAGTACTTTCCTTTTGACATGAATCAAATATTGGTTTGGGGAAAACTAGGTGAAGTATGGGAAAGCATTGAACAAGATGAGAAGCAGCAAAGAAACCATCAAAAGACTTACACCAACGTTAATAACGTTAACCTGCTGCTATGAAGTGTTAGAATCACAACAACTGTTCATAAATCAGCAGGTTGAAATGTACTTTTTGTTGCTGAAAGGTTGCATAATTACCAACACTGCCAGTGTTTAGCAGTACACACCATGTACCTTAACACCCATAGAGCAGGAACAGAAGGCAGGTACAAGAGCTGTGTCACAAGATCTCCTGTATGACACTCCTCTGATATGGAAAATTTGTTATTTAAACAGACTGCCAAAAATGTTCTGCATAATACGCTTTATAATATAATGTTTTTCACTACCCTGAAGATGTTAATACCTTACTACAAGGAGGTAAGACCCTCATTGCATTTCATAAATCACTTATTTTTTACTACTCTGGGCAGATAGCGTAGAATTTACCCTATTATTATGACTCCAGTTTCTCTCAGAAGTACGGAATGAGTAATACTTTTAGTGGCATATATAGAAGTATAGATTCCTCTTTCACATAAATATTCCACAGATATCAATCTTATTCCCCATGTTGATATAATTCAGGAAGATATACATCCACTAGCTGATACTGAGAAGTTCATACACCCTTATTTATTGTATACGGACCATCACACAGGATGGCTCAAGCTACTTGACTGGTTTTCCAGGCAGATCCTCTACTAAGATTAACACAATATCTTCTGTTGAAATAGATAAATAGCTACTTCTTGGCTGCGTACATAATTGTCAAACAAAATGAAAGGAGAAAGTGAAGCTGTACACTGCTTACTTATTATCCTCCAGAGAAGAAAGTTGTGGGGTTTTTTTAAAAAGCTGTATTCAGTTAAAATATATTGAATACTTTTTATTCTAGAGACTCAACAAGACTTAACATCTATTCACTTAGTTGCCTTAATGCACTGCCAAATACTAACTGTAAATCAGTAAAAGCAGGGAAAGAGTACTAACTTAAAATTTTGTAATCTTGAAAATGTTGAATGTACTCCAGATTTTGGCTTTTTGCATGTAAATGTATAGCTCTAGCAATGCAATCAACTGCAATGATCCTAATACACTATATTTTGAATGTTGGAAAGCCTGTGCAAGGAATTTAATTGAGTCATTTTTAAACCAGGAAAAAAGAACATTTAAAGACTATATGAAGTAACCTCTCAAAATCCTGTAATATTAAAGAAATACTGTTATTTATAAACTTCTTGAATAAAATTTCTTCGAGGAACTCAGAATATACTTTGATAAAAAATCAGACGTTAAATCTACAGCTTGTCAGATCTACACTAAGGTTTCAGATGTCTTAGTATTTGAATTTGGTTTTTTCGTAAGTTTCTTCAAGGAAGCAAATTAGCAAAATAATTCTCATGATATGCTACATACTGTGTTGCATGCATTCTGTTAAACACTCATTTATTGAAGTATATGCAATCACAGTAGTGTAGTTTATAGTGACAATGACATGTAGGAACAGTCATGTCACAAAGAGGGAGACACACTCAGTATAAGTAAATTAATGTGTTCTGCAGGAGGAATATGAATTAAGCGGGAATGAATCTTAAAGGTTAATGAACCAGATTTTTCCCATATTAAATATTTATTTAAATAACTGTATTTAGAACTGGTCACAAATGGGAACTGATGAGGGAATGCTTTGCATAAACCTGTTGCTCTTACAAACTTAGCTAATTTGCTGTAGTGTTCAGGAAATATTCTGAATCATTTAAAGAATTGAATATTGGTACACACACAAAGTATTTGACTGAAAGCCTCAAAGAAAGTAGTTCATAATAGACCTGCAATCTCTAGACATTCCTCCTCTGACACAATAAAATAAGTTTTGTAAAACAAAAACCTCAGAGATGGAAGCAACGTACATTTGGTAAGCTTCACTCTTCTATTCCAACACTTTTTCTTGCATATCATTTCTCATTTGCATCTTTGCTACAGGAATTTTATCCTCACACCCTGTACTTAACTTCTCTAATGAATAAATTATACTACACAAACATCAGTAACTGCATCATAATGGATGTCAATGCAAACATTGTAAACTACCTTTGCTACATTCATTTTCAAATAATGTTTCAAAAACTGCTGAAAAAATTTGTCAAAACCTATCCACATGCATGAACAAGAACAAATCTGTGTAACTACTGAATTTGTCTCTGCAGGGAAATACATGTGGGAACAGGAAGAAGAACGTGAAATTTCGATTACTCTGTAATAGCTGTCCTACTCCTCCACCCCAATTTAATTCCTAAATCCTTAAGCACATACGTTTTCATGGTCCTTGCTGTTAATGACTATTTTTATGAATAAAGACTGAGGGACTCAGCCCTAAGTTTTACATTATTTGTTTTGTCAGAAAAATTAATTTAGCTTTCACTGTTTAACATTAGAGATTACATGCAATACTAGCGAAAACATACAGTGACTGCTGGCAAAGAAAACTCCCAGGCAGATTTTCCTCCTCATGCAGTCGAGATGGACATTAGCTTAATTTTTTTTCTCTGTCAGTGACTAAGATATCGGGAGCCGCTGTTTTCCCATTTGGAAAAGACAGAAAGACACAGAATTACTCAGTTCACTGATGAAAATTGATAAGGTTCTTGTATGAAGAACAAGTTACATTCTAAGAACAAACTACCATCACTGACAGCATTGTGTGCGAAAGCTGTAAATCTTGATATACCCGTTTCTTTTTCTTCCTGTCTTTACTATAAAACATATCATTTTGCAATTTCAAAAGCCTTAATGTAAGTTTTAATGCCCAGGTTTAATTCAGCATTATGAAGCCATTGCATAAGTATAATTTAAAAATGTTCACCTATTCTTAGTTTTATTTTTATTCGATATCCATCCTCTGCTTTTGTTTGTTGATGTGTGCATCCTTTTAATGGAAATACAAAACGAATATTATTTTTTTTTCAGTACGTATTTGTTGTTCACTCTAATTGGTGAGCTTACAGCAATACTTTTCTGAGTACAAATACTGAAGTTATCCCTGCACCTGAGAACAAAGATGTTATTTGATTGGGTTAAACCAATTTACAGTTCATGTTCCAAAGCTTTGAAACTACTGTTTCAAACACTTTCACCAAAGATGACAAAGGCAATACAAGGCGTACGCCTCTGTTGTTTTACAAAGAGGCTTGTTTTTCTTCTTCTTTATTCAACTAATCCACAATCTAAAAATCAGCATAGGCAATGAAATGAAAAACATTTAAGTAACTGCTGTTCTGAATGGATGTAATGTCTCCTTTTTGACATATTTGGTGTAACGTTGTTCTGTATTTTTAAACTTAGACTTTGAAAAGACGCCTCAAAAGATACTCAGAAGCATACTCAAATTATTTCTGTATTTTTGAAGGCTGAGACTGAGATGAGGGAGGTCCAGTTGTAAAACCTTAGAGAAATATGAATACATAACATGCAAATAGAAAATTTCTTGTCCTGTTACACATGCATATCTCATTTATCATTAGAACTGCACAGACACACAAAAATTAAACTGGATGGCCAGAAGATAGATCACATTCATTTGATAGATTGTAACCCAATTTCTGCAAGTGCGTGGCAGAGAAAAGAGGTGATTTCCAGTTGCTGAGGCTCACCGGTTCCCAAGTCAGAATCACAGAACAGATTCAGCTGCGATTAGGAAGACAGACAGCAGAGGGACAGACACAGCCTAGTGCTAACAGCTGACCCAAAATGAAGCTGCATTATAATACCTGCTAGTTATCATACTTGCAGCTCTTTCCCCTGTGCTCGTCCCCTGTGGGACATTGCCCTGTGGGTAAGGGCACAGTTTGTGCTAGGGCTCTTGTACCTCAATTGGTCTTTGAGGTGTCTCATAATTAGCTGATCCCAAGTCCTTTACCTGTCTTCTGCTTGTGAAAAAA
This sequence comes from Larus michahellis, assembly GCF_964199755.1. Classification (NCBI taxonomy): domain Eukaryota; kingdom Metazoa; phylum Chordata; class Aves; order Charadriiformes; family Laridae; genus Larus; species Larus michahellis. Next base: position 61,951,199 of record NC_133898.1, read on the forward strand.
ACATACCTGTGAACTAGGAAACATAATTTTAAAAAGGTAGCATTCTATTGTAAGAGCAAGAGAGAATAAAAAATTTGTACCTTCCTCCGACTCCTCTTCATAAAGTTCAATTCACTGGTACTGTCATTTGATTTACCTGTTTTGTTCATTCTTATTTATTTGTATCCATATTCTGAAATCCATTCTTAACTTTACAGTTAAAAAGCCAAAACCGATTTTTTAAATCTACTTGATGGACTTAACTCAGTTATTAAATTAGTTTATCTTTCAATTAGAGCATAAATTTTTAGAATAAAAGCATACACTAAGGTTTTAAATATTAGCAGTGAATAATCTTTCAGTTATAGCAAACTCTGACAAACTATCACATCCTGCTTTATATTTTCAAATTATTAATTGTTCTCAGTTCTACCTAACACAATCAAATCAGTCCTGCATTTCCATTTATTCCAAATTGCTACCCTTCACAGTGGCAGAAACTGCTCTTTTTTTAATCCTCCTTTGCTCTTCTCAACAAACACAGTATCAGGATGAAAACTACATTGGTAGAGTTTCCTTTCCTTTGCCATAAATAAACCCATCTTTCAAATTGCTACATTGAAACTCCATCAATCCTGGCTTAGAAAACATTAATTTCTTCTGGGTTTGAGGATTCATGCAGTTATTCACCAGCCCTTTTTTGAAGACATTTGAACTTATTCATGAGGGAATATTTCTCCAGATAGACATGGTGTTAGAGTTACAGATACTTTAGTTACAGTTTTAAGGTTTTTTTCTTATTTCCTCCCTATTACTTTTTTACAATAATAATTTTACTAGATTATTAAAAATGTCAACTATCAAACTTTCTTCCAAAAATTAAAGGAAAGAAACTCAAAGTTTTACAGGAGTAGCCAAGAAGTAGAAAGCCAATTTGAAGTGAAATCACTGTTAATTTTGAAGCCTGTATATATTGAGTCAAATTTAGCACAGTAACTCTGGATTGCATTTTGGATTACATTGTAAACTGCAATCCGGCAACTGGTGTACACACGCACACACACAAAGTAAGGGAACAGAAAAAGGTTACACCTTTCAAAAAATTAACTCTGTAAGTTCACCTATAATTATGTGGGTAAAGCTTATATGTGCTTGTGGTGAGTTGAGCTGCTCTCTCACTCCCCATCCTCAACAGGACAGGGAAAGAAAAGAAGATGAAGAGGTTGTTGCTCAAGATAAAGACAGGGAAATCACTTACCAGTTACCGTCACAAGCAAAACAGGCTCTACTTAGGGAGAGTTAATTAATTTCCAATTAAAATAGTTTGGGATGGTGAGAAACAAAGACAAAACTGAACACAGCTTGGCCCCACCTACCCATATTTATCCTTTTTTCAGCTTCACTCCTTCACTCTCAGTTCCTCCACAGTGCCACAGAGGGATGGGGAATGGGGCCTGCAGCCAGTCCATAACAGCTCCTCTCTGCCACCCCTTCCTCCTCACACATTTTCCCTGCTCCAGTGCAGGGTCCCTCCCACAGGATACAGTCCTTCGGGATAAATCTGCTCCTGTGTGGGCTCCTCTCCACAGGCTGCGGTTCTTGTCAGGAGCCCTCTCCAGCGTGGGCTCTCCAGATGCCTCATGGAAGCCTCTGCTCGAGCGCCTGGGGCTCCTCCTGCCCTCCTTCTCCTCTCACCTTGGTGCCTGCCGGGCTCTTTCTCACAGGTTTTTCCTCAGTTCTAACCGCCCGTGCAGCATTTTGCCCTTTCTTAAAGACGCTTTTCCTGGAGGCACCACCAGCTCGGCCGAGGAGCTCAGCCATGTCCTGCGCTGGGTCCCCTGGAGCTGTCTGGGCCCGGCCATGTCTGTCGCGGGGCAGCCCCAGCCTCTCCTCACGGAAGCGGCCCTGCAGCCCCCACCTGCCAGCGCCTCAACACCCGCACACAGCCCAGTCCGACATCTCCTTCCGCTTCATTATTTGACCCCCGTGTAACTTCACCGGCTTTAACAGACACAGGTCCCTGTGCGGAA